>NW_004443944.1:21081895-21110741 GCF_000243295.1 Trichechus manatus latirostris
TGAGAACAATCCTAAAGTTTACATAAAACCATATGAATAATGGGAGCTCTGGTGGCGCAGTGGATAAGAGCTGCAGTGAGCTATGACTGCTAACCAAAAGGTCAGTTCGAATCCAGCAGCTGTTCCTTGGAAACCCTATGGGACAGTACTGCTTTGCCCTATAGGGTTGCTATGAGTTGGAATTGACTCGATGGCAGTGGGTTTTTTTGGTTTGGTATGATTAATGACTTGTAAACTTGAAAGAAACTTTAAAAAAATCATTAATGATACTAAACAGATTTCGGTAGACCCGCTAGAGGAGATACCGAAGTTTCTGGTCTCTCTACAGAAAATGATATTACAATATTATTGTCATGGAGAGGTAATCTGAGGGAATGCAGCCAGAAATGTAGGGGAAAATATTATCAGGCAGATAATTAATAAAAATTTTATTTTTCTGGATTGTACAATGTTTGTGGTATTTGTCAGCAGTGAAAGATTTACTATTTGTTGTGATTTCTTTTCTCATATCAAATAAATATTCTCTTCTCTAATCTTTTCCTTAAAGAATGCACCCTCTGCAAATTATTTAAGCTTCAGGCTCCACAAAATTGCGACCTGCCCCTGCATAGTTATTATTATCTCCCTGTTGTCATTGTGTGCTGTTGAGTCGATTTTGACTCATAGCAACCCTTTATGAAAGAACAGAACTGCTCCATAGGGTTTCCGAGGCTGTAATCTTTATTGGGAGCAGGTCATCAGATCTTTCTCCTGTGGAGTTTGAACTGGGGGATTTGAACTACTGACCTCTCGGTTAACAGACAAGTGTTTAACCCTTGTGCCTCCAAGGCTCCTTATTATCTCCTTATAGATGAGGAAACTGGAAGTCAGAGAGGTTAAGTAACTTGTACAATGCCACACAGTCATGGACTGGGCTGAGGTGTGAGCCCAGGTCAGTGCATCTGCACGATGCTCATCACCTGCATGCTGCGGTGCATGTTTGGGATGTGGGTTTTACTGCTCTTGACCTTAGTGAAGTTGTAGCTGCTAGTGGCCAGAGCCCTTGAGGACATGGAGTGGCTGGCTGTGGTCAACCCTTCCAGGCTTTCAGACCGTTATCTCTTGGGGCCTTCATCCCCTTTGTGGTGATGCACGGGGACTTCTGTTTCACCTGGCTCCAGATGAGTCAGCCACTGGATGGAAGTTGCCCAGCCATCATGATGCCGGCCTTTCACTTGGTGGTCTTCTGTTGGTCTTCACCTGAAAAATCATGTTTCCCATTTTCATTCCTTTTGCCCTTGCCCCCAGCCCTTATTCTGCCAGTTGTGGGGCTCCCCAGATCAGGGCTTCTGGGGAGAACTGGGTTAGGCAGAGGGAAGGGAGGAACCTAATGTGACTTTAAAATGCTGCAGATGCAGAGAGGGCAGAGGACACGCAAGTCTCAGACATCCTTCATCTTTCCCATAGCTCTCCCATCCTGCAGCCGCCAACTTTCCAACTGGCAGATCCCACTGTGCTTCTCAGTATCTCATCCACTTCCTCTCACACTCTGTATCTCTCTCGTGAACGGGTTGTGTGATGTATAAATTCCTGGCCTTTTGGGTGGGCCCACGCTGTATTGCATCCAGCACATACTCCTCTAAGTCAATGAGAAAAAAATGCAGCTCTGTAACTTCAGTGTTTATGTTTTGGCTGCTACTTTTACTTCCCTTTGTTCATTTTAGTCAGTTTTGAGGACCGAGGGTTTGATACATCTACGTTTACGCTGTCATCTTCCTCACTAAGGCAGGTGTTGCCTCTGCTTTTGGCATTCTTGCTTTCCCTGAAATCCTTTATTAACTCACAGGTCTGTCATTTAATCCTATTGTCTTTTCATCTTATCCTCGTCTCTCTCTGGCTTTCTCTTCTTGTCTCACAAAGGGACTGCCCGAGAGTTTTCTAAAGCATTCTTCAGGTTCCTGGGGTAGATTGTTTTTAGAGGGCCTTCTTTTTCAGTTTTCATGATGATTTCTTTTGCTTTTTCCACTGTATTTGTTTTTTCATTTACCCACAATATATTTATTTTTTCCTGAACGTTACAGTTTCTTACTGGAGATAGGAGATCACAAGGAAGAAAGAGACCCTGGGTGCCTAAAACAGGTCTTATTCAATAAGGGGAGGCCAATGACGTGGTTTCCTACTTGTTAAAAAGTTGCCATTGAGTTGGTTCTGACTCATGGTGAGCTGGTGTGTATCACATTAGAACTGTGCTCCGTAGGGTTTTCAATGGCTGCTTTTTTGGAAGTAGATTGCGTGACTTTTCTTCTAAGATGCCTCTGAGTGAACTCAGATCACCAACCTTTCGATTATTAGCTGAGGGCGTTAACTGTTTGTACCACCCTTTGACTGCTAACTGAAAGACTGGAGGGTTGAGTTGACCAAGAGGGAGCTTGGAAGAAAGGCCTGGTGATCTACTTCTAAAAAATCAGCCATTGAAAACCCTATGGAGTTGTTCTGTTCTGACACACATTGGATCCCCATGAGTCAGAACAAACATGATTCTCATGGCAACTAGTCCTACTTGTCAGAGACACTTTCTGAGCTTGAGGTTAGACAGTGTGAAAGGAACATATGGTCTACCTAGTTAATTCCAGGCAGGTGAGGTTTAAAAAAAAGTGTTTTTCTTTCAAATTGTAACAAGGGTGTAATAGGATAGTCTTCCATTTGCATATTAAAATCTGCTTCCATTTGTTCCAGATGCTGGTGATATTTTTCTTGTGATCCCTTGTTTTCAATTCTGTTCTAAGTTTTCACCTTTTCCAGTGTTTTCAGAAACATTGCAGTGAGTCTCTGCAAGACACTGTCAGAAGCTTCCAGACAGATCCATTTTAAACAGAATGTGACTCGTCCAAGGTCACGTGGCCAGCTGGGGGCACAGCCAAGTCCTTAATGCAGGTCCCCTTTCTCCCAGGCAGCTCTTCAATCTTCAAGACCACCTGCCTCTCTTGTCCTGTCAGGGCCTGAGTTATTCTGTGATTTAGCAAGTGGCGGCTTTGTTAGAAGTTCATTTCTGTTCCAAAGACATTTAGCCTGAGGTAGAGTTGTGACAGCAAGGGCTTCACTCATAGGATCATACTCACTGGGCCTTTGCAGAGTTAAAAAATGTTACATGGAGGTGGAAGTTGCTGAGTGCTTGTTCCAAAGTTGAGAAACCTATTTCTGTGTTCTCAATATGAACTCCAGGCATCAAAAAGTGGAGATGAGGTACCAGATTGGTTTCTTTGCTCAGGAGCCTTAGCAACTGCCTTTCTATCTCTTTTTGAAAAGTTCGTCCAAGGCCACTCCCTTAATTACAACAGTGCTAACGTCCCATTTTTATATGCCTTCATCATGGTGAGACTTAACCGCTCCAGGAAGCCAAGGTGTCAGCATTTGAGAGGAAGAGTGAAGAGGTTTAATGTTTTAACAAGGCGACGTGTTAGCAAAGCTCTAATTGCACCTACCCAGGGCACCATCACCATCCCCTAGGCCTCAGAAACAAGCTGAACCTACAACTCCTTTTGGATTTACCCAAGCCTGGCCTCCAAGATTTTAAGCTTTAGTTTAGTTGTGGCTCCTTAATCCTATGTCCTTAAAAACTCTTCACTCTGTGCTTAACCTTAACAGGCCATGGTTCAGTGGTAGAATTCTCCCCTTCCATGTGGGAGACCCAAGTTCAGTTCCCAGCCAATGCACCTCATGCACAGCCACCAACCATTCATCAGAGCAGGCTTGAATGTTGCTATGATGCCGAGCAGGTTTCAGAGGAGCTTCTAGAATAAGATGGACTAGGAAGAAAGGCCTGGTGATCTACTTCTGAAAATTAGCCAGTGAAAACCCTGTGAATCACAATGGTCTGATCCACAGCCAATCATAGGAATGGTGAAGGACTGGGCAGTGTTTGCTCTGTTGTGCATGGGTCGCCATTAGCTGGGGGCTGACTTGACAGCAGCTTACAAGCCAGTCATGGTAGATGAAGCCCAGCTGGCAACCCCTGACACATTTGCCAAAGCTTAACTGTTTTGAGAAGGCTTCCCATAACCAACTGCACTTATGATAATACTCAGACCTCAGTAAATATTTTATCTACACAGTTACCAGTTAGGTGATTTATGTAATGCCAATGCTATTATTGAGTTTAATTGACTACATGGGACCCTACTCTTTATCTTATGTAATTAAATGTTATTGTACTGATAAACACTGAGTACATAAACCCATATCTGTCAGCCAGTCATAAACATTTCTTAGGCTTCTTTGTGTATGGCATTGTGCAGCAGAAAGATGATGGCCTTTGGGGAGAGGAAACAGAGTCAGAATCCACAAACATAGGGAACTTGGCCTGGATTCTTGTTGGATTCTCAGTTTCTTCATCTTTAAAATGGGAATTGACTGTCGTGATTGTTGCTGTGATTAAGTGAAGTTTCATGGAATGACAGGAACAATGCCTGGCAAGGAGTAGCTTGCCAGTGAGGATCAGTCTGCGTATTCACCTTATTGTTGTAGTTAATCGCTGCCTAGTCAGGTCTCACTCATGGCAGGCGACCCATGTACAACAGTATGTAATATTTCTTGGTCCTGTGCCATCTTCAGGATCGTTGGTAAGCTTGAATCATTGCTTCAGCCACTGTGTGTTTTGAGTGCTTTGCAGTCTAGAGGGCTCATCTTCCAGCACTACATTGGACAATATCCTGTTGTGATTCAAAAGGTTTTCACTGGCTAATTTTTGGAAGTAGATCACCAGGCCTTTCTTCTTAGTCTGTCTTAGTCTGGAAGCTCTGTTGATACCTGGTGACCCTGATGGTATTTGAAATACCAATGAAATAACTTCCGACATCATAGCAACAGGCAAGCCACCACTGTACAGCAAACTGAGAGACGGGTGATGAGTATTCACCTTCCACCAAAAAACCAAACCCATTGCCATTGAGTAGATTCCGACTCATAGCGACCCTATAGGATGGAGTAGAACTGCCCCATAGGGTTTCCAGTGAGTGACTGGTGGATTCAAACTGCTGACCTTTTGATTAGCAGCTGAGCTCTTAATCACTGCACCACCAGGGCTCTGGATTGACTTGATGGCAATGGGTTTGGTTTATTTTTGGTATTAAGAGCCTCTTTGAAGGCATTATGTTATATGAAGAGGGAATGTGTACCTTACCTGCTTTATTTCTCTCCTTGTTTTTGTTGGTCTCCATTTCATTGGTCTGCCCATTAGGATGCAAGCTCCATGAAGGAAGAGGGTCATAACTGCTAATCCTGGCTCTGTTCCTGTTGTCTAGAATAATACCTCGTACATAATAGACACTCAACATAGGATTAATGCATGAAATTCAAGAGAGGGCAATGAGGAAGAGTGAGAATTGCAAAACTGGGAGTTTGTTGGTTTTTCCCACAAGAAGTATCATGATACAGTTGAGATGGGTTGTGCTTTGGGGTCAGCTTGGCAGTAATTCTAATCCTGACTCTACCCTTTATAAGCTGTGTGGCCTTGAGGAAGTTACTTAACCTCTCTGAGCCTTAGGTTACAACTTTTCTTTTGTTTGCTAAATTTTTGTAGGATTGCTCTAAGGGCAAAATAAGGTAGTGCTTGTAACACAGAAGGCAGTTTTTCCCTACGTGGAGCTTGGGAAAGCTTTAGGTGACCTGAGGATATTCTCTTCTGGGGATTCTTGAGGGTTCAGAATTGACTATTACAAGGTCATCTCCTTTCCCTGTTCTTCACTGGGCAGGGTGGGAGCATCTGATTGTGGTCTCCCTTGAGGTCTTCTAAGCCAGTCACTAATGGAGCTGAGGTCTGGGATCCAAAGAGCTCCAGAGTCCCAGAGAGCCATGAGTGGCCCATATGGTGACTCTGCATGACCTTGAGCCACCAGGGCAGGGAGTGGAGACCTCAGAAAGCCGACCTTGCCTGGTGAGGCCTGCTGACCAAGGCTCAGAACCTGTGGGCTGCTTCTCTTTCTTTTTCCCTTGGAAAATATTGTTTGTTAAAAGTATATCACTTTCAGGAGTTCTTAAAGAGCCAGATATTCTTATAGTGGCAGCAACTTTTGGGACTAGCAAAAATAAGCTGCCATCATCAGCCCCCGAGTTCCCCGTGTACCTTGGGTGATAGGTACTAAATTGTTTTCAGATCTTTTAAAGAACGGGTGTGCAAACTTTTTCTTTAAAGGGCTGGATGATAAATATTTTAGGCTTGTGGGCCATCTAGTCACCATTGCAAATACTCAAGTCGGCTCTTGTCGCAGGAAAGCAGGCATAGATACTATGTAAACAGATGAGTGTGACTGTGTTTTAATAACACTTTATTTACAAAAGCATGCGGCAGACTGGGTTTAACCCACAGGTTGTAGTTTGCTGACCCCTGTGTTAAAGCGTTAGTGATTCAGAGAGAGGCATTGGTTTCTGTATTTATTATCCTACTTTCTTTCCTTAATGCGAGGGAAGTTACCAAGAAGAAGGAGCAGGTGGTGGGGTCCTGTGGGGCTTAGGCTGGTGTTTCTTACCCAGAACTGTGGGGCCACGAAAGTGAAGTCAATGTAGTTTAGCACATTTGGCCAGAAAGAAGAGAAGATTCAAACTGGTTCTCTAAATAAGAAAGAGACCCTGGGATCCATGCCAGGACCTTCCATTGTAGACAGTTACGGAATGAGCGTGTTATTTTATATTCTATTATCTATAAAGTTGAGGGGTGTATTTCCCAGTATAGACACAAATAAGTGTTTAATTTCTTCTTTTAAATATATGTCTGTGAATAAAGCGTGTGTGTGTGTATTTGAATGATATTCTGTGATGGGAGTGATAATTGTGTACATTTATTGAGAGCTTGCTCTGTGCCAGGTACTACACTGATTTTTATGTTACTTAATTTTCCCAACAACTTATGTGTAATGCACTCTTAAAATCTTCATTTCATGCATTAAGAAACTGAGGAATGCCAACCACGAAGATTCCATCTCTTGTCCTCTATGCATTGAAGACTCTGGGTGACATTACCAGTTTTGGTGCCATGGAAACGAACCATGATGGAGGACATGGTGATGTGAGGCAATCAGAACTTGGAGGATATGGAGATGGAGAAGGGAGGTGCTGGAGAGGAGTAAAGAGATGATAGGTCTTGGACACTAATATAGGGGACAAACGACACGCTGTTTCACAGGGAGTCTCTACCAGCTCACTGGGATTGGGTTCAGTACAGGCAGTTCCTGCTGTGTTTCTTCTAACTTTTCTCTGGGGAAGGGGCCTGGCACACACTTGGCTGGGTGGAGGGAACTCAGATCAGCCCCCTGATGCCATGAGAGTGGTTAAGTTTGAGTCAGGTGGGGCTTTGAGATGGACCAACTGGAGTTAGAGTTTTAATTCTACCTCCTGCTATCTCTCTGACCTTTGGAAAGTGACCTAACTTCTATGGACCTCAATGGAATGTGAGGAGCTTTGCCTCTTCCAACATGCTCTGTAAAGTCTCTGGTCAGTCATGTCTTTTAAAAAAAATTTTCTCTTAAATAATATTTTATTATGTTTTTGGTGAAGGTTTACACACAGTTTAGGTTCCCATTCAACAATTTCTGCACAAGTTCTTCAGTGACATTGGTTACATTCTTCAAAATGTGTGAACACTCTCATTATTTCTGTTCTGGTTGTTCCATTTCTGTTAATCTAGTTTCCTTACCTCCTTACATTCTCATCTTTGCTTTAAAGTAATTTTTAACTGTTGGATCTCATATAGGTGATTTTTAAAAGGAGCACAGTACTTACGGATGATGTTCATTATTTTGTGAGCCAATCTGTTATTTAGCTATAAGGTGACCTCGGGTTAGTTTCAGTTCAAGGTTTAAAGAATGTCTCAGGGCAATAGTCTTGGAGAGTCTTCCAGTCTCAGATAGTCCAGTAAGTCTAGGTTTTTTTTTTTTTAGGAATTCATTTTTCTCCCACTCTCTCAGGATCCGTCTTTTGTGGCCCTGATTAGAAAAGTTGGTAGTGGTAGCTGGGCACTGTCTAGTTTTTCTGGTCTCAGGGTAGGTGAGGCCGTGGTTTGTGTACACTATTTGTCCTGCAGACTAGTTTCTGCTCTAAGACTTTGGTTTCCTTCTTTCTCTTTTGCTCCCGATGGGAAGAGACCAGTAGTTGTATTGTAGATGGCCGCTTGCAAGCTTTAAGGGTCAGTTGTGTCCTGGCCTTGGAAATGGCTGCATGACCTCTCTTCTCTTCTCACAAGATGGATGTTAGTGGTTGCGTAGGTGGTAATGACTAAAAATGTGGCGTCTGGAGTGGGACTGCTGGGGTCTAATCCTGATTCAGCCATGTCCTAGTTGTGAGATTTGGGGCAAGTTATTTCACTGGTTCTCAAGTCATCAGGTGTAAGAGTGGGTGATAATAGTACTTGTCTCATGGGGCCTGTTTTGAGGTAATCCATGGGAATGACTTAGCACAATGCAGAGCACATAGAAACACTCAATAAATGTCAGCTGTTATCATCATTGTTCCCATTTTATAGATGAGGAAATGGAGACTCAGAGATTTTCTCTGGTTCACCTGAGATCACAAAGAAAGTGCGGTAACCCAGCCTTGCATCTGTATCCTCTGATGCCAAGTCTTGCCTTCCCGTCACTTTACCCAGCTCCACTCCATTCATTTACTCATGAGGCATTTATCGAGTTTCCCTCAAGCTCACTGCTGGGCTCTTTAATAAGTCTTGAGGATCCAGTGGTGAATAAAATGCACACACTCCCATGTCCTGAAAGGACTTAGATTGGTGATGGGAAACAGACAATTAGTAAGGAAATTAGGAGGTGAGCAATTTCAAGTGTGATAAAGGGGTATGAGCAACAGCCATATGGAGCGAAAGCGCAAGGTGGTGTGAGGAAGAATAACAGGAAGGAAGGGAGGCTCCTCGAGAAGGCAGCTTGGCCTTGCAATGTGGAAGATGAGCAGGGCCAATGGGAAGTGCTGGAGAAAGAGCATTCTGGGCAGGGGAAACAGCAAGTGCAAAGACCCTGAGGCCGCCAAGAGTTTGGCTTGGACTTCTGAAGCATTCAGACACCGACACAACTCCTGTCAGAAACCAGTTTAAGCCCATCCTGCTGTGGAGACAAAACCTCCCCTCACCTTTTCCTGGATGATCTAAAGTTTCCCTGAGACGGGGTATGACCTGTGGCCATCTTTTTCTTTCAGTTTGTCTCTCAAAAAAGAAAAACAAAACAAAAAGACATCAGTGTTACATGAGAAAAGATGAAAGCTGCTTTTCTGGTATCTGAGTGGGCAGAGCTGTGGCCCGGGCCCAGGAGAGCTGGGTTCAGTCTGGCCCGGCACCCCCTTGCTTTGTGAGCTTGCCCTTTTTAGGCCTGTTTCCCCACCTGGAAAATTAGGAGCTGGGCCAGATGATCTCTTTCCATTTTTAAACTTGGGAGAGCAGTAGAACCCTGCATCTGCTCCCGAGTTATCTTTGGGAAAAAAGACTTTGGTGGGTTGGGCGGGTTCGCTTTAGGCTGGTCAGACTCTCCGGCTGGTCTTCAAACTGAGCCGTCTTCACCTGTTTCATCTGAAGGTGACCACCATCCCCACCCCCCAACCCTTTCCTTGGCAGGTTGAGTGTGGCTGCTGACCCCACTCATGGGCTCTTCCATCACTCTGTCCTCCCTGTCAGGGTGCATCCCAGCGTCCACTGCGATGGTACCTGGGGCAGAGAGCCTACTCCCATCTGTGTCATCTCAGGTCTGCTTGCAAACTGGTGGCTGGGAGGGATAGGACATATGAGAAGACAGAAATCGGGCTGCCATGTCCCTTTGTGTTCATGCTTATATGACATACAAATGTCCCTCTGTGGCAGACCAAGTGGAGAAGCTGGTGTAAACAGAAGTTCTCCTTTCCAGGGAATGCTTGGCACTCTTTGTGTCCCTGCATACCTCGCCAGGTACCATGCAGAGGACACAGGCATGGTCTTGAAGGATGTCAGAGGTTGAAGAGCCCTTGGAGGGGGTTTAACTTTCCTGCCTGCTGTTATATATGAAGAAACTCTGGCCTGAGGGCTTGTTTGACTTGCCCAAGGTCACACAATGACCAGTGGTGAGTGAAGCAGGGACTTACGCTGCAGAGCAGTAAGATGTCACAGTCTGCACTGTTGATCCATACAGGATATGATGTACGAAGTCACACTTTCTTTAAAATATTTGGTTGGTCTTATGAGGTTATACAACCTGCACACGTATAAGACAGCTGTCTTTTCCATTTGTAGTTCATAAATTGGGATTAAATATTTAACAAACAATTATTTGGCACTTTTTTTGTTTTTGTTTTTTGGTTTATTTGGCACCTACCCATCTGTCAGTTTGTCGTACCGTGATGGCTGGTGTGTTGCTGTGATCCTGGAAGCTATGCCAGTGGTATTTCGATTACCAGCGGAGTCACTCATGGTGGACAGGCTTCAGTGCAACTTCCAAACTAAGACATGCCAGAAAGAAAGGCCGGGCAGCTACTTCTGAAAATAGCCAATGAAAACCCTGTGAGTCACAACAGAACAATGTCCAATTCACTTTTTTTGAACATGCTATCAGGAGGGATCACTCACTAGAGGAGGATATCATGTTTGGTGAAGTAGAGGGTCAATGAAGGCATGGAAGACCTTTGGTGACGTGGCACAGTAGCCACAGTGATGGACTCAGACATGCTGGCGATTGTGAGTGTGACGTAGGAGCGGGCAATGTTTCGTTCTGTTGTACAAAAGGTTGCCGTGATTTGAATCATCTCAGCGGCAGCTAACAACAACAACGTGCCAGGCACTGTTTCAAGTCTTTATAAATATTAACTTCACCCAATCCTCGTAACAACCCTAAGAGATAGGCGCTATTATTATCCTGGTTTTGTGGATGGGAAACTGAGGCATACAGAAGTTAAATAACTTGCCTAAGGCCATACAGCTATAAATAAGCAAGCAAGTAAGTGAATAGCAGAGCTGTGATGCTGCTTCCAGAGTTTATACTTTTAACACTACCTTATGTTGCCTCTCCCTGGGCAAAGAACATCTAACCACCCAAGGCAGACATGCCCGAGGGCTGCTGATTTTGTTGAGGTCTCTAGTTTACAGGTGGAAAACGTGGAGCCCTGAAAGGGCAAGGGAAGGGCAAGTGAACATCATACCAGGTTCTCGGATGTCACCATTTCAGTTAGCCCTGTGCTTTTCCTCCTGCACTGAGCCACATGGAAGTCCAAACCCGTCTCTGGTTTAGAAGGTACCTAGCTACAAATTCATTATCCTCCCTTGAAAAGTCCCTTCCCTAATTTCTACCTTTGTTTTGGTTTCTGGCTTTAATATCACAGGCTAAATTAACCTGAGGAGCCTCGCGGAGTCTCTGCAAGGAAGAACCAAATAAGCAGATCACACATTGTTTCCCAGGTCCTTGGGGAATGCCCAAGCCATCAGAGAGACCTCATCTTATTTATAATAAATTCACTGTTCAAAGAGCTTTAAAACTTTTTTTTTCCTATTAGAGTGTTTTTTCTGTCTGTTGAGTCCATGAGTGTTTGACATTGGATGACTTTATAAAACATTCTACTAATTGGATTTGTTAAAGCAAATAAATCAAACACTAATTGGAACGTGCCCTGCCATTATTTTTGCTTACTGAATTAGATATAATGGTGTGAAGGCCTTCTTATCATATCTGTGAACTTATTTAAACACCCCCCTGGCACACACTTCTGCAAATTCAATTAGATATTCAAAAGAGAAATCCAATTTATGCAAGGCTGGTTTACATTCATTCCGGGGGCAAGACTCGGCTACTCACGATTAATAAGCCCCGTTTAGATATTGCCCTACCTTCCAAACACTGTTGGCACAAGGGTGGAATCTGGATGATCTGGGGGTTGGGGTACATTATCATGAGAACATGTGTGTCTACGAGCAGGGCTGGCTTCATGGACGTGTGACTTGTGCAGTCACACAGGGCCTGGCACTTAGAAGGGCCTCATGCTTGGTTTAATATGCTATTGTCGCCGTCTTGAAATTCCCAATAATTTTTAAACAAGAGGCCCAGCATTTTAATTTTGCACTGGGCCCTGCAGTTTCTACAGCTGGTTTTACTATGGAGATCTCTCTGGCTTCTCAGACCTTCTGGCCAAAGAAGAAGTCCTTGATTTGTGCTTTGCTTCAGCCCCTGATTAACTGTGTGGTGTTGAAAATGTCAACTGCTCTGTCCTTGGTTTACTCATCTGTGAAATGGGAGTGCTACTCCTTACTCATGAGGAACAAATGATCCAATGTAGGTGAAGTGCTTATTTAAATCTAGGGAGTGATTGTTCTTTTCTCCGTCCCTTACCCTAAGGACCAGTGGGCTAGTAGGGCTTTCATTTCCAGCTACATATGCCAGAGGAGGAACAGTTTCTGAGCATCCTCACCCATGGAAGCTCCTCTTGGTTTCTAGCCATGTTTGTTAAAATTTTGAGCTCTGCTGTATGTTCTACTGACCATGTAGAGCAACTGAAGGCAAATTTACACTTAAAAAAAAAATGTTTAGCCCAGTTTTCTATCTTCACTTAGCTCCACCACTGGATATTGAAAGGCACAGCTTTCTATTCTGGAATCAGCAGGGCGAGACTCAAATTCTGTGAACACCCACAGATTGTTCTAAGGAAAGGTGGGCTGGAGGAATGGAAGATACCTGTGCTTTGGTACTGCACAGCCTGGGGTTAATGTCTTGGCTCCACTGATATGTGCAGGATGGTTTACCTCTCTGAGCCTGTTACACAAGTCTGTAAAATGGACACAATCAAAATGGCAGGGCATGTGGTGAGGGTTGGAGTCCCAGGGTGGTACAAACAGTTAACTGTGCTCGGCTGCTAACTGAAAGGTTGGTGGTTCAAGTACACCCAGTGGCACCTTGGAAGAAAGTCCTGGCAATCTACTTCTGAAAAATCAGCCATTGAAAACCCTATGAAGCACAGTTCTACTCTGACACATGTGGGGTTGCCATGAGTCAGAGTCCACTTGATGGCAACTGGTAAAAAATGAGTGGTTAAGATTTAAAATTAAATAGGTAAAGTCTGGCACTTGTTCAGCTGTTAATAATAGAGGGTGTTATTACTATTATTGCTGTATGTGTATATGTGATGTCATTCTCTCCCCACCCCACCCCCCAACGCCAAGATCTCTAGCTGGACAAGTCCCTTAATAGTTCTGATGACAAATTTCCATCTTTCAAAGGGGAAGAGCAATGCCTCTCTTTTTAAGCAGAGGTTGGCTAACTGTAGCCCCAGGCCGAATCTGGTCTACCACCTGTTTTTGTAAATAAAGTTTCATTGGAATACAGCCATACCCATTTGTTTACGTATTGTCCATGGCTGATTTTGTGCTACAGTGGCAGAGTTGAGTATTTGGGACAGACTGTGTACCCATAAAGTTGAAAAAATTTAATATTTGGCCCTTTACAGACAATATTTGCTGACCCCTATATTAGAGGTGGTGATGGATACTTATAACTTACCTGCATAAGCGTACATCCTAATAACACAGTTATATACCTCAAGTACAGTGCCTGGCACAGAGCAGAAGCCCAAGAAATCAGGAATTCCTCTTCTAATCTTAATTCTGTTCAAGATTACATAGGACCATATCTGAGAAATGCAAAGGCAGACACATTTATATTTTTATTGAATTCTATTCCTGTCTCATTTTTAAAAGAAGAGCTCACGTTTTAAAAAAAAATTCTGATTGGCACTATAAACTTTATTTATGCTTTAATGTATCCTAAAGTATGTATCCTGCATGATTTTTTTACTTCCCTTACAGATGCTGATACGCTATACATTACCAAACCTAAATGGATTTTCAAAATCCAATTTCCTTGCTACAGTTTCCCATTTCTCTGTTGACTTTTATGTTTGACTCAGCTCAGAGCATCTGGGGCCTGTGTCACATTTTGACCTGATCTGCCCAGGGAAATAGCATCTCTCTTCGGGTATAGAGAGGTAGTGTAGGTCACTGGCCTGTGGCTGCCCTGCCCTGTCCTTCCCCCATTGTGTGGGTCTTCACGAAACTATGGTGACACCATGTGTGTCAGAGTAGAACTGTGCTCTTTAGGGTTTTCAATGGCAGGGTTGTTGGCAGTAGATCACCAGGCCTTTCTTCCAAAGCACTTCTGGGTGGACTCAAACCTCCAACCTTTTAGTTAGCAGACAAGTGCATTAGCCGTCTGCACCAACCACCCAGGAACACCCAGGGACACGTGGCGTTGCCATGAGTCGGAATTGACTCAATGGCAACTGGTATGGTCACTAAACCAGGATATGAGCTCTGGAGAGTGAGTCTAGTTCCTGGGATGGGGACATAAGAGTAAGGTCCCCTCTCACCCCCCATCCCCCCCCAAAAAAAATGATTGTAGTGATATTGGCATCAGTTAAACAAGGTCATCTGTTCTTCAAACCTGAATGAAGTGAGCATCCAAGTGAGAGTACTTTGGGAATCTCTCCAGTTGTAAGTCTCTGCCAAGTAGCTTGCCACAAACCCATGCAGTGACAGCCTGGAGCCTTTTCAGTTGGCTCTTATGGCCCCTGGAAATGGCACCAAGACAGATGTGATTTTCAAAAGAGCAGGAGAAGCTGAAATGTGACTCAGGATTGTGAATTTGAATAGTTCATGCTGTGCATCCAGGAGAAGGTGGGCTTTCATTTCTTCCCCTCCTGTGGTACCCCTGGTGCCCCTCTGGCCACAGCACCATAGCCCATTCTTGGTTTGGTGGTGTGGTGCTGCTTCTCTGTGGCTCCTTAGAGTTCCCTCTTCTTTCTGAATGTCTGGAATCCTTGAGGCAACTGGGAGATTCCTTGGTGATCATCTTATCCAGCCCCTTGCCTTGGGCACCAGAAAAGGGAGGCTCAGAAATGAGGAAGGGACATGAGCTAGAGGGGCTATACTCAGCTGCAATATCAAATTGCTGTCAGGGTATACAATTTTGAGCTCATACCACAGTGTTTTTCAATACCTTGGCTGAGAGAAGGAACATTTATGGAAGATTGCGTAACAAATACTTATAACTTATCTCTGGGTCCAGCCAGACCAACAGCTAGCCAGGTGTCTAGACTGTATCGTATTGGGCCCCAGTGATTTGCTTTTCCAGAATTGTATGTTTGGGTGATGCTATCAAGTTCTATTGATAATGTTCATAAGAAATAGTCTTGTGAAATTGGTCATCCACCCCGTATGTGGATATTGTCTCCGATATTGTTCATTATGGGATTTCTTTTACAAGTACCCCTACAGAGAAGTTATTGTCTGATCTACGCAGTGGGAATGGCCATGATTTTCCTGAGCAATTTAGTATTTATGAACAGAGTGTCCAGTACCTGCCCAGTGTTTCGTTTTCCTATTGGCCTTAGGAAGCTCGGAGCCAAATACGCAAACCACTTGTAGCAGGTGGACACGTAGGAAATTGTGGCATGCATTTATACCTCCCTACCTTCTCCCTGGAAACTCTGGTGGTGTAGTGGTTAAGAGCTGTGGCTTCTAACCAAAAGGTTGGCAGTTTGAATCCACTGGGCGCTCCTTGGAAACTCTATGGGGCAGTTCTACTCTGCCCTTTATCATCGCTATGAGTTGGAATCTACTCGACGGCAACAGGTTTTTTGGTTTTACTCTCTCCCTGCTTTTTTTTCCTCTTCCTGTCCTCAATTTGATTTTTGCCATTGTACTGTATTTCCTGCTTCTGTGTTAACAGACAGCTGCAGTGGACCAGAGTTGATAATGGATAGACTGATGACCAGTTAGCGTTCCTTTAATGGGGTCTGTATCTCTGTCTACACAAAGCACACCACCACCACCACCAGTTGTCTTTGAGTCAGTTCTGACTCATGGAGATCCCATGTGTGTCAGAGTACAAGTGTGCTCCGTATGGTTTTCAATAGCTCATTTTTAGAAGCAGATTACCAGGCCTTTCTTCCAAGGCACCTCCGGATGGACTTCAACCTTCAACCTTTCAGTTAACAGCTGAGTGAGTTAACTGCGCTACCCAGAGACTCCTACACAAAGCACCCATTAAAACAAAACAAAACAAAAAACTCACTGCCATCGAGGCAATTCTGACTCATAGCGACCCTATAAGACAGAGTAGAACTGCCCCCATAAGGTTTCCAAGGCTGTAATCTTTATGGACGCAGACCACCATGTCTTTCTCCCACACAGGCATACTTAAATGATCACTTAGGCATTTTTTCTGCTGTGCTGGGAGCCCAGGAACCCTGTGGAAAAGTCATGAACCATGTTGATGGCTGGGGTATATATGATAAAGTACAGAACCAGGGCCTGTTTTTAGAAACTTTTTTGTAGGTAGGGGTACCGTGGTTGCCATAAAGGATGACAAATTCTGGCAGAGTGGGATGAAAACAGCTGGACTTGACTGTCCTGAAGAAACAGTGACTCAGGGTCACTTGAATGTGAGGCTGCTTTTGGACTGCTGTCTAGGTTAGCTCCTCCTCGAGGGGAAGAGAGGGCTGTGGCCTGAAAATAAAAACTGCATCATGGAAACCCTGTTCTGCAGGGTGGGACCCCCAGTCTCAAAGAGCAGACTATTAGAAGGGAAGGGCATTTGCCACTGGCTGCAGATTGAGGTGACCACCGGAGATCAGGAGGTGGAGGCAGCAAGGTGCTTGTTACGGACTGAACTGTGTTCCCCAAAATACATGGGACAGGAGCCCTGGTGGTACAGTGGTTAAGAGCTTGGCTACTAACCAGCAAGCCTGGCAGTTCGAATCCACCAGCCGCTATGAGTTGGACTCAACTCAATGGCAATGGGTTTGGTTTCGGAGCCCTGGTGGCAAAGTGGTTCAGAGCTCAGGCTGCTAACCAAAAGGTCGGCAGTTCAAATCCACCAGCTGCTCCTCGGAAACCCTATGGAGCAGTTATGCTCTGTCCATAGGGTCGCTGTGAGTCAGAATCGACTCGATGGCACAAAATAACAACAACAGAATACATGTTGGAATCCTCACCTCCGTATCTGTGGATGTAACCCTGTTTGGAAATAGAATTTTCTTTGTTATGCTAATGAGGCCATACCAGTGCAGGATGTGTCCTAAACCTGATTACTCTCCAGTTATGAGGAACAGCACAGACACACAGAGAAGCAAGCACACACAGGGATGGGGCCAGGGGAGACAGATGCCATTTAAGGATTGCCAAGGAACTGAAGAACGACAGTGCTACAGAAGCTGAAACAAGGATCTTCCCCCAGAACCAACAGAGAGAGAGCCTTCCCCTGTAGCCAGTGCCCTGAATTCAGACTTCCAGCCTCCTAAACTGTTGAAAAAATAACTTTCTGTTCTTTAAAACCACCCACTTGTGGTATTTCTGTTACAGTAGCACTAAGAAACTTAGCCAGCACCCCAGGAAGTCGCTGTGAAGGGGGAGCGGATTTCCTGGGTCTCCAAGGGGCTGTTAGCGCTCTGTGGGGGAGTAGCTGAGCAGCCAGCTATTGGGCAGAGGTGGGGAGGTGAGGGGCGGGCAACTGTTCCAGTGTGACCTTGCCTGTGATCTGTAAGCTGAATGTCCAGGTTATAGCTGTGAGCTCTCCTAAATCTTGTCTAGAAGAAGGCAGAGAATAAGTTTAATTATACCATTAACTAAAACTAATTAATGATTTATTCTTTGAGCTTCAGCACATCTCCATGATTTTTTTTTTTTTTTTTGCATTGCATCTCAAATGTATGTTTGTGTGGTTGTCTTCCCTTCTACTCTGAAAACTTTGTGAGGGTAGGGATCAAACTTACTGATTCTGTACCACTGTGCAGAACCTGTAAAAAAGAAGACTTTTGTTAACTGTTTCTAGAATAAGCCAAGGAATGAATTGAGATGAGAAAAGACCCTCGACCTGGAAGCCCTTTATCTGTCTGCTTCACTCTCGTTACCTCACAGTGAAGTGAAAGGCTTTGTCCTTGGTTTTGGGAAATAGGATTCTCTGGTCTATTAGAAAGAGCATGGGCTCTGTGGTTAGGTTGCCATGGATTTAACCTTGGCTTCAACATTTTCCATTTGTGTGACCTGAGCAGGTCACTTATCCCTTGTGTTAAAATAGGGACAAAATCCACCTCACAAAGTTGTGAGGATTAAGTGAGAGCAAATGAAATAGCATATGCAGTGAGTGGTATATTGCTTGACAGAGTCCCTGGGTGGTGCAAACGGTTAACATGTGCAGCTGCTAACTGAAAGGTTGGAGGTTCGAGTCCACCCAGAGGCACCTTGGAAGAAAGACCTGGAGATCCACTTCTGAAAAATCAGCCATTGAAAACCCTACAGAGCACAGTTCTACTCTGACACTTATGGAGGTCTCCATGAATTGGCGATAACTCAATGGCAAGTGGTTTTTGGTTCTGTGATGTCTGGCATGTGGTCAGTGCTCGAGGGAGCCCACTTGTTACATCAGTGAGGGTGTGCAAGGCTCTGCTATGGTAACAGCTGAACTCTAAGATCCCAGTGGCACAAGGCAATAAAAGTGTACTGTTTTGCTTCTGCAAAGTCAAATGTTGATATACTGGTTCGTCGACTCTCTGGGTGGCTCTCCACCAATGAGTGTCTCAGGATCTAGACTTCTTTTCTTTCTTTGATGCCACTGTTTCCAACCATCTTGAACGGCTTTGAAGGTCCTCACAGCAGGGGAAGGTGAGGATTGCATGTAAGAGATGATTTTTATGGGCTAGTGCTGCAAATGGTAGGTATCACTTTGTTCCACCTTGCCAGGATTTGTCACATGGCCCTTTCTATATGCTACATGGTCTGTAAACACAATATTCTTGTGTGTGCAAGAGAAAAAAAAAAAAAAAAAGAAACAGTTTGCAATACACATAGCATTGTCTTGACCACACTTTCCTCCTCCCGTTTTCTTCTCTAGGCCTGGAGGCTAATCTCAGTTTAGGATTCTCAGTCAGCTCTTCCTAGGAGTAGCTGAGATGCTGCAGGCTCCGCTAGCTGATCAATTCCAGAGCATCAGAATCAGTTGTTGATAGCATTGACCTGATTCATTTGTCTCCCACAGGCTGGGCTCCAACAAGGCAATAGCACTGCAGGGAAAGGAGATTGGAGCTCTTGGAGCCAACTGGAACTACTGCTGCTACCTTTTTTCTTTTAAATTTAACTATGTTTTAATATTTGGGGCACTCACTTAGCTCTTCTGGTCAGAGAAAGTTTATAGGAGAAATGGTTTTTGGAAGATCATTTGGAATTTGTCAAGCAGGCAAAGCAGGGAGGGAGCTTTCTAGGTAGAAGCAGCATGTGTGAGGCTTGAAAGAGCTGGTCAAGTTCAGGGGCCTGCTATGGGCTCACCATTTCTAGAGGATACTTTGGTTTATGTCAGGCATCCCATTAGCATTTATTGTTTCATTCCTTGAACAAATATTTATTAAGCCCCTACTATGTGCAAGAACAAATATTCAAGCCTCGAGTTGCAATATTGAAGGATTCTATGGGCAAAATATTGAACGATGCAGGAAGCATCAAAAGAAGATGGAAGGAGTACACAGAGTCACTGTACCAAAAAGAATTGATCGATGTTCAACTATTTCAGGAGGTAACATATGATTAAGAACTGATGGTATTGAAGGAAGAAGTCCAAGCTGTACTGAAGGTATTGATGAAACACAAGCCTCCAGGAATTGAAAGAATACCAACTGATATGTTTCAGCAAATGGATGCAATGCTGAAAGTGCCCACTCGTCTATGCTAAGAAATTTGGAAAACAGCTACCTGGCCAACCAACTGAAAGAGATCCATGTGTGCGCCCATGCCAAAGAAAGGTGATTCAACAGAATGTGGAAATTATCTAACATTATCATTAATATCACATGCAAGTAAAATTTTGCTGAAGATAATTCAAAAGTGGTTGCAGCAGTACATGGACAGGGAACGGCCAGAAATTCAAGCCAGATTCAGAAGAGGATGTGGAACGAGGGATATCATTGCTGATGTCAGATGGATCTTGGTTGAAAGCAGAGAATACTAGAAAGATGTTTACCCATGTTTTATTGGTTACACAAAGGCATTTGATCACATGGAACATAACAAATTATGGATAACACCGAGAAGAATGGGAATTCCAGAACACTTTTATGCTCATGAGAAACCTGTACCTAGACCTGTACGTAGACCAAGAGGCAGTCATTCGAACAGAACAAGGAGACACTGCATGCTTTAAAATCACGAAAAGTGTGCGTCAGAGTTGTATCCTTTCACTGTACTTATTCAATCTGTATGCTGAGAAAATAATCAGAGCAGCTGGACTATATGAAGAAGAACTCGGCATCAGGATTGGAGGAAGACTCTAACAACCTGATATGTGCAGGTGACACAACCTTGCTTGTGGAAAGTAAAGAGGATTTGAAGCACTTACTGATGAAGATCAAAGACTACAGCCTCCAGTATGGATTACACCTTTACATAAAGAAAACAAAAATCCTCACAACTGGACCAATAAGCAACATCATGATAAATGGCGAAAAGATTGAAGTTGTCGAGGATTTCATTTTACTTGAATCCACAACCAGTGCCCACGGAATCAGCATTCAAGAAATCAAATGATGTATTTGCATTGGGCAAATCTGCTGCAAAAGATACCATTAAAGTGTTAAAAAGCAAAGATGTCACTTTGAGGACTAAGGTGCACCTGACCCAAGCTGTGGTATTTTCAGTCACCTCACATGCATGGGAAAGCTAGACAATGAATAAGGAAGACCAAAGAAGAATTGATGCATTTGAATTATGGCATTGGTGAAGAATATTGAATATATTATGGACTGCCAGAACAGTGAACAAATCTGTCTTGGAAGAAGTATAGCCAGAATGCTCTTGAGAAGTGAGGATGGTGAGACTTTCTCACATATACTTTGGATGTGTTATCAGGATGGATCAGTCCCTGGAGAAGGACTTCATGTTTGGTAAGGTAGAGGGTCAGTAAAAGAGAGGAAGACCCTCAACGAGATGGATTGACACAGTAGCTGCAACAGTGGGCTCAAACATAGAAAAAATTGTGAAGCTGTCACAGGACTGGGCGGTGTTTTGTTCTGTTGTACATGGGGTCGTAAGAGTCCGAACAGACTTGACAGCACCTAACAACATGTGCAAGAAGTGTTCCCAGCCGTTCTGAAGCTTAGCTTCTAGTGGAAGCTGGTTGATTGTTGGCCTCTCTTCTTGCCTTTCAAAGGTTATTTTGGTCCAGTATATGTGGAGTGAAATCTCCTCTGTCTATCCCTAACCTTTCCTCTTGTCTCCTGTGACTTCCATCTTGCCTGTTGACCCTTGTGAACGCACATGGGTCATTGCTTTTCTTCCTTCAGTTCCCTAGAGCACCCCGACATGTGATGACTGTTTAGTGTAGCTAACTTTCTCCACTGAGTTGGGTATAGTAGCAGGTTATTCCAGCACAGAAACTGTTTCTAACTCGTGGTCGGAAAGGCTCCCCTGGGCCCCTCCAATCCTTTCTCTCAGCCCCAACTTCAGCTTTCATAGCACATCCTACAGTGTGCAATTATTTATTAGTTTACTTGTTTATTGTCAGTTGGTCTCACTAAACAGTGATAGCATGTCTGTTTTATAAACTATTGTGTAACCTGTCCCTGGGACTGTGTATGGTCTACATTAAGTGCTCAATCAAATAATTGCCAAATTATTGAATGAAGAAATGAAAGTAAAAAGATGGGAAGTAGCTGATGCATTAGAAGGAACTATCCTATCAGAGGAAATTTCTCATTGTACGTCACCTTCTGTGGATTTCTCCTTTTCATTGTGTTTATTGGGCCTCTCTCTTCCTCTCCTTCTCTCTCTAGCTGTCTTCATATAATCCCTCAAATTCCTATTACTTTTTAGTACAAGACATTTTAATACTCTCAGCTCAAACCCACCCTCCCCCCATGCCACCAAATGGATCCCGCCCTCCTTTGTCCAGTCCAAGACTCATTGTGATACTAAAGGCCAAGTCTTCTGAGTTTCTATCCTTAGCAAGAAAGAAAAGTGGAGAAAGCTTTGACCTCCCAGGTTTTCTTCAGTGGTGTTTGGACTATATTCTGTATCATATTCTTCAACAGGACTTCCACCACTACTAACCAGAGGAGATCCCTGGTCTATGGGTGTAGAGAAAGGAGTTTTTGTCCACTGCAGCTGATAGAGACAGGGGTGTGATGCTACATGAGACTGCATGGGCAGGGGCTTGCATGGGTGGTTCTTGACATTGGGCTGTGTTTGGATGTGGTTCTGTGGGTGACAGGGAATCAATGGCTGTTTACAGGAGGGGGATAGTAATGTGATGAGATCTGAGACTCAGGGAGACAAAGAAGGACTGGGGTGTGTGCTGGGGGTCGACAAGACCAGTCAGGAGGCGGCTGTAAAATTGTCCTGCTGCTCCATCCCCGCCTTTGTGTGCCCTACTGGATTGCCCGGTGTGTTAGTTTCATAGGGCTGCCATAACAAAGTACCGCAAATTGGATGGCTTATAAGAGCAGAAATCTATTGTCTCACAGCTCCGGAGGCTAGGAGTCCGAAATCAGAATATTGGCTGTGTTGATTCCTTCTGAGGGTCTAAGGGACAGTCTGTCCCATGTCTCTCCTAGCTTCTGGTGATGGCTGGCAATCCTTGTCATTCCTTGGCTTGTAAATGCGATTTCTGCCTCTGTCATCACAAGACTTTCTTGTGTCTTTCTGTGTGTCCTGTCTCTTCTTTTATAAGGACACCACTCATATTGAATTATGACCCATCCAACTCCATTATGACCTCATGCTAACTTAACTGATAACATCTTCAAAGACCTTATTTCCAAACAAGGCCATGTTCACAGGTGCCAGGAGTTAGGACTTTAATGTAACATCTTGGGGAACACAATTTAATCCATAATACCCCGGAATATCCTCCTTCTGCTCTCTGCCCATGGAGACACTGCTGTCCTTCAAAGCCCTTTTCAGATCTTCTCCACTTCTCCTCTCTCCGCCTCCAGGGTAGCATGGGCTCCTATTTCTCAGGAGGGACCAGCACTTCTTAGTTGGAGCTCTTACTCTCCCCTAATTCTACACCCTGCATCTCTCTCACTGTGTCTCTCTGATTTTCCTGGTGACGCTGTAGTCACTCTGTTTGGGGACGTATAGCCCCAGAGTATGAGCTCAGTAAATTCTTGTCAAAATATGACCAAGTTGTTGCAAAATAGTGGCTTGCTTGAACTTTAAAGTACCGTTAAATGAAGACGTTTTAAACACGTCATCATTGACTTTATTACGTTCTAAGTACATGACTGTCTTAATTCTTCACAAACTCGATTTCACTTCACAAAAAAATTATTTTCAGACCGCTTTTAGAGGGAAGTAGGTGGACGTTGGGCACCCATTCTGTGACAGTTACTTTTCATATATTATCCTTTTTAACCATAATATTTCTGGAAGATAGAGATTTTGTTTCATATTACAGGTGAGGAAACTGAGACCCAGACAGGTTATGCATCTGGCTCCGAGCCCACACAGCTTTGCAAAGCTGAGGTTTGTGTCTGGCTTTGCCAGACTCCGAAGCGAGTGCCCTTTCTGGTGTCTGATGGCATTGCTTCATGCTGCTGGAAGCAATTATAGAGGCATGCCCTGGCATTCATTTTTTCTGCTTAGAATGAGACGTTGCTGTTTACTTTTTCAGTAAGGAAGATTGAAATCAGTGTAACTAGCCTTATTAACTTTTTAAGGTAGGGGGGCTCGCAGATGCCAGTGCCTTTCCTGAGAGCACCAAAGCAAATATAAAAATCCAATTTACTTGCCTTTTTTTTTTTTTTTAAATCATCTACAGAGTTTAAAATTCAAAGCTGTAAAGAAGACCCGATGAGACAGGGGTAACGAACCAAGCTTCAGACATGGGGATGTATTTACCTGTATCTCTTTTATCGCCAGGTGGCTGTTCCTTTGATGAGCACTACAGCAACTGTGGTTACAGCGTGGCCCTGGGGACCAATGGGTTCACCTGGGAGCAGATTAACACATGGGAAAAGCCAATGCTGGACCCCGCAGTGCCCACAGGTATGTGACCCACTGTGTTTGATACCGTGATAGAGTTGGTTGGCTTTTACGATGGCTCCTGGGGAAGAACTGTCTTCTGTTTGAGCCCTGTGAGAAGGCGATGGGTAACTCTGAAGGTGGAGAGTTCCTTATCACCAGAGGTGTTCAAATCAAGGCTGGATGAATTCTTAGAGATGCTGTAGAAGTCACATGTCACCTTGATTCAAGCACCTTTAGGCTTTCTTTCAGCTTTGTTAAACTTTAGCTACGCTGTTGTTAGTTGCTGTTGAGTCAGTTCCGACCCACGGCGACCCTATATGTGTTGAGTAGAGCTGCTCCATAACATTTTCAAGGCTGTAAACTTCCGGAAACATATCTTCAGGTTTGTCTTCTGAGGCTCCTCTAGATGTGTTTGAACCGCCAACCTTTCAGCTAATAGTCCAGTGCTTAACTGTTTGCGCTGCCCAGGGACTTTAGCTACATTGCTGGGCTTTATGCTCTGGGAATATGATAGTAGTGGGTTTTTAAGCGAAGAATTTGAAATCACTCCTTTTCTTCTAGGCCACATAGACAAAGCTGTATATATGCAGGGAAACTTCTAGAGTCAGAATATAAGTCATTAAAGTTAATGTCCTGAATGCCAAGCATATTCTTTAACCAATGGAGCTGAAGTCCTAAATGTACACTCTTGATGGATACCCGTGTGAGATAGACCTATGAGTTATACGTGATATATTCCACAGAAGGTAAATCTAGAAGTATACTCTAGGGTGGGGTATACCTGATGGATAGTCTCTGGGTCACATAAATGGTTGATGTTCTTGGCTGCTAACTGAAAAGTTGGAGGTTTGATCTCTCCCAGAGTTGCCTTGGAAGACAGCCCTGGTGATCTGCTTCCAAAAGGTCACAGCCTTGAAAACCTTATGGAGCACAATTCTACTCTGTACATTATGAGTTGGAATTGACTCAATGACGACTAACAACATACAACATACCTGGTGAATCATTGAAATGGCACAGGGCTGGACAGTGTTTTATTCTATTGTACATAAGGTTGCCATGATCTGGAGCCGATTCAACAGCAACTAACAACAACACCACCACCTGGTGAGGTAAGCCAGGAACACTCAACCTCTATGAGCATTAAGATCTCCTCTTTGGATAAATAGGATCCCTGGTACAATAGTAAAGACAACTGGTTGTTGGAGAAAGGAGACCATTCTCTATTTCCACCCCGACCAAATTCTCCCTCTTACCTATCACGCTGTCTTGGTTTTCCACCAAACCCTCCTGATGCTCTTCTTCAGTCTCCTTTGTCAACTAACTCTGACCACTACATGTTAGAGTCCCTGAGGCTTGTCCTACATTCTTTCCATGTAGGTAACTCAGCCACTCCCCTGGTTTCAGCTGCCATCTGTGCTTTGGTGACTCCCACATTTATACCTCCAGCCCAGACATTTCATATGAACCCACCACCTACACAGCCCACTGCCTAGCTGCCATCTCTTCTCAGCTGCCCCTGGGGAAGGGGTTTTCCAGGATGCCACAAAGCTGGAGACAGAAAAGATGCTTGGAGATATTCAGGTGAGGGTGGCTTCAGTGACTTTGAATTTGGCGCCAAAGCAGGAGGCCACTGGCTAGCTCTAAAATAGTTCCTATTGCCCTGTGCCTGTGGCTGTCAAGTCAATTCTGACTCATAGCGATCCTATAGGACAGAGTAGAACTGTCCAGTATGGTTTCCAAGAAGTGGCTGGTGGATTCAAACTGCCCACCTTTTGGTTAGCAGCCGAGCTCTTAACTACTGCGCCACCAGGACTCCAGTTCCTGTTAAGGGCATAAATTGCTTATATTAGTTCCTCTTGAGTGTTGATACAAGCCCCAGGTATACAAGCTGTACTGTTGTATACAACTAAGCTTTTCAGATCTGGAAGGACCTTACTTTGCATGGGGAGAATCACCAACAGCCCAATGTCCGCCATTAGTAAAGTGACTGTGGGACAGCCTCTATCTTTGTTGCTGCATCATAATTTTTTATAATGCTACCTTTGATTTCAAGTGTCCTGGTTCAGATGGTAATCTCACCTACCACATTAGGGACTCCAAGGGTCCAGAGCACTTGTACTGAAACATCTGCTTCTGCTTGGCATGGCCATCTTTGATATTGGCAGTATAAATCTGGAACTGATTGTGTATGTGTGTGCATGCACACATATGCTCTTTCTACTTATCTTTAGCCCACTTGAAGCCCTGTAGGGTCTTACAGGCTCCCTAAACTCAACATCTCCAAAACAGAACTCCCAACTCACCCATTCCCGCTCCCTGTGTACCCAGTCTTCTGTGTTCCTTGTCTCAAGAAAACCCTCTTCATCTGTTCTGTAATTGATTCAGACACCCAGGGATCATACCTCTCTCTCTCCTTTCTCTTACCCCCTCTTCTAGTTGTCACTTAGTTCTGCTGTTTTACCTCCTGAATACATCTCAAGTCTGCCCACGTTCTCCCTCTCTGCCACCAGTGCCCTGTCCAGACCACCTTCAGTTCTCTCCTGAATAGCTGGAAAACTTCCAAAAGGCTACTTGGCTTCTTTAATCCATTCTCCACACTGAAGCCAAAGAGACTGTTCTAAAACATAGGCCTATTTGTGTTAAGCCTTCTCTTTGTCCTTCATGTCCTTGTCCCCACCCAGGTTGTTCTTGTCCCCACTGTGCTCCTCCTTGTTACCAATCAGCTTCTGTTTGGAATCCTTCTGAGGCTTCCCACTGCTCTGAGAAAGAAGACCAAGCCCCTACTGTGGCCTTCAGCGTCCTATATAGTTGGCCCTGCTCCACTTCCAGCCTCACATGTTCCACTCTCCTCTGTGCTCACTTCACACTGGCCTCTGTTGTTCCCAGACTCTGTCCTGCCTCAGGAACTCATATATAAGATGGACACTGTCCATGGAACCTCTTCCTCCACCTCATCTCCTGGCTTACTGATACTTCCCCTTATATCACAGTTGAAGTGACCCTTCCTCAGCACAGCCCTCCCTAGACTCCCCAGTCTGGGTAAGCTCCCTCTGTAATGGTTACCATCATACCCTGTACTTCTCCTCAGTAACATGGAGAGGCGAGGCCAAGATGGTGGAGTAGTCAGACACTTCCGGTGGGCCCTCTTACAACAAATACCTGAAAAAACAAGTGAATCGATTATATATGACAATCTGGGGGCCCTGAACATCAAAGGCAAAGTTGAGGAATCAGACTGAGTGGCAGAGGGAGGAAGAGATGGTTCAGAAGCAGCAAGGAGTTGCCAGACCAGACCTGTTGAGAGCCTGAGCCCTTCAGGCCCATCAGCTTGTGGGGTGTGGTGAGGCAAGCAAGCAGTGACACTCAGGAGGTGTTTTCCACATGAGGAGAGACCCAGTGGCAGAGAGTCTACTTGGCCATCCAGAACCAGTAAGAAGCAGCCCTCGATCAGCAAAAGATAAGTACTTGTGTGTGGCCTACTGCATGAATCAAAAACATCCACTTTAAGGAAAAACCTCTCTCCCATTTACCTCCCTGCTCCCTGCTCTGCACTGGGTCCCGGACTGGCTTCAGCAATTGCTGAGTCCCCTGGGCCGGAAGTAGGACCTGTCACATGCCCTGAGCTGTTCTCCCGGCCTTGAAGAGTGAACAAATTAACAAACGGGGAAAAATAATCTGCCAGCTCCCCTAAGCCAGGAACTCAGGGTAGGCATAGCTCCTTTGTCTAGGCACAGGCATAAGGGATCCACGGACTTTGAGTGCTTTTCCCCCTGCATAGACTTGTGTGGGCCCATTTCAACAGTGTAGGCCTCATTACCACAGTACAGCAGGGTATATACCTGAAGTCTAACTTCAGCTATTTCAGCTGTGAAGTGGCAGGTTTGTGATATCTGACACTGCTCTGCCCATTAAGCAGGGTTTTCACCTACCCACATCAACAGCCTGAGGACTGGTGGCTCCACACACGCCACCTAGCAACCTGCGACAAGGGCCCAAGAATAAGAGGTGCCCCCCAGTCCTTATAGCCCACAGCACTGGGTGCCCACAGTCCAGCTGCAAAACCCACCAATCAACGTGCTCTAGGGAACAGGGACACGCTGTCTTCCTAGACATGTGGGGGTGGCCGGCAGCCCCCTGCCTTGCTCAGCCTGTGTACCCCTGCTGCAGCCAGATGCCTGTGCCTACACCTATCACCCATGCCTGTCTAGAACTGTAGGTGAGAGCCTGCACCACACTTGGAGGCCAACTACCTGGACACCTGAGCTGAATCCATACAGCAGTAGTGGGTGGGCTCCTGGGCTCACATACAGAGTGGCAGGTCTGGCCACCTGGTGGCAGGACACTGGAGCTTCAGGGGCACTGGAGATGGGGCTAGCTAACACGAGCAGCCTCTTTGGGCATATCAAAACACAACAGAACAAGAAGCTAGGACACAGTAAGCAAACACAAAATAAATAAATATAATAACTTATTGATGGCTCAGAGACAACAGTCAATATCAAATCACATAAAGAGGCAGACCATGATGACTTCAGCAAGCTTCCAAAACAAAGAATCTAGAAATTTTCGAGAGGAAGAAAGTATCTTGGAATTACCAGTGGCAGAATACAAAAGATTGATATACAGAACTCTTCAAGAGATCAGGACGGAAATTAAGCAAAACACAGAACACGCAATAGAGGAAATTAAGAAGATTAGAGAAGAGAATAATGACAAATTTAACAGGCTGCAAGAATCCACAGAGAGACAGCAATAAGAAATCCAGAAGATTAACAATAAAATGTCAGAATTAGACAACTCAATAGAAAGTCATAGGAGCAGAATTGAGGCAATGGAAGTCAGAATTAGTGAGATTGAAGA
>NW_004443944.1:21111250-21122581 GCF_000243295.1 Trichechus manatus latirostris
ATCCTACCAGAACCTTTGGGACACAGCCAAAGCAGTGCTGAGAGGTCAGTTTATAGCAATAAATGCACACATCCAAAAAGAAGAAAGGGCCATAATCAAAACATTAACCCTACAACTGGAACAAGTAGAAAGAGAGCTGCAAAAGAAGCCCTGAGGCGCCAGAAGAAAGGAAATTATAAGAATTAGAGCAGAATTAAATGAAATAGAGAATAGAAGAACAATTAAAAGAGTTAAGAAGTCCAAAAGCTGGTCCTTTGAAAAGATCAACAAAATTGATAAACCATTGGCCAAACCGACAAAGGAAAAACAGGAGAGGAAGCAGATAACCCGTCTAAGAAATGAGATGGGTGATATCACAACAGATCCAACTGAAATTAAAAGAATCATAACAGAATACTATGAAAAATTGTACTCTGACAAATTTGAAAACCTAGAGGAACTGGACAAATTTCTAGAAATGCACTACCTACCTAAACTAACACAAACAGAGGTAGAATAACTAAATGAACCCATAATAAAAGAAGAGATTGAAAAGGTCATTAAAAAACTCCCAACAAAAAAAAAAGCCCTGGCCCAGACAGCTTTCCTGGAGAATTCTACTAAACTTTCAGAGAAGAGTTAACACCACTGCTACTAAAGGTATTTCAGAGCATAGAAAAGCAAGGAATACTCCCCAACTCATTCTATGAAGCCAGCATAACCCTGATATCAAAACCAGGTAAAGACACCACAAAAAAGGGAAATTACAGACCAATATCCCTCATGAACATTGATGCAAAAATCCTCAACAGAATTCTAGCCAACAGAATTCAGCAACATATCAAAAAAATAATTCACCATGATCAAGTGGGATTTATACCAGGTATGCGGGTATGGTTCGACATTAGAAAAACAATCAGTGTAATCCATCACATAAATAAAACAAAAGACAAGAACCACATGATCTTATCAATCGATACAGAAAAGGCATTTGACAAAGTCTAACACCGATTCATGATAAAACTCCTCAGTAATACATACCACAGCTGATGTCATATGGTCAATGTCTGTTTTACCCTAGATTATAAATTCCATCTGAAGAAGGACCATGACAGTTTTGTTCATAGCTTTATCTTAGTGGCTAATACAGCTTATCATACATATTCCTTTTTTTTTCTTATTTTTGTAGTTTAAGTGAAAGTTTACAGTTCAAGTTAGTCTCTCATAGAAAAATTTATACATGCATTGTTATGTGACCCTAATTGCTCTCTGTATACTGTGACTGCACACTCCGCCTTTTCACCTTTGATTTCCCATGTCCATTCAACCAGCTCCTAACCCTCTCTGCCTTCTCATCTCACCTCTGGACAGAAGCTGCCTATTTAGTCTCATGCATCTACTTAAGCTAAGATGCACATTCTTCATGAGTATCATTTTATGTCCCACAGTCCAGTACAATCTTTGTCTGAAGAGTTGGCCTTGGGAATTGTTTTAATTCTGGGTTGACAGACCGTCCAGGGGCCATGCTTTCTGGAGTTCCTCCAGTCTCAGTCAGACCGTTAAGTCTGGTCTTTTTTACTAGAATTTGAGTTCTGTATCCCACCCTTCTGCTGATCCATCAGGGACTCTGTTGTGTTCCCTGTCAGAGCAGTCATTTGTGGTAGCCAAGCACCATCCAGTTCTTCTGGTCTCAGGCTGATGAAGTCTCTGGTCTATGTGGCCCTTTCACATACATATTATTCTTGTTAGCTGCTGATGAAATTGGTCCCAGACTCATGGCGAATAAATGAAAAGAAATGAAACTTCAGAATGAAATGCTGCGGGTTCCTGCACTATCCCTATGATCAGTTGAGGATCTGATCATTGTAATCCATGGAGTATTTTGGGCCTTTCTTCTCAGTCCATCTTAGTCTGGAAGCTCTGCTGAAATCTGTTTAGCATCATAGCAACACGAAACCTCCACTAATAAATAAGTGGTGGCTGCACGTGAGGTGCCTTGGCCAGAATCAAACCTGGGTCTACTGCATGGAAGGTGAGAATTCTACCACTGAGTCACCAATGCGAACTTAAATAACATTTGTTGGATGAATGAACAGGTGGATAAATAGATGGATAGATGGGGTAGATAGATGGGAAAATGGTCTTTATCAAGGGCTTTTTTTCTAAAATGAAGAATTAGATGACATATTTGATCAAATGCCTTTGGTACCTCTATTGATTAACTGCATATTTTTTATCTTTGCTACTATCCTTCCAATTTTGCAGATCAGAAAACCAAGGTTCCAGGAAAATAAATGACATTGCTGCTTTTCCCAGCATGTTCTTTTGTCTCCCCAAAGAAACAACTCTTGCTTCAAATCTTAATTTTCTCCGCTCCTCATTACAGCAGAGTATCATTTCATAAATATTGGATTGTGCTCATGTGATCTTCTGAGCTTTTCTAAATAGAGACATTTGATAATGATCACTGAAATTATTCTGTCACGATGCACCTGTGTATTTCCACCACACAGTGGTTAAGCACTTGGCTGCTAACTGAAAGGTTGTTAGTTCGAACCCACCAGCCGCTCCTTGGGAGAAAGGTGTGGCAGTCTGCTTCCGTAAAGATTACAGCCTTGGAAACCCTATGGGGGCAGTTCTACTCTGTCCAATAGTGTTGCTATGAGTCAGAATCAACTTGATGGCAATGGGGTTTTTTGTTGTTGTTGTTGTTTTTTGCTTCTTAGGCAGAGAGGCATGAAAGTGTACTTGGATTTGTTCTTCTCCTGGGCAAAGGCTGAGATCTTAGTTTTCCTTCTGGAAAGCCAGCAGTTTCAGCTTTTTAGAAATGTGGTATTCTGATGTTCTGATGTTCTTCAACCTTTCAGTGATCCCCTGCCACGTGACAATCTCTGTGCTCAGCTCTGGATAAATCAGATCATCTTTTTTGACCCTTAAAATCCTCCAGTGGCTTCCTCGAGCACATAGGATAAAATAAGAATTCTTTACCACAGTCTGCAAGGTCCTACGTGATCTGGCATTTTCTCTGAGCCCTTCTCCTTCTCTTTCAGTATGCCCCTGGCTGTTTTTCAGTTCCTTGGACATGTCTGATTCTTTCCTGACTCAGGGCCTTTGCATGTGCTTTTCCCTCTTGTTGGAATGGTTTTTTCCACTCTTCACTTGGCTGATTCCTTCAAGTCGCAGCTCAAACTCCACAGGGAGTTCTTCCCTCATCTATCTGTCTAAAGAAGGACCAGCTCACCATTCTGTTTCACGGCATCCGGTTATTTTCTCTCAAAGTCCTTATCACAGACATGTTTACAGAACAGCTTCTTCCAGTCCTATTCCATAGCTGAGTGAGCCTGCAGCCTTAAACCGTCTCTCTCGGGAGCTGAATGGGATAATCCTGTGGGAGTGAGACATGTTTGCACACAGCAGGGCTTGTGTCAATGCAGGTTCCCCTAAGCTCGTCTGTGAAGTTCTTCTCTGGCTCTTTCAGTCTTGGACTCTAAGTCCACCTTAGCACCTTGGCCCATTCAAGCTCATCTCCCACCAGATGCTGTTTTACAAACCGGAACCTTTGAGCAGCTGGTCTGCCGTGAGTCCTGGAGGGGCCCAGAGAGCTTTTTAAATACCCAGGATGCATTGCTGTCCTGAGGGCTAGAGCACCTACCTGCTCCATCTCAGCTCCCTTCACTGAATGCTATACAGGAACCCCTGTCTTGCTCTTTTCTTCATCCCTCTCTATCAGAAAAGCCCTCAGGCTAGCATTCCAGGCTTCAGAGCTGCTCTCCCCCACCTCATCTTTACTGAGGCTGTCACCGAGGAACGGGGTTACTATACCCACAAACTTTCCTTCAGGCTTCTATCCTGTTCAGGGAACTAACTGCAGCTACCACTGCTTCCTAGTCTACCTCTCCCCTCTTTCACATGGATTTCCAGACAGGCAACCCTGGGGGGCAGTCCTGGGCACAACAGGAGGGTGTCTTCAGAGCTGAAGGAAGCCACAAGTGCTGTAGGTGCCCTTTTTTTTCCTTTAAAAAAATTTTTTATTGTGGTAAAATACGTATAACACAACGTGTGCCATCTGAACCACTTTTAAGTATACGATTCGGTGCTATGAATTACATTCCCCATGTTGTGCAACCATCACCAGTATCCATTTCCAAACAATTTTTATCACCCTGAATATAAGCTTAGTTCCCCTTAAGTAATAACTCCCAATTCCCCCTCCCTTAGCCCCTGGTGACCGCTACTAAACTTTTTTCTCTATATAGTTGCCTCTTTTGGATATTCCATGTAAGTGGTACCGTACAATATTTGTCTTTTTGTGCCTGGCTTCTTTACTTAGCGTAATTTTTCAAGGTTCATCCATGTTGTAGCAAGTATCAGGCCTTCATTTTTCTTTATGGCTGGGCTACATTCTGTTGTATGTGTATGTCACATTTTGTTTATCCTTTCGTCTGTTGATGGACACTTGGGTTGTTTCCTGTAGGTGTCCTTTTAAAAAGACTAAAGCTAGAGGTAAGAGGACTTGGGGGATTTTTTTTTTTTTTTTTCCGTCTAAGGCTTATAGGAGCCCTGGTGGCGCAGTGGTTAAGAGCTGTGTCTGCTAACCAAGAGGTCAGCAGTTTGAATCTACCAGCCACTCCTTGGAAACCCTATGAGACAGTTCTACTGTCCTATTGGGTTGCTATGAGTGGAAATCAAGTTGATGGCAATGCGTTTGTTTTTTTAGTACAGCTTATAGGACTTTAAGTGTTGAGAATCAAGTAGGTGTTCAAGAAATGCTGCATTTATTTCTCTTCTTTGCATCAACTTGAATCTGACCCTAAGCCTCCAAAGTTGTGATGTTAAATCTTAGTCATTATCAGGGCTCCCCCTTCCCTAGCTGTCAAGTTGATTCTGACTCATGGCAACTCCACGTATGTCAGAGTAGAACTGTGCTTCATAGGGTTTTCAATGGCTGGTTTTTAGGAAGTAGATTGCCAGGCCTTTCTTCCAAGGCACCTCTGGGTGGACTTGAACCTCCAACCTTTTGGTTAGCAGTGTAGCACATTAATCATTTGTACCACCCAGGGATTCCTAAAGGTAAAACCCTTCTCTAGGGATCTATGCATGTCCCAAGGACTAAGTCAACTCTCATGATTTCCTTTGGGAAGCACACTATTACATCCCTTGAGTTCCCTTCAGATCTGCTGCTTCTTTCCCAGCATGGAGCCCAGCTGCCTTCAGTGAGGCTTGGAGCCCTTGTCCCTGGCCCAGCCAGCCCAGGTGCACCACCTAGAATTCCTTCTGGGACCTGCTCCCTTCTCAAATACTGCCCCCTGAGCAGTGTGGGGCCAACAGGTCCATCCTGGACCCCTTCCCAGGATGGGGGAACTTCGCCTCTCACCTTCTTAGCCCTCAGAAGCACACCCCTCTTGGCCCAGCCCTTTTCGTACCCATGGAATAGTTTCTTCAGTGAGTTTAGACTTTAAACAAGAAAGGATGAAACCTTGATTCAAGCAGTTTCTGGAGGAGAGAAATACAAGGAGCCTGGCTGCCTGATTGGAAGGGACAGCAGTGAGGGAAATCCAAGGGAGCACACACATGGGCATGCACACCTACAGACATGGATATCTCAGCGCACCAGCCTGCCATGGACGCAGGCAGTGGTTCCAGGCACTGGCTAATGGCCTTTTCCTTCATGCCCCTGGACCTGGCTGTGTGTTGCTGCACTGTTCCAGCTGATGTTTGTAGAGAGAGGGTTTGGGGTCAATCTCTCCTCTATACCTGGCCAAATCACGTGCCCAGGTCACCTTTTTCACATTAGAATGCACACAGGAGTGCTGTAGGTATTGGAACATTTTCTTTCTTTTAAGGAACCTGCCATTACTGTGTACCCACTGGTATTACATTCCTACAGCTGCAATTACAAAGTACCACAAAGTGGGTGACTTATAAGAACAGAAATGTAGAGTCTCACAGTTCTGGAGGCTGAAAGTCCAAATCAGTGTGTCAGCTGGGCCACGGTCCCTCGGAAGTCTCTAGGGGAAGATCCTGTCTTGTCTCTTCCAGATTCTGGTAGCCCCAGGCCTTCCTTGACTGTAGACACATCTTCATACAGCTTTCCTTCCTCTGTGTGTGTCTTTGTGTTTCTTCTCCCCTTTTATAAGGACAACACTCAGGTTGAATTAGGCTTGCTATGAGCTGGAATTGACTCGACCGCAATGAGTACCATGTCAGACAATGTTGTTACTATTGGAGGAAGCCTGGTGGTACAGTGGTTAAGCTGTCAGCTGCTAACCAAAGGGTTGGCAGTTTGAACCCACCAGCCTCTCTGTGAGAGAAAGATGTGGTGATCTATTTCCGTAAATATTTACAGCCTTGGAAACCCTATGGGGCAAGCCTACTCTCTCCTATAGGGTTGCTACAAGTCGGAATTGACTCAACAGCAGTGGGTTATTTTTAATAGGTTTTACTCCAGTATGATGTCATGTTAGCTTAACTGATAACATCTTCAAAGACCCTATTTCCAAACAAGGTCACATTGATAGGTACAAGGGGTTAGAACTTCAGTGTATCTTTTTGGCAGCACAATTCAATATGTAACACCACTGTAACTGAAGCTAGGTTAGATATTCTCTCATACAGCATTTCATCTAATCTGCCACCTGTGAGTTCAGAGATAGCATTTCCTCTACTTTTGAGAAAAACTGAGTCCCAGGGAGGTGAAGTGACTGGTCCAAGATCATGTAATTTATATGTGCCAGAGGAGCCAAGTATGCATGTGAAGTCTGGACAGTGAATAAGGAAGATCGAAGGAGAATTGATGCCTTTGAATTATGGTGTTGGTGAAGAATATTGAATATTCCATGGAATGCCAGAAGAACGAACAGTCTGTCTTGGAGGAAGTACAGCCAGAATGCTCCTTAGAAACAAGGATGGTGAGACTTTGTCTCATGTACTTTGGACATATTAACAGGAGGGACCACTTCCTGGAGAAGAGCTCCATGCTTAGTAAAGGAGAGGGTCTTGGAAAAAGCAAACACCGTCAGTGAGATGGATTGACACAGTGGCTACAGCAATGGGCTCAAGCATAGCAATGATTGTGAGGATGATGCAGGTCCAGGCAGTATTTCATTCTGTTGTACAGAGGGTCATTATGAGTTGAAACCGGCTTGACAGCACCTAAAAACAACAGATGAGCCAGGCTTGGAATCTGAGATAGAGAAATAAATCTTGTGTACGTGGTACTATCATCAACTAAACATCTTTTAAAATTATTTATATTTATAGCCATGATTTATGGTTGTAAAAATAATGCATATTCATTGTGGAGAACATGCACAATAGAGATAGCTATAAAGAACAAAATAAAAGTCACACCAACTCTGATAAGTAACTATTTTTCTATTTAACATTATTTTTTTGCATTTTCCTATGACATGAAATATTCCTCAGAAGCATGTTTTCTAAAGGCTTTGTAGTTTTCCATTACAATGACTGTTCCGTGATTTATTTAACCTCCTTGTATTGTTGCATCTTTAAGTTCTTTCCGATGTCTCACTCCTAAATCACGTTGTGGTAAATGTTCTTGAACATACATCTCTGTATTCATTGCCAATAGCAGTTATCACATATGTTTTTGGATATATATTTCTGTACTCCCTTGTGTACCAAAAATAGAATGGTTTGTATTATTTTTTAAGTTCTTGAGGAAGGATATCATCCACATGTCAAACATGTCATCCTGGAAATTTGCCCAGGAGTTGGTGATTGGGAAAATGCTTTGTGAATTCCAGAGCACTAAGCACATGTCAGGAAGTGCTGATGGTTCCCTGTGTGCACCTTGCTGTAGCTCTTACCATGCTGGATGGCGGCCTCCTTGGCATTAGCAGGAATGTGTTCAAAATAGTAATCAACCAGGATGATCTGGGCACCGACCAATCAAGGTGGACATCAGTGTAAAAAGCAGCTTGGCCTCACCGTGCTCATTGGATGGAGACCAAGCTTGTTTGTAGTCTGGGTACTGAACTCGCCTCTATTCCCCTTGCTGACAAGGACAACATTTTATTTACATCTGTAACCCCAGTGCCTGTGGTTTAGCAAAAAATAAAAATTAAAAAAAAACAAGCAAAATAACCCTTGCCATAGAGTCAGTTCTGATTCATGGTAACCTCATGTGTGTCAGAGAAGAACTGTGCTTTATAAGGTTTTCAGTGGCTTTTTGTTTGGAAGTACATTGCCAGGCCTTTCTTCCAAGATGCTTCTAGGTGGACTTGAACCTCCAACCTTTTGATTAGCAGCAAGCTCATTAACCACTCGCACCACTAGGTACTCCTTAAACCAAACCAAAACAAACTCATCGCCGTCAAGTCGATTCTGACTCATAGCGACCCTATAGGGCAGAGTAGAACTGCCCCATAGAGCTTCCAGGGAGCGGCTGGTGGATTCAAACTGCCAACCTTTTGCTTAGTAGCCATAGCTCTTAACCACTGCACCACCAGGGAACTCCTTAGGTTCTAGTAAATGTTTGTTGGTTGAATTATTCTTGTTAATAATTGAACTTTCTCATAATATAACCATGGCATCTATCTCCAGCCTCAGCCTCCTCTTCTGTCCTTTTGCTTTCCCCTTCTAGGTAATCACATGAGAGGGGCCCTGTGCTTTTGTTTTAGCAGCCCATCCTCCCACCGTGCTTCCTAATTTTGAGAATCTCCCATTGTCTTGAGTCTTGGTGGACTGTGGAGTTCCAGGGAAGCCAGAGGTGCCAGAGATTCACCACTTTCTGGCAGCCTGGATGTGGCGGGACATGTGGCCTGGGCTCAACCAGAGGGACTGCCTGCCCAGGACTTCTGTATCTAGGAAGTATGAGCCAGCAGCCAGAGGCTCGTGATTTGTGGTGTCCAGTGGTAGTGGTGGTGCTTGGACCACATTGTTTGTATTAAAAGAGGGGTGTTGGCCTTACTGCTTCTTGACCCCCTCAACCCATTGCCATTGAGTTGATTCTGACTCACAGAGACCCAATAGGACAGGGTAGAACTGCCCCATAGGGTTTTCTAGGCTGTAATCTTTTTTTTTTTAATTTTTTTTATTATTGTAGTTTAGATGAAGTTTACATTTTGAATTAGTCTCCCATACAAAAATTTATACATACATTGTTATATGACCCTAATTGCTCCCCTCATACTGTGACAGCACACTCTTCCATTCCACCCCTGATTCCCCATGTCCATTCAACCAGCTCTTCACCCTCTCTGACTTCCCATCTCACCTCCGGACAGAAGCTGCCCATTTAGTCTCTTGTATCTACTGGAGCTAAGAGGCACACTCCTCACGAGTATCCCTTTATGTCCCACAGTCCAGTCCAATCCCTGTCTAAAGAGTTGGCTTCAGAAATTGTTTTAGTTCTGGGCTGATAGAGAATCCAGGGGCCATGCTTTCTGGGGTTCCTCCAGTCTCTGTCAGACCATTAAGTCTGGTGTTTTTACAAGAATTTGAGTTCTGTACCCCATCTTTCTCCTGCTCCATCCAGGACTCTCTGTTGTGTTCCCTGTCAGGGCGGTCATTAGTGGTAGCTGGGCACCATCTAGTTTTTCTGGTCTCAGGCTGATGAAGTCTCTGGTTTATGTGGCCCTTTCTGTGTCTTGGGCTAATACTTCCCTTGCGTCTTTGGTGTTCTTCATTCTCCTTTACTCCAGGTGGTTGGGACCAATTGATGGCTCTTAGATGGCTGCTTGCAAGCTTTTAAGACTCCAGATGTCTAGGCTGTAATCTTTACGGGAGTAGTTCTTTTTCTTGTGAAGATATTGAATGGGTTCGAACTGCCAACCCTTCACTTAGCAGCTGAGTGCTTAGCCATTCCTCCACCAGGGCTCCTTAAAGATATGTATCTTTATATATGTCTGTGTCTGTGTCTATGTCTGATTGTTTATCTAAGTATGTATGTATATTAATAGTAATAGTAGAGAACAGATATTTAAGTAATGCTCATTATGTGCCAGTTACTATTCTAAGCACTTTAAATATGTTAAGTTATCCTCACAACATTCCTCTGAAGTAGGTATTAGTAGTATCTGCATTTTACACACTTGAAGCTTAGAAAGATTACATGACTTGGCCAAGGTCAAAGTATGCGGTGGAGCCTGGATTTGCTGCAGAAAGTTTGGGTCTAGAGACTGGGCTCTTAGCCATTTCAGTATATTGCCTCCTAGGAATGCCCATGATGAACAGGATCATAGTTCCCAGACGGTTATCCTATTGGTCTCTTTTCATACCACTGCAATCACATCTAGTTTTCACTCTCTAAGGCTCATGATTGTCCTGGATAGATGCGCCATAGTTTATTTAAATAACACTGGGGAAATGACAGAGAACAAATGATAAAAGCCAGAAAGGACCCCAAATGCCCAAATAAAAGGCAAGCTCTTTTTCCTGAACGCCTCTCAGAAAACTTCACGTAAAATCTCTCATATGATGAGATGATCTTTTATTTACTTTGACCTACAAAAGTACTGATTTGGGGAACTACATTAGCCTGCAGTCAGCCCAATCACTGCTAGTTTGGAATGTTTTCCTGGATCATAGAACTGGTAGAAAGAGAAGGCAAGGCGATTTAACACAGATTTTGCAATTATTCTGGAGGAAGTGACCAAATAATGACAAGTAATGGTTGGTGTTATAAACAAATGTCCCGAGGATGCCTTTGAACAGCAGCAGAGGGTCTTTGTGGTGATCAGAACGTACATCTGTCAGAAAAATGGGAAAAACTTGTCTTTCCTAATACCCATGTGGGTGCTTGCCTTGGCATTGAGTTTCCTGTGACATCATACTTGGATTTAGAAAGTATTGTACGCGAAACATTGTAATTGGAATTGAGGGTGATGTGGACTGGAAAATTGTGGTAGTCCACTTACGAAGTGGTTCTTCTGACGACAGAGATACTGATGTCAACGTGTGAAGAATTTGAATCAAAGCATTCCATAAAACGTGGGAATAGACAACCATACACAATTTTTGTGAAGTAACACGTGTATACTACTCACTGGACAATTCTAAGGGCTGTACATGTTTTTAAATTCATTTAATATTTCAACAGCCCTGTGGGCTAGGTACTGCTATTATGCCTATTTTACAAGGGAGGAAACTGAGGCCCAGGGTGGTAAGTAATTTTCCCAAGAGCAGACAGTAAACGGAGGAGCTAAGATTTGAATCCACACCATTTATTTTTAAATCATTGTGTTATTTTATGATTTTAAATCATAAAATGCAATTTGAAATATATGTGTGTAATTCAGTTACAGATTAGATACCTTAAGTAGAGATTTGATTAATTCATCTGCATGCCTAAATTTTTTAAATAATATTATTGTGATGAAATGCATTTTT
>NW_004443944.1:21131140-21135280 GCF_000243295.1 Trichechus manatus latirostris
ATTTGTCTTTTTCAAAAGAGTGATAACTTTAAAAAGCATTTTAAGTGAATTAAATCAGCACTCATCTGTACAGAAGTATTGACTCTCCATAGAACCATGAGAAGCTCTGAGGACTGCCCTTTGTTCTGGTGGAAAGTTGAGGAAGATTCCTGTAACTTAGTCAGTTGATGAGGTGATTCTGCTCTCAGTCCTGAATCTGAACTTGTGGAGTCCAAGCCTGCACTGTGACCTGCATTCCCAGGCCTACATAAAAGACTGCAAGGAAATCTACCCCAATGTCAACAGTAGTTGCCTATGGAATGTGAAAAGACAGGTTGGATATTTTTCTGCTTTTTTATACATTTTTGTAATTTCCAGATTTTCTGCAATGAGCATCTATTACAAAGAGAAAAGTAAATAAAAAGAAAAAACAAACAAACCCATAACCATTAACAAGGCAGGACCACCAGTGCCTTGGAAAGAGAATTGGATTAAAAGTAAGGAGTCTGGGGTCTCGTCCTAGCTCTGCCATTATCTTGTTCTGTGACCTCGGGCAAAGCGCCATCCCTGTCTGTGCCTTATTTAGCCTAATATGTAAAATCAGGAGTTGATCTCTTCTAACTCAGAAGTTCTTTGATTTGTAATTTATGACTTAAGAAAAGGAGACATTTGTAAATGTAGGAATTAAGTGAAACATTTATAAAATAAAATGTGAAAAATCCTGAGATCCTAACCCTCCATCTGTCTGTCAGGCACGACAGCTGCTTCTGATTCCTTGACAGGGGTATCAGTCTTCATGAGTATGTAGAGACAGACGCCTGAGGGACAGTCCATCCCTGAAAGCTCAGACTTGCACAGGAAGATAAATCTCCCAGTCAAGCTTAAGGTGCTTGCTCTGTTCTCAGGCAACCCCACAGAGCTGCAATAATCTACTCCAAGCCCCATTAATACGATGTGTACATCTTCAGAATTTATTTTCCCACAATTACTGATCAATGAGACATTTAGTCATTTATGGAAACTTCCCCTTTTTCTGAAAAGACCTCCTTTCTCTTCCTCTTAATTCCCCCAGTTTTGCCATGGTGCTCTGTACTAACATAATCACACTTTCTCTTTGGAAAGCAAGTCACTTGAGCAAACAGTTTTTAAAACTTTCCTTGAATTTGCCAGTGTCTTTTAAAACTGCTTCTTTTCCTAAGTATTGTGTCCCTCATTAAGAAACCCAAGTTACGCTTTCTTAGGATTCAAAGCATTATTTGTCAGCAGTGAAGCAACCTGTAAAAAATACAAACAGGCAAAGGTATGCTACGCCCTTTGTTAAGAGTCCTGAGAGTTTCTAAGTTTAGAACAAGACCTGTGGTTTCTAAGGATCTTTTAAACCATAGTTGATGAAACATATACCAATGATGTGTCTATCAGTTGGGGTTCAGGTGAGAAAAAAGAAACTGTCCTAGGTATTTCAAGCAGGAAGGGGTTCAAAACCTTTTCGTAACCCATGGTACATACAGAGACCACATACTTTTTCCTCCTCTGGGGTTTATTGGGAAGCTCCTCTCCCACTGACAGTACATGGTGCCTGCAGGCGGGGGCCTGTATAACAGTTTGAAATGGAAGAAATGGGTGCATGCTGCAAATTACTGTTTTTACAGGGTATTGTATGAGGTGGTGCATCCTGGTGCATCCTGTAGGGGCATATTTGTCCCAGTAACCTTAAACCGGAGTCCACAGGGACGTATGTATCCCATTGTCCAACGGGACATAAGCATCTCACGAATCCCCCCCCACACCCCCAAGTCCAGAGGAATGTATGTGTCTATCCCAGAGTCGAAAGGGACATATGTGTCCCACTGATCCTACCCCCAGAGTCCAGAGGGACACACTCAATTCAGGCAAACTCAGTGATTCAGTATGCATTCCATTAATGAAAAAAATATATCAACGAAAAGTTTAAAACAATTTAATTAGGTCATGGGCATTAGGAGCTTATTAAACTACTGGAAGAACTCTGCAAGCTAAAGTCAGGGAAGCCTCCACCACTGTTCAGATAGCTTGGATGAGCCAGGGTTTCAGGGAACCTGTCCCAAGGAGCTTAGCTACCTGCAGCACTGAAGTGGGTGGTTCACAGGGCTGCAGGAAGCTGCTGAACAATCCACGTGTCTGCCATCTGTCAAAAGCCATGAGCTAGCCGGATGTGACCATTGAGCCAATACTGACTTTTGCTCCTTTTCCATCCTCCAGATATTTCGAGAGTACCTCTGTCACGGGTGGAAAAAAAGCTGAAACCCTGCTAGAAAGGAAAATGCAGTTTCTAGGCTTCCAACCCCAGCAATATGTGAGAGAGATTAGAAGGGTGAGGATGATGATAAATACCAACAGATAGTGTCCAGTAGAGTGGTCCCTAAGTGAGCAAATAACTGTCTTAGTTATCTAGTGCTGCTATAACAGAAAATACCACAAGTGGATGGCTTCAACAAACAAATTTATTTTCTCACAGTCTAGTAGCCTAGAAGTCCAAATTCAGGGCGCCAGCTCCAGGAGAAGGCTTTCTCTCTCTGTTGGCTCTGGAGGAAGGTCCTTGTCGTCAATCTTTCCCTGGTCTAGGAGCTTCTTAGTGCAGGGACTCCAGGTCCAAAGGACTCACTCTGCTCCTGGCACTGCTTTCTTGGTGGTAGGTGGTCCCCATGTCTCTCTGCTTGCTTCTCTCTTTTATATCTCAAAAGAGATTAAGACACAACCTAATCTTGTAGATTGAGTCCAGCCTTATTAACATCATAGAGGCAGGATTTACAACACATAGGAAAATCACATCAGATGACAAAATGGTGGACAATCATACAATACTGGGAATCACGGCCTAGCCAAGTTGACATGCTTTTTTGGGGGACACAGTTCAATCCATGACATAACTTTGTACCCTTTTTATGTAAAACAAATGAATGGAGTGTGAACTGTGAAATCAGGCTGATAAGAGTCGCAGTGCCAGCTCTACTAGCTGTGTGATCTGGGGCTGGCTTGGTAACCTCTCTGAGCCTCCTGTGTAAAATGAGGATGACAGCACAGTAGTCTCATAGGACTCTTATGGAAAATTCAATAAAATAACACATGCTATGTACCTACTACAAAAATAGATATTTTTCTGAGTGTTCTCACTCACATTCACTCTAGAATTTTGATGGCGATTTTCCAGCAAGAGGAATATGTGTCAAGACAGATCCTCAGACTACTTGGTGTGTTCAGAGTCACAGGTAGTTCTGTCTGGTAGGATGACAGTGATAATAGTAGTATTGCTAGCATTCCTGGAGCATCTGCTGTTTTCATAAAGAGCCCTGGTGATGGCAACAGTTAAGTGCTTGGCTGCTAAATGAAAGCTTAGGGATTTGAACCCACCCAGCGGCTCTGCAGGAGAAAGTCCTGGTGATCTGCTCCCAGAAAACCTTATGGGGCACTTTTTCTCTGTCACATGGGGTCACTAAGCGTCAAAAATCGACTTGATGGCACCTAACAACAACTGCTGTTGTCACTGGCACTGTGCTGAGCACTACAATTATCATCTTCTTTTTCCTATAAAATCTCCACAACAGTCTTGTGGAGCAGCTATTATTATCCCCATTTTACAAATGAGGAAAATGAGGCTCAGAGAAGTTAAGTCACTTATCCAAGATCATACAGTAAGTGGGGGAAGTAAACACACAATCCTATACTCTTGACCACTATAATACACTAGCTATAGAATACATTGGTGATGGTGGTATGTGTGTGAGTCAGGGGAAGGGGTAGGAGATATGATGACAAGGGAAGTTAGGACTAGAACTTGAAAGGTCTTATGTTCTAGGAGTTCAGACTGTAACAGTGGGGACCCATCAGAGATTCGACCAGGGAATGTATGATCAGATTTGCCTGTTAGGGTAGCCATTAGGTGGCTCATGAAGAAGGCAGCTTGGAGCAGAGAGCCCAGGTAGAGGTGAGGACGAAGAGGCTGTTGTATCTGACCAGGAGAGAGCTGCTCAAATTTGAACAGAGGCAGTAGCTGTGAGGATGGAGAGGAAGGAACGGGGTTTAGGAGACATGGGTGAGCTCAGTAGGACTTGGTGAAAGAGATGAACAAAGATACTGATTGGCTTTGGAGTTAGTCCCTGACCCTTGGAAGTTCTGTGACTCTGG
>NW_004443944.1:21136669-21138183 GCF_000243295.1 Trichechus manatus latirostris
AAATCACATCAGATTACAAAATGGTACACAATTATGCAATACTGGGATTCATGACCCAGCTAACTTAACAGATATTTTTTGGGGACACAATTTAATCCATGACAGTTGCCTTTGAGTCACTTCTGACTCACGGTGACCCCATTTATGCGGAGTAGAACTGCTTCATAGGGTTTTCAAGGCTGTGACCTTTCAGAAGCAGATCACCAGACCTGTCTTCCGAGGCGCCTCTGGGTGGGTTCAAACCACCAGCCTTTCAGCAAGTAGTTGAGCACTTGTATAGAGGAGCTATATGCCATTTTGCAGTTGTCACACATCTCACTCAATAAATTAGAAACTCCATCAGAGCAGAAATAAACCTTCCTGTTTACAGCTGTGCATCCTCAGCCACTAATATAGGCTCTGGCACCCAGTAGGGCCTCAGTTAATATTGAAAGAATGAGTTAGGGGAGGGTTGAAGTGTTAAGCTCCTCCAAAACAGGTTTAAAGCAAACAGAAAGTTTATGATGTTGGAATGCCCATTTTTGGTTCAGAGTGCCACCTCCAAGGGGTCTCAGGGACTGGGCCATGGGCCGGTTATGCTGCTGACTTGCTGTGTGGCCCGGAGCAAGTTGCTTAGCCTCTCTGGTCCCCTGTGGCCCAGAACACAACAAAGGGCCTTGATTAGGTAACACTCCCGTAGTTCTTTCCAACTGTAGCATCCACAAGTTTCAGGGGACCAGTTCTGCTGTTGTGTAGCTTGCTCCATTACTGTTACCAGGGACCTCATGAAATAGAATTCATAGTACAGGGGCAAGAAGAATCTTGAGTTCACATAGGACTGAAGCAGGATCGGATTAAGGGTGCATGAAGCAGACGGGGCCTTACAGGCCAGAAAGGCACCCTGAGTCTAGCTCCAAACTTTTTGTTTTCCCCTGGGTAGTTGTCTTAATTATCTGCTGCCACTATAACAGAAATACTAGAAGAGGGTGGCTTTAACAAACAGAAATTTGTTTTCTCACAGTTTAGGGGACTGGAAGGCCAAATTCAGGGTGCCAGCTCTAGGGGAAGGCTTTCTTTCTCTGTAGGCTCTGGAGAAAAGTCCTTGTCTCTTCAGCTTCTGCTTCCTGGTTCCTTGGCGATCCCCATGTGTCTTGGCATCTGTTTTACCCTATCTCTTCTTCTTTCACTTGCTTGTTTAATTTCCCTCATATCTCAAAAGAGATTAACTCAAGGCACCCTACACTAATCTTGCCACATTAACATAACAAAGACAACCCATTGCCAAATGAGATTAATTCTACAGGCATAGAGTTTAGGATTTACAATACAGATTTTGGAGGGACACAGTTCAATCCATAACATTCCACCCTTTGGCTCCCCAAAATTCATGTCATTGCCACATGCAAAACACATTCACCCCATCACATCATCACAAAAGTCTTAAATCAACTCCAAGTCCAAAATCTCATCTTCTGAAGCATCTAAATCAAATATAGGTGAGAACTTAGGCATATTTCCATCCTGAGGCAAAATTC
>NW_004443944.1:21140220-21145270 GCF_000243295.1 Trichechus manatus latirostris
GAAAAACCACTTTTCTGTACTTGCAATGAAACTTTTATGACTTCTGTCCTTGAGTCTCTGTATAGTTGACCTTCGGAAATGATACCAGAGCATGCACCCATACAAAGTTCATGGCCACTGAAGCCAGAGGGATGTGGGTGGGGGACCTTGAGTAGAGCTAGTTTCTCTATGGCTCAGTTTTTGTTTTTAACTTATAAAATGCAGATAATTCTATTTGGAGATGTGGGGATTAAATGATATCATGTATGTGGAAACAGAACAAAATGCTTGGCACATGGGCACAGGTGGACCCTCTCCATCACCCCCATCATGTCTCCTTTCTGTCCTGTCTCAGAGCTGAGGCACGGTGAAGGCACCGAGTTTCTTCTGAAGGAAAACTCTGAGGCCTGAATGTGTGTGTGCGCACACGTGTGTGAGAGATAAAAAGGTACCATGTCACTAGATGGTGTGACTGTGATGCTGATCATCACCCCAACTGGACATCTTCGAGGCCCTTAGGTCTCTTATACTCAAGAGTAGCTGTCAGAGGTATCCTGACAGACTTGCCTGCTGAAACTCAGCAGCAGGTCCTGACATGTCCAGGACACATGAAAGAGTCTTGTCTTGCCAACATCAGAAATGGTTAGAGGAGAGTTAGGCTCTTGAGTGGGAAGAATGGCCTGACGCTGCAGGGAAGGGACAGTAATGGGGGGAGACATCCCCTGCAGACTAGAGCACAATGGTCAGGTGGCTGGAGGGACTTTCTGAGCACATCATCTGACTTTTTAGAGTTTTGATGACTCCCAAGCCCACCTTCCCTGCCTGGGAGAGGTGGGACTGGGTCCTAGGGTCTCATCCTGACTGAAGAGATGTCTTATCTTTCCATATCCATAGCCTGTCACAGAAATAGGAAGTCTTACATGGTCTGCCTGTTCCACTCAGATCCATTAGTGTAAAACTAGCTCTTCACAGTTCTTTCCAAGACCCTTATAATTACGGAGTAGTGAGCAAGGTTAGGGCTTACTTCCTCCTAAAACCCTAGAAGAGGAGATGAAGGTCTCACAACCACTGACATGTCTAGTTGAATGTTACTTAGGAAAATGAGCTTAACAAATCCGTATGCTTTTAGGGCTGTGTCCTGTTGATCAATTACAAAATTACTCTTTAGTTCATGAGCATTCGTGACCTAAAATCTGAACATCACTGTGGCCTTGGCTTCTGTTTTCAAGAGGAAGAGAACATCTGCAGAGAGAGATTTCCAAACACAAGACTGGATCATGCTTCTGCACTCTCACTTCCAGATAATCACAAACAGAGCCACACCTGGGCTGACCCCTCAACAGGGGGCATGGGCCCCACCCCAAGTCTCTCCTGTAAGTCAGCATCCTTCATCCTGGGATGTAGACTCAAGGAAGCTGGTCCCCTTAGTGGTCCCAGCTGTTGTAGACAGGGCACTTTGGGTTGATGAAATTTTAAGATCATGCCTACTTCTTTTCCACTGCTACTGAAATATGTTAGCACAAAGCTAATCAGTGCCATGTGGCAACGCACAGGGTTTTCTATCACATGTGCATTGGTTTTCTATGGCTGCTGTAACAAAACAGTACAAACTGGGTGGCTTACAAGAACAGAAATGTGTTATCTCACGGTTATGGAGAGTGGGAGTTTGTGATAAGGGTATCAGCCATGCTGATTCCTTCTGAGAGAGAAACCGTTCCATGCCTCTCTTCTAGCTTTATGGCTTCTGGCAATCCTTGATGTTCCTTCACTTACGGTTGCATCTTCACATGATCATCTTTACTCTGTCTCTCTGTTTCTGTGTATCTTCTCATCTTTTATGAGGACACTAATTATACAGGATTAGGAGCCACCCTGCTCCAATATGACCTCATATTAACCTAATTGATAACACCTTCAAAGACTGTATTTCCAAACAGGATCACAGTTACAGGAGTTAGCACTTGAACATATCTTTTGGGGGGACACAATTCAACCCATCACAACATGTATCCAGATTTGAGCCCTGGCTTTGCTGTTTACCAACATGTCACCATGTACGATTGAGGACCTCTCTGAATCTCAGTCTCTTCATCTGTGAAATGGGAATAGGAGTACACTTCTGCCTTATACCATTATCAGAAGCAGCAGCCAGGACAGTGGAGGTGAACATGCTTTGCTAACTCAGTGTCCCTGTTTCAGTTAATTGTTGCCACTATTATTGCGATCTTGTAAGAAGCAGCCAGGATAGTGGAGGTGGGCATACGTTGCTATTTCAGTGTTCCTGTTTGAGTTAGTTGTTGCCACTATTACTGTGACCTTGAAGAAGAGCTGGGCCCAGGTTTCATGTTGTAAAGAAGTGTGGTGCTCTCAGCTAAGAAGACCACCCCATGCTTACCCACCCAGGCCCTCTGAGGGCAGATTAGAACTGTTGTGGCTGTAAACCCAGCTGATATGGGCTGTAGTATAGTAAATTATCACTTGTTTTGCAGTCTTGATGAGAAAAATAAATGCAATTACACTCATGAGTGTTGAAACATGAAGCAAAGCAATGCGGATCGGCACATTCGAGGTGCTTTTCCAAATGAAAAGCTGTGTACGATGAATGCTAATGGGCTCCCTCCCTCCCACTCCCTGGCATATGGTGCGATGTGATCTCTCTGAATTAAGGGAGCAACTGTGCCAAGAGCCCCAGCCACAAGAGAGGCAGCCCTGAATGGCCCCCACAGGAGGAGGCTCAGCAGGTAGACTCTGACTTTCTCTCTCGGCTGAGGACCCAGAATAAGCCCATCTTCCTAAAGTAGGTACTTGAGTGGTCTTGTGACATCTCTCTGCTTCAGGAATCTGACCTCTATTCTGCAGGTCTTATGTCATTTGGCACAGCAAACATTAGCTGAGCACCTACTGTGTGCCAGGGGTGCTGCCGGGGGAAGAAGAGATGAATCTGACATGTCCTGCCCTTCTTGACACCCTCTACCACTCAACCCTTACCAAGGCTAGATGGGCATGATCTAGCCCTGTACTGTCCAGTGTGGTGGCCACGAGCCATGTGGGGCAACTGAGCCCTTGAAATGTGACTAGTCCAAATTGCGATGTGCTGTAAGTGTAAAATACACACCAGACCTCAAAGACTTAGAACAAAGAAAAGAGTCCAAAATATCTTACTAATTTTTTTTTAATATTGCTTAGCTGTTGAAATGACAATATTTTGGATATGTTGGGTTAAATAAAATATATTAAAATTAACTTTACCTGGTTCTTTTTACCTTTCTTAATGTGGCTACTAAAAAATGTAAAATTACATAGGTGGTTTGCCCTGTAGTTCCATTGCACTGCGCTGATCTAACCCCTGCCTACTTTTTGGTTCACATCCTCCACCATAGTCCCCCTTGCTTGTGGCATCCCTCTGTCAGTTCTTCGACCACACCAGTCTCTTTTCTGCTTCAAGGCCTTTGCACTGGCTGTTCTCTCTGCCTGGAAGGCTCTTCCCCAGTTCTTTCCCGGGTTAAATACCATCTTCTATGAGAAAAATTATCTGACCACCTTTTCTAAATATGTCCCCCTGTTATTCCTCATCGACACACTGTTTACTTCTTTCTTTGAACCTATCATAATCTTTTATTTGATTGTTTGTGTGTCTGTTTTCCTGAAGAAAACATAAGGGCAGGGAGTGCATTTTGCTCTTTTTCTATTCTGCTTTCAGTGCCTACCAAAACAACTGGCACACAGGAGGCACTCAAACATTTTTTTTTCTTTCTTTCTTGAATGAATGATTAAATGTCCTATCAGTGTCACAACGGAGAAAATGTTATGGTGATTTTAAGATGGTGAAAAGACGTTTGAAAATACTCAGCTGAGGGTCCTAATTTCTTAATCAGAGTCTGGGTGAGAAGCATACAGCAGAAGAAAGGAGTAAAGATAGTTTAATGGAATAGAAGTGGGATCCAGATGGAGGGAATCAATAGCGAATGATGAAGCACCCAGGAACTGGCAATGGGGAGGAGCTGTTATCACCCCTAGGTCTAAAGGACAATAGTAGGTGTCTTAGCCTAGTGCTGCTGTGACACAAGTATCACAAATAGGTGGCTTTTAAGACAGAAACTTATTTTCTCACAGTTCAAGAAACCTAAAAGTCTAAATCAAGGTCTCAGCTGTGTCTTTTCCTTCAGTTAGCCTCTCTCCTAGTTTCTAGTGTCTGCCAGCAATCCTTGGTGTTCTTGTAATTGTAGACAATCCTCACACGTCATCTGTCTCTTCCTGTGTGTGTCTCTGTATCTGTTCTGATCTTTTTATAACTGGAAGTTTAGGATCCACTCTACACTGATGTGACCTCAACTGACTGATTGATTATATTACATAGATGGAATTATGGAAGGTGATTACCTTACATAGCATTAGATTACATTATGGAAGGTGATTATATTATATCAGATGCAAGGTAATTGCACTACATTAGATTACATTATGGAAGGGTATTTGCTCTATCTGAGGCCAAATGACAGCAACTAGGCTACTGTTTGGTCAAACAACTGGGAACCATAGCCTAGCCAAGTTGACACATAAAATTAACCATCACAGTAGGGATGGTGTTAAGAGAGCCCATTAGCATAGAGGGACTGCCTGATGAGATGTACGGGGACTCAGCCACAGCCAAAACTTATTCCTCTCACCTTTTGGTCTTCTTCCAGTGTCTGCCAGAAGCAGAGAAGGGAGCCTAGATGATGCACACCACAGAGGTCAGCCTCTGGGAGCACAGAGGCAGGCAGAGAAGCGTGGTAGAAGGTGGATCTGGTTTGAGGAGGTGGTGCACCGAGAATAGCTGTCACACTGAAAAGGCATACAGGCTATTTCCTTAATTTGATGGAGCACATGTATTCCAAACCAACAACCCATATTCTAAAAATACAAGAATGCTTATGGTCACTAAAAGTATTTAACATTTATTCAGGGATTTCTAGTAACAGAATAGAAAGTGTAGCTATGAAAATGGAAGAGATAAAATTATTATTTCAGAGGCTATGATTATCTACCAAAACCCAAGAGAAATAAGGGAAAAAGGATTAGAACCTAATAA
>NW_004443944.1:21147082-21150649 GCF_000243295.1 Trichechus manatus latirostris
GAAAGGACCTTCTGGTCTAACAGGTAGACAGGTAGGCAAACTCATGATTGGCTCTGTGGAAAAGGAGAACATTCATCCATTAATCCAACAAAATGAATTGAACACCAGTAATCTGTCAGGCATTGGGCATACAACTGTGGACAAGACACTACAGCTCCCTGGCTTCATGAAGCTCACAGTTCAATGAATGAGAGAGATGGTAAGAAAGAACATTAACAGAAAAAGTACAGAGGGGACAGGTCCCTCCTCCCTAGGACTGGGAAGGGAGGAGGGGTCCCAGATGAATAGGAAAAGCTTCCTGCAGGCAATGACACCTGAGTCGGGTCTCCAGTGGGATTGACTGTTGCTTGTGGGCTATAAGACTCCACAGGTTCAGGGCTCTTGAAAGCAAATTTGTGAATAAGGGTGATGGCTGTGCAGCTCAGGAGCCAGCCTCTGACATGCAGACTGTGGGGAGGAAGAGGGCTGAGGTTTCCAGAGGCAGCCCAGCTGAGAGGAGACACGGATAGGGAGATTATCCTAATAGGATTTCACAAAGACCACTTAGCAGTCACTGAGCTCGGGGGAAAAACAGTTATGAGCTGAGGGTGGAGGAATAGCCAAGAATCTGGCAACTCTGCGAAAGCTTGGAGAGAAAAGCTGACAGCCAACAGACAGAACAAGATGATGTCTGCAAAAAGGTTAAAAAAAAGACACAAGAGAAAAAAAGTACACTGAGTGATGTAGATGGAAGTGGGAGCACATTAATAGAAGTTGGGAACATGCATTAAGATAATTCCAACTTTAAGAAGGAGCAGATCCAGGACTTATTTATTACAGCACTTCATACTATCAGGGAACTCCTGGAATGAGATGTGAGCAATGGAAGGTTAGAATTTTATTGGAAAGAAAGGATGTGTGAGTATAAAACACCACAGGCAGAAATGGAATATCTTGCCCTAAACCCTCCTCTTTAGAGATGGGGCAAATGAGGCTTAGAGAAATGAAGTGCCTCATCCAAAATCATACAACATAGCAAGAGCTAGAGCTAAGATTTGATCCACAGTGTGTCTTCTGACTACAAGTTCAATGCTTGTTCTGTTGTATCCCAGCTGCTGCTTTCATCTTCCATTCTCTCTCCCACCCACTCTTTCCCTTCCGCCTCTCATTTATATATACAGGAGAGAACTGGGTTCTAAGTTGTAGCTTTGCCACTTACTAAGAATCTGATCTTGGTTTCCTTGTCTCATCATTGATAGGGATACGAGGATCCTTCTAGCTCTAATAGTATGTCAATTTTTCATACATGTTTCCAGCATGTATTCAGGGACTGAAGAGCTGGTATGGGTAAGGGGACAACACCTCCCTGAACTAGCAGACCAGGGAGCCATCCAGAAACTAGTACGGTCCCAGACTTGACACAATGTCATATCCTCTCTCCTTGTAATCGCTTGTTTCATAGAGTTCATTTGCTCTCTAATTTCCCTAGCATTACAAAGCAGTTTTCTGTTTATGTTTCCTGGAGCCTCTTTTTTTCCAGAGTGAGCTTCGTTAATCCTTCTGGCTTGATTTGTTGGGTTGGAAAGGATTTGCTGTCACTTATCTAGACGTGTACATGACTGAGAATAGGGGCTATCGCATCATCTTGCTTTTCTGCATAGCCCTGTCCAGATTTGCTCAACCACAGGTTCAGTCTACTCAGATCTGACCCAACTTCACTGCATTTTAGGAAGCCATCTCTCAAGATGGTGGGGATTGAAATCAGCCTGGTGGCCCAATCCTGGCATGCACCCATTCTGGGGAAAGTCCGAGCTGCAATCTTTCTTAATACAAACTTGTGTTATTTAAGGCCTTTTATGGTGCTCCTGCCTCTGTTTCCTCGACTAAGACTGTGGTTCCTGGATAGGACCAAAAGACGCAAGGCCAAGCCACATGAACCAAGAGACATGGTTGAGGTTGAAATCAACCTGATGTATGAGACCAAAGGAAGCCTGAGCTTTAGCTTCTTTGCTCTTAGCCTGAAATGCAGCAAAGCTGTTACTAGTTTCCCATCATCCAGGATCTGGCTCTTACTATCCCCCCTCATGATGCCTCCTGCTGTCCAGCTCCACCACTGTCTTTGACTCCTCAAGTATCCTAGCACCTGCATGAGACTGGCATTTATCATATTCTTTGGGTCATTCAGATTGGACTTGTGTCCACTCCCTGCGGAGGTCCAGTCTTCCTAATGGTTTTACACAGCCCTACCTACTTCCCTGTCCCTTGTCTTCTCCACCACTCACTGCTGAACTTCTGGTACACATGCTGTGTAACTCTTATGAACTAGAAAACTATAGATTCTAGAACACAGATTCTAGGTCAGATGAGAGGTTATGTGAAGTAGAGGAGGCATGTAGGCAGGATGAGGTGGGGACAGAATGCTCGAATAGAGGTCATACCTCCAGGATGAGCCAATGGAGAAAATCTTCAAACCCAAGCAAAAATGCTGTGAGTCTGAAAATCAGACATAGCTCTCTGAACTAGTCTGATTAGTACTCTAAAAAAAGGATTCAAGAGAATCAAAGACAAAAAATTGACATTAGAAAGAGGTTTCAGGGGGCAGATACAGAATAAATTTTTAAAAAATTCATTAGGTTTTGTATATGAGCAATTTTTGAGTTTTAGTATATAGAACAAGGAAAATCCCAATCATAATAGGACAGAAAATTTTTAAAAGCAAAGGATGAAGACAAAAAAACAACTGCAGGACCTACATGAGAACTTTAAAGTATAGAGAGACACAAAAGACTTGAATATTTGGGGAAAAAAATACCGCATTTCTAAATGGAAAAGTTTAGTCATGTAAATATGTCAATTCTCTGAATTGATTATATATTTATGCTATTTCAAGTAAAATTCTTAAGGAATTGCTTTTTAGAACTTGACAAAAAATATCCTAAGGTTTGTGTAGAAGTTTAAACAGATAAGAATAACAGAAAGCAATTGTTAAAATGAAAAAGGGAGATTTACATAGTAGAAAGTTATGAAGAGTTATAAAAATAATATCACAGACAATTTAATTTAGTGGCTGGTGAAATAAAATATAATTGATACAGAACAGAAAACTAAATAATAAGAAGATTCAAGCATATATAAATATTTATGATATGATAATGGTGGATTTTCAGATCAGAGTGGCAAAGAATAGATTAATAAATGCTGCCAGAGAAATTGCCTTGTTGTTGTAGTTAAGTCACGTCACGACATTATGTACAACAGCACAAAACACTGCCAGGTCCTGTGCCGTCCTCACAGTCATTGTTATGCTTGAGCCCATTGTTGGAGCCACTGTCAATGGATCTTGTTGAGAGCAATTGTTTAGTTATGGGGAAAGTTAGATCATTACCCCATTCCATATATGAAAACAGATTGCTTGTGTATTACGTGTAGGAAAGAAAACACAATGTAGGCACATTTTATGTGATGTTAGGGTGAGAAAGACATTTAAAAGGACAAACTCAAAAGTGGAAATTATAATGACTGATCTATTTTATATGTGAAATCGAATATTAAGAATACCGTAAACAAAAATAAAATACTCCATTTCCG
>NW_004443944.1:21152489-21154345 GCF_000243295.1 Trichechus manatus latirostris
TCTGTGGTCTGGAGTGAGCTTCTGGAGAACAGCTTTGCAGATAAGCCCACGAGACTTAAGCAACTCACCTGCCACTCGGAGAATCAGGACCAGGCCACAGGCTGCGGGTTAAGTGTGGGTGCTTCAGGGGGTGATACCACAGGGCAGTGGGTATGTCTGCACCTTAGTAAATAGTCTCTTTATTAACCCACCTTGGGTTCTCCTCATATGAACAGGCCAAGTGTGACCCTGATTGATCCCCATGCATTATCTAATTTGATCTTCATAAAAACCGTGGGAGGTAGAGACTATTATTATCATCATTTTTTAAATGATAAAGCTTGAGCATAGAATGATCCAGTCATTTTTCCCAGAATTACACTGTGTCTGTGGCGTGGAGCCAGAGTTAGCCTTCAGACAGTCCCTGTTTTTCACCACTACACCGTGTACCTAGTTTCAGTGCCTCTTTTCCGAAGACACAGGAGGAAAAACAAGCACAAAAGCAGCCTTGTGACCTTCTTGGGCCTTGTCTTTGGGCTGTATCCTTATCTTGACTCTCTAGGGCTCATTGCTAAAGAAGGTAATGATAATCCAGCCACACAGGGGCTCAGGGCCCTAAGGGGTAAGCCAAGAGGTTCCTAAAGAGGCCCTTCCATAGTTAAAATACTAAAACTTCATCCCTTATGGTGTTTGAGGCACAATAAATCCTGTAGTCTTCACGCCAGAGTGCCTTATATGCTGTGGGCACGGGCAGGAATGAAGCAAGAGTGGGACCCAAAAGATGCGAGGCCATTACTGTAGTTATCTTGCCTGTGAAGGGAGAGGAGCCGGGCACCACAGATGCGAGGGACACCTGGTGTGGATGGGGCCAGTCTCAGTTCCTCCCTCCGTGGTTTTTGTGCTTTGGAAGCAGTTGCCCCAAACCTGACATCTGCTTCTGTGATGCATTTTGCTGAGCTCTCCTCAGAGGGGGCGGTCACCGCAAGGTGTTTCATTAGGTGTCTTAATAAGCCTTGTAACTGCAGCCAGGCCTGCCTCTCCCCTGCAGAGCTGCTTTCTGTATGAGACAGGGAAGGGTGGATGGTTCAGACATAATTTGCATTAAAAATTTTTGCATAAAAAGCACAGTGGATGACCTTATCAAAAGCAGGAGAAGTGAGCAAGCCACGAACAAGTATCATCCACAGCTCCTGGTGACACACAGGGCTGGTGTGGGGTGGGGGTGATGGAAGGTGTTAACTCTCCTAGGGACGGTGATCCATCACTAGAAGCTGCAGGCTGCTCAGGGTCTCCTGCAGACCCCGGAGAGGTCTGTCTATATATAGACACACCCTGGATCCCAGCAGGACCCAGAAACAGGCATGGCTGCACCATGAGTAAAGGCAAGGAATTTGGGGGCACGCCCACTTTAACCCCGAGCCCTGACCCAGCCAGAGGTTTGATTCTTCTCCTGCCTGTTTCTTTCCCATCCTCATTTCCCAGAGGCACGGGGCTGTCTCTGATTTCCTCAGTGTTTCCTGAGATAACCTAGCTTGCCCTTGAGCCTATCCTCCGTGTTTGTCCTGTTTCCCTAGACCAGACCACGGAGCTTTGTTCATACTGGTCTTGGATTTCCTCATCCAGCCCATACCCTGGGAGCATCCTATCATGCCCTTTGCCCAGGCTTCCTTCCATTTCTCATGCAGCAAGTGGATCGCATGGCCTGTGTGGGTGCACACTCAATGCTGAGGCTATTGTTAACAAGGAGAGTCTGGGGTTACAAACTTTTCATACTAATCTATAGAATATTCAGTGGGAACCCAGAGTCAGACTTCTCACATGTCATATTGACACACGCACACACACACATTTGTCCTTCAATTTATGATAGGTTGGGA
>NW_004443944.1:21162932-21164234 GCF_000243295.1 Trichechus manatus latirostris
TGGAATTCTAACCCCTATACCTATGGATGTAATCTAATGTAATCACTTTCCATAATGCAATGTAATATAATACAATCAAGCAGTTAAGGTCATACCAGTGTAGGGTGGAGCCTAAAGCTAATCAACTTCTGAGTTACACAAAGAACAGCATAGACACAGAGATGTGCACAAACGGAAAGATAGACAACATATAAGGATTGTCTACAAGCCAAGAAACCAAGAGATGCCTGGGGCTACTGACAAGGAAGGAATTGACAGGACCAAAACCCTGATTTGGACTTCTAGCCTCTAGAACTGTGAGAAAATAAATTTCTATTCTTTAAAGCCAGTCGCTTGTGGGTTTTGTGTTACAGCAGTACTAGGAAAGTAAGTTGTGTTGTTGTTAGGTGCTGTCAGGTTGGTTCCAACTCGTAGCGACCCTACGTACAACAGAACAAAACACTGCCTGGTCCTGCGCCATCCTCACAATCATTGTTATTGTTGAGCCTATTGTTGTAGCCGCTATGTTAATCCATCTTGTTGAGGGTCTGCCTCTTTTTGCTGACCCTCTACTTTACCAAGCATAATGTCCTTCTCCAGGGAAAGATCCTAAGAGAGTCCCAGAAAAAATAAACAACGTATGATCTAGACTCAAGTCAATCTGGCTGGAGCCAGGGGCCTTGAGACTTGAGGGCTCACACCCGTGGCAACAGGACATGGTGGTTAGTGCTCTTGGTCAGCACAGAGAAGGGTGAGGAGAGTCACAGGAGGGGTGGACGAGGGCAAGGGTCATGAGAGGATGGCAAGTCTTTGGAGTATGGCTGAGGGTGGCAGGGGCCAGATCCCTGCTTCCCCAGCAGAAGACCATACATGTATCAGAGCAAGGTGCGAGGACACGCATATCAGAGGCCATAGGCAGTGCGAGACAACAGGGTACTGGGCACGCTCACAGTAGGGACCTGAGGGTCGCCTGGGTGTTCCTTGTGGGCTCTGTGCTCGGCTGGCATGAGGAGAGAATTGGTGCCGAACCTGGCTCTGCCACTAACACCCTGTAGGACTGTGGGGGACAGCCATGACCTTACTTTGGGCCTTGGTCTCCCCATCTGTAAAATAGGCAGGACGAGAGAGGGCTGGTTACTGTCCACCCTCAGGAAGTGCCTGTCATGATAGAAACTTGAAGAGCTGTAGTTAAGTCTGGCCTCAGACTGCCTAGGTTCAAATCCCAACCTAGTACTTCCTTGCTCAGTTTACCTGAGGTGAATTACTTAGACTTTCTGTGCCTCATTTTCTTTATTTTTAATATGAGGAGGGCTATATTTAATT
>NW_004443944.1:21166146-21167477 GCF_000243295.1 Trichechus manatus latirostris
CCACGCCATTTCTTGCTGCTGAGTCTCTGCTGCTAGGTCTCTTCTTCCTTGGTGGTGGTGAGCACCTCCTCTCTGCTCTGGAATTGGCTCTCTTTTGAGGTAAAACTGACCAATCCCCTTGGTAGGCCACAATTACGTTATCACACAGTCACCTGGGTGAGAGTTACAAGCCCGTGGCTGGAAAGGCCACACAAAAGTAATCAATCAGTAATCAGTCACACTGCATCCCGTATGTGTCAGAGTAGAACTGAGCTCCATAGGGTTTTCATGGCTGTGACTTTTGGAAGCAGATCGCCAGGCCTTTCCTTTGAGGTGCCTCTGGGTGCGTTTGAACTGCTAACCTTTTGGTTATTAGCCCAGTATTAACGATTTGAGCTACCCAAGGACTCCTGTTTAAAATGTAGAGTTTCTTGTTACTAAGATATGGACTTTCACTGTGTTTTGCCTTATTAAGGAGATGGGAGAAGTATTTTCTGCTCACGATCAATCTCTCTCTCTCTCCCCCTCTAATTATTAAGATTTGAAGTTTGAAAAATTCGGGAAAGTGGGAAGAAGAAAATAATGAAAATGATCTATAAACCCAATAACTAGAGATGACTATTGTTAAGAAGTTGGTATCATTCCCTTTGGTCCTTTATCTGCTCTCTTTCTTTCTTTCTTTTTTATCAAAAATAAAAGATACAATAAAACCTGCAAAAGGCAGAAACTATATAAGGCAGAAACCTGTCAGAGAAGGAATACTTGAATATTTTCCATTAAAACAAGTCAGAGAAAAGTGGTAAGACTGCACCCTGTCAAAGGCAGAAAACTTGTGAGACCTGGAAATATAAGGCAGTCCTGCTGAGTTCCAGCTCTGACAGGTTTCACTGCATTTCGAAGTAATACTTTCAACAAGACTTATAGTGAAAAACAGCGGCCACTCCCCCTTGATTCTCTCTCCCCTCAGGCATCCAATTCACCTGTTTTAGCTGTTGCTTTTCCCCTTATGTTTAACAGTGCATTTCTAAGTGGCATACACATTATGCAATTCTTTGTTTCTTTGGTTTTATATATTAGCTATTGACTTCACTGGAAGTTAAGGATTTAGTTTTCTTAAACTTCCCACTACACGCATTCCCATATGCCTGCATACTTCCCTCCATCTTCCCAAGATGGTATATCATAATTTGGAAATAATTCAGTTTTCAGCATTGATCTTATTTTAACTTTATTAATGTTATTCACACCTGGATTATTACTTTTCCCATTTTTCTGTCATAGAGTTAATAACTGCCTTGCTCTTTTGATTATTTACTTGTTGTTCTTTTTAACTGATCACTAAGTTTCTCCAA
>NW_004443944.1:21167858-21176801 GCF_000243295.1 Trichechus manatus latirostris
TATACATATATATATACATATATATATATATCACACATGGCTGACAACCATTTTATTCTGTCTTTACATTCGGTTGATAATTTGGCTGGGTATAATTATAGTTAGATATAATTTTTCCTGAGAATTAAATTTTTAAAAATTTACAGTTAGATTCACTCTGTTTGGTGAAGAGTTCTGTGGGTTTTGGCAAATGCATAGAATCATGTATTCACCACCTCAGTACATACAGACCCATCCCGTCCCTCCAAAAAATTATCCCATACTGACCCTTTGTAGTCAACGCCTACTTCCCCAATCCCTGCTTTTAGCAACCACTGATCTGTTTTCTATCTCCATAGTTTTGCCTTTTCTAGAATGTTATATAAATAGAATTATATGCTATGTAGCCTTATGAGTCTGGCTTCTTTCATTTACTACAATGCATTTAAGATTCATCCATGTTGTGGTGTGTGTTGTTCTTTTATTGCCAAGTCACATTTTATTGCATGGATTTACCAGGTTTGTTTATCCATTCACCACTTGAAGGGCATTTGGGTTGTTTCTAGTTTCTGGTGATTATGAATACAGTAGCTATTAGCATATAGGTTTTTGTAGGAACGTAAGTTTTGATATTTTTGGGGTAGATACCTAGCAGTGGGATTGCTGAGTTATATGATAAATGTATATGTAACTTTATAAGACGCTATCAAACTGTTACCTAAAATAGCTCTACCATTTTGCATTCTTTTGAGCAATGTGTGAGGGTTTGAGTTGCTCTATATCCTTACCAGCACACTTAGTATTATTAGGGCTTTTTTTTTTTTTTTTTTTAATTTTGGCTTTTCTAATAGATATGTAGTGGATTCTCAGTATGGTTATAATTTGTATTTCTCTAATGAGTAATGATGTTGAGCATCTTTTTATGTGCTTATTTGCTTTCTGTATAACTTTTGTGATGTTGTTCAAATCTTTTGCCCATGTAAAAAAATATTATTATTGAGATTTTGATAGTTCTTTATATATTCTGAACACCGAATTTTGTCAGATATGTGATTTTTAAATATCTTCTTCCAGCCTATGGCTTGTCTTTTCACTTTCTTACCAGCATCTTTTCAAGAGCGAAAGATTTTAATTTTGATGAAGTCCAACTTACCGATTTTTTTTTCTTATGGACTGTGTTTTAGTCTCCTCTTTAAAAATTCTTTGCCTAACTCTAGGTCACAAATATTTTCTCTTATGTTATCTTTTTACATTTAGGTCTATGTTCCATTTTGAGTTAATTTTTGTATATGGTATAAAGGATGAGTCAAGGCTCATTTTTTTCTCCATTTTGCAGGTGGATGTCCACATGTTTCAGCACTGTTTGTGAAAGGACTGTCCTTTATCCACTGAATTATCTTTCTACCTTTTTACTTCCTCAGAATCTGACTTCCATTCTAATTTTGGGAGAAATACACTGTCATTCTGATTCCTAATCTTTTATATGTGATACATTCATTTTTTTCTCTCTGTAAGCATTTAGAATCTTTTCTTTATCCCAGTGTTTTGAGATTTCATAAGGAGCCCTGGTGGCGCAGTGATTAAGAGCTTGGCTGCTAATCAAAAGGTCAGCAGTTCAAATCCACCAGCTGCTTCTTGGAAACCCTATGGGACAGTTCTACTCTGTCCCGTAGGGTTGCTATGAATCGGAATCAACTTGATGGCAATGGGTTTGGTTTTTTGGTTTTTTATAGTAGTTATTTTTACTCATAATGGTGGGCTATTTGGATACCACATCACAATCTATAACCTCATTATGTTTATTTCTGGGCTTTTTTAAACTATTATTTATTTGATAATATACCCTCAGTTGTTGCTTAACTTTTTTTGAAAATTCCTATTAGTTGGCCTTTGAATCTCCTAAGCCAATCCTCTAATTTTTGTACCCTTTTTCTCCTTTTCGTTTATTTTTTGTTCTATTTTCTGGACCGTTTCTTTAACTTTGTCTTCAAAGTTGTTTATAATTTTTATTTCTGCTTTCACGTTTTTAATATCTGAGAATTTTTTATTGGTGCTCTGAATGCTGCTTTTTTATGGCTTCCTGTTCTTGGATGAAATATCTTCTCTTTTACATTTTTTAAAGTGCTTTTTGCATTGTCTTTGTTTTCTCAGTGTACTTCTTTTTGCTGTTTGTTTTGGTCTCCTTTGTTCATGTTAGACATTTCCTCAAATGCTAGTGATCATGGGTTCTCCATTCATATTTAAAAGAGGGGCAGGAAAATGTGTGAGTGTGTATATCCGGTGGGGGACGTTTGTCAATTGGCGGACTTGACTATGTGTAGATAAGGCAGCAAACTGGCTTTTTCATTTTTCTTAATTTTTATTGTACTTCAGGTGAAGGCTTACAGAACAAATAGTTTCTCATGAAACAGTAGTACACATGTTGTTTTATGACATTGGTTAACAACCCCACGACATCAACCCTCTAACTTCGCAACCTTTTTTTTTTTGGTGAAAATATGCATAGTCAAAGATACACCATTTCAAAGATTTCTACATGCACAGTTCAGTGACATTGACTACGCTCTTCCAATTGTGCTGTTACTCTCACTTAAGATGAAGGCTTACAGAACAAAATAGTTTCTCATTTAACAGTTACTACAAATGTTGCCCTATGACAATGGTTAACAATCTCACAACACATCAACAATATCCTTACTCAACCTTGGGTTCCCTATCACCAGCTTCCTTGTCCCTTTCTGCCTTCTGGCCCTTGTCACTGGACTCCTGTACCTCGTTAGTCTCCTTTGGTTTTACGGGGCTGTCCACTCCCAGGCTAAACCGTGAACCTCGGAGGTAACTTCACCACTGAGCTAAAAGGGTGTCTGGGGGCCATACTCTTGGGGTTTCTCCAGTCTCCTTTAGGCCAGTAAATCCGGTCTTTTTTGTGTGAGTTAGAATTATGCTCTACATCCTTCTGCAGCCAAACTGGCTTTTTCATGAGGGATTCCTGGAATGTCCATACCTAAATTCTTTTCTCTGCATCTGGTTTGTTTCCCCACAGGTCAACTTTCTGCTATCCAGATGGGGTGGGAGTTTGTGTAAGGCCTGGCTCCCAGTGTTCTCAGAGCTAAGTGGAGGATGTTCTCACCACTTACTATGGCGGTTTCACTGGATTATACCTGGTTTAGTATGGTGCCTTCCCCACCCTCAAAAAAACAAACAAAAAAACCGTTGCTGTGGAGTCAATTTCGACTCACAGCCACCCTATAGGACAGAGTAGAACTGCCCCATAGGGTTTAGCAGCTGGTGGATATGAACTGCTGATCTTTTGGTTAGCAGCTGAGCTCTTAACCTCACGGTGCAGCAGGTCCTGAAATCTTCTAAGCCAGATTCTCTCTGCTTCAACCATTAGTGACTAATTCTTCACTCTTACATTGAGAAGAGACTATCATCTGGCTGCATGAAGAGTGGAAGGGGATTTTGGGATCTTAATGTTTCTAACACAGGCTTTCAAGTAATCCTCTTGTTTTTAGCCCTGTCTGTCTGGTGCCTCCAATTTCTGAATCTTTCTGAGATTCTGTGGTTTAAACTGACTGAGATCTGCTTCTTTACTGGGTAGATACCTGGGTTTCTGTTTTCTCTATTCTGCTTGATCTGTTACTACTTGTCCAACCATTTTTCTTCTTCCAAAATACAGTTGACATCCCTCAATTGCTGTCATTTTCTTTCCCACTCTTTTGCCATTTGGGGGTTTATGTGTTTTTAATTTTCACACTGTCATTTTAGTGAAATTTGGAGAGGAAATGGAGGTTAATACATGTATTTAATCAATTATGTTTAATTGAAAGTTGATCTATCTCCTCCAGTCCTTTTTTCTATAGATATAACTATCTACACACACATACATATACACACACAGACATTAGCTAAGTATATACATTTTATTTTACAAAACTGGGAACAAGCTATATATACCGTTAGATAGCTTTTTTTAATTTAAAGTTATATCATTAGCATTTTTCTGTCATCAGATATTATTTGATGATTGAACTTTTGTATCTATTAAATTATATTGATGTATTATTACTTATTTCATCACATCTTCACACTTGGTCATTGAAGTTGCTTTCAACTTTTCACTACTATAAGTAGTATCGTAAATATTTCATATAAATCTTCATTAGGATTTCTGATTATATCTTTTTTAAAATTTTATTGTTGGAGAAAATGTACATCTGCTTATATCTTAAAGACAAAACTCTAGATTGGAATTGTTCATTCCTTTGGTGGTGTGGGTATTTTAAGGATCATGATCCATATTGTCAAAATGCCCTTCAGCAAACCTTTGTGCCAACTTCCGGTCTCAGCACCAAGCGATTATTTATGAAACCTTTGCTAATATTAGAAATTATCACTGTTTTTAAATCTTTGCTAATCTGATAAGAGAAAATGGCATTGCATCATATTGATTTGGATTTTCTTTATTACTTGTGCAGCTGTACATATTTTATATATTTAATCTTCTGTGTATTATCTGTTTATGAGAATTTTATATTTTTCGTATATGTTTATAAGATCTTTTTTATGAAATAAGGATATTTCCTTTACTTGCTACTTATATTAAACATATATTTGCCCAGTTTTTAATTACTTTAACAATTTTTGATGTTTCTGATTAATAGTTTTGATTTTTAATGTTGTCAATTATAGAAAACTTTATATCTTATTTTGCTTTTGGGCCTGGAAAGTTATTTCCACACCTTCAAGTAATTCTCTGATATTTTTTCTAGATCTTTAATGATTTCACTTTTTCGTGCTCTACTCTTTATTTTTTTACATATATGTGTGCAAGTATGTATGTATGTAGTATATATGTATTAATTTATTTTTGGTTCACATGTGGAATAGAAATTTAAGTCCATTATTTTCCAAATAGTTAATCAGTTGTCCCAGGACCACATATTAATAGTCTAGCCTTTCTCCACTGATTTGAAATCAACCTTTTAAAATCAAACACTTTCTCTCACAGGATCTACTGGTATTCTTTCTGCTTGGTGTCATTAGTCTATTTCTTTCTATGTCCGTACAACACTCTTTTAATTATTGTGGCATTATCAGGTATATAATACTTGATAGGAAACCCTGATTGCATAGTGGTTAAGAGCTATGGCTGCTAACCAAGAGGTCGGCAGTTCGAATCCACCAGGCGCTCCTTGGAAACCCTGTGGGGCAGTTCTTCTCTGTCACATAGGGTCGCTCTGAGTCAGAGTAGACTCGATGGCAATGGTTTTTTGTTTTCTTTTCTCCAGTATTTGATAAGACAGCCCCCCTGCTTATACTTTATTAAAAGAGAAAAAGCGTACCTCTCCTACATGTTTTCTTTCAGATTATCTTTAGAATTACCTGGCCTAGTAACAAAAAAACTCCTCTTGGGTTTTATTAAAATTGAAAATATTCTACGAGTGATTTTTGTGAGAATTTCCATTTAGATTTTATTAAGTCTTCAGATTCAGAATCATTACATGTATCTTCACTGTTTCAAGGATGCTTTTATATTACTCAGTAAAGTTTTATGGGTTTCTTCATCTAGCTCTTACACATTTCTGTTAAAGTTGATTCCTATGTATTTGCTACTATTGTGATTTAATTTATTTCCCGTTAGTGTTTCCAAGTGGTTATTGCTGCTATATAGGAAAGCGGTTGTGTTTTATCTATTTATTTTTTAACCACCCACCTTACTAAACTCTTTTGTTAGTCTTGCAAGTTTTTGAGTTTACTCTCGGGTTTTCGAGGTATATAGTGGTATCAACAGGCAAATAATGGTTTCTTTTTAACAGATATCCCTTTTTTTCCCTCCCTTCCCATTTATTCACTTCCTTTTTAATTCCAATGCTTAGAACTTGTAAACCAACATTGAATAATATTGTTATAACCTTGATTCAGTCTTGAATTTAATGAAGATGACTGCAGTGTTTGTCTCTTACATGTGATGTTGTCTTTTGTTTTCAGATGGGCATTCTGTTATTCTAAGGAACTATTCTTCTATATCTAGGATACTGACTTTTTGTAAAGCCGAGTGCATTGAAAAGATTTTACTAAAAGCTTCTTCAGCAACAATAGATTGGAGATTGTTTTTCTCGCCTTCATCCTGCGAAAATGGTAACATAGGAATGCATTTCACGTTTCCAAACAGTCTTTCCATTCATGGTATAAGCATATCATCCCTGAGTATGCATGTATTTCTTTTCCAAATAATGAGTGGTTTGATTTTATTCCTGTAGTATTTTTTTGTGTATGTATTTATAGGTGAGATTGTTCTTAGTCTGAAGTTTAATTTTCAAAAAATTTTATAAAATGTTTCATCAAACCAAAAACTGAACGTGGTTAAGATGTCAGGTAGCTCAGAGGGGCTTAGAGCAAAAAGCCATCATATGCTGCTCAACTCCTCTGCCTCCCAGATCTACTCTCACAGGCAACCATTTCTATTTTTGTTTCTTCTGGTGGTTATCTCTACACGTGTAAATAATCTGCTTCAACTGCTCTTTTTGACTCATCAGCTTAAGACATTGTCTACTGAGTTTCCTCTAAGAGAAATGAAGACTCACACACTTAACTCACCCTCTAGCTACTATTATAGTTCACTTTTACACCATCCACTGATAACCTCTGCAGATTCAGGCTGCTCACACCTGCACTTCTTGTTCCAGGAACCATCAGTAGTGTCTCCTGGGTAAGGTGAGGTGCTATTTGTGCTGTCACCTTCCCCCACTTTTCCATCTGTCAGCTTGTCAACTTTGTCTTGACTCTTTTGTGGCCAAGGTTAATCACTTTTAGGTGTTTTTAAGTGGGTAACTATTCTTGCCTTTCATGATTGATCGGTTGTATGATTCTAAAAGTTGAAAACCCATAAATAGCACTTATATGATTAAAAAAAACACAAATCATTGCCTTTGAGTTGATTCTGACTCATGGCAACCCCATGTGTGTCCCATAGAACTGTGCTCCATGGGGGTTTTCAATGGCTGTGACCTTTCAGAAGCAGATTGCCAGCCCTTTCTACTGAGGTGCTTCTGGGTAGCTGGGTGGATTTGAACCATGAACCTTTTGGTTAGTAGCCTCACATGTTAACCGTTTGTACCAGTCAGGGTAAACCAATCGATAGGCTCATCCTCCTAAGCAAGATATCAAACTATTTCTTCTCAACACATGCACATTTCTTCTCAAGAAGAATTCTTGTGAGTGACACGCTGTCCGTAAGATCGCGGACAGTAGGATTCTTGTGTTGCTCACTTCTTGATGAAACACGGTGCCAAAGTCAGTGGCCAGGGCGTTTGTTTCTTTCTGTGTAAAATAAAGGGAATGGGCTATATGATTCCTAAGATCCCTTGAAGTGGTAACATTTTATAACCCTATAAATTAGATAACTAAGTTCATTACCATAAAGTAATAACAGCGCATTCATTTGTAACTACATTTCTTGAGAACTTACTCTCATATAAAATTCAAGAGCTTGCAAAGCAATTTATACATATTATCTAATTTACTCCTCCTAAAAAAAAATCCGTGAGTTTAATGTTATTATTATTCCACCTTACATGTAGAAAACGTGACTCAGATGTCTAGGTTAAGATGGTTGACAGAAACTGCATTACAGAATTTCTCTTGCCCAATACCTAATAAATTGAGCAAACAAAAATACCAGCAAAGAAAAATGGATGAAATTCATCCCAACATCTAAGCAAGGAAAAGGAAATAATCAAATGCACTGAACTTTAAAAACTGGTAAGGAAAAAAAAGAAACAGAAAATCCTAGAGTGAAGTATAGAGGTAAAACCGACCTTCTGACTTTTTCCCCACCCACCAGAGAGCAGAGAGCAACCACAACTCATAGCAACCCTATAGGACAGCGTAGAACTGCCTCATAGAGTTTCCAAGGAGCAGCTGGTGGATTCGAACTGATGACCTTTTGGTTAGCAGCCCAGCTCTCAACCACTGGGTCACGAGGGCTCTGAGTCAAAAAAATTCTGAGTTTTCTTTCTAATACTCCGAAATCTTGGAGGAAAAGAAATTGAGTGGGTAAGATTATCTTTTCCCTTGTTTGACTAAAGAATGAGAACAATGGCCTGGGACAGGGGGGAGAGAATCAGGTGTCACCTATGCTATATATCACAGTAAATAGATGGTCAGGACAGAGCCACCCAAGCAGAGCCACCCAGGCAGAGCAAGAAGGAAAGAAATGGCATGACAACATTAGCATATACTATGAATAAAAAAGAAAGAGAGGAAAGAAGGAATAAAGCGAACAAGCAGGGGGCCATAGCATGCAAAAACAATGATCTCATCCCAGAAAGAAAGAAAGCTTAAGGAACAGAAGTAAACTACTCACGATTGCTTTACTCTGTAGAGCGACTTGATATGAACATGTAGTCAGTAAATTCAGATTTCAAAGACGAGGTGATAAAGTAACAGAATGAGATAAATAGGGACAAAAGAAACAAAAGGGGAACAAAATAGCGTGAATAGGATTAAAGAGCATATAAATAAATTAGGAACAGCAACAAATGAAACAAACAAACAAGCAGAAAAGCCAAAATAAACACATGACATGAGCACAGATGAAATAGAGGGATGAAAGCAGTCAGGGAACACAGAAGGATGGTGTCTCACGTGTCTAGTGTTGCTATCACGGAGATACCACAAGTGGATGGCTTTAACAAACAGATTTATTCTCCCACAATTTAGGAGGCTAAAAGTCTGAACTCAGGGCGCCAGCTCTAGGGGAAGATCCTTGTCTCCTTTTAACATCTGTGGGCCCAGTGTTCCTTGGAGATCTCCACATGTCTTGGCATCAGTCTTGCCTTGGGTCTAGGTGGTTTTCAGTGCAGGGACCCTGGGTCCAAAGGACTTGTTCTGCTCCCGGCCTTTCTTTCTTGGTGGTAGTGAGGTCCCTCTTCTCTCTGCTTGTTTCTCTCTCCTTTTAAC
>NW_004443944.1:21178291-21180468 GCF_000243295.1 Trichechus manatus latirostris
TTTCTTCACAATCTGTATTCTTAACCTCAAAGGGATGTTTTGGTAAAGATATCTTTAGGTGAAGAAACATTTGAAGGTCTAGATTTCCTTCAATTTTGTTGTAATTTCCTTTATCTTCCCTTAAAGACAAGTAAAAAGAAATATAAATTTTAAACTAGCATTTACTATTTTAATCCCACATTGAATAATATTTTTTTCTATCTATTCCTCTTTCCATGCAACCATCCATCATCCATCCATCACCCTTTTGCCTCTGTATGTATCATTAGAAGATGTTTAAAATGATGTTTGCCGTATGTTAATGATAGCTATTTCTGGGTAGTGAGACTTGGGCTTTTTTAAAACTTGAATCTTTGTACTTTTTTACATTTCTTGAATCCTTCAAAATGAATATGTATCATTTTCACAATAACAATAAAGTGATCTTTCTTTAAAAATAAAAGGCAGAGCAAATACGTCAAGATATTAACAGTGGCTAATCTTGAGAGCTGGTGCTAAGGGCGTTTATTATTTTCTTCTTTGTAGTTGTCTGTATTTTTTTGTTGTTGTTGTTGACATTTTTAATATATTAAAATTTAACAGGTCTAAAAGAAAAAAAAAAAATGAGGTGCTGAGTAAAGGGTCTTGTCCTAACTTCTATAGTCAGAATGTTTGTGGAGCTGTGATTCAAGCATAGATGCTGGGAAGGAGGATGAGGAATTATAAAATTGGATGAGCAGTGGCACGAGCCAGAGAAAAACCACTTTAGGTAGAAAACCTATGTGGGTAGAAGTGATCCGTGCTGAATCTCATTTTCACCTTGTGGGTGGGGTGCTGTGTTTCAGTTATGGGTTAGTTACTTGCCATGAGTCTAATGCCCATGTTTTTATAGAAATCCTAAAACCAATGGGTGTGAGAGCTGGAAGGAATCTGAAAATCATTCCATCCAACATCTGCCTATAGCAGATGAGGGATTTCAGGTACCAGATGCTATGTCATACAGTCACAGGCTTTAGAACTGGAAAACACTTTGGGGCAGTCCAATGCAATCTTTAATATGAGCTGGACTTGACCCTTTGTGGGGCCTTCATGGTGCAGTGGTTAAGCATCTGGCTGCTAACCAAAAGGCTGGCAGTTTGAATCCATCAGCTGCTCTTTGGAAACCCTATGGGGCAGTTCTACTCTGTCCTATAGGGTCGCTATAAGTCAGAATTTACTTGACGGCAATAGGTTTGTTTTTTGGTTATGACCCTTTGTGTTAGTTAACTGGTTGTGAACTAAGTCAGTTTCCAAGTCCTGAACAAGCCCAGGAGACTGCTCTTTGGCCATGGGTGGGCTCCTGATTTAGATTCAGACCAAACCAAAACCAAATCCTCTGCCGTAGAGTCGATGTTGACTCATAGAGACCCTCTAAGACAGAGTAGAACTACCCCATGGGGTTTCCAAGGCTGTAATCTTTACAGAAGTAGACTGACACATCTTTCTCCTGCAGAGCGGCTGGTAGGTTTGAACCACCGACCTGTCAGTTAGCAGCCGAGCGCTTAACCAGTGCACCACCAGGGCTGATTTAGATTCAATAGGTATTTAATTCAGATTTTCCGTATACCAGGTGCTTTTACTTGCTTGATCCTTATCTAATAATCTCAATATCAAAGTTGATCTTCTCCTCAGACTTATTTTATAGGTACAGAAATTGAGTCTTAGAGTGAAGGTAGGCAGCCTGCACAAGATCCCCTAGCTAGGAAATGATGGAAAAGAACTTCAGGGCTTCTGAATTCAAGACTAACTGTTTCTGCTCAATCTAAGTGCCCTTCTCATCCAAAGGCAAGTGAGTATGAAGCAAACACTTGATCTGGGGCCAGACCCACCTTGTGATTATACCTGGTAGAATAGTACTTTGTGTCCCTCACACACTCTTCAACTGGCTGCTGCCACTTGTCTTCCTCAGTCCTGCTCACTTTCCCTGCCTAGCCTCTGAGCTGATTCAGGGTCCTTGGTGCAGGAGGGAGAACTGGGCAATGATGATGGCATCAATATCTCTTGCTTGGACTTTTGCTTCAGCCCCTTAAATGATCTCCCTTCTTGTAGCCATTTCATCTTTAATTCATCCCAGACACTGATCCCTGGATATTACTTCTTGATACACAGCCCCCTCAGCTCTTTCCTGTTCTAAAACCAAAACCAAACCCATTGCCGAT
>NW_004443944.1:21181434-21341027 GCF_000243295.1 Trichechus manatus latirostris
CTAGGCTACCGGGGCTCCCATCATCACCACCACCACCTTTCAGCCTTCCAGGGTGCTCGCTGTCTACTCAATTCTGGTAAGTGAAACTACACTGTACATACGTTATTTCTACCTTATCTAGGCTGTGTAGCACACCATTCCTGCTTTTACTGTATGTTAGTGTTACTTTAGGTTTTATGTGTTTGGTATGATTGGGTCGGTTATTTTTTGGGGGCGGGAATGCTCAAAGATTTTCCCCACATAAGTTAATGGTAGTCGCTTCTTCCCTTTACGCCATTTTGGCTTACGAATAGGTTCATAGGAACGCCCTACTTTCTGATGGCGGGGAACCTATATATAAAAACTTTTCCTACTTGAAATAGCTAGAGTGAATCCTGTTTTTCTGACTGATCCCTGCCAGAGATAGTGGTGTTTATGAAATTAGTAGTTTATCATGCCTCAGTCTTTCTTAATAACACACACTGACTCTAGCTGACTGTAATAAATTCCTTAGCTTGACCGTCAAGGACTTGGTTTCACCCTCAACCATGGTCCCCCAACTCCTCACATAGTCTTACCGTGATATTAAATGATTCTCAGGCTCGACTTACGCCTTCATCTGCCCAACCTTTTATCACTCTGTTTCCTCTGCCTGAAAGGATTGTTCCCTTTCTGTTCCTGGAATATTCCTACATGTCTTTTAAGAACCAACTCAAATGTCACCTCCATGCCTCCCACACTGAGTGATTAGCTCCTCTTTTGTGCCCCTAGGCCCATTGTGGCAGTTGGGTTTTCTGAGAAGCAGAATCTAAGATGGAGATTAGCACGCAGGATGTTTATTAGGGAATGTTCTTCAGAGTAATGCCTGAGGAAGAGAGGGAAAGAATGAGAAGTGAACAGAGGAGAAATTGAGCTGAGATGTAGACCTGACAACATCCTTGGCCAACCCCAGGGGGGAGCTCTAGAGCTACAATGGGCCAGCAGTGGGTAGCCTCCATTAGTCATTGGATGTGCGCCACCTGGAGAAGGGTATGGCCTTGGGTGAGGCCACTCTTTATAGCTGAGACAGTCTCTAACCGGGCTGACAGCTGCAAGCTGTGTTCTGAATACTCCCAGCAACTGAGGCAACAAGACATTCCTTGAATGAGGATCTGGGCAGTGTGCCACAATGTCCACCATACCTGCTTAGACCAAGAAGTCCTCACGGGAAGAGAATATTTGTTTTTATCTCAGCATCCCTAGTACCAGGTACATAATGCTTGCTCAGTGAATTTTGAAGAATGTATGAATGAGTAAATGAACGAATGAACAGATGAATTAATTAATGAACATAAGAGTATAGATGGGATTAAGGACCAGGCAAGTAGCCTCCTGAAAGGAATTCCTACTCAAGTTGAGAAGTTTGGCCCATATCTGTTGGCTGTGCTTTAACTCTGGGTCTGACTATGTCATCTTTGGTGAAGGCAGGGGTGCAGGTGATGGAGGAAGAGTCAGAAAATCCTGACATGTTGTCCTAGGCTGTGTTCTCTAGAGAAGAAAAACCAATGAAGCATCTATGTGTGTGTATGTATATGTATATATATATATACACACACATATATATAAAGAGATTTATATCAAGGAAATGGCTCATGCAGTTGTAGAGGCTGGAAAGTCCCAAGTCTGTGAGTCAGGCTAGAGGCTTCTCCTAACTCACATAGCTGCAGGGGCTGGCGAACCCAAGATCCAGATCATGGAGGCTGAGGAATCCCAACATTGGTAGGCAAGCTGCTAGCTCAATTTCCAAGAACCAGAGGTCAGATGAACAAGAGAAAGCTGCAGAATTCACAGCGAGCAAAAGCCTGCAAGCTTTGCCAGAAAGTCCACCTATATTGGATACAGGCCACAGCCCCGAGGAAACCCCCTTTCAACTGATTGGCTGTTCACAGCAAATCCCATCATGGAGGTGATCACATTATATCCGATCTCATCATGAAAGTGATTACATCATTATACGACTGCCAAACTACTTCATAACTGCCAAACCGCTGAGAATGATGGCCAAGTCAAGTTGACACACACCCTTAATCATCACACATGTAGATAAAAACTTGGGTCCTCATACTAGGAGTGAGATGGATGGGCACTGTGGAGAGTACAGGCTCTAGATGCTCAGACTGCAGGGTTGGCATAAACTTTTAGGAATCCCAGCCTCTTCCACCTTCCCATATACATTCACTAAAAAGTAAGACAGGCAACGCTTTCACAGAACCTGGGAGAAATACTCCCTGACTCTAACGCTAATTGGAATGGGCAACAAAAAAATCTTACATCAACCACCTGTCTGTGCGTCTAACAAAAGTAAGACACCCCTTTATTTCTTCCTCAGTTTTCTGACCCTCTGGGAGTCTCTGGGTGGCTTAAATGGCTAAGTGCTTGGCTACTAGCTGAAAGGTTGGCAGTTGAAACCCACCCAAGGGTGCCTTGGAAGACAGGCCTGGCAATCTGTTTCTGACAGGTCACAGACATGAAAACCCGAGGGAGCACAGTCCTACTCTGCACACATGGGGTCACCATGAGTCAGAATCACTTGATGGCAACTAACGACAACAAAGTCTAGAAGATTAACGCCTGTACCAATCTAAAACAGAGCAAGAAAAAAAAAAGCAATTGCGTTGGAGTCAATTCTAACTCATGGCACCCCATATGGGTGCTCCATAGGGTTTTCAGTGACTGATTTTCAGAAATAGGTCACCATGCCTTTCTTTTGAGGTGCCTCTGGGTGGACTCGAACCTGCAACATTCCAGGTAGCAGCTAGCATGCTAACTGTTTTCACCATGGAGCAGACATTCCTTTATTGCATGAACATAACTTTCTAAAGTACTTAAAGTTCTGTTGTTTTTCTCCAACCCTTTATTTTTACATCTTGCTGGAGGCTGAAACTACCAATACAGGGCAGAAATTAGCAGGGAAATTGTGGCAGCTCATTGCATCTTGGAAGGTGTAGTTTCCACAAGTAGAGTGCTGCAGGTGGGCTGGTATGGATGCTTCTGTGAATGGTGATCTTTCATGTGCCCCATCTGCTCATAGTGTCAAAACACCAGACAGAAAGCATAGGAGAAGATCTAACCACCAGCATTCTGAAGCTAATCATAGTTAATAATACCCATAAAAAAAATAAATAACTTGTTGTCTTCAAGTTGATTCTGACTCAGAGCAACCCTGTAGGACAGGGGAAAACTGCCCCATAGGGTTTCCAGGCTATAATCTTTATGGAAGCCAACATCCACAGCTTTCTTCCATGGAGCAGCTGGTGGGTTGGAACCGCCAACCTGTTGGTTAGCAGCCGAGCGCTTATCTACAATGGTGTTGTTGTTATTATTGTTGTTGGGTGCTGTCAAGTTGATTCCAACTCATAGCGACCCCATATACAGCAGAATGAAACACTGCCCAGTCCTGCAGTATCCTCATAATGTTGCTATGTTTGAGCCCATTGTTGCAGCCACTGTGTCAATCCATCTAGTCGAGTCTTCCTGTTTTTCACTGACCCTCTACCTTACCAAGAATGATGTCCTTCTCCAGAGACTGGTCCCTCCTGATAACATGTCCAAAGTACCTGAGACAAAGTCTCGCCTCCTTGCTTCCAAGGAGCACTCTGGCTGTACTTCTTCCAAAACAGACTTGTTCATTCTTTTGGAAATCCATAATATATTCAATATTCTTTGCCGACACTGTAGTTCAAAGGCATCAATTTTTCTTTGGTCTTCCTTATTCATTTTCTAGCTTTTGCCTGCATTATGAGGTGATTGAAAATACCATGGCTTGGGTCAGGTGCACCTTAGACCTCAAAGTGACATCTTTGCTTTTTAACATTTGAAAGAGATCTTTTGCAGCAGATTTATCCAGTGCAATAAATCATTGATTTCTTGACTGCTGCTTCCATGGACATTGATTGTGGATCCAAGTAAAATGAATCTTTGAAAATTTCACTATTCTCTCCATTTATCATAATGTTGCTTATAGGTCCAGTTGTGAGGTTTTTGTTTTCTTTATGTTGAGGTGTAATTCATACTGAAGGCTGTAGTCTTTGATCTTCATCAGTAAGTGCTTCAAGTCCCCTTCACTTTCAGCAAGCAAGGTTGTATCATCTGCATATCACATGTTGTTAATGAGTCCTCTTCCAATCCTGATGCCTGTTCTTCTTCACACAGTCCAGCTTCTTGGATTATTTGCTCAGCATACAGATTGAATAGTACAGTGAAAGGATACAACCCTGATGCATACCTTCCCTGATTTTAATACACACAGTACCTCCTTGTTCTGTTCAAACGACTGCTTCTTAATCTATGTACAGGTTCCAAATGAGCACAATGAAGTGTTCTGGAATTCCTATTCTTCACAATGTTATCCATAATTTGTTATAACTCACACAGTTGAATGCATTTACATAGTCAATAAAACACAGGTAAACATCTTTCTAGTATTCTCTGCTTTCAGCCTGGATCCATCTGACATCAGCAATGATATCCCTCATTCACATCCTCTTCTGAATCTAGCTTAAATTTCTGGCAGTTCCCTGTCTGTGTGTTGGTATAACCATTTTGGAAATATCTTCAGCAAAATTTTACTTGTATGTGATATTAATGATATTGTTTGAAAATTTACACATTCTGTTGCAGCATCTTTATTTGGAATGGGCACAAACATGGATCTCTTCCAGTCAGTTGGCCAGGTAGCTGTTTTCTAACTTTCTTGGCATAGAAGAGTGAGTACCTCTAGTGCTACATCTGTTGGTTGAAACATTTCAATTGGTATTCCATCAATTCCTGGATCCTTATTTTTTGCCAATGCCTTCAGTGTAGCTTGCATTTCTTCCTTCAATACCATCAATTTTTGATCATCCTGAAATAGGTAAACACTGACCAATTCTTTTTGGTACAGTGACTGTGTATTCTTTCCATCTTCTTTTTATGCTTCCTCCACCACGCATCTGTCAGTTTATCGTACTGTAGTTGCTTGCATGTTGCTGTGATACTGGAAGCTATGCCACTGGTATTTCAAATGCCAGCAGGGTCACCCATGGTAGACAGGACTTAACAGAGCTTCCAGTCTAAGACAGACTAGAAAGAAGGACCTGGCGGTCTACTTCTGAAAAAATTGGCCAGTGAAAACCTTATGAGTAGCAGCAGAACATTGTCTGATATAGTGCCAGGAGATGAGCCCCTCAGGTTGGAAGGCACCTGAAATATGACTGGGGAAGAGCCTCCTCAAAGTAGAGACAACCTTAATGACACGTATGGAGTAAAGTTTTTGAGATCTTAGTTTGCTGATGTGGCACAACTCAAAATGAGAAGAAACGGTTGCAAGCATCCATTAATAATGGGAACATGAAATGTATAAAGTATGAATCTAGGAAAATTGAAAGTCATCAAAAATGAAATGGAATGCATAAAGATCAATATTCCAGGCATTAGTAAGATGAAATGTACTGGTACTGGCCATTTTGAACCAGATAATCACGTGGTTAACCGTGCTGGGAATGACAAATTGAAGCGTAATGGTGTCCCGTACATCGCCGAAAAGAACATTTCAAGATCTATCCTGAAGTACAACGCTGTCACTGACGTGATAATATCCATACACCTATAAGGAAAACAAGTTAATATTATTAATATTATTCAAATTTATGCACCAACCACTAATGCTAAAGATGAAGAAATTGAAGATTTTTACCAACTTCTGCGGTCTGATATTGATCAAACATGCAGTCAAGATGCATTGATAGTTACTGGTGATTGGAAAGCAAAAGTTGGAAACAAAGAAGAAGGATCTGTAGTTGGAAAGCATGGCCTTAGTGATAGAAAGATGCCAGAGATCGCATGAATTTTGCAAGACCGGTGACTTCTTTATTGCAAATAATCTTTTGTCAACAGCATAAACGGCCGCTATACATGTGGGCCTCACCAGATGGAAAACACAGGAATCAAATTGACTACAACTGCAGAAAGAGAGGATGGAGAAGCTCAACATCATCAGTCAGAACAGGGCCAGGGGCCAACTGTGGAACAGACTATCAATTACTCATATGCAAGTTCAGGTTGAAGCTTAAGAAAATTAAAACAAGTCCATGAGAACCAAAATACGATCTTGAGTATATCCCACCTGAATTTGGAGACCATCTCAAGAATAGATTTGATGCGTTAAACACTAATGGCCAAAGACCAGACAAGTTGTGGGATAATATCCAGGACCTTATACTTGAAGAAAGCAAAAGGTCATTAAAAAGACAGGAAAGAAAGAAAAGACCAAAATGAATGTCAGAAGAGACTCTGGAACTTACCCTTGAATGCAGAGCAGCTAAAGCGAATGGAAGAAATGATGAAGTAAAAGAGCTGAACAGAAGATTTCAAAGGGCGGCTCGAGAAGACAGAATAAAGTATTATAATGACATGTGCAAAGGTCTGGAATTAGAAAACCAAAAGAGAATTTCTCAAGCTGAAAGAACTAAAGAAAAAATTCAAGCCTCGAGTTGTAACTTTGAAAGATTCTGCGGGCAAAATATTAACAGCAATAGCTACAATTTATTGAGAGCTTTTAGTATTTGTCGAATACTGTTCTAAGTCAAGGGTTGGCAAACTATAGTCCATGAGCTGCCTCTGCCACATGTTTTTGTAAAGTTTTATTGGAATACAGCCTTACCAGTTCATTTACATACTGGCTGTGGCTGTGTTTAGAATTCCTGGGTGGCACAAATGGTTAAGGGGTGAGGTACTAACCAAAAGATTGGTAGTTCAAACCCACCCACAGCCACGTTGGAAGAAAGGCCTGGTGATCTGCTTCCAAAAGGTCACGGCCTTGAAAATCCTGCAACCCATGGGGTCACCATGAGTCAGAATCGATTTAATGGCAGCTGGTTTGCTTTTGGCTTGGTGGCTGTTGTTGTATTCCAACAGCAGGGTTGAGTAGTTGTGACAAAGACTGTATGACCTGCAAAGCCTAAAATATTTACTCTCTGGCCAGAAAAAGTTTACTGGCCTCCCTTCTGAGCTATTGCATGTATTCACTCAGCTAATCCTCATGGTGAGCCTATGAGGTAGGCATTTTTATTATCTCCATTTTCTAGATTGGGAAACAAAGACACAGAGCATCGAAGTAATTTACCCAAGGATGCATTTTAGGAAATGGCAACGCTGGGATTCAACCACAGACAATCTGGTTCCAGAGCCTGGATTTTAATTGCCACACTGTGCTCTAAGGATAAACCCCTAAGACAAAAGAATCGTCTGTGCACTGGGAATTAGGGTGTGAGGTGTGCCCCTCTGCCTGCTTCCCAGCTGTGTATCCAAGAAAGAGGATCTGCCAGACGACGAGCCAGCCCACTTTCCTTGTTCTGTTAGCAAAGCTGAGAAGCCCTGGGCTATAGTCCTTAGAAGGGACTAGATTATGCATCAGGAAATTTAGCCATAGCCATGTGATGTATACTGTAAAAGTGATGCCCAATTGGATATGCATAGACTCAGAAAATATGTCATTCATAGATCGCTCCTGGGGGAATAATCACTTTAAAGTTACTTCCGAGTATGAAAGATGAGTTAAAAATCAAGAACTCAAAATGAGGAAACCATGGGATGAAAAGGGTGGTGAGCATCCCAGGGAAGCCTCTACAGGACACTATTCAACTGCTTTGAAAGCTCTTGAGGAGCACTTTCATCTCAGCAAATGGTCTCTGATTAAGTATCTTAACTCTTTTGTTCACAGCTGTATTCCCAGGGCCGACGACAGTGCCTGGCAAGTAACAGGTGCTCAATACACGTTTGTTATGGAACAAACTGGCTACAGCAATGAACAGGCATCTCTGTTGAAGAGGGATCAATGCTCCTTTCCCAATGGCGTCTGAGTGTAGCTTCAATGCATCAAGTCCACCATAAACTGCAATTCCTCATTAAGCCTCTCCATCTGGAGAAATGTACCAACTGCAGTCACAAGACTCTGTAGAACGCAGTAACCTATAGGAAACATGATCATGAGGAAATACCTCAAGATGTTCATACTATTGTCTTTCTCTGGTGGGTGATTTTCATGCCTCTATTTTTTTCTATATTTTTCTGTTTGTTTTCTCATATAAAACTGTATAATGAAAAACAGTGAATTCTCCAGCACACTCTTTGCTAATTTGATGTTCAGCCATCTCTGCAGAAATCCTAAGTGACTGCCTATCTTAGACACCTCTTTGGACAGTGAGCTCAGTAGGGTTCTAGGAAGCTCATTGCTTACCTGGCAGCTTTCAGCACTAGAGCTTTCTCTCCTTCATTGTTTCTCCTCATTCTGCACTATTTTTCCATGTGTGTCCAGGTTCCACTGTGGAGCTGGGGTAGGACTCTTTGGTGGTCTGAAGTGTAGGGTTCACTGGACTGGTTTGGTGTGGACAATAACAAGAAGAAGAATAACCAGGGGAGTGTAGACATTGTAGTCAAGGAGGAAAGTCCAGTCAGTTTTGGTGAAAAAGTGGGACAAAGGGGGTGGGATGGAGTTGGGCATTGGGAGAGAGACAAGACAGAAATATGAAATCAGGTCGGCAGGTGAGAAGAGTGGGAGCAGGTTGAGAAGTGAGGGATGAGAGGGAAGAGTGAGAAGGCGAGGATGAAGGCCATGAGGAGTGCCAGGGGCTCTGGGACTTGAGTTCAGGAGGCCCCAATTGACAGCCATGGAAACATCCTGGTGGCTTCTAGGAGCCAAGTAGAGCCAGGGGAATCTGTTCATTTCTGTGAGTTGCCATTTTGTCTCCAAGTATCCTCTTTAAGAAATGAATGCCCCACTCCCAAGCTGGTCCAGAAGGGAGCTGGTGATGGGAGTCCTTCCTGGAAGTGGGAATGGAGAGCCAGTTTCATGAGAGTCCACGTAGATCAGCAGTAAAGAGCACAGGCTCTGGACCCAGAACACTTGGAGCTGAATCCAGCTCTGCCATGTTGTTGAAGTGTTGTGAACCCAGTGACCTGTCCCTTCATGGAAAAAGTAGGGAACATCCAGTAGACAGGAACCGGCATGAGTCCCCTGAGCTATCATGGACCAGGCAAATAGGCTGAGGCTCAGGGAACCTGTTTGCAAAAAAAAAGTAATTCTCAAACTTGAGGAGACATCAGCATCACCTGGAGGGAGGGCTTGTTAAAGCAGATGGCTGGGCCCTACTTCCAGAGTTTCTGTAGATCTGGGGTGGGGCCCGAGAATTGGCTTTTCTAGTGCATTTCCAGGTGATGGTGATGCAGCTCTTTGGGGACCACACTTGGAGAACCACTGGCAAAGAGAGATGCTCCTTGGGGTCAACTGGGGAAAGCTATGGTTTCCTGTTGTCTCCTAGGACCACTGGATATATGGGCAGTGAGACTGGGACCCGCCTTATCCTGCTGGGCTTTAGGGTCACCTGTCTGACTCTGTTGTTGTCAGGGTCCACAGGATGCTCAGGGATGCTGCTGCTGCTGTTGGTGAGAGTTAACCCATACGTAGATCTTACAATGTGCCAGGTACTATTCAAAGGACTTAACATGTATTAGAAAAACAATACAGTTGCCTTCCGATTGACTCTGACTCATGGCAACCCCAGGTGTGTCAGAGTGCAACTGTGCTCCATAGGGTTTACAATGACTGATTTTTTTGTAAGTAGATCTCCAGGCCTTTCTTCCAAGGCTCCTCTAGGTTGACTTGAACCTCCAACCTTTCAGTTAGCAGCTGAGCACATTAGCTGTTTGCAACACCCAGGGACTCCTAACGTACATAAACATGAGTTGTTACAACAACACTATGGGGCGCTACTATTACCATCATCACTCCCATTTTACAGATGAAGACACTGAAGCTCAGGGAGGTTAAGTAACTTGCTCAAGGGTACACAGCTGGTAGATGACAGAGCTGGAATTCAATTTGGCAGTCTGACTCCAGAGTCCATGCCCTTTTCCTACATTATTCCACTGACCCTGCAGGAGAAAGTAGGCAGGAAATGACCCTAGTGATGTCAGCCAAGTTAGGTGGCCTCTACTTGCCCCTCTGTCACTGCATAAAAGGAAATAGCTTCTCTTATCTTAGATGAAAAAAATACCTTTACATTTAAAAAAAAAAAACAAGCTCTCAGGATTAATTGGATAACAGCTGTCAAATTCTTGTTGCTCCTTAGAGGATGGTAAAAGAGGAGGAATAATTATTGTGCTATTTTCTATGCAGATGCGAGTACATTTGGGGGAGTCAATAAGTATCTAATGATATTCTTGGCAATTAGCTGTGATGGGGCTGCTCACACCAGAGGAGAGGGCATTCTGGGGTTGGGCAGCAGAGCGAGCCTTCACATTTGATGGACGGTAGCCAGAGACCTTCCGCCCCTGAGAGAGGTGGGCAGGGTGTGGGCTAGGGTAAGGGGGAGCCTCTTCAAACGTGCTACTATCCCTGCTGGCCGGAAAGAGCGAGGGAGCAACACCACTTGTTGACTGGCCCGAGTTCATGGACCCCCGGCCTGTCCGCGGTGGACAAATAGTGATCAGCTAGTTCAGTGGTTCTCAAAATGTGGTCCCTGGACGAGCAGCATCGGCATCACTTAGAAACTTGTTAGACATTGCAAATTCTCAGGCTCCACCCCTAACTTACTGAATCACAAACTGTGGGGCATGGTGCCCTGTAAACTTTTAGGAAGCTTTCTAGGTGATTCTGATGCATGCTACAGTTTAGGAACCACTACCTTAGAAGGAAATGACAATGACTTTGGGGTCGGATATACCTAAGTTTGAATCCCAGAACTACCACCTTGTGGCTGTGTTAGCTGGGCAAGTCACTTCACCTCTCTGAATATCAAGTTCCTCATCTACAAAACTAGGGGTGGGAGAATAGAGAGGTGGTCTGGAAGGCCCAGTCCCTCTGGCCTATCTTGCTTCCTGGCCTTGAAACAGGCTATTTCATACTCTGCCTGGAACATTCTTTCTGTTCGCTCTTCAACTCTGTGACACCCACATATCCTTAGTCCTCAGTTTAGACTTTATTTGCTCCAGCAAGTTGTTATTTTTTTCTCCCTTTTTTACATCTCCTTCCCCAAATCAAGTCTGGGTTAGATAACTCTGCATGTATGCTCCTGTTACAGAGCTTAGTATATTCTTGTAACTTCCTTTTTGCTGCTGTATAATCTCCATGAGGGCAAAAACAGCTTACTGCTGTTTCCCTAGAGTGTCAGACACATAGTAGGTGTGCAAGGAATATTTAGATTTATAAAATACCTGGTTCTAGGTAAAGGGGTTGGCCTTCATGCATGGAGCCATTGCGGGGAGGGGCCTGAAGCCCGCGGGTACCAGCAGATTTGGGGATGCAGTGGCAAAGAGAAGTAACTGGGAGAACGTAAGCCCTGGGCTGCTGAGGATTTAAGTGGTGAGGTGCTGTGGTTTCGTAGGTTCTGTGAAATTGGGGTATGGGTGGTCTTTCGCAGATCTCCAAGGGGCGGAGGGGCCCATCACATATCAGCGTTAGACTGTGTAATGCACTCACCTCCAACACACACACGTGGTCTGCAAATGAAAAACCAAATAATGTGACGGCATCTAGCCAGCACTCGGGCTGAGACGCCCCTTCCAGTATCACCAGGGCAGGCATTTTGCAAAGCCTGGGGTAGCTCTTAACCTCTTTTTGTTTTGGACAGGGTTATGGACCTCTCTGAGAAATAGATGGACACTCTCCCCAGAAAAAAAAAGCACAAACATTCCCCACTGTTGACCTTGTCACTCACTGGCTTCGTGACCCGGCTGCTGTCAGAGTCAGACCAGATTGTTGTTGGGGGAGAGAAAAGCAGCCGGTGAGGGGAAAGGGTCGACTTCAATATTTTACGTCTCCCCAAGTCCTGGTATTCTGAAGCTTGGAAAAATGATAGCAATGACCCAATTTAGTAATGCGGAGCAAGACAGCACTATTTTAACAAGCTTAGTCATCTCTTCGTTTTGCTTTTTTTCCCCCCTTTCCATTTGTGTCTTTTCCATTGCAAATATGCGAGGTAATAATGCAGTGTTTTCTATGGTGCATGGCAAACATGCTATATATAAGACACAGTTGAACATTCTGTGAGTGTAATTGGAGCATAAATGTAACTAATCAAAATATTATCATGCCAACGGATGTGTGAAGAGTTTGGAGATTTAAAAAAATATATATTTTAGTTCCATGTCATTTCAGTTTAGAGCTGCAGAAGCAAAGGACTCAGTCCAATGAATGTCAAGAACAATTTGGGGGATGACAGTGTTCCCAGCAGCCCTGTTGTTCTGTTTACTCTTAATATGGCAGCAGCTTGACACCTGATTTCACTTTTGTTCTTTCCTCCTACTCTTTGCCCCTCTCCCCACACTGCACCAGTTCCCCAGGGCAAGGCCCGCTAACCCCAGGGAGTTATGGTTGTTTCCTGCCGTTCTGCAGTACGCCCGCCGGTGGCACGGTGCCCAGAAGCTAAATGATAATTAGAACTGCCTGAGTTTGAATCCTGGCTCTGCTACTAGCTGTGTAGCCTTGGGAAAGTTATCTAACCTCTCTGATTATCAGTTTTCTCATTTGTTAAAAAAAAAAAAGGATAATAATATTGCTTACCTCCTAGGGTTGCTATTAGAATGAAGTGAATTCCTGTAAGTAAAATGTGATTGTATGTGTTCGTTGCTGCTGCTGTTGTTATTATCAAGAGCAGGTGTGACTTGGAAGGGACAGGAATTCTTGTGGGAACACAAAAATTAGTGTGTTCCTCCAGGAACGAGACTGAAGAAAAAGGTCCTCCCTGCCCCAGCACCTCTCTGAAAGGAGCCTAGATAGAAAATCCAAGCAAATTTTGACTCCTAACTCACCGCAGGTCATGGGGTGGGATTGGAAAGTCTTGGAACCATTGGATTCTGTACTCACTGCCGTTGAGCCGATTCCAACTCATAGTGACCCTAGAGGACAGAGTAGAACTGCCCCGTGGGGTTTCCAAGGAGTGGCTGGTAGATTTGAACTGCTGACCTTTTGGTTAGCAGCCAAGCTCTTAACCACTGTGCCACCAGGGCTCCATCGGCTTCTATAGGCCGAGGGAAATTTAGAAACTCTACTTGTGAACCTATTTTACAGGTGAAGGAACAGAAGGAGAATTCCTTTGTACAGAGGCACCCTGTAACTAAAACAGTTGCATAGGAAGGGGCCTGGAGTCTGAAGTGAGAGTGGCATTAACCCTGCCCTTCGATTCTCTCTGGACCTTGCCGAAAACGTTGGAATAGTTCTAGCATCACAGAGCAAATCAAACAAGGCCTTATGCTTCGCGTCTGCCCAGCATCATTCTCATTCTGTCATGTTTTGTGTTCCATTGCGTGTCCTATAATAACATTTATTTGTCCCCCGGGATGTTGAGAGATGACATTGGGATGCTGGGGGAGGCAAGTTCTGAAGTTATAAAAAGAGGAGGGACACAGGGCTCCAGCATGGCCTACAGCGTTTTACCTGGGTCTGTCTTCATCACGGAGTTCCTGGGTGGTGTAAACAGTTCCTGTTCTCAGCTGCTAACCTAAAAGTTGAAGGTTCGAGTCCACCCAGAGGTACCTTGGGAAAAAGACCTGATGATCTAATTCTGAAAAATCAGTGATTAAAAACCGTATGGAGCACAGTTCTCTTCTGACACACATGGGATCGCCAAGAGTTGGAATCCACTTGAGGCAACTGGTTTTTGTTGGTTTATTTTGGTTGTTTTCATCATGACATTATTCTTAGGACCAAAAAGAAAATGTTGAGTAAAAGGGTTTTATTTTATTTGGGCGGGGGTGGGGGGGGTGATGATGAGAGATTGTTCAAGGATTGTACATGTTTTAGATTTTTTTCGGTTTCTCGATCTCCATAATCTTTCTCTTCTCTTCTGTTTCCCTGCTCTGTGTCCTTTTTCTTGCCTGTATTTCATTTCTTCTGCTCCAATGCCTCCACTTCTCTCTTTTGCTTCTTCCTGCCTTCCTCCCATCCTTCCATCCTCTCTGTCTCTTCTGTCAAGATCTTTTTTTTCTTGTACTCTTCCTCTTCCTCCCCTTCCCTCTTCCTTCTCTTTTCTCTCTCTCTGCCTTCTCACGTACTCCTTCATCTTTTTCTCAGGAATGGGGCAGGAATGCTGGGGACCAGGTACCTGGTTTTGGGAGAAAGGCCCACATGTATGTGAGCCTTCTGCCTGGCCTGCTTGAGTTAGGGTTCAAGCATGGGTTAGCATAGAGCCCCTCCTAGCAAGGCTTTCCAATCTAATCACCTGGGTTTAATTCCATTTTTAAACTACATTATCCACACCTACATGGATTATCAGATAGCTGTTTCTTGGAAAACTGCCTTAACAGATTTACATACGAACTATTTAAACCTCAACTTATTGGTCTGAATGGATGATTACAATAATAGTTATTACTTATTCACACAAACTGACTCTGAAAAACTGTTCTCAATGTTGGTTCCTTTGAAATCTCAGGATGTATTTTCTTTGTTTTAAATAGATATTATGTATCCATTAAGCTGTAATTAACCTTCCCCAGATTTTTCTGGTGTGTTAGACAAGAAGCAAATTTCCTTCTTTTTTTTCCCCCCACATGATAATTAGATTGCTTTCATAGATAATATGGATAATGTTGAATGATATGTTTATTACTGTGACTATTGGTTTATTGTTATTTTTATGCTTGGTTTAATTATATTATTTTTCATGGGGATGCGATTGCACTATGTGTTTCTCCTCTACGTACATATTCCCGTACTTGACAGTGTATGGGCCTTTTGGCATTTTTGTGCCCCTTGCCTCTTTATTGTGACTAGATGGCTAAATGTCATCATTATGGACTTTTAAATGAGACCTTGTCCAAAATAGCCATAAGAGATGTACAGAGAGATACAGGAACAGAGATGCAGGAATAATTGTCTGCTGGTATTAGTGAGAGCCACAGCGCCTCGGTGGTCTTTAAGTAGTCTTATGAAGGACTGTGGCTTGGTTTCATATGACTGCTGTAACAAATTACCACAAAATTAGTGGCTTAAAACAGACAAATCTATTACCTTATAGTTCTGGAGGTCAGACGTCCAAGATGCATCTTGTTGTTGGGTGCCGTTGAGTTGATTCCCATTCATAGTGACCTAGACCCTATATGGCAGAGTAGAACTGCCCCGTAGGGCTTCCTAGGGTGTAATATTTATGGGAACAGATCACCAGGTCTTTTTTTTCCATGGAGCAGCTGGTGAGTTTGAACGGCTGACCTGGTTAGCAGCTAAGCACTTAACTGTCACGCTACCAAAGACCAAACCTGTTGCCATTGAGTTGATTACAACTCATAGTGACCTTGTAGCACAGAGTAAAACTGCCCCATAGGATTTCCAAGGATGTAAATATTTACTGGAGCAGACTGCCGCATTATTCTACCGAGGAGCGGCTGGGGGTTTGAACTGCCGACCTTTTGGTTAGCAGCTGAGTGCTTAACCACTGGGCCACCAGGGTTGTTTAAACGAGTCTTAAGGGGCTAAAATCAAGATGTCAGCAGGTCTGTGTTCCTTTCTGGAGGTTCTAGGGGAGAATCAATTGTCTTGTCTTTTCCAGATTCTAGAGGCTGCCTGCAATCCTTGTCTCATGACCCCTTCTTTCATCCCCACAGCCAGAATCATAACATCTCCAAATCTGTCACTAACTCTGACTCTTCCATGTCCCTAGTCCACTTATAACGTCTCTTGTGATTACATTTGAGCTGACCTGCATAATCCAAGATAATCGCCCTATCAGCTGATTAGCAACCCTAATTCAATCAGCGGCCTTAATTCTCTTGCCATGTAACCTAACATATTCACAGGTTCTGGGGATTAGGATGTGGCCATCTTTGGGAGGCTATTATTGCATACTCAGAGTGGATTAGGCTGTGTGAGGAAGAGTCTCCATATACAATCCAGGGAGGTGGGGGCCTGGAAGTGGTGGTGGTTAGGTGACATGGAGTTGGTTCTGACTCATAACGACCCTATGTACAACAGAACAAAACACTGCCCCAATCCTGCACCATCCTTACAATCGTTGCTATGTTTGAGTCCATTGTTGCAGCCACTGGGTTAATCCATCTCATTGAGGGTCTTCCTCTTTTATGATGAACCTCTGCTTTACCAAACCTTTGGCTGTCTTGGATTTGTTTTAATTGTCTTCAGCTCAACTTGAACTTGCATATGAGCAATTAATGGTCTGTTCCTCAGTTGGCCCCTGGCCTTGTTCTGACTGATGATACTGAGATTTTCCATCCTCTCTTTCCACAGACGTAGTCGATTCTATTCCTGTGTATTCCATCCAGCAAGGATGTACGTGTATAGTCACCGTTTATGTTGCTGGAAAAGGTATTTGCAATGAATAAGTGGCTAGTCTTGCAATATTCCATCATGTGATCTCCTGCAACTTACTATCACTAAGGCCATATTTTCCAACTACCAATCCTTCTTCTTTGTTTCCAACTTTCACATTCCAATCACCAGTAATTATTGATGGATCTTGATTGCATGTTTGATCAATTTCAGACTGCAGAAGTTGGTAAAAATCTTTAGTTTCTTCGTCTTTGGCATTAGTGGTTGGTGCATAAATTTGAATAATAATCGTATTAACTGGTCTTCTTTGTAGGCGTATGGATATTATCCTATCACTGACAGTGTTATACTTCAGAGTAGATCTGGAAATGTTCTTGTTGACGATGAATGTGACCCCATTCCTCTTCAACTTGTCATTCCTGACATAGTAGACCATATGATTGTCTTATTCAAAATGACCAATACCAGTCCACTTCAGCCCACTATTGCCTGGGATAGCGATCTTCAAGCGTTTCATATCACTGTTGATGACTTCCAGTTTTCCTAGATTAATATTTCATACATTCCAGGTTCCGATTATTAATGGATATTTGCAGCTGTTTCTTCTCATTCTGAGTCGTGCCACATCATCACATAAAGGTCCCAAAAGCTTGACTCCATCCATGTCGACTCTGCTTTGAGGAGACAGCTCTTCTCCAGTCGTATTTTGAGTGCCCTCCAACCTGAGGGGCTCATCTTCTGGCACTATATCAGACAATGTTCTGCTGCTAGTTAGAGGGTTTTCACTGGCCACTTCTTTCAGAAATAGATTGCCAGGTCCTTCTTCCTAGTTTGTCTTAGTCTGGAAGCTCCGCTGAAACCTGTCCACCATGGGTGACCCTGATGGTGTTTCAAATACTGGTGGCATAGCTTCAGGCATCACAGCACGCAAGCCACCACAGTACAACAAACTGACAGATGAGCCGTGGTGGAAGATTGGAGGCTCCTAATATCCCCATGAAAGACCACAGACTTTATAGGAAATGGGGGTCCCTGTAGAGCACTTCATGGTCAGATTTGTTCTCAGAAAGGTAGTGCTGCCTGCTGTTGGATTGGATAGTGAAAGAATCAAGGACTGGACCACTTAGGAAGTTGTTGCACAAGCCCATGAAACAAATGGCATGGATCTGAATTAGACCAGTGTCCATGGCATACAGGGGATAAAATGATCTGAGGAGCATCCAAAGAAACGTCCCCAGAACCTGATGACTGATCAGTGTCAAGGGGTGTGGGTGAGGCAGCAGGTTTTATTCTGTTTGTCAATAGGTTCCTTGCTATTTTCTTTTCCAGTCTTTTGAGATCTCCCCCACTATATTGGAAACTTTGGGGAGATGTTGGGAAAGAGAGAAAACACATAATTTTGAGGAGCTACGGAAACCCTGGTGGCGTAGTGGTTAAGAGCTATGACTGTTAACCAAAAGGTCGGCGGTTTGAATCCACCAGGCGCTCCTTGGAAACCATATGGGGCCATTCTACTCTGTCCTTTAGGGTCACTATGAGTCAGAATCGACTCGACGACAACGGGTATGGGTATGATGGAATCACAGAGCCTTGGCGGGACAATGATTAAGTGTTTGGCTGTTAACCGATAGGCTAGCCGTTCGAACCCACTCAGAGGCTCTATGGGAGAAAGATCTGGCGATCTGCTCCCGTAAAGATTACACCCTAGAAAACCCTAAGGGGAAGTTCTACTCTATCACGTGGGGTTGCTATGAGTCAGAATCGACTCCATGGCACCTAACAACAACATGATGCAGTGCTCCTTGTCTAGGCACTTTCAAAATAGCATTGCATGAAATATTCATAACTACGGTGTGAGATGTCTTTTATGGCCATTTTGCAGAAGAGGAAACTGAGGCTCAGAGAGTGAAGTGATTTGCCTGAAGTCCACAGGGCTTGCTATGACTTAGAATGGACTCAATGCAACTAACAACAAGGGAGAAGCAGTGCAGCAGGGATTTTAATCCAGCCCAGTTGCTTCCAGGGCCTCTTTGTTAGAAGCAGCCTGCATTACCCCTGCGCACCAGTGCTAGGGGCTCAACAAATAGTTGTTGAAATGCATTTCAAAGCTGAGGCTCCAAGATGACCCCGTGTGTGCAAGCTTTCCCTAAAAAGCAGGTGGCATTTGGAATACCTAAGGCCCTTCTGCTGCCTGAAGGCAGCATATGTTTTTCCCCCTTAAATAGCTCTCTGGGGAGCACCGCTGTGTCTGTGCAGCTCAGGCAAGGGGGGATGGAATCTTCTGTAATGGAAACTGAAACAGGAGTTGGGAAACCCAAGTCTAAATCTTCATTGTGTATGTGACCTTGGGCAAGTCGCTTCCTTCCACTGGAGTTTATACAATGGTTAGTTTGGATTCGTTGAGTTTCTGGGTCTCAGCTGGATGTAATTTGTTATGCTTTGATGAATAATCTACACCCTCTAGACCAGCCCTATCGAATAGTACTTCCTGTGATGATAAAAATGTTCTGTGTCTGCACTGCCCAATATGATATCCACTAGCCATGTGTGTCTGCTGAGTGCTTGAAATGTGGCTGATGTGTCCGAGGAGCTGCGTTTTTTATTTTATTTCATTTTAATGGATTTAAGTTTAAATAGACACATGTGGCTTTGGCTACTGGATGGGAGAGTACAGTTCTAGACCCTAAAGTCTCTGCTTACTGAACAAGGATAATTGATTTGAGTAGTTACCGCTTCCTGGCTGTGTGGCTTTGGGGAAATGACTTCACCTGTCTCTTCCCTGGTGCTTTAAAGGAGCTCTAAAACAGAAATAGCGTGGTACCTGCCTCGGTGGGATGCTCCCACGGCAACTTGAGTTAATGCCTGAAAGATGCTTAAATCAATGCCCGGCATGTACTGGTTTTGTTATTAGGTGTTGAGTCAGCCTCTGACTCAGGCCAGCCCCATGCACAATGCAACAAAATGCTGCCTGGTCCTGTGCTATCCCCAGGGTCAGTTGTGGATTGGACCATTGTGATCCATAGAGTTTTCACTGGCTGATTTTCAGACATACATTGCCAGGCCTTTCTTCCTAGTCCATCTTAGTCGAGAAACTCCACTGAAACCTGGTTAGCATCATAGCAACACACACTCCACCACAGAGAGATGGATGGTGGCTCCACATGAGGTGGCTTGGCTGGGAATCAAACCCACGTCTCTCACATGGAAGGTGAGAATTCTACCACTGAACCACCAGTGCCTCACTGTGGCATGTAGTAAGTTCTCAATAAACATTAGCTGTGATCAATTGCATGGGGTTCACTGTCATCTGCTGCTGGCCATTTATTTATGAAACTAACATTGATTGAGCTAAGGACTGTTTTTCATTTCATGTTCACTAGAAACAGACAACAAAACCTTTGATGTGTAGCCTTCATTAACCCATTTTATAGACGAGCATATTGAGACCCAGGGAGTTTTATTGACTTGCTCAAGTCACACAACTGAAAAACGACAGAAGTGGGACTGAAGCCCAGTTTTTTGGACTGCAGATCTGGGGCTCATTGCATGCCACTACAGCTGCTGTGGCTGTTGGCAGCATTTGGGGCCCTACCACCATCAGTTCCCTTCACATAGGTGCTGGGACTGGAAGCTGGCGGGGCCACCTGTCTGCAGAGACCGCTCGGAGCTCTCAGCGCTCCAGACCCTCAGCTGCCAGTCGCCCAAGCACACTCATGTAATCTTAATGAACAATGTGCAATGCCATTAAAAACTCAATTAGGGCTTTCTTTTTACTGCCGACGTGAGGAAATGCAATCCTGAGGTGCTCATGTGTAAACACAATAGCTGCCATCTGCTATGGAGCAGTGTTTCGCCTCCAAAAAGGGGATCTGTGTCGCAGGTATATCAATAATGGGGCGCTTATCAAGGCATCATGATGCACCAGGGGGAAAAATGCAAAATTTACGGCCAGCCAGAGAGTAGTTCCTGGTTTAATTCCACAGTTTTTGGTGATACGTGTAATAACTACGAGGAAGCGAGTGCTGTTTTATGGTCCTTGTCACGTTAGCGGATCTTTTTTTCTGAAAGGAGAAGGGAAAAGAATGTATTTACAGTCCTCCTATTTCTTTTTTCTGACTGATCTCGGCATAATGGCCAGCTCATTTTTGATCTCCAGGAAACTGATAGCCCTGGGATGATATTAATTATGCCAACCTGCTGATCAAAGAGGGCCCCACGGAGCTGCTGATGTACAAGGATTTTCATTCCTATGCTATCTCTAAAACGGTAGGCCTGTACTGAGCTCATAGAGTCCCTGGGTGTCACAAATGGTAAAGTGCTTGGCAACTAACTGAAAGGCTGGTGGTTTGTGTCCACCTAGAGATGCCTCAGAAGAAAGCCCCTGGCAATCTACTTCTGAAAGGTCATAGCCATTGAAAACCCTTTGGAGTACAATTCTCTGCAACACATAGCGTTACCATGAGTTGGAATCAACTGGACAGCAACTGGTTTGGTTTTGGTTTTTTTGGTACTCAACTCAGAGAGACAGCTTTCTTCCCTTCTGGATGACATAGCCAGACCTCAGTAATGTAGGCTTGATGTGGAGGGGGCTGTAGATGGCCAGATCCCAACATCCCTAAGACACTCCATTACATTGCTGGATGCTACAGCTTTCTGCCTCAGTGCCTTTGCATATGCTGTTCCTTCTCTTTCAAATGCTCTTCCAAGTTACCACCAGTACACTTCCATGAAGGGATCTTGGCTGGAAAAGAGGGGGGCTCCATAGATCCGATGTGTGGAGTTCAGCTCTATACCCCCTGGTATTTGTTAACGTCTGCTGATCTATACTGACCTGGTATGGCTGAGGATGTTCCTGGGGGAGGGGCATTAGGAGAGAAAAATGGAACCTTGTGCATAGTTAGATGAGAATACTCAGGTGTGTCCTACAGACTGGAAGGTCACTTTGCAGGGAGTGACTACAGGGTCACTGACAGAGGAGACAATCTGTTATGAAGGATAATGGCAAGCAGTATTGAGAGCTGAGTAGGAGGGAGCCTCAGTATTGGGTGAGCATGCACCCTGATAGGGGAAGACAAAAGGTTATGTGAGTTTACAGAAAAAGCAGTGTCTTGAACCTCGTTGACTTTGGGGGCAAAGCAGTTCCTTTGTGTGTTCCAGAGTGGACCCCTGAGTATGTCCCAGAGCACAGACACTGTCCCCTTTCCTAACAAGGCTCTGCCCAGTTGATGAGATGCCACAGCTGATGGCGGGGGCTGTACGCAGGAACCCGCACCTTAGAGACACAGCAAGGCTTTGGGGCTCAGCCTCATTAAAGTTGGCAGTGAGCCACAGAGAAGGTGTTGCTAGGAGCTGGAGCTGGAGGCAACAGATGGGCACTTAAAGCTGGTCAGATTTCATTGTCAGGTTCATAGTATGCTCACTGGCTGATGAGGGTTTACTTTCCATTCACTCTTCGAATTCCAGCTCACCTTTGCTCCTGGAAGATGTTCTGCCTCACCCTAACTGAGTTGATCACTCTTTCTCTGACTTATTCCTCTGTACTCCTTCCTTGGACTCATGTCTGTGCTTCACTCCAGGCCTGTCCATTTAAATACATGAGGCTGGACGCCGATTGCTGCGGGGTCCACTGTTATTGCTGCCTCTGCAACTTGGTGGTAGCTTCCTCTACTGCTACTCCCTTCTCTGTAGCGGAATCTGCACAGTCTCGGGTTCGTTGAGTCCCCGGCTCATTTAGTCACTAGTTTCCAGTTCAAAAATTGGAGTACTACCTTTCTCGCTATCTTTTCTCACATATTCCACCACCATTATCTTAAATTCACTTCTCCCTCAGGTTCCCATTTGTTATGAATTGAATTATATCCCCCAAAATATGTGTTGTAAATCGTAACCTTTATGCCTGTGATTATAATCCCATTTGGGAATGAGTTTTCTGTCATATTAATGAGGTAGGAATAGTGTAGGGTGTGTCTTGAGTAAGTCCCTTAGAAGATAGAAAGAGAGAAGCAAGCAGAGATAGGGTGAGAGATGCCAAGACACATGGAGATCTCCAAGGAACCAGGAAGCAGAAGCTGAAGAGACAAGGACCTTCCTCTAGAACTGACAGAGAGAAAGCCTTCCCCTAGAGCCGGTGTCCTGAATTGGACTTCTAGCCTTCTAAATTGTGAGAAAATAAATTTCTGTTTGTTAAAGCCATCCACCTGTGGTATTTCTGTAATAGCTGCACTAGATGACTAAGACATCATCCGACTTTTCTAGTTACTGTTGTCAATTTGATCTCCATAGATAATTCTTTAAAAGAACACAATGCTCAAAGCAGATGTACTTTACTAATTAAAATAAGCTATTTTTTTGGTTTGAAGAAGACTTTAGGGGATGCTTTTAGTTTAAAGATCATCAAAGGTAATAGTTTCAAGGGCTCAGCCAGCCTCAATGACTCCAGAAAGTCTGTATTCCATAAGAATTTGAAATTCTATTCTGCATTTTCCCCCTTTTGATCAGAATTCTTCTATAGATTCTTTCATCAAAATGTTCAGTAATGGTAGCCAGTCACCATCCAGTTCTTCTTGTCTCATGACAAAGGAGGCAGTTGTTCATGGAGACAGACATGCATTTAATTTCCTCCTCTGATTCTGGCTCTCCTTCTTCCTTCTATTGCTTCAAGAATGTAACCAATGTCACTGAATTATCCATGTAGGAATTATTCAAATGGTGTATCTTTGGCTGTGTATACTTTCACCAAAACAAAAACAAATGAAAAAATAAAATAAAAAATTGGAGTTGGATACACCTGCCAGATGCAGCCTGGATCATGTTGCAGAGTCCTAGCTGGGAAAAGGCCATTTTGACTTTTTTGTTTCTGCAGAGGAAGGTGGACTTAGACTCATCAAGGGGGGAATTCTCTGAAGGGAGTTCAGATACTGGGTGGCCAAGCCACAGGGCAAGTTTCTACTCCAGATGATCAGTCTGACTAAACTGAAGGGTGGCTGAGAGCAACCACGTTTGTGAGCAGTGCACAGTCACAATATTAAATTGGCTAGCAGCCCTGATGTGCTTTCTCTGCTCAAAAGTGGACCTCCCCCAAGTCTACCCCTAAACCATTGTTTTTTTTTTCAAAATTGGGAGCCAAGCTATCTGCCCCACATTTTGCTTTGCTGTATACACCATACTCGCTTTCTAAGACTTTGATGATAATAGGTTTGGATATTTCAAGGAACTTCCACACTCACATAAGAGCACTTGGATTCCCCAGGGCACCTGCAGTTTGGACAATGTACACTTGCTCACTTCTGAATGGATCTGTCCCCCTCATATATATGGTTTCACTGGCTTGGAAGTATGTATTTGGTCATATTAACGTATCTTTCTGTATAGTAGATAGAATAACAGCCCCCCCAAAGATATCCATGCCTCAGCCCCTGGAACCTGTGAATATGTTATCTTACATGGAAAGGGAGCTTTGCAGGTGTGATTAAGTTAAGGATCTTGAGATGGGGAGAATATCCTGGGTTATCCAAATGGACCTAATGTATAGGGCCCTTACAAGGGGAGGCAAGAGGGTCAAAGTCAGAAAAAGGAGTTGTGATGATGGAAGCAGAGGTGGGAGTGATGTGCTTTGATGATGTAGGAAGGGGCCACGAGCCAACGACTGTGGGAAGCCTCTAGAAAATGAGAAAAGACAAGGAAAGAGATTCTCTAGAACAAATTTAGCCCTGCCAACACCTTGATTTTAGACTTCTGACCTCTAGAACTGGAAAAGAATAAGTTTGTGTTGTGGTGATTAATTATAGCATCTATAGGAAATGAAAACAGTATTGAAATCTTGCGCCTACCAAGCCTCACCCTCCTGGACAGCAGAGCCTCTGCCTGACCTTCACAAAGCTCTCCTGGTTTTTCATGTGACTCTGTGGGCATCTCATATGTGCTTGAGCCCACAATCAGTCACTCACGCTGCCCCTTTCTGGACTTCTTGTGGAAGCCCACAGTCTGCAAGGCATTGATGAAGAGCCCTCACTGCACCTGCGTCCACCAGTGTGGGGGCTTTTCATCATGTTGCCACACCTTTCCATCTTGCTGGGGGTGCCAGATGCTGATTTTTGACCTCGCCTCTTCCCCTGCTTCCTGTTACCTGGATCCCAAATCAGCACGCTTGTTACCCTCGTCTCACCAAGACACACATGAGCCAGGGCTCCATCCCACTGCATCCTTCTGGCTTGCACTTCTGCCTCTTCTAGGGGTAGGCTGGCTGGCTGGGTGGGCTGCCATCACTGTATTCCTTCCATTTTCCTTCAATTATCTTGTCTGTCTCTGTGTCCCTTGTACCAAAACAGATACCCTCCTGTCTAGTGTGAAGTCTGAAGCATGCATATCAAGTCACACAAATCAACCTGGGGGCCAGGGTGCTGATGGTGGTTGGGAACGTGATTTGTTACTTGGACCCAAGCCCACTCACTGAGATGTCTTAGTGTGGGTCCAATGTCTCCTTCCCTCTCAAGGAGTCATTTTCCGAGTCCTTTCAGTTCATCCTCTTCTTGCCTTCTCCTTCTTTGCTCTACTCTTAACAAGGTCCCTATTCAGAGCGCCTTGCATCTTTGCTTAGTAGCTATTGTTTCTCATCTGATCCTCTTGGTAAAGGGACTTGTAGGAAATAGGGGCTCTCTTTTATTACTGGGGTGCCAAAATAGTAACGATAATGCTAGCTGTGGTGATAAACTTCAACATTTCAATGGCTTGATAACCCAGTGATAGTTGATTTTTTGTGCACTTAAAGTCCAAAATGAGTGTTCCTAGTAGATGGATGAATATTGAATATATTATGGACTGCCAAAAGAATGAACAAATCTTTCTTGGAAGAACTACACCCAGAATGCTCCTTAGAAGCAAGGATGGTGAGACTTTGTCTCACATACTTTGGACGTGTTGTCAGGAGTGATCAGTCCCTAGAGAAGGACATCATGCTCCGTAAAATAGTGGGTCAGCGAAAAAGAGGAAGATGCTTAACAAGATGGACTGACACAGTGGCTGCAACAATGGGCTCAGGCATAACAATAGTTGTGAGGATGGCACAGAACCGGGCAGTATTTCATTCTTTGTACATAGGGTTGCTATGAGTCGGAACAGACTTCATGGAACCTAACAACAACAATAATTGATGGATGGCCTTCCACATGATCATGGTCTTTCAGGAAGCCAAGCTGCTTGTCTTGTGGCTTGGCCTTCCCTGAGGCCCTTGGAATCCTGTGCATTCAGCTAGTGGATGGGCAAATGGGATATATCAGTGATTCTCACACTTTAATGTGCATACAGATGACCTGGTGATATTGCTAAACTGAAGATCGGATTCAGGAGACCTGGGGTGGGACATGAGATTCTGCATCTGTAACCTGCTGAGACTGCTGGTTCAAGGGCTTGCCTTTGAGAGACAAGGTGATGGAGGATGGAGCAGGGGAGACTCTGATGGACCAGGCCTGGAATTGCCACACATCATTCTTCACTCCATTGGCTAGAACTCAGTTGCATGGCTCCACCAATTTATGAAGGGACACTGAAGAATGTAGTTCAGCTGTGTTCCCAGAAGTAAGAGGAACCAGGTTTACTAATCAACTAGCAACTTCTGCCACATGGAGAGCTGATGGAGCGCCAGGCACTCTGACCAGCTCTGCCTTCAGGGAGAAGGCGGCATTCTCTATCAGCAGTCATGGAGTCAGCAAGATGGCAAGGGTCCCTAGGCTCAAAGGAGTGGACGGATGTTCCTTGGTTGTGTGTGAAGCCACGTAGAGCAGGAGAAACTGCACCTCCTAAGCAATACTGCTCCAGTACAGGAGCTGGAATGAGAAGAAGTGGGCTATGAGCCAGTGGAAGGGAAACCTTCCAGACTCTCCCTGCTGGGGGTTGTAAGCAGTCAAGGGGACGTAAGGACCTGGTGTGAACTGGAAACAGTAGAGGAACTGAAGGTCCACGAGGGTGTCATAGAATTCAGAATAGAGAGAACCAGACACACCTTCTTCCTTAGGCTGCATCCCCTTTCCAGACCTATGCCATGCCTCTGCAAGCAGGACCAGCCACCCAGCCTTTGTGGGGCTTGGGGGTTATTATTCATCTGTCCCAAAAAAACCTTCTGGGACCCTGTGGGGTGTAGTAGGTCAGCAGACAGATATGGGCACAGATATTCACTCAGTCTTCTCCTCTCTGAGTCTCGGTTTTCCCCCTTCATTGGTTCCTTACTTGCTGCTTCCCTGGAAGATTGTGAGGATTAGAGATTACTTGCCTGATAGGGAGATATCTCTGCCCATAAACTAGGAAACTTTACTCTTTTGGAAACACTGGGGGAGAGATCCCTTTTGCTCCACTTTCAATGGCTCCTAGCCCAAGGGGGAAAACAAACCTAACAGCTGCCATGAAGTCGATTCCGACTCAGAGTATCCCCATGTGTGCAGAGTAGAGCTGCACTCCTTAGGGTTTTCAAGGTTATGACCTGTCAGAAGTAGATTGCCGGGCCTTTCTTCTGAGGCACTTCTGAGTGGGTTCAAACCACCAACCTTTTAGTTAGCAGTCGAGCATTTGTTTAACCCTTTGCACCTCCCAGGGACACTCCTAGCCCAGGAGGTGGGTCAGTTTTCTAACTGGTTGGATGGCGAGGATCTGGAGGTTCATGGTCATCAGTTCAGGTTTCTCTGTCCTTCTCACCTTGCTCCTTGTTGCCTCCTTTTGGGGACTAGCCCACCCAAAGGCCCTAAGTGGCCATACCCCTAGGACAGCTCTGGCACTAGGGGCCTGGGTGGAGTGGAGACGGTTGTCCATCGTCATCCAACTGCTATGCGTGTTGGACCAGGGGAGAAAATACGTGAAGCCTAATTTGGCCCCAAGTGCAAGTTGCTCTCTCTACTCCAGCTTCATGAGTGATAATGCAGAGGTTTTAATACTGCTTTTCTCCTCTGTCTATTCTTCAATTGTTTCAGCACTTGAAGGGATAGGGTGTGAATGACTGGAGCCCTCTAGAACCCCAATACGAATTGCCAAGAACTTATTAACTGGAGCTGTTAGTCTTTTTCATATTAGGGTGAAAAAATAACCACCCCCAGCCCCAACCCCCCCAGAAAAAAACCCATTGCCATTGAGTCCATTCCGACTCATAGCAACCCTATAGGACAGCAGAACTGCCTCACAGGGTTTCCAAGGAGCCGCTGATGGATTTGAACTACCGACCTTTCGGTTAGCAGCCGAGCTCTTAACCATTGTGCCACCAGTGCTCCAGGGTGAGAAAATAGGACTATTTATAGGTGGTGAAGTGGCTCACCTTGGCTGATGATAATTAGCTATAAGGTTTCATTCTGAATTGAAGATTTTAGTGGTTGAAATAAGATTTCAAAGCAACGGTAGTTATCTAAGTACGAATAGTCATCCCAAAGTCACCTGAGTTTATCAGCTGTGTTTTAAGATGCATTTTGTTTTTCCCCATAGAAGCATAAGACTCTAAGTCACAGAGTTCAGCCCTCACAGTTGATCATGAAATTCCCTTAGACATCTCCTCAGTTCATCCAGGCTCTGCTTAGCCACCTGCAGTGGTGGGGAACTCAATTTGTCTCTGGGCAGTCAATACCGTTTTGTACCACCTCTGCTTATTGGAAAGTTCTGTGCATATTGAACTGAAATGTGCCTCCCGATGGTCTTCCATGAATGTGCCCTCTTGAGCAACTGTATCAACTAGCTATTGCCACAGTAACGTTGGATAATAAACCAAGAGGAACTCAGTGCAAACAGCAATAAGCATTTATTCTCACATTCACGGATCTGCACATCAAATACAGATTGGCTGATCTAGGTTGAGTTTGTCTGTGTGGCTGTGCTCTAGTTGTGGGGATGGCATGGCTTGGTTGGTTGAGCTCAGGACTCCTCCATGTGTGTTTATTCTAGGTCCCAAGCTGAAAGGGGCAGCAGCTACCTGGGACACTTTCTTCCCATGGAAAGTGGCAGAAGTGCAAGAGGGCAAGCCCAGCTAGGCAGCCACATTTCAAGGCTCTGCTTGAATCATGCCTGTTAACATCCCATTGACCAAAGCAGGTCATATGGTGGAGCCCAAAATCGAGGGATGGGGACATGCCCTCTGCCTCTACTGGGAGGAACTACAAAGCCAATGACAAAGAGCATGGATCCAGGGAGGGGTGAAGATCTGGGAACAACCATTCCGTCTGCCACAGCAACTTAAAAGAAGGTCACTTCTCTTCTATAAGACAGTCTTTTTAATGCTTAGAGATAGTAGTCATGCTTTCTGCAAATTGTTAGCATAGCATAAATTTTGAAGATGGAGAAAACCTGGGTCCCATCCGTCTCTGTCTGAGTAACCCAGGACAAGTCACTCAATCTTTAAGTAAAATCCTCTATCTCCAAAAGTCATTTTGGGGATTAAATTTATCTGTCTGTCTGTCTAATCTAATCTAACACCTAGCATCAACACTGATACTCCTTAAGTGCTTAACAACTATTAATTACTGTCCCTCCCAGGCTGAACATCTTTCAGCTGGTTCTCACATTTCTTCAGGATCCTCCTTGCTTACATGAGTAAACTCTACTTTTCATATGTCCCCCTTTGATATGTGGTTCTCTGTAGAGTTCCCTGAGTGGTACAAATGGTTTGCACTTGGCTGCTAACAAAAAGGTTGGTGGTTCTACACAGTGGTACCACAGAAGAAAGGCCCGGCGATCTACTTCCATAAGATTTAACTCCCCCTCCCCCCAAAAAAAACTAGTTGCCATGTAGCTGATTCTGACTCACGGCAACTCTATGTGTTGCAGACTAGAACTGCAGTCCATAGGGTTTCCAAGGCTGTGACCTTTTGGAAGTAGATCACTAGGCTTTTCTTCCAAGGTGCCTATGGGTTGGTTTGAACCAGCAAACTTTCAGTTACCAGTTGAGCACTTGACTGTTTATGCCACACAGGGATGCCCTCCATAAGATTACAGCCATTGAAAAATCTATGGAGTGCAGTTCTACTCTGATACACATGGGGTCACCTTGAGTTGGAATCGATATGACAGCCATGTTGTTGTTTTTTTTTCCCCCCTTGTACTGGGTGCAAGAATACAGGTGGAATATGTTGCAACCATGGCACCTCCCATATTGTAGAGGTTCTGCTTCCGCTGAAACAGCCCACGTTTGCATGAGGTTGTATTTCACCTCACTTCACCTGTGGAGGTTGTAGTTAATTAAATCCCTTGGTTTTTATTCCATGCTTCCTTCAGGAGCTGCTGGGTTTTTAGAGCCTCACATCAGGTGTAATGCTTCTTTTGTAAATGCTTACAGACTGCCTACTGTGTACAGATGCTTCATGCATGTTGGCATCTCTTAATCTTTAAAGCCACCTTGTTGAGTTGGGGGTTTTGTTCCCAGCAACAGAAGAAGACTCTTAGGCTCACAGAGACACGGCTGCCTCAGGGTTAACCAGGCGCTCCTGTGTGAATTGCTCACTGGCCACACCACTGGCTGCCATGTTTGTATGTGTAACCTATTTTCAGAAGGGTTTTCTTTCTCTCTCCTTGCCTCTGCTTCCTGCCCCGTCTACCACTCTCCAGGATCCTTCATGATGGTGAACAGCTCGGGGAGGGCTTCCGGCCAGAAGGCTCATCTGCTCTTGCCCACTCTGAAGGAGAACGATACCCACTGCATCGATTTCCATTACTACTTCTCCAGCCGAGACAGGTCCAGCCCAGGAGCCTTGAACGTCTATGTGAAAGTGAACGGAGGGCCCCAGGGGAACCCTGTCTGGAATGTGTCCGGAGTCGTCACCGAGGGCTGGGTGAAGGCAGAGCTCGCCATCAGCACCTTCTGGCCACATTTCTACCAGGTATGTAGAAAATAGGTTGTTTTAACATGATTTGATTAAAAAAAAAAAAAGTAATAGTAAATCTATATCCCTCTTGCTTGGCTAGGAGTTGTTAGTAGTTAGTCCAGAAGGACTTCATTTACTTATGTATTTGTTCAATTCATGTTTACTGAGCTTCTAGCCTGGCCCTAGGAGCCCTGGTAACGCAATGGGGAAGTGCTCAGCTGCTAAATGAAAGGTCAGTGTTTTGAACCCACCAGCCACTCCACAGAAGAACGATGTGGCAATCTGCTTCAGGAAAGATTCACAGCCTTGGAAACCCTATAAAGCTGTTCTACTCTGTCGTATAGGGTTGCTATGAGTTAGAATTGACTCGATGGCAAAGAGTTTTTTTTTTTTTTTTTTTGGTTTGATCCAAAACATTGTCATGTAAACATGTAATCAGTATAAACCATTAGTAATGAGATATTTTACATTCATTTTTTTCTAAGTCTTTACAAACCAGTGTATATTTTATACTTATAGCACATCTCAATTCAAATTCATTGGGAATAGTTGTATTTAGAGTTCATAAAATTTACAATTGAAGATGGGGATTCATATATGCAAATTGTTCCAAATATTTAAAAGTTTTGCAATTACTGAATCAAGTATCAGTTTTTAAATTTTAATTTTAATTAATATTAAATAAAATGGAAAATTCAGTTTCTTAGTGTTACTAGCTGCATTCCAAGTGCTCGGTAGCCACATGTGGCTAGAGGCTGCTGTTTTATACATTGCAGATCCGAACCCTTGACCACTTTGCTATACAACTTCCTTTGGGAGTGTTCTTGAGAGGCTTGGCCACCCTTGGATTCCTACTGCGCGGAGGACGTGGAGGAGTGGGACCTGGTTTTCGTAGTGCGAGTTTCTGCTAATCGTTTTACTCTGTGCTTGAGAATCGTATAGTTGCCTCTTGCAAACTCTGGGCGTAGGTCTGAGAGTTTTCTTAAGGTTTACCTTTTGGAGTCCTTTGTCAGGAGACTTACAGAATTGGTTGATAAGATCACATGTTTGGAGCAGGGACCATCAAGCAGCTCAAGTTACCCCATGTCGCCGGGAGCCTCAGATAGCCTGGGAGAGGGGCCTAAATGCCCGTGCTTGTAACCATGGTTCCTTTTGTTCTCCCTGCTCTCATCTTCTCTGCCCATCCATGAGGTGGCCAAGAAGCAGAGGTGGGAAGTTAGGCAGAGAGTGGAAAGGAAAGAGGAAATGAGGAGGAGAAGAGAACAAGAGGTAGCCAGCCCTGGGAAGACTTACTTTGAGTTGGATGAGGACGGTAGAGTGGTTATATGAGTGTTTTCACAGCCCATGGCTCAGTCTCTCCCTCAGTTTACTAGTCTATTTGTCAGTCATTAGCAAGGGTCCTCTGAGCCAGGGCAGGTGCCAGGTATCAGTTCTGCCAAGGTGAGTCAGGCAAGGGCTGGCTTTGTGCTGGCTGGTGGGGACCGCAGTCCCTTTGGGTCAAGGTGAGTCCCCAACCCTTTCTTTAGAGAAGCAGTAACCTATCAGTAAAAGGGAGAGCCCTTTGATTTTAAGAGGTAGGTTACTTGCAATGTGATGTGTTTGATCCTAAACATTTTGAGATAAATAATTGTCCTTTGGCCTCATTACCTCTGTGTGTTTTTCCCCCTTTGTGCAGTTTGTTTTGACTAGTACCCAGTCCACAGTCCTTTGTCTGAAACTCATGGTGTCAAATGTGTTTCAGAATTCAGAATTTTTGGAATTTAAAAGATAATATGTTTGTGTATCTTGCATGTTTTATAATACCCCCAGTAGGGTCTGAGGCAGTACCCTGTAATCAAATATATTACTGTTCCTATAGCAAAATTTCCAAATATTCACAAGAGGTGGGATAAGTAAAGACCATAAATAGCATCAGATCAGCTCAGGATTTGCTACTAAATTACTTTGTATAATCTGTAGGTGAAAAAGCTTGTTTTCAGAGCTGTTGGGATTTCAGAGTTGTAGTAAGGGTCCTTGCCCTGTATTCACTACCTGCATGATTGCTTGAGTGGGGGAGATGCTCTTGCCTGTATGCCCTGGGAAGAATCCCCGTTGCCTGCCTTAGAGAGCGTGCTCTACAGGACCATTCATTCCCCTAAGATGCGCTATAATGAAGGATGCTGTGGTCAAAGTCACATGCATTTTGGAAAAACTGCACAGTGTACCTACTCCCTTTTAGGAGACTCAACAGTTGGCCAAGTACAGGCTTGGAGGAGTCAAAAAGAAACCTATTTAATTTATTGTCTTGGTATAAATTTGACTATGGACCTCTTCTTGGTAGATCTCTCACTGTAGCGATAGTATTCTAAAGATACATGGCCCTGAATCCCGGATTGCCTGGAACACTCATGGTTTATTCCTGTTGTCTTGGTGATTTTGTTGAGCACATCTGTTTCACTCTCTAATGTGGCCCAGTTTGGATGATAAATTATGTAGTCTTTCTACCCATAGATATTTACAAAATATGTATTGGCACCTGTGACTTTGGTTCGTCTCCATTTTGTAGATCCTTTTCATTTTCTATAAAGGGCCAGATAGAAAATATTGTAGGCTTTGCAGGCCATATTGTCTTTGTCACAGCTACTGCTCAGCTGTACCATTATACCATGAAAGCAGCCATGTGAATGAATGGGCAGAGCTGTGTTCTGATAAAACTTTACATACAAAACAGGTGGTGGGCTAGATTTGGCTTCTAGGTCATGATTTGCTGAATCCTTATGTAGGTGATGAAGCTGATTCCCAGAGATAGACAATGAAGTCCAGGAGCACACAGAATACCATGGGCAAAGCTGGGGCTAGAGCCCAGATCCCCTTTTCCCTAGACACTTCCCACCGCATCACGGGGTGAAACATCAACCAGCTCTATAAGCTCACAGAGGCCTCCAGTTAGACTTTAGGGATCCAGTTAGAAACTCCCTACCTAGGGCCTGACGCAAACAGGTGTAGGATAGACTACCAGTGAAAGTACAGCGAGCAGAAACAATGACCCAGGAGGGGGGCAGTCCTGCCATTTGCCATACACTTTGATGAGGTATGTGGAAAAGAAAGGACACTTCTTAGGCATCCCATATGTCCCAGCCTTTTGGTAGGCATGTTGCCTCTTTTATCTGTACAGTAACTCCTGTGTTAGGTAGCAACACATGTTGTCTTCTAGAGTAGGCAGTATTATTGGTGAACTGAAGTCCACGTAGTGCTTCCTAGGTCCTCTGGCTCCAAGCTCTGTTCTTAAAACACCTACCACCATGAGGAAGTGCCCCAACAAATGGTAGCATTTGATCAGCAGCAACCTCATTTTCATGACTTAACCATAGTGTCCTGTATAAGGAAGGGGTTATCCCTTTTTCCCTTAGCCTGGCGTATGTGCCCCCCTTCTCTGTTTTATGGCATCGAGCACATATGATATGCCCAGTAAAATAATTGTAGGTACATATGATTTTTGGTTATGGAGAGCTCCTTGTGGATAGGAACCAAATCTTATTCACTAAAGATGAAAGGATCAATGGATGAGTGGATGGATGGACAGACAGATGGACATACAAATAGATATTTTTCATTAATTGAATCAAGATGATAACGAAAAAAAAGATTAAAAAAAATAATCAAACCGATTGCCATCAGGTTGATTGCAACTCATAGCAACCCTATAGGACAGAGTAGAACTGCCCCACAGGGTTTCCAAGGAGCAGCTGGTAGATTCAAACTGCTGACCTTTTGGTTAGTATCCGTAGTTCTTAACCACTATGCCACCCACAAGGTTTCCAAAGAACAGCTGGTGGATTTGAACTGCTGACCTTTTGGTTAACAGCCATAGCTTTCTTAAGCTATCATTTAAGGAGTCCAAAGCAAACCCTCCATAAAAACATACAAATATAGCCCTCTTCCTAAGAGCAGCCTGGTGAACCAACATTTTCCTATCTCATGTCTTTTGAGAAAATATTTGCAGCCCTTTGAAACTTTTGTTGCACAAATTATCTGCTTGAGGGTTAGAGAAGGTGGGCTAAAACACCAGGTGTCCCAAACCATGGCTTAATATACCCACACACTTCCCCAAACATGCATACAGCCAGCCTTTTTGAGAGGTTGATCGTGAATTTGGGAAATTACCTCCCGGCTTTGCCCAGAACCTCATGTACAGGGAGAGCTTTGTACCTCTTCATGCCAGTCCCATCCCCCAGACTTCCCTCAGCAGGTCTCTAATGAAGCTCGGGGGGCTGGGACATGTGCAGTTAACAGTAGATCCACAATGGCAGCCTTAGGGTGGAATATCCAGCAGAGAAGTTGGGATTCCCAGCCTAGGATTTTGTCTCCAGTCCCTGTACCCCAGGGTCTCTGCCTCCATACATTGAAATGGAGCATCACTAAGTGTATGAGTGGCCTCCTTCAGTCCCCCATCCCATTCCACCTTCTCTGCCCTCTGTGAACAGACAGCACTGGAGTAGCTCTCAAACCTCTTTACCTACTCCTCCAGCTCTTCTCCCATTTCCTGACTTTCATTCCTCAAGAGCCTTGGTTTGAGTTTCCTTTTGAGAGTGCTTGGCTTGAAGATGACCATCCTCCCTGTCCCAGAACACCTGGGTAGGCCTTTCCATCTCAGAGGGTCCTGAAACTCTCCTGTGCCCTTGTGGTGTCTATTCCTAGGAGGTGGAGCTGCATAGATACTGGATGGAGGGTGGGAGCATCTGTGACAAGGACCCCCACTCTAGAAGTCCACTGGTGGGGGTGATCTCCTCTTGAGATTGCAGGTTATCTTCCAGGGTGCCTTATGACATGAATAGAGGAATCTGGTGATCCACATTCACCAGTATTTTGTTGGCTGACATCCTGGGGCTGAGCTGCAGCTATGTAACCTGCTTTTCCTCTAGTCCAAACATTTGTTGGGTTCTCCTCTGCCACTTCCCAGGTGAATACTTACTGCAGTAGAAGCATAGCTTGGTGCATTATTTCTGATACATCCAGCTTTATATCAGTACTGTTGACTCCCCACTCCGCAAGGCATTGAGGAGTCTATCTCACAACAGCTGTCATGATTTTTCTCCCAACTTGTAGGGTGGTACACCCAGGATGCGACCTCTTCACTCCTGCAGGTTCTGTGAGCATTCTGCTCTGAGCAGACTGCCAATGACGGAGGGGGTGATTTCCCCCAGTTCTGTTCTGGGAGGTGTTTTAATCCCAGTTGCATATGTGGCTTCGCTTTGGTGTGAACATACTGGATGGACCCTAATTCTAATGTCTTGTGAGTCTAGAGTCTTCCTCAAGGATTCTGTGGGCTGCATGGTCTCCTTCCTCATACTTTTGCACACCCCCGGCTCCTGTATCCACACATGCCTCTTTATTGCCACCCACCTCCACGTGGACACAAAGCCTAGCCTCTACCAGTTTCTACCAGTCATGATTCACTTCAAAGAGTCTGTTGAGTGTAGGAACTTCAGTGGAGACTTGAGATGGGGATCATAGGAGATAGCCACATTGGGCAGCCTGTTGGTTTCTGCCTCTCCCTCGCTCCATCCCCATTCCCTTGCATTTCTGCTCTCATCTCCCATTCCTGCCCCCAGAGTAATGGAAATCATAATAGCTAACATTTATTAATATCTTCCTATGTGTATTGTAAACACTTAAAAATTATTGACTCATTTAATGAAAATCCAGAACATTCTTTCCCTTATTGCTAACAGAATATTACTTTTTCATATTTGAGAAACCTGAGTGTCACCTACCACAATGCTTTATCAAAGAATTCCCAATAGGAATTCTGATGAATGGAAGCTCCTCTGTCTCATTATAGGATTCTCATTTCTGCAAAAGAATGGAGAAAGACCAGTGAACAAATGAATACCTCCATGTTCCCGTGACCAACGTTGTGTTCGTTCATGGAATATTTATTAATAATTATGATATAGGATAGATCCCAGGAGATGTTTGAGAAACAGTCAAAGTAGTAGAAGAGCTTAATCGAGTAAAACTTTGGTTAACTGGAGTCAGAATTCCGCCTAACCAAGTGTTTTGGTTAAATGAGTTTAGGCTGCTTTTCCTCAAAGTCTGGTAATGGGCATAGCCTTATAACATGAACCAAGAGACAAAGGTCCCAGGCCTTGGTCCACCTCTGGTTTTCTTTCTGAGCTGGTAATTCAGCTGGTCTCATCTCTTAGTGTTGTTGATAGAATGAGACCACATAATAAATAGTCAGTATTGCCACCCTTTATTATTGTGGTTATTATCTCTTTTGTTGTTGTTGTTACCATCATTCAGTCTTAGTTGATAAGGTACCAAATTGTAGCCAATACCAATCCCTCCAACTGGTATCTTTAATTTCAGTTGACTCTTGCCTCCTCTAGAATTTTATCCCATCAATTCTTACCACCGCCCATTGTATCTTACCCTGATATTTCCCTGCCTAATTCCTTTCCACCTGAAACCATGCTCCAGTCTCTACCATCCTAAAAAATTCTCTCTGGGGCATTTATGACTTGATCTCTCTTCTGAACTATCTACTCTGTCTTCTGAGGTCACCTCATCTAGTTCCAAGATCTTAAATAACATCTATATGCCAAAGCATACATATAAATGTATAAATCTGGTCTTAAATCTCCCATGACCTCCAGAAACATAATGCCAGCTTCCTACTTACTCAACATAGCCATTCGGATATTTAATGGACACCTCAAACTTAACATGACCAAAAGGACACTTTGGTCTACCCCTGCTGCTCATGCATACATGTTCATCATCTCATCTTCCCTGTCTCAATAAATGGCACCAGAATCCAGCTACTACATCAAGCCTGAAATTGCAAGTCCTCATTGATTCTTCTCTGTCCTTCATGCCTCACATCTTAATTTAACAGTGCTTCTTTTCATTTATACTTTCAAGATATCTCTCACATCATCATCTTATTCTCCTATCCATACCCACCACTGTCGTCGAAGCCATCCTCATCTTTTGAGCTGATGACTACAATAATCGACCGATATGTCTTTTCTATTTGCTTTCATTTTTGTTGCTCAATTGCCCCCTCCCAGTCAGTTTCCACAGAGAAACCAGAATGATCTTTTAAGAATGTAGCTAAGATTATGTACTTCCCTGCTTTAAATCTTTCAATAACTTAGAAGAAAATTTAAGTTCTCTCCTATGTCCTGTGGGGCCCTGGTGGTGCAGTGGTTAAGAGCTATGGCTCCAAACCAGAAGGTTGGCAGTTCAAATCCACCAGCTGCTCCTTGGAAACCCTGTGGGGCAGTTCTACTCTGCCCTATAGGGTCGCTATGAGTCAGAATTGACTTGACAGCAACAAGTTAGTTTAACTATGTCCTGTAAGGTTCCTGGGTATCACAAGAGGTTTGCTCTTGTCTACTAACTTAAAGTTTGGTGGTTCAAACCCACCCACCTTGGAAGAAAAGCCTGGCAACCTGCTTCCGTAAAGATTACAGTCAAGAAAACCCCATGAAACAGTTCTCCTCTGTAACACATGGGGTCACCATGAGTCAGAATCAACTCAATGGCAATGAGTTTGGTTTATGGTTTGCTTTGTCTTGTAAGATCCCATGTCATCTGGCCCCAACTAACACTCCAGCCTTTCCTGTGTCTCTCTACCCCTACTCACGATATCCCAGCCACACTGACCTCCTTTTTGTGTTTCCAGATCACCTCAGACTCTTTCCTGCCTCGTGGCCTTTGCACTTGCCACTACCTCTTCATTGACTGGCCACTTTCATCCTCCTGGTTTCATCTTAATCATCACTTCCCGAGAGAGTACTTTCCTGATCACTCTAAATAGACCCTCTTCCCCTTAAACCGAAAAAAAAAAAAAAAAAAAAAGAAACCAAAGAAACCCACTGCCGTCGAGTCGATTCCAACTCATAATGACCCTATAGTTACTCCTGATCACATTATCCTGGTTTTTATCCTTTGTAAAACCAATGGCAAAAGTTTAATTTTGCAAATTTACCTCTTTGTTTAATTTCCATTTTCATTCACTAGAATGTGAGGTTCGTAAGGATTAGGACCTTAATTTTCTTGCTCACTTTTATATTCCCAGCGGGTATACCAGTTTTTGGTACCGTGATGGGGGGGTGTTCCTTTGTAAATGTGAAAGAGAGGGAAGGAGAGGGGTAGAGGGAGGAAGGTAGGACGGAGGGAGATGCTGTTTTTGTTCATGATGGGTTCAGAGTTTAGGAAATGAAATGATCCCTGAACAAGCATTGCAACATGGTATGACAGGTGCTGTAATGGAGTTGATTGCATAGTGGTACACAACATAGCGACAATAAAATATGCAGAGAGATACAAAAAAGTAATGCACTTTAAAGCATTTAATTTTTATTTTGATTCTAAAATAGCTCATTTTTATTGTAGAAAATTGGGAAAATCCAGAGAAGTATAAGGAGAAAATACTCATCTACTGTAACCTCTCCAGTGTCATTTTTCTAGAAAATTTGCGTTCATAGATTTTATTTACCATCCCTACTTCATCTTCTGTGAATTACCTGTTGAAGTTGCTTGCTAATTTTTATTTTGGAGGGTTTGTTTATTTCTTTTGTTGATTCTCAAGAGTTCTTTACACAAAAAAGACTGTTAACCTATTACCTGACGTGTATATAACAAATACTGTTCTCACCCCCTCATCCTTTGATTTTTAATTTTGTTTCAGTGTTTGGTTATCATACAAAACATACTGTGACCTCGTAGTTCTTTAGGAAGATATTGTATAACCTTTAAGAAGTTGATTTATAAGCTTTTGTTATTTATAGTTTTAGTGAATTTGGTTAGAAAATGTACAGACTGAAACTTACACAATTTCTTCTTTGATTCATTTATTGAAGTTCTTTTGGGGCCTGTCATATGATCTTTTTGTAAATAATTCATGAACATTTGAACAGAAGTTTTATTCTCCCATTATATGCGTTAACATATGTCTGGTAAGTACATTATTATTTATAGTACATACATAACTCAATATGATTTTTCCCTATTTGATTGATCAGAGTCTAAGACATGAGTTAAAATCTACAAATACTGTTTTCTTTATCATTTTCTCCTTTTGAGTCTCTTGACTCATGTCTTTTTTAAATGACCATTTTAGTCCACTTAGTGGTTTTTGTTAAAATTCTACTTTGATGCTTTTACATTAGTTTTGCAACAACACTTTTTCGTTTATTTGCATTTCCTTATTATGTCTTTGTTCAACTTGTTATTTTTAAGGTTACTGAGTCATTCTGTGTTAGGTGTTTATCTTATAGCATACAATTAGATTTTATTTATTTGAATTGGTTTATTTTCTCTCTTTTAACCCATTTACCTTTGTTGTCACAATAGAATTTTTTTTTTTTTACTTTTGACATTTTTATTACATAGTTTTAAGGCTTCCATGCTATTTTTTAAGTGTATTTGCTGTGTATGTTCTATTTATTTATTTATTTTGTTGTTGTTGAGACTATACACAGCAAAACATACACCAATTCTATGGTTTCTACATGTACAAGTCAGTGACAATGATGACATTCTTCGAGTTGTACAACCATTCTCACCCTCCTTTCTGAGTTGTTCCTGCCCTATTAACATAAACTCGCTGCCCCCTAAGTTTCTTATCTAATCTTTCAAGTTACTGTTGTCAATTTGATATCATACAGATAGATCTTAAAAGGGCATAGTGCTCAAGGTAGACATTGTTTACTAGTTAATCTAAACTATTGTTTGGTTTTAAGAAGACTTCAGGGGATATTTTTGGTTTAAGATTTAAAGATTACCTCAGGGCAATAGTTTCAGGGGTTCATCCAGCCTCTATGAGGCTGGAGTCCATGAGAATTTGAAGTTCTGTTCTGCATTTTCCCCCTTCTGATCAGGATCCTTCCGTAGAATCTTTGATCAAAATGTTCAGTAATGGTAGGTAGGCACTATCCTGTTCTTGCAGTCTCATGGCAAAGGAGGCAGTTATTCATGGAGGCAATTAACCATGCATTCCGTATCCTCTTCCTCTTCCTGACTTGGTTCTTCCTCTGTTGCTCTAGGTGAGTAGAGACCAGTTGTTTTGCCTTGAAAGACCACCTGCAAGCTTTTAAGTCCCCAGACACTACACAACAAGCTAGGAGGTAGAACAGAGGCAGCAAATACATTATGAGGCCGGTTAACTCGGATGTCCCATGAATCCACCACCCTAAACTGCCAAACCCAGGAACCAAATCCCATGAGGTGGTTTTTGGTTGCACATAAGCAGCCTCAGCAGCTACTTTTTTTTCCTTCTTTTTCATTGTTGTAAATTCATCTGTCACACAACTTTTGCCAATTCAACTTTTTACAGGTGTACCCCTTATTGACAGCAATAGCAATAATCAGCTGTGCAATCCTACCCTTAATCAACGTGATTTTTCCATTACCATTAATCTCCCCTTTCCCCCTCCCTCCTGCCCCTAGTAACCACTAATAAAGTTTGGTCTCTGTACATTTGCCTTTTCTTGTCTTTTTATGTAAGTGAGGTCATAGAGTATTTGTCCTTTTGTGATTGACTTATTTCACTTAGCATAATGTCTTCAAGCTCTACCCATATTGTAGCATGTATTGAGACTTCATTTTTCCTACTGACTTTTTTATTTTTTCTTCTATGAACTTTGCTTTTGGTTACCTTTGTATTATTAAAAAAAATAAGTAGACATGTGATTCTTTATAGAAAGACCTTCTGTTGTCTTTCCCTTCTGCAGCATGAGGCAAGGATCACACTTTTCTTTCTGCAAGCTCTACCCCTACCTCCTGCATAATTTCGTACATTGAGTCTCACTAAAGGACTCTGCTGTCTTAGTCAGCCACTCTTCCAGAGTGGTTCTCATGCTTTTGCTAGCTGCTGTATGTTTGGTGTGACCCCTCACCTCAGGTCTCTTTATATAATTTCCCCAGGCAGCCACGTCCTGTCTCAGTGATAGGTCTTACCACCCCAGGAAGCTTCCTCTCACTGCCCTCACTATCATCACCATGGGTTCCCTGATCACTTGTTAGAGCTGCTGGAGCCCCACGCCTGATTGAGACCATTTCCCTCTGAGTCCACTGACCTGGAGTGACCCAAAGATTCCACCTGGAGGTTTTCCTGTTGGTGTCATCACCTACCTTACATTCCATCCACAATAAGAGGGTTTCCACTGGCTTGAACGTAGAGGAGGAACTGAGGGTAAAAGACAGGAAGGAGAGGGTCCGTTTTGGAGGATGTTAAAGTGGTAGAAGGTCCCTGGGTGGTGCAAATGATTTGTGCTTGACTACTAACCAAAAAGTTGTTAGTTCAAATCCACCCAGTGGTGCCACTGAGGAAAGACCTGGCAATCTACTTCTGTAAGATGATATCCATTGAAAAACTCATGGAGCACAGTTCTACTCTGAAACATATGGGGTTACCATGAGTCAAGTCGACTTGACAGCAGAAGGTAAGGTGGTAGAGGCAAAAAATGATGAAGGTTTGAACCAGACCTGTGACATTGATATCCAGCTGACTTGGGTTTACAAAAATGGCCCCTTTGTATGGTTCAGCATAATAGCAAAGATGGAAAGATATAGAAGGATTTGAGAAATGCTAACAAGAAAAAATGAAAAAGAAAATGAATGTGGGGGGTCAGGGAGAAGGACGAGCTTAGGCAGATGCCCAGATTCCCATCTTGAGTGACTGGGTGTGTCACGCCCAGGTCCCTGTTTAAGGAGTATGGGAGAGGCAGTAAGGGAGAGGTTTTGATAGGGAAAACGCTCAGATCTGTTGCATATAGATTGAGTTTGAGGTAACTATGTGACATCTAGGTGGAAATACAGAGCTGTGAGCAGCATGAGTAGACTGATGTTCCGGTGAAAGGTCTAGGGTGCAGAGCTGGACTTAGAGGTTCTCAGTGAATAGATAGCCATTGAAGGAAGATAAGTAGAGAAGGCTCCCATTTGAAGAGCAGGTATAGGAGAACTGTTCACAAAGAAACCTAAGGTAGAATAGTCCCAGACTTATGAGAGAAACCCCGAGAGTGAAGTGTCACAAAGGACACCCAGAAATGAAGAAGCAGTGAACATTGACAATTGTAGAAGAGTGGCCCAGTACTAATGATAAGTGTAACTGTTCTAAGCATGTATATTAACTCTTTTCATCTACAAAATGACCCAATGAGGTAGACGCTGTAATTACCCTGGTTTTAAAGATGAGGAAACTGAGGTACAGAGCAGTAAGGTAACTTGCCAAGGTCACACACTAGAAAGTGACACATTCAGGGCTAGAAGCCAGGCCTTCTCATTCCAGAGCCAAACATTACACTATCTTCCTTCTTAAAGTATGACAAAGATCGAGAAATATGTATTGGATTTAGCAATTAGGACATTATTGGTGTCGGCCATGAAAGCAATTTCAAGGGGAGTGTTGAGGACAGTATCCAGATTATAGCAGATTGAAGTTTATAGTGGGAAGTAAGAGAGTGTTGAGAGCGAGTGTAGATAAAACTATGGAGAATTTTAAAATGTGATGGAAACAACTGGACTGTATTAGAGAAGAACCTGCTGCCAAAGGGTAATTTGTAAATAGGAGAAGCCCAAGCATTTACATATGTCAAGGTCAGGGATAAAAGGATGGAGATAGAGGGGAGAGGGAAGGAGGACCAAGAAGAAGCAAAGAAGCTGGAAAATACGGCAGGAGTATGGGTCAAGAGCAGAGATGTGCCTTGTAGAGAGTAGGCAGGGGTGGGTGTGGATGTAGATTGGATTGATGGGTAGGAAGTTAGAGCTCAGCCCTTCTCTTGTCTTGCCTCTTGAAAATGTGGGAGACAAAGAGTCTGGGAGTGGAGGGGTGGATGTTGAAAGGGCACATTTGTGTGGGATGAAAGAATGGGAAATACAGATTTGTGATGGGATTGGAAAAGTTGAGATAAGGGTGTGAAGAAATTGAGGCTGTAGATGAGAGTGGTACTGTTGATTAACCAATATGGTGGGTAGAGCCTGGGCTTACTGAGACTACAGAGAGGTCCAGGAAGGCGTATAGACTCTAGAAAAGCAGAGGCCCAGGGTACCCTGTGCAGTTGAGAAGCAGGTTTAAGAGGAATGAGTTGGGAAAGGACTGTGGGGTAAGAGGCTGTGCCAAAATACACAAAGATGGAATTTTGAGTTTATGCAGTGGGGAGGAACAAGTTAGGGAGTGTGGCTGATTAGGGGAGAAGGCCGTTGACATTAGGGAGGCCAAGGATGTTGTCCATGTTGTCCACATCTGTCTCCTAGGTGAAGGTAGAGGTTGGGTAAAAGGAAAGCCTTCAACTTAATTGTAAAACCTTTATTGAAACAAGCAGTATGAGTGGGAGTCAGAGTAGAGATTTCAAAGAACTTGTTGCTTTCTGATTCCTGGAAACCAACAGGTAAGCATGTGGCTTATTTTCACGAGGTATTATTAAGAAATTCCAATGTAATGTGTTCCTTGGGGATGTAGAATCAAATTAGTATAAACCCTCCCAGTAAGCGTCTCCCTCACTCTTTATAAAAAAGTTGGGATATTAGGAAGTAACTCTTTGTGCTTCACTTGAAACCACGATGAGAAATGTACAGACTGGGGTCTGTAGGCCAGGTTGGGTTGCTTCTTCTGTATCCAAGCGTTATGTCTGAAATTGATTACGTTCCATGTGACTGAATTTTCTTTTGATAGTCAGCAGAGTTTGACTATTTTACCTTGTTTTGAAAACCCAAGCCAATTGCCAGGGTAACGTCCTGTCTCTTTGATTGGTTCTGATGGAAAACTGACATAGAAAGGTTTTGGGGATGGGCCGGCCGCTCCTATGATGAATGTCTATAACCACTTCTGTGAAATTGACTCCACGCTGTGTGTTGCAGGTGATATTTGAATCCGTGTCTTTGAAGGGTCATCCTGGCTACATCGCAGTGGACGAGGTCCGGGTCCTGGCTCATCCATGCAGTAAGTCTGTTTCCTCTTCCCATCACAGCCTCGCTCTGTGCCAGACTGGGGAGCTCCGAGGCTGCAATCCACCCTGTTCACTCAGCTCACAAACATCTCTCTCTCTCTTTTAATCCTTCAAAAATGCTTACATACTCAATGCAATCAGTCCTGAATAAATGCATAATTTTGCCAGCCCGTTCAACAGGCAGCACCTACAGGAATTTGCAGAGAGTGGCAAAACATCTTCATTCGCATCTCTCTCCATTATTAAGAGAGTCTAAAGTCCTGATTGTTTATTAGCGGGATTCAGACCACTGAAGTGGAAGAATTAGAGGGCTTTGGGTAGAATCTTGTGCGATTGTCTTAAAAAAAGAACAACACCAAAACACTGAGCAAATTAGCACACTGTTCACTCACAGAGAAAAGTACCCCAAAGCTATTAATTCTTTAAAAATAATTTAAAATACACTCATCCGCTCCGTGTAGGCATAGGGAGAGATTCCTCATACTGGTTAGCACTTATAGTGCAGTGTCAAGAGTCCTCAAATGCATGCCACACCTCCATGCCCATCTGGTTTCCCCTTGAAGTTCTCTCTCTGCTGTATTTGGTCTAGGATGCCACAGTGTGTTTCAGTAGGGAGCTGTGCATCTTGGGTTCATTGTATCTCAGAGGAGATATGTCTCCGGTGCAGGTAGTTGATACTGATACTGATGACATGGGGAGGGGGAGGTGGTAATCTAAGGGACACGCATGGGAATTATGGTAACGCCTAGGAGGGCTAACTGAGATGCCAGCCCAAGTTTGTTAGCATTCTCCACATTGGAGATTCTCATTGGCTTCTTTGTAACTGTCTTGTTCTAGGTTATCCCTAGGTATCCCTGTTATTGTTGTGTGCTATTGAGTTGATTCCAACTCACAGTGACCCTACAGGACAGAGGAGAGCTGCCCTATAGGGTTTCCTAGGCTATAATCTATATGAGACCAGATTGCCAGATCTTTTCTTCCGTGGAGTGGCTGGTGGGTTCGAACCACTGACCTTTTGGTTAGCAGCCAAGTGCTTAACCATTGCACCACCAGGGCTCGCTAACCCTAAATAGCCATCAGTCGTGCTATGGGCTATATGTAGTTTTCTGCTGCCTTAAGAGACACCATGTGCCCTCTCCAATCCTTGTCTTTTATTTCTCCCATTTTGGGACTGTTCTCACTTTGGCCCTATCCATGCTGCTTTAATTGAAATGACTCTTTCCACTTTGCTGCAATGAATTTGTCAGGCCCTCAAGCATCATTTCCTTCCTTCCCCTGGACTAGAATACCATTGTCTGACTCATTGTCTTAGAGTACCTTCTCTGGGAGAATTGGGGACAAGTTTCCAGGGGTTTAAGCAAGACACTATTTTGGGTAACTGTATTCTATGGCTGTGCAAGAGAGACCCTTTCTCCCCAGAAATCAACCAGCATCTCAGGAATGAGTTCATCCTACTGGACTCTCCATTATTGTGGCTGTAGATTCCTACCCTCTGGGTTAGTTCCTGAGCCTTTAGGATGTTCCCACAGGTGTCTTTCCATTCCATCATGCCTGAGATATACCTCTGCTGTACCAGACCATGTGTAAAGAAGATCCCAGAAATCCCCCCAGCTGTGTAGGGTTATATAGTGGATATGCAGTTAAGTCCCCTCACAGGATTAAATTCTTCAACTCCTGAGAGTTAGTATCAGCCGCCCATTGGAGAATGATCTTTAGCCTAAGACTGGGCCAATATGTTGGGAGATGTGTACCCCACCTGTGGCCCTTTAAACCTCACATACTCAACCATGCAATCCTCGAGTTTGAGATAGTCTCTCTGAGAAAGGTCTTTGCCCTTCCCTGGGCCCTGCACATACCCCATCTCTACCTCATGGAGGGTGCTTACCTTTGGGGCATCCAGCTTCACTCCTGCTTCTTACCCTATGCTTGATGTTCAGACTTTGTCTTTCAAGTATGTGACCCTTGGCTTTACCCAGGAGATTCTGGAAGATTTCCAGGAGAACTTGGTGTGGAAGACTCCCTGGCTCCCAGAACTCTGCTCTAATGAAAATTTTCATCGCTACTATGATGCCTCACCTGCCTCTTGTCCCAGCCTCAGCTGCCTTTAAGAACAGATGGATAAAAGCTCTGCCTTAGCTCCAAGCACGTGGTTTGCAATCAGAGGCAAACGCTTCCTTCTCTCTGATAAATCTCCATGGGAGGAGGTTCTCTGGAGAGCGTTTGGATACCTTTACACCCCTAAAGTCTCTCAACTCCTTCTGTAATCCTCCTCTCATTGGGGCTGCTCCTGAATTTAGGATTCTCCCACAACCTCATACTCCTCCTGCTGAGGAATGTGGATTGCATGCTTATGGCATTGCTGAAAGACAATTACCCAGCAAATGGCCCGTAGGATATATTTCAGCAAGACGTGACCCTGGCTGTGTTCCTGTGCAACGTGCTTAGGCTAAGTTCAATCTCAGTGCTTAGGTGGCTTAAGCATAAACTTCCCAGACAGCACAGCGTGAGACCCCAGAGTTGGAAAAATTCCATTTATCTGTATGTACAGATACCGGCCATGTATATAGTCCTCAGAGGTACATACATAGCTCATGAGTCATGTGGGATTGAGCAGGGTCTAGCAAAGACCCCTTTCTGAAGACCTCTGCTCAGTCCATACCTAGCCCAGGTTTTTATTCATCATTTCCTTCAACAAGCGTTGAGTTGAGTACCAGCTATGTGTCAAGCACTATGTTGGGCACTGGGATATTTCAGTGACCAGGAAAGTTCAGGTCTTTATCCTCATGATGGCTAGCAGGAGGGGCAGAGAGAGGAAAGACACAAAATAAGTAATAAAATTTCATGGTGATGAAAGCTATGAATATAATAAATGTGAGAGAGGGAGAAAGTGACAGGGATATAGAGGGGCTACTTAGAGTAGTCAGGGGAGGTATCCTTGAAGATGTGACTTGAGCTGGGACTTGAGTCATAGCAAAGGGCTCATTATAGAAGGATTTGGGGAGGGTGGTATTTGAGGCAGAGGAAACAGCAAGTGCATAGGTCCGCAGTGGGAATCAGCTCAGTGCTTCCCGTGTGTCCTGAGCACAGGGAACCCAGGAGAAAGTGGTCTGAGTTATTGCTGGAGAGGTGAGCCAGGTCCTGACCGTGAGTGCCTTGGATGACATCGTAGGTGATTTAGATTGTAATCTAAGTGCAGGGAGGTGTCACTGGAGGGATTTCTGTTGGGGAACGAATGATATGATCTCATTTAAGGAGCCCTGGTGGCACAGTTGTTAAGCATTCAGTTGCTAACCAAAAGGTCAGCAGTTCGAATCCACCAGTCACTCCTTGGAAACCCCATGGGGCAATTCTACTCTGCCCTTTAGGGTTGCTATGAGTTGGAATCAACTTGATGACAACGGGTTTGGTTTTTTGGTGGCACAGTGGTTAAGCTCTCAGCTGCTAACCGAAAGGTTGGTGGTTTGAATTTATCCAGTGGCTCCTCAGAAGAAAGATCTGATTATCTGCTTCCATAAAGACTATAGCCTAGAAAAACCTATGGGGCACTTCTGCTCTGTCACATGGTGTCGCTCTGAGGCAAAACTCAATGGCACCCAACAACAACTACTATGATCTCATTTAATTGTTAGAAGATCGTTTTGGCTGCTCTATGGAGAAATAGTTGAAGCTGAATCGAGAAGAAGTCAGGAGACCTGTTAGGAAGGCAGCGCTGAAGTCCATGCATGAGATGGTGGTGGCCTGGACTAGGGCGGTGGAGAGAGATCCATCCACTCATTCATCAGCATGTCATCCATACTGGGCAATATTCTGGGTTTATGGGAGTAAGACGGATTCATTCTTGGCTCTCCTGGGGCACGCACTGAAGCGACAGAGACTGAAAATCAAACAAATAATCAGGTAGTTCTGTGCTATAATAACAGACAGTGAGCATGTGAAGAAATAGAACCTAGAGCTGGAGAGAGATGGACAGGTTCAAGATATATTTAGGCAGTAGAGCTGACTGGTCTTGTTTGATGAGTTAGATTGGGAGACAGGCATCAACGATGGTGCCCTCCCGGATTGCTGGCATCAGCAATTGGGTGGTGAGGGCTGGGGTGGTGTGAGTCTGGCAAAAACTAAGCCTGAGAGCCAACTTCTGAGGTGCTGACCATGGCCCTGGGGAGTGTCCATGGGCTCATGTGTCATGCAGGATGCTAGTGGCTTCTGAACTGTCCTTTGGACTGAAAGTGCTTTTTCCACACCCTAGCTTTAATGTGAATGTGTTTATGACTTCATTCACAGATCATTAAAAATGTAACTATATTGAGAAATATACATTCCCTTTCTGTCCTCGGGCTTTTTAATTCTCCACTTCTGTCCTCCAAAACAATTTTTCCATTAACACATGGTCAGAGTTTATCAATTAGTGATTCCACTAAATATTCCAAAAGTTCCAGGGGTATTCATGCCTGATTTGCACCTGTATCCTTGATCGATCTGAGCTGAAGTTATGACATTAAACGCTTGCCTCGCAGCTTCCAAAAAGAAGTGACTGAAAGACAGGCATAATACTCAAAGGGAATTGTTTTCTGTTACAAACCGAAACCTCTCATCTATATTTTAAAGCCCATTTAACATTTTTGTGTTATTCTAAAAGTATTTTAGCCAAAGTTACCCTCCGCTGCCGTTTCTCGGTATTGGCCATTAGCGGGGCCACGTCAGTTATAACTGTGCACGATAAATGTCAGCAGGCTTTTCTACTCCGTTTCAGAGTCTCCAGCTCCTCAGTTGACTTTTAGAATTTTTTAACCTTTTTTTTTCTCTCTCCATTGCAACCTCGTGCGGCCATGTCCTGGAGCCCACAGAGTGTCTGCAACACATTTCTAGTGTATGTCCTGTGCCTTCCCCTCCATTGTGTGGCCTCCTACTGAGCACTGTCAGGTTTAAAGAGCTAGAGAAAGGACACAGTAATACGGCTTCAGATGCTGCAGTGACATCTGCAGGCACTTAAATGTCACCAGCGTCAGGGCATTTTGCCCCAAATGCACAGCCAGGTTTCTGTTACCTGTGTTCAGTGGAATCCCATTTTGGGGAAGCTGGGTCTCAGTGGGGCAGAAGTGTGGAATGCTTAAAATCACGAACTGGTGGCTGACCTGGGCCCAGTGTCAACTGTGGTTGGTGAGTTGAAGCTGGTGGACTAATTCCCTTCCCAGAGCTGCAGATGCTGGGGTGGGGGGCAGGAGGCCATGGGCAGTGGAAATAACAGCTGAGAAAGCATTAGCTCAGGAGTGGAGTGGAAGGCAAAAGGAAGGAAGAGGAAGGGTCAGAGAGGCCAGGAGCTCAGAGAGAGGGTCAGACAGGTTCCCCACATAAGGAGGGGCTGCAGAGAAAGATATCTGTCACAAGCCAGGGACTGAGGCCAGGGGCTCACAGAGCAGAGTCATGTGGGAATGTGCAGTGAGTGTGAAGCAAGAGGAGGACGTCCTGGTGAGCGCTGGGGTTTGGTGGGAACTGCGAACCACAGCTGGCTTTCACAGAATCCCCAAAGCAGGATGCATGGAGGGATGGGGGGACCCCTGGATTTATGGGGCCAGGCCAGGGAAAGACTGGCCAGGGGGGATAGTTTCAGAGAACTTACATAAGAGCTACATATCAGAGACCACAGACTGATAGCGCATACCTGCAGACATGTTTTGTGAAGCCTACACTGTGCTTTAATAAAATTGCGTTAAGATTTTCACATGAGAGAGTTCCCGTAAAATCTGGATTTCTTACTTGCCCTGAGAAATCAGACACGTGGCAACCCTGAGCCAGCACTCTCACATAGCCTCCCTCTCCTGCATGGATTTGAGTAGCAGCTGCCCCTTTCACTGGGCACAAGGTTTCTCTCCAGTTTTCCCAAATCCCCACTATTCCTTTTTGTCCCCCCAGCCCTGAGGCTGGTGTCAGTTACTAGTTACTCCTGTGCCTGCAGTGTTGATTTCTTATATCAGAGAAATCTTTATTGTACCCAAGTCTCTATCAAAAGAGCGAAGATGAAAGATGGAGCAAGGAGGGGGTGGGAGTTTTGTTTTGTCTGTTTTTTACAATTGAACCACTTCATTTTACCTAACTGCCGGGCTCCAGTAGACATGTGGGTTTGACATCCCTACTGTAAATCATCAGTGTTCCTCCAGAATATTTACACTGTTAGTGTTGTTGGCTGTCATCCAGTCGACCCCAACTCATGGCGTCCCCATGCATGATGGAAGGAAATGCTGTCCTGTCCTACAACATCCCATGATTCATTGTGAATTGGACCATTCCGATCCATAGAGTTTTCTTTGGTTGATTTTTGGAAGTAGATCACCAGGCCTTTCTTCCTAGTCTGTCTTAGTCTGGAAGCTCCGCTGAAACCTATTCAGCATCATAGCAACACCCAAGCATCCACTGACAGATGAGTGATGGCTGTGTATGAGGTGCATTGGCCAGGAATTGAACCTGGGCCTCTCACATGGAAGGCGAGAATTCTAACACTGAACGACCACTGCCTCCCATATATTTACACTGTAGTTGTTGTTGTTGTTAGGTGCCATCACGTCAATTTCAACTCAAAACGACCTTATATGACAGAGTAGAACTTCCCCATAGGGTTTTCTAGGCGATAATCTTTACAGGAACAGGTTGCCAGGTCTTTCTCCTGGAGAGCCACTGAGTGGGTTCGAACTGCCAGCCTTTAGGTTAGCAGCCCAGAGCTTAACCTGTGTGCCGCTAGGGCTCCTTGTATTTACACTAAACCATAAAACCAAATACGTTGCCATTGAGTCGATTCCGACTCCTAGCGACTCTGTAGGACAGAGTAGACCTGCCCCCATAGGGTGTCCAAGGTGGGTTCAAACTGCCAACATGTTGATTAGCAGCTGCAGCTCTTAACTACTGCACCACCAGGGCCCCGTATTTACACTTAAAAACAAAACAAAACAAAACAAAACAAAAAACACCAAAAAAAAAAAAACTGTTGCTGTCTCATAGAGACCCTATATGACAGAGTACAGCTGTCCGATAGGTTTCCAAGGAGGCTTGGTGGATTTGAACTGCTGACCTTTTGGTTAGCAGCTGAGCTCTTAACCACAGTGCAAGATAGCATGCACTATCAGTCTGTGGTCTCTGATACGTAGCTCTTATGTAAGTTCTCTGAAACTATCCCCCCTGGCCAGTCTTTCCCTGGCCAGGGCTCCATATTTACACTAGGAGTCACTAAATGGCTAAAGTCTCTACCACCTAAAAGGTAAGGAGGAAGGCAGATTGGAGATGAAAGAATCAAAGCAATAGGTCTGCTGCAAAGGGAGAGAAGGCCGAGCAAGCAGGGGGCATTGATCCAGAGACGACCATTTCTGAATGCCTATTCCAGAGGTTAAACCATTCACCCAGTGTCCTGAAGGGCAAGGGAAGAATGCTCCTTGGTAAGGGGGGTGGGGGGAGCAGAGGGGGGCACTTGCCCCTGGGCACAAGTCCAAGGGGGCGCCAGACGAGGCACGGAATGACATTCCACAAATATGAAGGATGCCTGACTGAGGCAGCCGAACAAGGGGGTGTTGAGGCTTTTCTGCTTGCATGTCGTCTCTATCAACATTTACTCATCTGAAATTGAGGGGGGCACAGCTTAGAGACTGCCCCTGGGCACTCGTTATCATCGCTACACCCCCATGGTGAGGTCACCACAAAGCCTCCAACGTTGGAGCCAAGACTCCACTCTCACTCTCTCCATGGGGTGGATGTTCCTTCCCCCTTTAAACTTGTGGCATAAATGGGCTTACAAGGCTCACTCTGTTCTCACTTGAAGAATTGACTTGAACTGATGGTTCCAAAAATAACTTTATAAAATTATACGGGAGAGCAAAAAGGAAACAATTTCAGACAATCAGAGCAGCATGACATTTATCAGGTTTACGAGAAGCGAGAATCTCCAACTCTGAGTAGCTCTGAAGTGGTCTTCCCTGGGCCTCGGGCCCTTGACACCACTCTAGCCTTGGGGTTCCCAGGGTGGTATGAGGGGGGTCTCTGAGCTGTTGTCATTAGTTTAAAAACCTGAGCAGCAGTCTATGTTTTCTCACAGCATGTCTTCCTAATCATGCCAAGGTTCTTGGCTTTTGCTGAGCTTTACTGGTGGTAAGAGTTTGGTGGACAAGATAGTTCCAAACATGAAGCCCGTGGGGAGAAATAGCAAGGAAAGAGATCATTTGCAGTCAAATATTTGGGAGCAACAGGAAGGGTCTGGAGCGTCAGCACATCGTTTCCTGGGCTTGGTGTCTGTCTGGTGATGCCATCGTCTTTCCTACTGCCCAGGAAGCAAGAGAATGTGGTAGTTAAGTGCAGAGCTGTGGGCTAAAACAGACCTGGGACTGAATTCTGGTGCTGTCTCTTACTAACACTGTGTAGTTTTGATCAATCTAAACTTTGTGAACCTTGGTTTCTAGTTTTCTTATAGAGAAATAACAGACTCTATTTTACAGGGACGTCGTGGAGTTAAATTAGATAAATCACGTAAAGCATTGAGTATAGTGCATTCCACGTAGGAGCTTTTGATAAAAGAGTTTATTGCTGTTATTCATCTCTGGACATTTGACTCCTTCTAGAAAGCAGCTCAAAGGCCTTTATTGAATCTATTCGATCACTTTAGAGCTGTCAACTTGGCCCCTGTCTGGGGACTATGCCCAGTTAGTTCATCTGTGATTTGTTGATGGTGGTAGGGATCATTGATACTTTTAGCCTCAATGAGGAAGCTCATTCTTCTAAACTTAGGTTATTAGTTCACCCATCTCCGGAGGACTCACTGAGGTGAGGACCTGTCTCCACAACAAGGAAAGAGGCATGCCCAAGTTACCCAATATAAAACATACGCTTAATCCTAGAGTTGGGTGCTCACAGACATCATGCATTTCATTTGAAAGCCCTTTCCCCCCTGCTATGCCCAGTCCAGAGTACATGTCCCACCTCCTTCCCATACTTGAGAGGTGTCACAGCTTAGAGTTAAGCATCTAGACTCGAAAGCCAGGCCGCTTGGCATTGAATGTGGGCTCTGCTACTTACAGTTCTGTGACCTTGAGTAAGTTTCTTGACTTCTCTGTGCCTCAGTTTATTGTTGCTGTCGTTAGGTGCCTTGGAGTCGGTTACGACTCATAGCAACCCTATGTACAACAGAATGAAACACTGCACCATCCTCACAATCGTTGCTATGTTTGAGCCCATTGTCACAGCCACTGTGTCAGTCCATCTTGTTGAGGGGCTTCCTCTTTTTTGCTTACCCTCTACTTTACCAAGCATGATGTCCTTCTCCAGGGACTGGTCGCTCCTGATAACATGTCCAAAGTACATGAGATGATATCTCACTATCCTTGCTTCTAAGAAGCATTCTGGCTGTACTTCTTCCAAGACAGATTTGTTTGTTCTGGCAGTCCATGGTATAGTCAGTATTCTTCACCAACACCGTACTGTGCCTCAGTTTACTCGCTGTAAAATAGGGATAATCCCACTGCCACCTTCAATGGGTTAAACTAGTCACTGTTTAAACTAAGACTGCACATGGTACCTATCACATCGTAAACACTAAATAAATGTTACCTAGTAATATTATCTTCTTCCATCTCTGCTTCCTCCCCTCTTTCTCTTTGTCTTCCTTAGCATCTTCATCATCACCAAGGCCAGGCATACAGGTCTCAGGCCTAAAGATGCTTGACTTCAGCTTTCTTCTTTCTGTTAACCCACCCGCAGGGCAGACTCCTCCGTAATGAGTCTCCACTCGCTTGCTTCCCCTTTCTTCTTCTCAACACTCTGTTCTGTGAGTCCACCTTTCATCCAGGCCCAGCCCCAGGGCGACAGTCAATTTGGACATATTCTAGGGATGTTTGGACTAATGGAACAGTACAGTATTACACAAAGGCTAAGAAAATGGACTTTAAGGGCCCCAAAGGCCTGGATTCTTATCTTGGCTTCTGTACTTCTGGCAGTCCGATTGTGCCAAACTATGTAACTTCTAAGATGCTTAATTTTCTGATCTTAGTTTTCTGAAAGGGAAATAGTGCCCACCTACTGGAGTTTTGTGAGGTTTAAGTAAAGTGATATATGAAAAGCTCATATGAAGAGCTCTTAAAAGTGCATGACTTATTGTAAGTGATCAGTAAATATTGGCTCTTCACTGAGCCAGGCTACTTCCCAGACCCAAATCTCCATTCTGAGCTGCCATCCATGATAGGGAAGTGGTGTAGGCTGCTGAATCTTGTCCTTATACGCTCTTTGGTTTCTCCCTCAGGAAAAGCACCTCACTTTCTGCGGCTCCAAAATGTCGAGGTGAACGTGGGGCAGAACGCCACATTTCAGTGCATTGCTGGTGGAAAGTGGTCTCAGCATGACAAACTTTGGCTCCAGGTAAGGACTGGGGAGGCCTCCTGCTTATACCTGCCCATCCTCTGGCAAAAGGAAAGTGTGTGCTATGATGAAGAGCTTGGTGGGTAAGGGGAGGAAATGTTTATTAAGCACTTCTGCTCCTCGGCTGGTGATCTGCATTCATGATCTTGTTAATTCTTAGCTACAGTTCTGTTAGGTGGGCATCAGTGTTCCAATTTTACAGGTGGAGAAACCAAGGCCACAAACTGAAAAGTGTTAGAAATAGGATTTGCACCTATGACCTTTGCCAACTTTCTTCTAACAAACTTTGTCCTTTAAACCCAGCTTCCCAGGGCTAAGGCAAATGGAATATTTAGGTTCTGGGTATGTGGCATCATAAAATTTTGACTGGAAGGATCTTGGATGTCCAGTGGTCTAGCAGTTTCCAGTCTGGTGAGTAGTGCCCTCTATAGGATCGGGATAAAATCAAAGAGACGCCCTTTCCCGGAAAATGAGCGAACCAGCCTGTTCTGTAGCTGACCAGTTCTGTCAGGAAAGTCCACCAGGAAAGTGTTTTAAGCTTGGTTCTGGTTTCCCCTTATTTCTTCTCATTGACCCTTCTTCCCAAGCAAGATGAGGAAGGATCTCTTTGGTAGGGGCTAGGAACTGGGGACAGGGCACAGACGAGAATATAAATTGTTAAAGTATTAGGCACAGTCCCATCAGTGCTAACATAGAAATACCAAATTCTAGGGCAGCCCAGAAGTTAGAGCGATGCCGTTCAATGTGTCAGTCACTAGCCATGTGCGGCTATTTAAAAATTTTTGTTTCTACTTTTTATTTTTAAATAGCTTTATTGAATAAAGCGATACTCATGAAGGGTGTGCCTCTTAGCTCATGTAGATACAAGAGACTAAATGGGCAGCTTCTGTCCAGAGGTGAGATGGGAAGGCAGAGACGGTTAGGAGGTGGTTGAATGGACATGGGGAATCAGGGGTGGAAAGGAGGAATGTGCTGTCACAGTATGGGGAGAGCAACTAGGGTCACATAACAATGTATGCATAAATTTTTGTAGGGGGAAAAATTAATTTGCCCATCAAAAAAAAAAAGCTTTGTTGAGGTATAATTGACATACAATGTTTGACGTTTATAATTCTGCGAGTTTTGACATATGCATACATGTGACATGATTACCACAGTCAAGATTATGTGAAACTACTGATCTGTGTTCTGTGATGGAATGTTAGTTTGCATGTTCTAAGATTTTATATAAATGTATTCACAAAGTATGTGCTCATCTTTCACTCAGCGTAATTCCTTTGAGATTCATCTATGTTATTGTGTGTATCAGTAGTTTCTTTTTTTCCCCTGAATAATATTCCATTGTATGGATGTACCACATTTTATCTGTTTACCTATCAGTGTTCACTTGGGTTGTTTTCAGTTTGGGGCTATTACCAAAAAAGCATCTGTGAACATTCATGTGCAAGTCTTTGTGTGGATATACGCTTTCATTTTTCTTTGGTAAATATCTAGAAGTGGGATGACTGAGTCGTATGATAGATGTATATTTAACTTTTTAAAGATCTGCCAAACTGTTTTCCAAAATGGTTGTATCATTTGACATTCCACCAGCCGTGTATGAGAGTTCTAGTTGCCCCATATCCTCACCAACACTTGATACGGTCAGTCTTTTTAGTTTTAGCCATTTGAACAGGTGTGTGGTATTGGAGTCCCTGGGTGGCACAAAGTTAAGTACTTGGCTACTAACTGAAAGCTTGGCCATTCATATCCACCCATAGGCACCTCAGTAGAAAGGCCTGGTGATCTACTTCCAAGGGGTCACAGCCATTGTGACAAATTTATGGAGCACGTTTCTACTTTGATGAACATGGCATCACCATGAGTCAGTATCACCTTGATGGCAACTGTTTGTTCAGATGTTTTGTTCATTTATTAATCGGTTTATTTTCTTATTGTTCAGTTTTGTTCTTTATATATTCTGGTTACAAGTCCTTTATCAGATGTATGCTTTGCAAATATTTTCTCTCCATCTGTGGTTTGTCTTTTCATTCTCTTAAGGGTATTCTTTGAAAAGCAGAAGTTTAAAATTTTGATGAAGTCCAGTATATCAATGTTTTTTCTTTTATGGATCTTGCCTTGGAATTATTGCTAAGAAATCTTTGCCTAACCCAGTGTTATGAAGGTTTTGTCTTACGTTTCTTCCAGATATTTTATAATTTCAGTTTTTACATTTAAGTACATGATCCATTTTGAGTTAATTTTTTAATATGGCGTGAGGTATGCATAGAAGTTCATATTTTTGCATATGGATATACCAGTTGATCCAGCACCATGTGCTGAAAAGACAATTCTTTCTGCACTGCATTGCTTTTGTACCTTTGTCAAAAATCAGCTGTCCACATATATATGTGGGTTTATTTCTTGATCATTTATTCTGTTCCACTGCTCTATTTGTTGGTATTAAAATTGTTACCATACTGATTACTGTAACTTTATAAGAAGTCTAGAAATCAGTTAGTGTCAGTCCTTCAACATCACTGTTATTTCTCAAAGTGGTTTTGCCAATTCTTTTACATTTCCATGGGAGTTTTAGAGTGTTTGTTAATTTCTACAAAAAAAAACCTGCTGATATTTTAATGGGAGTTGATTGCATTTACTCTATAGATCAGTTTAGAAGACTGGCATTTTAGCAATGTTGTGTCCTTTGACCCATGAACATGGCATATTTCTCCATTTGTCTAAGGTCATCAGTAATTTCACTCAACAATGTTTTGTAATTTTCAGTGTATAGGTATTGCACGTCTTTTTTCAGATGTATCCTTAAGAGTTCATATTTTTGATACTATTGTGAAAGGTATTTAAAAATTTTCTAATATCTGGTTTCTTATTGTTAGTATATAGAAATATAATTAACTTTCACATATTGATCTTGCAGCCTGCAACCTTGTTAAATTTACTATAACTATTTGAATTTAAGTTCATTCAATACAATTTAAAATTCAGATGCTCAGTCACACTAGCCCCATTTCAAGTGCACAGTAGCCACATGCATCTAGCTGGACAGTGCTGCTGGAGAACATTTCCATCATTGCAGGAAGCCCTATTGGACAGTGTAGCTCCAGAAAGACACCACCTCAGCTTCGAGGAAATAGAAATACTGTTTGGATGAAGTGAGCTCCAGTTATGTCCAATTTCATATAACAAAAGATCTACATCGTCTATCTCTTTTGACTGACGTAGTTTTAATGTTGATCGCTAATTATGTCCCTGGTGGCACAGTGGTTAAGAGCTCAGGCTGCTAACCAAAAGGTCGGCAGTTTGAATCCACCAGCAGCTGCTTGGAAACCATATGGGGCAGTTCTACTCTGTCCCATAGGGTCACTATGAGTCGGAATTGACTCGACAGTGGTGGGTTTGGTTTTCAGGTTTAATCCATGTCCATTCATCTGTGCATACTTTGATGGGAGTTCATACTGTCACTTCCCTCTTTGGATTTGAGCCCATTTCCTATAGTTGGAAAATCCCTGGGCAGAGGAAGCCCATCAAGGGGCTAACGGTTCTTCCTTGCTACTTCTCCATGCACTGACATGGAAATAACACTAATGCTTGCCCTTCTGCTTCCAGGGGCTGCCTACAGACCATAGGAGAGTGCAGTAAATTTCCATGTGCTGCTCAAGCGTTGTGGTTGTTGTCAAGTCAGATCTGGCTTGTGGCAACCCCAAGTGCAACAGAATGAAAAGTTGCCTGGTCCTGTGCCATCTTCACGATCGTTGGTATGCTTGAGTCTATTGTGGCAGCCACAGTGTGTTCTGAGTGCCTTCCAACCTAGGGGGCTCATCTTCCAGCACTGTATTGGACAATATTCGGTTGTGCTCCATAGGATTTTCATTGGCTAATTTTCTGAAGTAGGTCACTAGGTCTTTCTTCCTAGTCTGTCTTAGTCTGGAAGCTCTGCTGAAACTTGTATGCCATGGGTGACCCTGCCAGTATATTTGAAATACCAGTGGCATAGCTTCCAGCATCATAACAACGTGCAAGCCACCACAGTAGGACAAACTGACAAGTGGTGTACTCAAGCATTCTAAAAAACCAAACCATTGCCCTCAAGTCGATTCTGACTCATAATGACTCTGTAGGACAGAGTAGAACTGCCCCCTGGGGTTTCCAAGGCTATAAATCTTTAGGAAGCAGACTGCCACACCTTTCTCCCTTGGAGCGCCTAGTGGGTTCAAACCGCTGACCTTTTAGCAGCTGAGTGCTTTAACCACTGTGCCACTAGGGCTCTTTACTCAAGCATTGCCAAAAACTCATTGCTGTCGAGTCAATTCCAACTCACAGCAACCCTATAGGACAGAGTAGAACTGCCTCATAGTGTTTCCAAGGAGTGGCTGGTGGATTTGAACTGCCGACCTTTTGATTAGCAGCCAAGCTCTTTAACTACTGTGCCACCAGGACTCAAGCATTAGGTAGTGTTATTTATTCTTTTCATTATCATTAGAATTAAAGTGCCCCAGGCGCCCCAAGATGCACTTGTCAATTCAATGGCACTGCCTATTATGGGTCAAGAAAATGAGGTGGGAATCACAATATTTTCAGCAACTTTGTTTGGGTTTGCCAATTATTTTCCGACCGCTGCTGCTACAGTTTTGAGTTCGTGCCCTAAACCTTGGGTCTGTCAGAGGAAGGTTGCTGAAGCAGAATGTAATTGAGGTTTTGAAGGAAATAGATGGAAACACACAATGTGGCGCTCTTCCATGTTTTGTTTATCTACTTTTCAGTGTAAACCAAATCTTATTATGCAGAATGTTTTTCAGGTTGCTCACAATGGAGCATAAAACATGACAAGACAGCATAAATTAAAAGTGAGGCAACACAAGATAACAGAAAGAGAATACACTGGAACTGGTAATAATGGGAAAAAAAGGTAATTTTCCCTACCTGCTACTTCGGGGTGGGTCACAGTTGGAGCTCTCAGCATCAGAGCCAGCAACGGAATAAAGGAAACTTGTCAGATACACAATTCACAATGTCCGGGAGATAAATACAAACCAATTGCTCAGGAAGATTCTAACTGTTGTAGGCGCAGAGGCCAGACGGGAATTGTTCCCAGGAGTCCTCATAAAGAAAACACCATGTGATGTAATGAACAGCGTTCTCTGCCATGGTCTTATCGAGGGCACACCAGTGACTTTTACAGGCCTGTTTCACATAATGATGTTCTGTGTAAAAACAACTTTGGGAGGTGGATGAAGAGGGAACGAGGAGGAGGTGGGCAATACGGCATGGCCGAGGTCCCCAGCTTTCTGCTAATCTGTCTCTATCCTGGGATTCTTTAAATTTACCTGATGAGTGAGTGGATTCAATAACCATTTCTTCAAGGAAACTGCCCTAAATATTGTTGCTCATCTATATTTCAGGAAATAATGGCAAGCTGACAGCTCACACGGTGTTCTCTGGAAATTGCTTATGGGACTAGATAAGTACAGGTCTGGATGCAACACTGTAGCTGGAAGTGAGGTTAACATTTTTCTACTCAATGTGAGGTGCCTGACATGACACCTGCCATCATAGGAGACCACCACAGCCCTGAGACAGCCAAGGCAGTGGCATATTTTGCAGGAGACGTTGCTTTGGATCTTTTCTGGTATTTGGAGGCATAGCCAATAGACATGCCAAAGTTCTGTGCCATATAACAGGGCTCCAGTGATTTAGCCTTAGAATTTCCAAAGCAAGGGAAACAAGTTCTCATTTGGGCCCAAAAGGTTCTCCATAAGACACCAATGGCAGGTCTAGATTTCAACAATGCTGTTTCCTGCTGGATCTTCCAAGATAGGCTGAGGAATTTCACTAAGTCACTAGAGGTGGTACCTTGTTTATCAGCTAGCTTTAGGTCAGGGAAGTGCTCAGTAAAGGTAGTGTCTTTGTTTTCAGAATGGCATGTCAGCGACCCTCCTTTCTAGCAATGGTTTGTGAGCAGTCAGTGGACTCACAGTTTGAGATAAAACCTGATTGCCATAGAGAATGCTTTCCTTCCTTTCTCTGTAAACCAAACCCACTGCCGTTGAGTCGATTCCGACTCAGAGCAACCTTATAGGACAGAGTAGAACTGCCCCATAGGGCTTCCAAAGCTATAAATCTTTCTGGAAGAAGACTGCCACATCTTTCTCCCATAGAGCAACTGGTGCATTCGAACTGCTGACCTTTCGGTTAGCAGCCAAGCGCTTTAACCACTGTGCCACGAGGGCTCCTTCCTTTCTGAATAGCAGGGCCCTATAACCTGGTTATCCTTAAGTGGTTTCAGATAATTAATTAAGGAGACCTGGTGGCACAACCGGTTAAGCACTTGGCTGCCAAATGAAAGATTGGCAGTTCGAACCCAAACCCGGTGGCTTTGCAGGAGAAAGACCTGGCTGTCTGTCTCTGTAAAGATTACAGCCAAGAAAACCCTATGGGGCAGTTCTACTCTGTCACATGGGGTCGCTTTGTTTCAAAAATGCCTCGATGGTGACTAGCAATAACAACAACAAGCTAAAAAGGAGGCCCAGCTCGTAATCCCCATTTTCCTCCTCCTGGAAAGTTTATAGGTTCTTAGAAGATTCCGTTTGTTGGTGCTTGCTCTCATGGAATTACTGTGCAAACTCCACATAAGTGTCAATGGGCAGGATCTACACGGAAATGTGTGGACCTGGACCTAGGACCAATTCTAGTCCTTTGGGGTAAAGGCTGATAAAAGGTCAATATGTTGTAAACAAAGTCGTCTTGTCCTGGAATGATTTCTCTTCCAGGTGAAGCGTCTGATGCCGCGGTCTATGGTGGAATGGAAGGGCCACCTTCAAAACTTGCTTATTCCTTATGTGATACATTGGCCTGGGAAATCCAAAGTCATAATTTTTCACGCAAGTAGTTGGTGTGCATTTTGGGTGGAATGCCCAGCAAGAAAAGTGGTCTACAATATTGGAGAACCCTTTTAAGAATGGAAACAAAAAAAACTGTATTCAGGTCACAACCAAGTGAAAGTATACTAACCGAACTGAACTATGAGTACAGCCCTGTGAACATGTAAATGAGTACATAATTTCTGGAAGATAAATTGGCAGTAGCTATCTAAAGCCTTAAATGTGCATTGCTTTCCAATGAGTAATTTTACTTATGGGAATTTACCTAAGGAAATAACCAGAGGCAGGGACAAAAATTTATCTGCAAGTACACCCAAACAAAAAAACAAACCCATTGCCGTCCAGTTGATCACTTAACCACTGCGCCTCCAGGGCTCCAACTCCTCACTTATTGATGTGGGTAGGTTTCAAAGAACAGGTCATTATGTGAAAATTGATGTTATACAAAAGTAGAGGATGACCACATCAGATCGCAAAATGGAAGATGACTACATCATTACATAACTATCAAATTACAGCATTCTATAACTGCCAAATTACATCATTATATAACTGCCAAGTTGTATCATTCCATAACTGCCAAACCACTGAGAATCATGACCCAGCCAAGCTGACACATTACCGTAACCATCACAGCCAGCGTTACTCTCACTGCACACCTCAGCGTTCGTTACTGCCAGACATAAGTCGTTAATACACAAGATAGTCAGCTAGATTTTTAACTATTGTCGTAAATGTGAAATGTCAGATAATGAGATAGTAAGTGAGGAGTAGGTGTATTTTGGAGCCCTGGTGGTGCGGTGGTTAAGAGCTCAGGCTGCTAACCAAAAGGTCAGCAGTTAGAATCCACCAGCCACTCCTTGAAAACCGTATGGGGCAGTTCTACTTGCCCTGTAGGGTTGCTATGAGTCAGACTCTACTTGATGGCAACAGGCTTGGTTTAGATGTATTTTTAACACGATGAAAACCTGGAAACAACCTAAATATCCAAGAAAAGGGACTGATTAAGAATATTCTGAAATATAGTCATTAAATATCAGGTTATAGAAATATATTTAATGACGTTTTCACAACATATATTTAAGTGAAAAGAGTAAGTTACAAACAATGAATATATTTAATACGTTTAAGTTTTATAAAAAACATCTGTTGTCACTGTTAGGTGCCATCAAGTCGGTTTTGACTCATGGCGACCGTAACGTACAATAAAACGAAACCCTGCCCGGTCCTATGCCATCCTCACAATTGTTGTTATGCTTGAGCCCATTGTTGCAGCCACCGTGTCAGTCCATCTCATTGAGGGTCTTTCTATTTTTCGCTGACTCTCTACTCTACCAGTCCTATTCTGTCCTGTAGGGTCACTTTGAGTTGGAATCGACTCGACGGTAATGGGTTTTTTTTTTTTTTTGGCCTACTCTACCAAGCATGAAAAAAACATCTATACACATATATTCACACAGTATATATATACACACTATGCACATATATGCATATATACACGTACCTACACATATACACTCATATATACATATATGCACGCATGCACACACGAACACACACAACACTATAAAGCATATATCAAGACACTTAATAGTTGCACTTGGTGATAGATTAATTCATGGTTTTTATTTTGTCTCTGTTTTTTTCTGCTTCATCCAAAACTCTAAAATGAATATAAGTAACTTATATAAACAGAAAAAGATGCTATTAAAAAATAGAAAAATGGTCATGTTTTCCTACATACAGAATATTCTAAGCATGGTAGGAACCTGGGTTGGGGTTGGGTGGATAATTCCAGTGGAAGCTGCAGCACTGGCCCCACAGTGAAGATTCGGGTAGACTTCCCTACACCCCATCACCAACTCAGATTTTGCTCATCCCAAAGGGTGTTTAGAAATATTTTGCGGGTGTCGCCAGGTCTTTATGAAAGACCATGACCCACGGAGAGCCATATTTGCACTTGACAGTGACTCCAGAGCAGACCCTGCCAGCCCCATCATGGAGCCAACTTCCAGGTCTCACTGTCAAGGATTTGCTCCACTGGGGTTTGTACAACAAATCACGTTTGAAGAGTCTCAGAAATGCAACCACACATCCAAACATTCTGCACGGATCTCAGTAGGGGCAATGTATGTGTCTACACAAGTCACATCCATTTGGCAGGGAACAGACTCAAATCTGGCAGCAAGAGGCTCCTTCCCTGTGAGCCCATCAGCTCGGCAGCAGCCATACCAGGCCTGAGGAGATAAGGAAGCACCGTCATTCCTCGCTGCAGCTGATTCTTCCAGTAAACCTGTTTCCTCGCTCCCACAGGGCTGCCTATGGCTCCCAGGCTTGTGGGCATTCTGGGAACCAGCTCCTCCTCCGGCTTGCCTGCACTTGAACCTGACGTTCTCTCCACAAGGGAATTTCTTTTGAAAACCTGTGTGGTCTCACCACAACAACAATGATGATGCTAAATTAAGGATAATACTCATAACAGTCGACATTTATTGAGTGGTTACACATGTGTAGTTAATGCTCATAACCAGTCTTTCAGGTAGATGTTATTATCAGGGCTTTGAGTGGGTTATTTTTGGTTGGACCATCTCCTGAGAATTTGCATTTCCACCCTAGATATACTTAATCTCTGATGTGGTGAAAAATAGGTGAAATGGTGCACTACAGAGTAGTAAATAAGCACAATTAAGCCTGTGCGTACCTTGCTTGTTGGGTAGTCTGTCCCTACTTGAGAGGTAAATGATGTTCTCAGAGTCTCATAGCTAGTGAGCAATGGAGGCAGGATTTGAGCATAGGTCTGTGTCATTGGAGACCAATTCTTAAGTCCTTGGGCTCATCCTTATATGTTTACCTCAAAGCCTGTCACCTTGTGTCACTATTCCATCCCTTCCTTCTATGCTGATGATGGTGTTGACTGCAGTTGAGTCAGCCCCTGATTCATAGCAATCCCATGCACGATGGAATGAAATGTTGCCTAGTCCTGCATGGTCCCCATGATCAGTCAGATTGGACTGTTATGATCTATGGAGTTTTCATTGGCTTATTTTCAGAAGTAGATCACCAGGTCTTTCTTCCTAGTCTATCATAGTCTAGAAGCTCTGCAGAAACCTATTCAGAATCATATAAGCCTCCACTGACAGACAGGTGGTAGCTGTTTATGAGGTTTATTGTATTGGCTGGGAATTGAACCCAGATCTCCCACATGGAAGACAAGAATGCTACCACTAAACAACCACTGCCCCATTCTGTACAGATGGCTTCCTATTAAAAAAACAAGTTCGTTTATTTAAGACATATTTATTGTTGTTGTTGGATGCTGCTGAGTCAATTTTGACACATAGTGACCCCATATGACAGGGTATAACTGCCCCATAGGGTTCTCTAGGCTGTAATCTTTATGGGAGCAGATGGCCAGGTCTTTCTCCTGTGGAGCTGCTGGGTGGGTTCCAGTCACCAACTTTTTGATTAACAGCTTAACCATACACACCTCTAATTTGCTGGTCACTGTACTAGATACTTAAATAATTTGGATTTCTCAAATCTCGAAACACAAACAATGAACTAGAAACACGTTTAACCCCACGTCCTCTTTTGGTTGTTTTCCTACGTCTCCTCTCCCCTTCGTGGCCACACTTCTTAAATGTGATATTGACACTCAGAACGCGGCTTTCTTCAACTCCTACCTCTTCCCAGAAGTGGCCCTTGTGAAGGTTATCAGTGCTTCCATTGTTGCTAAAACCTTCTACAGTTGACCCTCAGTATCCTCGAGTTCCACATCCGTGGATTCAACCAACCACGAATCGAAAATATTAAGGGGTACAAAAAAAGTTCTAAAAAACAAAACCAGAATTTGCTGTACACTGGGCAATACACTGAATCCACACGAATGAAGCAATGTGTAGGCACACCCTGCTGTAGCCTCCCGCCATTTCACAGATTCTCATCTCCCTCCGACACTTGTTGTTTGAGCATTGTTTGCCTCGTGTCTTGTCATTATTCCCTAAATAATACAGTACTCTGTAACAACTATTTACTTAGCATTTATATCATATTAAGTATTATAAGTAATCAAGAGATGATTTGTAGTATACAGGAAGATGTGCATAGGTTAGATGTAAATACTACATCATTTTATATAAGGGAATTGAGCATCCACAGATTTTGGTATGGGGGAGGGGTCCTGGAAACGATTCCTGACAGATCCCGAGGGACAGCTGTACTTGACTTTTCTTTCAGCCTTTGATGGTACTGACTGTTCCTTTCTTCTTGAAAGTCTTGCTGCCCCCACATAGGGGTGGTAGCTACAGCCTGGGGAGTGAGTGAGAGCACCAAGGATGGCTGTGCAGAGTGAGAAACAAAAATCCCACTTACACGCACCTTCGAGAGAGAGATGAAGGTGGAGCCTCCAAATGAGGCTGAGAAGGTTTTGTGAGAGAGATGGGAGAAAAACCACAAGATGCTTTGGGAGATGATTCTCCATGGAAGTCTGTGTGTCTGCATGTCTTTTGAGCAAGGGGCACTGAGAGCTTCATTCAGAACTATCTTTCCCAGGATACTTGCAACAGCATTAGAAGAGAGAGAGTGTCTTGCTCTGGGGCAGAGGACCGTTTTGTGTCCTGACCAGTAGAGTAAAGATAATGTCTCCCTTTGGGGCAAAGGTTTGGGCAGATTTATTGGCAGGCTTTTTAAAAGATTGGGGTTTCGTCAACCCAAATGTCCACCAGCTGATAAATGGATAAACAAAAGGTGATATGTCCACACAATAGACTACTATTTAGCAATAAGAAGGAAAGAAGTACTGATAGGTACTGTAACATGGATAAATCTCAGAAACATTCTAAGTGAAAGAAGTGAAGCACAGAAGACCACATATTGTGTGATTTTATTTATATGAAATGTCCAGAAAAGGAAAATCTATGGAGAAAGTACATTAGTGGTTGTCCAAGGCTGAGTGGGGGACAGGGAAATGGGGAGTAACTGGAAATGGGCACAAGGTCTCTTTTTTAAGTGGATGGAAATGTTCTAAAATTAGACTGGGGTGATGGTGGCACAATTCTGTAAATAGAACAAAAACCATTGAATTCTAAATTTAAAAGCAGATGAATTTTGTGATTTCTAAGTCGTATCTGAGGACATTGGTGGTTCAGTGGTAGAATTTTCATCTTCCATGTGGGAGACATGGGTTCTATTCCTGGCCAATATGCCTCAGTCACGGCCTGCACCCGTCTGTCAGTGGAGGCTTGGGTGTTACTACCATGCAGAACAGGTTTTGGTGGAGCTTTCAGACTAAGACTAGGAACAAAGACCTGGGGATCGACTTCCAAAAATCAGCCAGTGAAAACCCTGTGGATCACAATAGTCTGATCCACAACCGATCATGGAGATTGCACAGGATTGGGCATCATTTTATTGTACTCGGGGCCACCATGAGCTGGGAACCAATTCCATGACAGCTAACAACAGTGGATGACAAGGTTGCAAGGGTGTACAGGGGCCTGGTTAGTATAGAGTAGGGGGAGAAAGGAGGTTTATAAGTATCAGAGAAGTGACCTCAGAGGAAGTGGAATTTGAATGGAATTCTGAAAGGTGACACAGAAATAGTCGAAGGAGGACAATCATGCCAAATATGGAGGCCCTTCACCGCCTGCTCATCCTCTCTGCCCTGGACTTACAGCATGCTGTGAGGCTTAAGCCAGGACCCTCCTGGCTCTCTGTAGGAACTCTGAACCCAGAAGTCAACCCCAAATGAGTAGTCAGCCCTGTGTAGAGTAGGCCTGGGGAGAACTTCAGCACAGCTAATCAAACGTGATTTATGTCTGCTTTGATTTCTTTTAACTTTTAATAAAGAATAATCAAAAGCTATTCTTTAGAGACTGCCAAAAACGTACAAATGTAGCCTTAAGAGAATCAATGGGCAAGCTGTTAGCAAGTTTCCAAATGTTATCTCATGGAAGTAGTAGGACTAGAAGTAAAAAGAATATGCATTAAGAATGAATTGTGGGAATTTCACCCAAATATTTTCTGGCCAGGAGATTACTGGAGCAATCAGAATAATTTTCATCTGGAAACACTGGATCTGACTTTACTTTCTTTTATTTTTAAAATGCCAGAAGCTCAAGCTAGCGCAAAGAAGGCCTCCTAGACCCTGTATTAAGCTGGGTATAATGTCTGTTGAGTGAAGTCAGAAACTGTTTCCTTTTATTAAAGACAGACATGTTTCCCCTTCTGCCAATCAGAAATCAATTGCAAGCTGGCCTACAGGCTGTGTCTTATCTCTTTGGGAAAGAATAATGTCTTGACACAGCAGCAGAGAGGATGGAAAATTACAAAATGGCGAGGCCATTATAGATACTTTGATAGATAATCATGGGGTATGGAAACAGCCAACTCTGTGACATCAGGTATGTTCCTGGTTTCCTCTCAGGGTGATTCCTGGAGATAGAGAGGTGCTGCCTGGGGGTGGAAGGATGCACGTATGCTAGGGACAGAGATGCTCAAGTGTAACTATTCACAGCCCCTTCTCTTCCAAGGAGTGTTTGCTCTCAAACCAAGCAGACTTACTCCACATAAAACAAAGCAAGTTGAGGGAAGGTGGAGTTTGAGTTGTTTGTTTTAAAAAGAGAGAGGCAAGAAGATGAAAAGGGGGAAAGAAAAAAAAAAAAGAAGACATTTCAAAGGTTCTGGAATTGTTGCAGTGATGAGAGAGACATGGGTATAAAAATGGATAAAGCATGGCCACTGATGAGGTTATCAAATGCCTTTGTGAAACTTGGTACACACTTCCTACCTAGATGGATGAACTGGGAAAAAATTCACCTTCTGGGCAGGTGTAACTCTATGGGCACAAGCCTTGGCAAGGAGACAGAGCCTTTGGACACAGAATACAAGGTAACCTTCCTCCAGGTAGACTCAATCAGCTCATTGTCAGGACTCTGGCTTTGTCAATATTGCATAGGTTGGGTTTGGGTACCATACCCCTTGCCCCTGGACTAAGCATCCTCGGTACAGTATCCAGATTGCCCAACCTGAGGCAGTGGGCCTGGATTTAAGAAAGTTTTCCATGCCTGTGTTTTCATGCGTGGTATTTATTGTTGTTATTAGTTGCCCTCAATTCCGACTCATGGTGATCCCATGTGTGCAGAGTAGATTTGCTCCATAGGGTTTTCAAGGCTGTAGCCTTTTGGAAGATTTCCAGACCTGTCTGCCGAGGCACCTCTAGGTGGACTCGAACTGCCAACCTTTCGACTAGTAGTTGAGCATTTAACCGTTTGCACCACCCAGGGACTCCGCTGGTATTATTAGTCCCTTGTTTTTAATTAGGTCCCTAGGTAGCACAAATGGTTTGCTCTCGGCTCCTAACTGAAAGGTTGGCAGTTGAAACCCACCCAGCAGTGCCATGGAAGGAAGTCCTGGCAATATGCTTCTGTAAAGATGACAGCCAAGAAAACCCTGTGGAGCTCAGTTCTACCCTATAACACATGGAGTCAGCATGAGTCAGAATCTACTTGACAGCAACAAGTTTGGTTTTGGTTTGGTTTGTTCTGAATTGAGGAATGAAAGACATCATTTAAACTCCAATCTTTGAGAACTCTCCCCTTGGCTCCATCTGCAGCATCAGCATCACCTGGGAACTTGCTAGAAATGCAAATTATCAGGACCACCCACCCCGCCAGAACTGTTGAATGACCCTCCAGTTGATTCTCATGCATGCTCAAGTTTAACCACTGGTTTAGACAGATGGAGCTGGGTTAAGTAATCTCAGCCCAGCTTAATGGCATATTGGATGTGTCATATCCTAATAGTATATTTAAAGACCCCTGGGGACGTAATGGTTAAGCGCTTGGCTGCTAACTGAATGGTCAACAGTCCAAACCCACCCAGCTGCTCCGCAGGAGCAAAGACCTGGCAATCTGCTCCTGTAAAGATTACCCATTGCCTTAGAGTCGATTCTAACTCATACCAATCCTATAGGACAGAGTAGAACTGCCCCATAGGGTTTCCAAGGCTGTAATCTTTACAGAAGCAGAATGCCACATCTTTCTCCAACAGTGCTACTGGTGGGTTCGAACCACAGACCTTTTGGTTAGCATCTGAGCTCTGAACCACTGCGCGACTAGGGTTCCTCTTGTGAAGATTACGTCTTAGAAGACCCCACGGGGCAGTTCTACTCTGTCCTGTAGGGTGGCTTTGAGTTGGAATCAACTTGACGGCACAATAAAAACAATGGTGTATTCAGAGAGCCTGTCATGCAAGAAGACGGTAGGACAATTTCTTCTTTCTTCATACATGTTTCTGACTTAGACCTCCCACTCCAAAGCTTCTAGAAAGGTAGGTATGTGGGCTTCCCAAACCGTTTTCTACAGAGCAGTGGTTTTCTGCAAGATGGTGTTTGATGTTCTTTGAACAAAGAGAATAAGCTTACAGAGCTGCATACTCTACCCTCCCCAGAATCATGCTGTAACTGTGCTGTCATACTGGGTGGCAGATGGGGAATGTGATCAAGGCCTCAGTCTCTGGAATCAGATCACCTGGGTCTAAGTCCTAACTCAGCCACTCAGCAAAGTCCAATAAGGCAGTTTGTGGACCATCAGCATCACCTGGGAGCTTGTTAGAAATGCAGAATCTCAGGCCCCACCCCAGACAGACTGAATCAGAATTGGTATTTTAATAAGACCCCTGGGTGATTTGTATGCATATTAGTTTGAGAAGTACCTAAGACATATTAGTTAAACTTTCTCGGCCTCAGTGTCCACATGTGTTAAGTAGAGATACTAATAGGACCAATCTCAGACTTTATTATGCATCAGAATCACCTGGAGGGCTTGTTACAGCAGATGGCTGGGTCCCACTCCCAGAGATTCTGATGGGGGTGGGACCTGAAAATTTGCATTTCTAGCAAGTTCACATGTGATGCCTATGCTGCTGGTCCAGGGACCACACTCTGAGGACTACTGTTCTAGATTATTCTAAGAGCATTGCTTTTTCCACACCAGCCCTGTTTTCCTCCATGAAATGTACGATTTCAATACTTTATGATTATGTTTTACCCTTTAGCTGTTTTGTTGAAATCTTAACTCAGACTGTAAATTCCTCTGGGCAGAAGTTATACCTTCTGCACTCCCCATACTCTAATTTTTTGTTTTCTAAACTAATAAGTACATTTCCGTTATGATTAGTAATGGAATAGGGAAACAAACCCATTGCCGTCAAGTCAACTCTCACTCATAGCAACCGTGTAGGACAGAGTAGAACTGCCCCATAGGGTTTCCGAGGCTGTAAATCTTTACGGAAGCAGACTGCCACATCTTTCTCCCATGGAGTGGTTGGTGGGTTTGAACTGGCAACCTTTTGGTTGGCAGCTGAACGCTTTAACCGCTGTGCCACCAGGGCTTGCTTAGAGTCAGGGAAGGGAGTTAAAAAAAAAACCTCAAACTACCAACCCCAATAAACAACATCCACAAATGGATATCAGCCCTGGAATTCTCTTTATTTTCATTTTTAAGAACTTCCCAGTGATTCTAATGCTGCTGGTCCAGGAAAGACCCTTGGAGAGGCACTCTTCTAGCATTTTTAAGAGGATTAAATGAACTCTGTCACTTAAGCCAGGAAACCCTGGTGGCGTAGTGGTTAAGTGCTATAGCTGCTAGTCATAAAGGTCAGCACTTCGAATCCACCAGGTGCTCCTTGGAAACTCTATGGGGCAGTTCTACTCTGTTCTATAGGGTTGCTATGAGTCGGAATCGACAGCAATGGGTTTGGTTTTATTGTTAATCATGTAAGCCAGTTAGCACAGTGTCTTGCACAGACTAAGCACTAAAAAAATGACAGTTAATGTGACTTTAACTTAAAAACTTAAACAAATCTCATTAAGTTGAACAAAATATTTATCAAACTCAGTTATGAAACTCTTTATTCATGGGAGGCCTATTGACTTTCCATGGAAAACAGTGCCTAAGTGCAGGGAAGCCAGAGCTTACTGATGTGGCTAGTGTTCTAAAGAGGTCGGTTCCCAGCCCCATTGTTTCTTTCTTTTTTTTTCTTTTCCATAGACTCAGTAACAGACTTCCAGCAAATTTCAAAGCAGGAATTTAGTGATCTTGGCAGTAGCTCATTGGATTTCAGGAGACCCCGTGCATAATATGCTATAGGAGTAGCAGTGGTGGTTCAAAAGCATTCTCACCTTCCATGTGAGAAACGCGTGTTCAGTTCCCAGCCACTGTAGCTCATACGCAACCACCACCTATCTCCCAGGGGTAGCATGCATGCTGCTATAATGCTGAACAGGTTTCAGCAGAGCTTCCAGACTGAAATAGACTAGAAAGATTGGCCTGGCGATCTAGTCCAAAAAACAGCCAATGGAAGCCCTATGGATCACAATGGTCTGATCCGGAACTGGTCATGGGGATGACAAAGGACCAGGGTCGATTCTGCAACCGATCATCAGGATGGTGTAGGACCAGGTAGTGTTTCGTTCCATTGTGCATGTGGTTGCCTTGAGTTGGAGGCCAACTTGATGGCACCTAACAACAAAGGAGTAAGCAGAAACTGGAAAGTTCCTGGGTAGAATGGATGCTATTGGCGCCCCTGACAGATCCCCTGTATAAGCTAGTACCTCTAAACCCACCGCCTGTGAGCATTGGTAGCTAAAGGCTCTACCCCGCCCCCCACCTTCTCTAGAATACTACCCTCCACCAGATGGGAGCAGCTCTCCCCAGCCTCTTGCAGGATATGACCAGTGACTTACTAACAGAGCACAAAAGGGAAGCCTCTCGCCTCAAGGTAGGATCAGCTCTGTGGTACAATTCATGCTCCAAAGCTCCCCACTGAATTGGCCAAAGCTGGCCTCTGGTTAGTCTACATTCTTGCTTAGCTCCCCTTCTTACCCTCCTCTTTACCCCCTTTTTCCTGAGAGCACTCAAGAAATCACCGTTCTGATTCTGCTTCTAAAGAGCCCAACTTAAGACACCATCTATCAGTGCCTGCTGGGAAATTGATTCAATTGGTTCATAGAATCAGACTCAGTAGAAGATAATTCCACTTGAGAAAGACATGCTACAAGACAAAAGGAAGTGTGTCCTGAGATTTCAGAGGAAGGATATACTTATTTCAAAAAAATACTGCAGGATCCCGAAGAAAATTTCCAACAAGCCAAAGTAGTAACAAGATTGCTGTAGCGGTAGGACCTTCACTGAGATGATCTTTCCCAGGCCTTCATATGTATCCATCCATGGCATGCTTCTCTCAGGCTCTTCCTTGGCCTTTTGACTTTCCTTCACTCTCCCTGCAGCATTCACATACACAGTTCTCGGCTGGGAAGCCTCACTCTCCCACCATGTCTCTGGGTTGTGATGTGCTTTAGACTACTCACTGTTCACTGATCTACTCCTCCCTGTGCCCACTCAAACCTATGGGCCTGGTTTTCAGTAGCCTTTTCCTGCTCCACCAAATCGCCACCACACCTTGACTTGTCTTCTCCCTTTGCATTTCCTCTTCTGTCTCTGTATGGGGCTGAAATAGTGGCTAGGACCTGTGCTTCTTACACATTCACTTTGCTGAAATTCCTTCTCCGTGTTGCCATGGCGTTAAGACTCTGAGCCTCTCACCATCTGAGCATTTGCTCTTTGATTTTCTAGTATCCCTCCTGATCTCTGTTTCTGGACAGCTGGGCTTCTGCTCACCATCCTGGACCTCCAGCACCTGTCTTCCCTTCCTTGCTTGCTTTGTCTTGGTGAGTCATACTCATGGGCTAATCTTGTCTGGGCTCCTCTCTTGAACTTGACCTTCATTTCTCCTTGTCCATGGTGCATCACAGTGCTGTTTCCTACCATGGCTCTCAGCCCTCCTGCTCATCCCTATTCTGCTATTGCTTGCTCCCAGTATGACAAGTGTAATTATCAAAAGGCACGTTTTCCAGAGATTTTATAAGTCCTTTGATGAGAGAAAGTTTGTTGGTTCAGGAGCGATACAGAAAAATGGAAATCGTTCAGGGAGATGCACTTACTATATTTTTATGGAAATAATACACAAGTTATACATTTTTGGTCAACCATGCAACCCCCTTGTGCATTATTTTCCTAGGTACACTATGTGTATTACACGTGTGGGTGCATTATTTACGTGGGCACGTTATCTGTGGAAAAATACGGTAATCCCCTCTTGTTCTGCCAGAATTTGACACCATTACAAAGAAAAGTAAATAATACTGGAGGAAACATCTAAATAAAATTTAAAGTAAATGTGAGAAATGCACATTTTGCACTTAATCGGCCCTTTATTTCTTGTATTAGTTTCTTATAGCTGCTGTAACAAACTACCACAAACTTGGTGGCTTAAAACAACACAGATTCATTATCTTACAGTTCTGGAGGTCATAAGTCAGAAATGGATCTCACTGGGCTAGTGTGGGATAGATGGGTTGCATTCCTCCTAGAGGTGTGGGGGAGAATCCATTCCCTTTCCTTTTTCCAGCTTCTCGAGGCTGTCTGAATTCCTTGGCTTGCAGTCCATTCCTCTATCCTCAAGCAACAATTGTATCATTTTGACCTCTGTTTTGTCACATATCTTTCTGTCTTACTTTCTTGCCTCTTCTCTCATTTATAAGGACAGCTAATCTTCCCGTTTCAAGATCCTTCACTTAATCACATCTGCCAAGTGCCTTTTGTCATGTAAGGCAATATAGTCACAGGTTCCAGGGATTAGGATGTAGATATATTTGGGGGCATTATTTTGCCAACCACACTGTTTATGGCTAATTTGAAGAACTCTGCTAACATGAATATTTCATCATGTGCTAAGTGTTTTACAGGCCTTATTTATTTCTCATAGTAACTCCATATGGTGGTGGTGATTGTTAGGTGCCGTTGAGTCGGCTTCAACTCATAGCAACTCTATGTACAACAGAACGAAACACTGCCCAGTCCTGCACCATCCTCGCGATCTTTGTCATGCTTGAGCGCCTTGTTGCAGTCACTGTGTCAATTCATGTTGGTGAGGGTCTTCCTCTTTTTCACTGACCCTCTACTTTACCAAGCATGATGTCCTTCTCTAGTGACTGATCCCTCCTGATAACATGTCCAAAGTATGTGAGATGTAATCTTGACATCCTTGCTTCTGAGAAGCATTCTGGTTGTACTTCTTCCGAGACGGATTTGTTCATTCTTTTGGCAGTCCATGGTATATTCAATATTCTTCGCCAACACCACAATTCAAAGGTGTCAGTTCTTCTTCGTTCTTCCTTATTCCATCATCCAGCTTTTGCGTGCACATGAGACAATTGAAAACATCATGGCTTGGGTCAGCTGCACCTTAGTCTTCAAGGTGACGTCTTTGCTTTTCAACACTTTAAAGAGCTCTTTTGCAGCAGATTTGCCCAATGCAATGCGTCGTTTGAGTTCTTGACTACTGCTTCCATGGCTGTTGATTGCGGATCCAAGTAAAATGAAATCCTTGACGACTTCAGTCTTTTCTCCACTTATCGTGATGTGGCTTATTGGTCCAGTTGTGAGGATTTTTGTTTTCTTTATGTTGAGGTGTAATCCACATTGAAGGCTGTGGTCTTCTTATGGTAGGCACTATTATTAAATGCTATGTATATATGTGTAAAGAAAGTGAAGCTCAGAGAAATGAAATCCCCTGCCCAAGGTTGGATAACATGGCCATTTGCCTTCATTTGTTTTGTTATCAGTCCCTATCCTGTCCTCCCCTAGCTCCACTCCTGTCCTCTTACAAGCATCTAGAGAACTGTAGCCTATGAACACTGGTACACCAGCCATACACAAAAGAGGTTGCTTTGGATTTGGAAACAATCTTTATTGCAGATGAGAAGTTTTATACCAAATGGGCTTAATTTTTTTTTGTAAGGGGTATATTATCTAGTCTTTCTGCCTTGATTTTTATTTACTTCTCTCCTTACGATTCAGTATTTTTGTCAATGTGTATCTCGGTTATTTTGCTTTTCATACATTTTATCAAGTAGATGGTGGGCCATTTCAGTCTACAGATTCAGGTCGTCATTTCAGGAAAACCTATTGCTGTCGAGTCAATTCTGACTCATAGCGATCCTATAGAACAGAGTAGAACTGCCCCATAGGGTTTCCAAGGAGCAGCTGGTAGATTCAAATTACCAACCTTTTGGTTAGCACCCAAGCTCTTAACCACTGCTCCACCAAGGCTCCTCACTTCAGGAAGGTAAACTAACATACTGTTAGAGTAGGATATGTGTTGTATTTCTTCAGCTTTCTTTCTCAGGAGCACGAATTATCTATATGGTAGTTAGTGCTCTGTTGTCCATTTACTTTATCAGTGTGTCTCTCTCCAATTCCTTTCATCTTTGCTTTCTTTACTATCAGGGTTACTTTTTCAAGCCTGTCTTTCTTTATTGGAAGTAAAGAGCTTGTTCTGCTCTTTACTTCTAATGTCATTTTGAATTCTGCAAATGGCATTGCTTGTTTCCTACAGTCCACCCCTTGACTCCTCAAGGTTTACTTCCTTTCTCAGTGTTTTGCCTTATCCACTCACCACTTAGCTCGTGCTTTGTAGAGCCCCCATGTGCACGTTGTCTCAATCTCTCCCTTTTTACCCCCCTAATTTCTTGGCCATTCAAAGCATTGGATGTCTGAGGAAAAGCCCTGTGTCTTGTGGGCTGTGTGTTTGGTCAGACCATGTGCGTTTTTGCTTTTCTCCCCCTCTCACTATACAGCATCCTGTCCTCAACCCTTCACTTCACTTTTTCGTCTACAGCTAATAAACTGGCAGCAGGTAGGTTGATCCTGGTCATACCTCCTGTCCCCACCCTCCCATATTTGGGGATGAGAGTGTGTGAGGAGGTGAGTGGTGGGAGAGTAGTTAACCCCGTATCAGAGTAACATGCCTGGCATTATAAGGACTAGCTGTGGATGACCTGCAGTCAAATCCCAGCTCTGCCACTTTCAAGCTATGCAACCTTGGGCAGGCAATTCAATTCTCTGAGCTTCAGCTTCTTCCTATATTATCTTATTGCCATTGAGTCGATTTTGACTCATGGTGACCCCTGTGTTACAGAGTAGAGCTGCTCCTTAGGGTTTTCTTAGCTATAATGTTTATGGAAGCAGGTCAACAGGACCTTCTTGCACAGTGATGCTGGGTGGGTTCGAACTGCCAGCCTCTACACTGGTAGTTGAGTGAAACTGTTTGCGCCATGCAGGGACCTTCCTCATATGTGGTGATAAGTGTGCTTACCTTATGGATTTTGGAGAAGAATAAACGAGAAAGCATATAAAACACTTAGCACATAATAATGCTTACTTGCTACTAGCTTTAAAAAGAGAAAATGACAAAAGTGCTTATGATGTTAGAATAAATCAGATTAGAAAATATCCACCCAAAGCCTTGTCACTCACTCCTCTGGGTCCACCATGGTGGCCCTGGAGTGCCTAGCTCAGCAGTGGGAAAAATGGACTCCTTTTGGAGACCCCATCTTTTCTGAGGTTCACCCCCACCTCCAGCCTTCTGTTCTGCATATCAGGACATATTCCTGGTGTTTGGGGGATTTCCTCTCCTTCTTCCTTCCACTCCTCTTTTGGGAATGGGAATTGGTGTCTGGTAGGTTCTCAGAAAGGAGTCCTGGTGGCACAACAATTAAGTGCTCAGCTGCTAACTGAAAGTTTGGCAGTTCAAACCCACCCAGCGGCTCTGTGGTAGAAAGACCTGGAGATCTGCTTTGTAAAGATCACAGCCTAGAAGACCCTATGGAGCAGTTCTGCTCTGTCACATGGAGTCACTATGAGTCAAAATCAACTCGATGGCACCTGAGAACAGCAACAACAGGTTCTTAAAGTTTGGTACAATATAGTTTGCACCACCTTTGTGAAAACGGATCAAGCTATAAGGCAGGTAGATGACAGTTTCATCCCCAAATGACTTTATTCTCCTTCCATTTCTTTGCGTTTCTTGTCATTTTCACTGGTGTCCGGAATGAGAGGGGTTACAGCTACTCTCATACTGGCATGGCTTTTAAAAAAAAAAAGTTGGTTTTATTATTTTCAAGTATAAACAAAATACATGCTCAAGGCAAAAGTCTGGAGAATGCCAAAAAGTAAAAAGAGAAGAAAACTATCGCCTGCAATCTCCCTGTCTAGCATGGAAAGTCCCTGTTAGCTCCCCTCCCATGGCGGCCTAGTTTCCTTGTGTAACTTCCCCTCCTGCCCACTGTCCTTCCCCTGGTCTGTCCTTCCAATTTGTTACCTGAGAGCTGATCATGATGGCTCTGACCCCTTCCTGTTTCCCAGTTTTGACATATCACTGATGGGGTCGATGGAAGGTGACAGGGATGAGAGTAGGTTGGCACGTGTGGTGAAACTGTTTACATTGTGCAGGAAGTGATGAAGATCGCATGGGAAGACTCATAAATCACAAGGTTTCCCTAAATCCAGCCAGACAATTAAACACACAGTTTCACTCCTGGAGAAGATTTTTTTAAATTAAGGCACGCAGTGAGGATAAAGTCTTAGTAAAAAGAGTGCTTGACTTGGAGTTGGAATATCTGGAGGAGGGACTTATTTGCTTTACGTATTTATTGAACCTCTCTTACATTTGAATTCTTTTTCTGAAAAGAGCAGTAATAATATGTACCTCAAACAAAGCTGTGAGTCTTGAAAGGGAGATTTATGCAAACATACCTGGCTCATGGTCTGGTACATACCTGTTGCCATTGAGCTGATTCGTACTCATCATGACCAGTGACCCTATAGGGCAGAGCAGAACTGCCCCATGGTGTTTCCAAGAAGCAGCCGGTGGATTCAAACTGCTGACCTTTTTGATGAGCAGCTGAGCTTGTAACCACGGCACCGCCAGGGCTCCAACCTAGCACATAGTAGGTGCTTAATAAATATTCACTCAAACTGTATCCACATGCATGTGTCTTTCCAGTTATCATCACTTGGCTATTGTAAAAGGATCATATTCAAAGCCTGAATATCAGGCCTAAAACTCAGGATGCTGAAGACAAAAGCTCATGTGCATTCACCTTGATTCTGGAAATGTCTGCCAAATTGAGAGGCTTCAGGTCAAGCTTCTGGAGATGAATGTAGCAAAGTCACTGTCCTCTGGGTGCTCCCTGTCTAAAGTGGGAAACTATTGTAGGCAAAAATGTGTAGAAAGTTTTCACCATACATAAGGGAGGGGCCTTAGTGACACAGTGGTTCAGAGCTTGGCTGCTAACCAAAAAAGGCTGGTAGTTCGAATCCACCAGCTGCTCCTTGGAAACCCTATGGGGCAGTTCTACTCCGTCCTATAGAGTCGCTATGAGTGAACAACTTCCAGAAGGTGGTGTGATAGTCAAGGAACCTACCAGAGATACTGGTGAGCCAAACCTGGGTTTTTTTTTTTTTTTTTCCTTTCTTTTTAACAGATACTCATTGCTTCCTAACAATGGCTTCCGCATTCTCCCTCCCTCCTGCCCCTGGTAACCACTAATAAACCTTGGTCTCTATACATTTGTCTATTCTACGTATCTCATATCAGAGGGAGCATACAGTATTTGTCCTTTTGCACTACTTCGTTCAGTATAATGTTTTCAAGGTTCATCCATGTAGTAGCATGTAATAGGATTTCATTTCTCTTTATGGCTAATATTCCATTGTATATATGTACCACATTTTGTTTATCCATCCTTTGATGGATAGTTTATTTCAACCTTTGGCAACGTGAATAATGCTGCAGTGAACATTGATGTGCAAGTATCTGTTTGAATCCCTGCTTTCAAGTCTCTTGAGTATATACCTAGGAGTGGAATTACAGGCTCATATGGTAGTTCTATGTTTAACTTTTTGGGGAACTACCAAACTGTTTTCCACAGGGGCTGTACCATGTACCATTTTGTATTCCCATAAGCAATGGATGAGGATTCCAATTTCTCTGTGTACTAGGCAACATTTTTATTATTATTATTATTTTTTAATCTTTTAATGGAGAAGGAATGTCCTCAGGGAGACAGAATATTCCAGGCAGAGGAAAGAGTATATGCTAAGGAGGAGAGGTGCTGGGGGGAACCTTGGTCCCTGGGGGGTGGGGCTCAGCTTGTGGGTGGCTTCCAGGGTACAGTCTGTGGGAATGGAGTCTGTGGGCCTGGGAGCTGGGCTGCTCATTCTCACTTTACATGGGCTGAGTCCGTGTTCGGGGAGATGTTGTGGGTTCTGCTTAAAGGATGAAGGAATATAGGAGGAAGGGAGTTGAAGGGGCCATGACCACCCGCAAATGCAGGCTGAGCGAGGAGCCAGCGCTATCCAATGGGCCTTTACTGTCTCCCTTACCACCAGGCATCTGCTCTTTGGAATCAGCTCATTAGCAAAGTTAATTCTTGAATCAGATTACTAGCAAAACCAGCTGTGGAAACTCTTGGGCTCAAACCAGGGCTTTGAACCAGTTCGTTCTGGTTTGAACCTTGCTGAGAATTTGCATTTCCACCCCAGATATACTGAGTATATAACCAGAATCTCCAGGTGATTCTTATCTATAATAAATTTTGAGAACCACTTCTGTGCTAGAATTGTACTCAGAATTGGTCCTTAGCCAGCCAGCAGCATTAGCATCACCTGGGAATCCTCGTGGTGCAGTGGTTAAGAGCTGGGCTGATAACCAAAAGATAGGCAGTCTGAATCCACCAGCTGCTCCTGGGAAACCCTATAGGGCAGTTCTGCTCTGTCCTATAGGGTCGCTAGGAGGCTCGGAGTTGGAATTGACTCCACGGAACAGGTTTGGGAACTAGTTAGAAATACAGATTCTCAGCAGTGGTACAAACCTGAAGGAACTGGTTCGAAAGCCTGGCTCAAACATAGCAATGATTGTGAAGATGACGCAGGACCGGGGAGTGTTCTGTTCTGTTGTACGCAGGGTCGCTAGGAGTCAGAACCAACTTGACAGCACTTAACAACAGCAACCTGGGCCGAGGGGATTGGGGAAGGGTGGCGCCTCTGTGCTGGGGTCATCCAGGAGCCTATGATGATTTCTCCTCTCCCTCCCTTCCTCTGTCCTGCAGCAATGGAATGGCAGGGACACAGCCCTCATGGTCACCCGCGTAGTCAACCACAGGCGCTTCTCGGCCACGGTCAGCGTGGCAGACACTGCCCAGCGCAGTGTTAGCAAGTACCGCTGCGTGATCCGCTCTGACGGGGGCTCTGGAGTGTCCAACTACGCCGAGCTGATCGTGAAAGGTGAGTGTCCACCAGCCCGAGGCCTGGCTGCCAGTGGCTGGTTTCACTGGGACTGACCTGCCGCGTCCCCACAGTGCTGTGCACTCGTCAGAGGAGTTAACGGTCCTTTTCTTACCTCTTAGTCCATCTTCCATTCAGTGGAATGAGACACCTTCCAATTGAACACCACGCCCCAAAAAAGAGGGGAAGCTATTGTGAAATTGTGCAATATTTTATTGTTATTCAAAGTTGAGTCACATACAGGATCCACAGATGAAAAATTGTGCTGAATTTAACACAGGTTCTACAAATTTGGGTTTATTTTCTATGTAAAGTTAAAAATAAATGAACATGCTTGTGCTTTATGGGTTTCTATAGCAGTGTTATCACAGTGGTTAAAGCGTTCGTCTGCTAACTGAAAGGTTGGCAGTTTGAACCTACTAGCTGTTCCACAGAAGAAAGATGTGGCAATCTGCTTCTGTAAAGATTACAGCCTTGGAAACCCTATGGGGCAGTTCTGCTCTGTGCTATAGGGTTACTGTGAGTTGGAATTGACGGTATTGGGTTTGGTTTGGGTTTATTGCACTGTTCAGAGATTACTATTGTTTTTGAGGGATTTTTAATTGAAAACACGATATAATAACAATATTTTGGGAGGACTTTTGAAATAAATAATTCCCCACCCCACTGGCCCAAATTTCAGTTCTTCTCAATTTTCTTGTTCTTTTTCACCTTGAGGTATCATTAACATGCTTTCCATTAAAGTTGTTTCTTTTTTTGCTGCTTTCAGAGAGCTTTATACTCTATTTTTGAAACTGTATATAATTTTTATTATCATGCTTAATGGTGATATGCTAGTTTATCAAATGAATTATCCTGTTTTTTGAAAAAAAAAACCCCTATTTGCAGTCATTTAGGTTATTCCAGGTGTTTTTGTTTTTCTTTCCTTGTTGCAACAATTAACACCTCATTGGAGTTCTTCAGACAGAGAACATTTTTATTCTACTGAACCAGGTTATTTCCTTAGGATAAATCCCCTGGGGATGGAGTTGCTAGGCCAAAGGATAGGAACATCTTTATGGCTTTTTCTTTGTGTTGCAATATTGCTTTTGTAAAACATGCACACACACACACAAATCCCAAACAAACAAACAAAAATGGCTGACAATTTACATTGGCAGTAGCCATCTGTGGAAGTCCTCGTTTTACCAGTGCTGTGCTCATCAATTAAAATTGTAATATAGCATAATTTAGTGAATGAAATAATGAAACTGTTCATATTATGCCAGGCATAGAATGATACCTGGTATATTTGATGATAAAATATTGACCAACCCGCAGAAGGCTCCGGTGTGGGTGTCCTTGGTGAAAGTCAGGGTTTGTAAGAAGTTCTTGACCTTTCTCTCTTGGTCCCCATGTGACTGGTAGCCTGACCTAGACTGGAGGTTGCACTCTGGGGTTCTCTCTCTTGGCTTATCCCGATTCTTGATATTCACATGGTTTACGATTTGTCATTATTCAGGTCTCAGCTTAACTGTCATTTTGCCATCTTCTCTGTTAGGACTTCCCTGACTCCCTAGCTGCCCCCCAACCCCGACCTTCACACTCTGTCAGACTCCTTTTCTTTTGCATAACACTAATCACAATTCAAAATTATACTTTTCCTTTATTTGGTTACATGATACTTTTCTGCCACCCCCATTAGGATATAGATCTGTGAGGGCAGGGGCGTCGTCTGTTTCGTTGATGCAAAATCCCTTACACTTAGCATCGTCCTGGCACAAATGCCGAGTACACAGAACACTACAAAATTGCCAGTGTTGGACTACTCTTGATCTGCACAGTTGTTTCCTAAGGTTCAACCTTAAAGTATTTGTGGAATGATGGATGAGTGAATGAAGTATTGGCCTCACCAGGAATTCATTTCATCACCATAATTCCATGAACACTTTGCTGAAGATCTAGCAATCAGGCAGTCATGAAAAAAAAGAAAAAAAAACCAGGAAAAAACTCATGTTTAAGATCATTTACATTGAGTGCCATTGATATATAAAAGAAACCATCAGTTTGATCACAGTAGGCTCATATTTTTGCTTTTTGGTGCCATAAGATTGATTTGTGTGACGAAGTGGCCTTTCAGGTCGCAATGAATATATAATTTCCTGAGCTGTCCCCTCTGGGACCCTCATTATATCTCTTTTATGGTGGCCTCTGGCACTGGAATAGAAGCAGAAGGCAAACTGGTGAATAGAAGCTGTGAGGTTAGCCCTATCCCCACCCTCTCTGCTTCCTCCCTTTCTGCTCTGGTTGCATCCTACATCACCTCCTCCGGCCAAAACTGAAATTAAACTTGGCTCCTCCCCTTCTACTTCCTGTCTCGCCCCTCACCCCACCTCCCTTCCTAGCCCAAACACCTGCTCCTTCCCTCTACCACTCCTATACTCTAGGATGAAGGAATGGGAGAGCATGGATTATGTTTTTGCATATTCACCCACGTCTTGCCAGAACCTTGTATGTGATGAGAGAATAGAAGGGATGATGATGGGAACTGGTGAAGCACTATGAACCTTTCAGAGACAGACAAATGGAGCCAGAAAAGGCTTGGGTTTACTCTTGCTTTATGTCCCCCATTCGGCTGGTAATGGGGAGAAAGTGTGGGCAGCCAAATCCAGAGGCTGTTGAGACAGACAACATGGCTTCCATGTGAAGCATCATTGCCTTTGTTTGGAAAGTTGGCCTTTGCTGCCTGGGCAACCTGAGCAGGAGGTAAGCCTACAGGAAGACAGTGTTGTCTCTGGCCCCAGGTGCACTTGCCAGGTCTGTCAGTATGATCCAGGAGCCACCGCTGCCCTGAAACCGCTCATTGCCCCCTTGCTGCTCCTGTTTAAGGAATGACCTGGGATTGAACTAGTACTCTTTTATGATGGTGAACGTCCCATAATCTGGTTCCATTTTATCACATCTTGCTGAAGTTCATTCATATTTTTTGGAATGAGATACCACTTTTTTAGTGCACATTTTTTTGCCTATTGCATCTTTTCCTTTCTACATTCAGTTGGTAAACTAGAAGCTGGGCCCCTTGAATATAGAAGTGCCTTCACATACGTAATCTCGTTTAATCCTAATTGCAGCTCTGTTCTTTTATTCATTTTACAGCTGGGAGAACAAGCATAGCCAGGTTGACAAACGTAAGACAGTGCTGAAGGGCAGAGCTCAGGTCTGTCTTGGGTCTGGCTCATGCTGTTTTGGCTACACCTGGAAGGCCTGGGAATGGTGGTCTTATTGGCCCCTGGCTTCATGATGTCATGAGTAGGACCCAAGGAGCCCACACAGCAAGTGAGGCTCATGGCAAGGGGATATGTTGGGAACAGGGCTTTGAACTGGTTTTTCCTGGTTCAGTCATGGCCAAGGAAAGGATACCAGAACAGACCCAAATTTTTAAAGTTTGGGTGAACCAAAATCATAACCTGAACAGGGAAAATTATGGACTAAAGCCCTGCTAGAAACTTAATCTCCCTATTAGAAACCCAGGGCAGCGTGTGTGTTGCATAGCAACCAAATCTCTTGCCCTTTGGATTTTGAAAACAATAGTGCCCCACTCAAAGATGGCAGCCAACCATGCCACTTTGAATGTGTGTCTCTCTCTTTAGTCCTGACAGTAGTCCAGTTTCACTCATCAGGCTCCTGAAAGGGCACACTACGCCTCTTCTGAATCTCCCATTCCAAGGCTTCAGCTTGTAATTTTTCCTGTTCCCGTTATGGCTCCAGAACACCCAAATTTTAAAAATATGAATCTGTTCTGGTTTTGCTTCATTGGCCATGCCTGAGTCAGTTTGAACCGGTTAGAAGCCATTTTAAGTCCTCCCACCTCTCTGAAATGGTTCCTGGAGAAATTAATTTATCCTCCCACCTCTATTCCTAAAGAGCTAGTGGTATCCAAGCACAAACAAGAAAATGAAGGCAGGGGACACACAGAAGCAGGGGCAGCCAAAAGAAGCCTGTCACCTTGGAGTGTGTGGCCAGAAACACATTTGCAGGTAGCAAACCAGAGCACTTGGGGGAGACCGTCTCATGAAGAATGACTCACTCACCTCTTAAGGACTCCTTGCCTTTGCTGAGCCAGGATGCCTAAGTACTTTAATACTGAAGTGTTGAGGGGAAAGTATTAATCTTTATCCTTTCAGAGAAGAGAGAAAATCTGTAAAAACAAAACCCGATTCTCAAGGGCAAAATGCCCCTCTGTGGGGTGGGTTGTGACTGAATTTTCCTGAGCTATGATGGATTTACACATCACGTGGGTGGTGTGGGCTGAGGAAGTGGAAGTCACTGGCTGACACTGAGGTGTAACAGAAAGGAAAAACCACCCCTGTGGAGTTTTCTTCCTCATAGGTTCTCTCCATTTGGCTTCAATTCATTGGCAGAAGAGAACTTAGAAGCTGAAACACCTGAGTCTAAATCTTGGCCCATTACATCCCAGCTGTGTGACCTTGAGCAACCCTATGGGGTTTCATGCTCTCCAGGCCTCAGCTGACTCATCTAGAAATGAGGATAATAGAATCGCCTACCCCAAAGGGGAGTCGTGAGGATGTAGGAGCTCTTAGAACAGTGCCTGGAACATGGGCTCTACAAGTGTTTATCAGATAAATAAAGTTGCCGATGTGAGTGGGATTTCAGCCCAGTGGACAGAAGGAATCCCAGGTAGGTGAAGCAGGACACCTGAACCTAGTACTGACTGGATTAGTGTGTATACAGCCTTGGATAAATGATTTAGGGCCTATGCAAAGCAGAGCCAATCCTCTTCCCACACAGTGATGTGAGCAAAAGGAAAGGGAGGAAAGAAATACAAAAGTGTGACACCAACATGTGGGCTTGGAATCATTTGGGACATGGTGTTCGTGCTAGGTCACAATTCCCTGAGTCCCCTCCTGTGTTCACATGATGAGTCAGGAAGCTCAATCAGGAATCTGGAGACAGAGGAAAAGAGATGGTCTTGCTTGTCCTCAGCCTCCTGACTCCATGAGCCCACCTCCACCTTGCATAGTTCAGAACCTTGTCCATGCTGGGGTTGGGAGGTCATGGGCCCTCAGTGGCCAAGGGTGCTGGAAGTTGGCAGCCTCTCTAATGGCCTCCAGAACAGGTGCTTATGCTGAGTGGAGGCCCAGGCTGGGTCTCTGTCTCTCTCTGAACATGTGTGTTCATGGCTGGCTAGCTCTACGCTCGTGTGCTCCCCTGGGATTGTGAGGATCAGTGTTTCAGAAAGACGCTGCCTAATTTTAGTGTAGGTGATACCAAATTCTCGGGGCTGACACCCAGACTGAAATGAAAACAAATTGGAATTACTTAATTTTAAAGAGCTGTTTATTGGGTGGCGATAATGTACCCAGGTGTCCATTAGATTACTCTGTAATTGAGGTCTCGTTCAACTGACAATGAGGCCCCTCAACCTACCTGTTCGGGACCAGGGCACAGAAACATACTTATTCTCACCTCTGTTTCTGCTTTTCCCAATGTCTTTGTTTTTGAGGTGTTTTGGCTTAACCCAAGGACATAGGTGTCCTCAACACAAGTTATGCAGATGCAGTCTTGATGAAAATGTGCTAATTCATAACGTGTTTGTTGTTGGCGATTTTTAAACAGGTTCCTTCAACTCCATCCTACCATGTGCTCACACGCTTTTAGTGATATGGGCATTAGTGCCAAAAGAAATATAATAGTGGCGTTGATAATCAGATGCTCTGAATTTAAATAGTGATATCATTGCTTGGATGTTGGGTTAGATGCAGGTTGGCAGGGCCAGGGTAGGGAGTTTGGGTCTAAACACACCAGAGTTCAGTCTCATTCCTGGCCCTAGCTGCCAGTCTGACTTCAGGCAAATCATGTCTTTAACTCTAGGCCTCAACTTCTCATCTGTACAATGGAGTAAATATATTTAACGGAGTCCTTATGAGGGGGAAACAATATATGTATAGATCTTAGTAAGGAGCCTCAACCATGTGTTAAGCAGTCAGATAAGCACATGTGCTAGCAGGAAGAATCATGCAAACCTAAATTATGCAACAGTGGCATGGCCACCTAGTTTGTCAGCTACTTACTACACTATCTTACTAACCCTCATGGTAATCCTGTGGTAGAGGTGCTGTTGGACCAAACCCATTGCCATCGAGTCGATTCCAACTCACAGTGACCCTATAGGACAGAGTTACACTGCTCCGTAGGATTTCCAAGGCTGTAATCTTATGGAAGCTGACTGCCACATCTTTCCCCTAAAGTGTGGCTGGGGGTTCCAACCACTGACCTTTCAGTTGGCAGCTGAGTGCTTTACCACTGCACCACCAGGGCTATTTAATACGCGCTGTTAACCCATTAAACCTGTTGCCATCGAGTCGATTCCAACTCATAGTGACCTTGAAAGACAAAGTAAAACTGCCCCATAGGGTTTCCAAGGCTGTAACCTTTATGAAAGCAGACTACCACATCTTTCTCCCACGGAACAGCTGGTGGGTTCAAACCACCAACCTTTCCGTTAGCAGCCTAGTGCTTAACTACTGTACCACCAGGGCTGGTTAGGTGCTGTTAGCATCCCCTTTTTACAAATGAGGGAATGGAGACTCTGAGAGGCTAAGTAACTTTCCTAAGGTCATGCTGTTTCCAAGTGACTAAGCTTCAAACCCAGGCCTGCCTGTGTCCAAGCCTGTATTCTTTCCTCTGCACCACAGTTCTTGCAAAATTCAATATGGTAGGTCCTGCAATTGGCTATGAGATGGGGAAATGCAGAGGATGGTACAACTGGTTCGGTTTGAGAAAGTCTGGGAAGGCTTCTCAGAGTCAGTCCCATCCAAGCTGAGTCCTGTGTCCTGGCAGGCTGGTCAGCAGGAATAACCTGGGTCACAGTTTGGAGATGTCGGGGGTAAGTGACACGTGCGAGCCTGGACATGCAGTCAGGGGACACGTGCAGAGTCTTTGTACCAGAATAGGAGTTGGAGCTTTATTCTGTGGGAGTCAGGGGCCTCTGATGGAAGTCCCCCCATCTATGGTCTATGGACAGTAGTGCACACACTCTTGAGTCTGGAACGCTGCATCCATCTATTCTTCCCTTCCCTGGTCCTGTCTGTGTCCATGGGGAGCCGTTCCAGGCAGCTGGCAGTGGTGAAAGGCTCTGTCTGTTGTTTAGAAGAAAAGTGAAGATAAGAGGCATATGGGATTGGGTTTCCCTAGAAGCAGACCCGAGTCAAGCTGTGTATTTGGATATAGATAGGTGGGACAGGGGAGGAAAAGTGGTCATTGATGGAAACATTTTCAAATAAGTGACCACTGTGGACAACTGGAATGCAATCGTATTGGGAACTCTGGGAATCAGTATAGAACTCTGGAGCTTGGACTGAGGGTGGGTCCTGGGGGTGTTAATTTCCTAGCACTTCCATTGTGCAGGCCAGAGGGGCCTCCCTAGGCTTTAGAGAACACCCAGGAGAGTGCGATTCAGCTATGACAGTGGGTGGTTGGCCTGCACTTACTAAAACGATAAGGCCTGAGGGATGGGAGTGGAATCCAACAGCTTCTGCTACAGGGGCTCTGCAGCATCCGTGGCTTCTGAGGGATCCAAGGACGAGAGCCCCTGCCTCATCACTGAGAGAGCTGTGGAGGACAGCTGCGTGCTAGAAGAGGCAAGGCCAGAGATGGCTGTGCGCATTCAGGCTGGATAGCTACTAGACAACTGAAATCATAATTGGACTCAGGAGCACGCGTTCCTGTTCTCTGCCAGTCTTCAGAGGCCAAGGAGAGGTGAGGGGCTATACAGCACAGTGGTCAGAGAACAGGCTTGGGGTAAAAGAGCCTGGACTGAAATTTGGCCTCACCATAAAGTCCACTTCCTAAGTCTATCTAGAACCCCACCACCCTTCGCCACTACTGTCAACACTATCAACACCCTGGTCCAGGGGTTGACACACATTTTTTATAAAGGGCCAGGCAGCTGGCTATCATGAAAGGCTCAGCCTGTGTCTCAAAGAGAAGTGAAGATAAGAGGTATATGGGGTTGACTTCCCCTAGAAGCAGACCCGTATACCTCTTTTTGAATTGCGGACCATACAGTTTCTGTTGCCACTATTCAACTCCACTGCTGCAGCTTGAAAACAGTAGTAGACAGTATGTAAACGAATGAGCGTGGTTGTGTGCCGAGAAAACTTTATTTACAGAAACAGGCAGTGGGCTGGATTTTCCCCGTGGGCCATAGTTTGCCAGTTCCTGCCGTAGATCAACCCTCCATCACCTCTCAATTGGTGACTACTCCAGCTTCCTCCCTGCCTCCACTCTTGCCCTTCTGAGGTGTGTTCTCTCTACAGCAGCCTGAGTGATAGTCTGAAAAGAAGTTAAATCATGTCATTTCCCTGCTCAAAACCCTCCAGTGGTTCCCACTGCACTCAGAGTAACATGGCCTAGAAAACTCCAATGATCTATCCCTCACCATCTCTTTGATTCCTTCCCTCCTTCCCCTCTCGGTATTTATACTCTCACTCTCTTCACTAGCTACATTGGCCGTTTGCTCTTCCTTGGACCTTGCCAAGCTAGTTCTGACCTCAGGACCTTTGCACTTGTTTGTCTCTCTTTGCCTGACGTGCTGTCCTTCCAGAAGATTCTTTGGCTCACTTGTTTGGTTCTCTGTGGTCTCTGCTCAGATATCAGACCCTTGGAGAAGCCTTCCCTGACCACCTTATCTATAACAGTTATCTAAAATAACACCCACTCCCACTTCCACCCCCTTCCCCTTGTAACTCTGTATCTTCGTGCTATGCTTTGGTTTTCTTCCTAGCTCTCATCGCTACCTGGCATTGTGGTTTATGTCTATTTGCTTACTATCTGTCTTGCACACTGAACTCAAGCTCCTGTAGGTCTTGTTTTCTGCTGGATCCACAACACTTAGGCCAGTACCTGGCCTATAGAAGGTGCTAAGGAATTTTGGTGTCAGCGAAGAATATTGAATATACCATGGACTGCCAGAAGAACGAACAAGTCTGTCTTGGAAGAAGTATAGCCATGATGCTCCTTAGAATCAAGGATGGTAAGACTTCATCTCGTGTATTTTGGACATGTTATTAGGAAGAGGGACCAGTTCCTGCAGAAGGACATCAAGCTTGGTAAAGTAGAGGATCAGCAAAAAAGAGGAAGGCCCTCAGTGAGATGGATTAACACAGTGGCTGCAACAATGGGCTCAAACATTATTATGAGAATAGCACAGGACTGAGCAGTGTTTCATTCTGTTGTACATAGGATCACTGTAAGTTAGAACCGACTCGACGGCATCTAACAACAACAAGGTGTTCAAGAGTTTGCTATACCCAATAGATAGTTTCCAAGTCCTTCAAGTGCAGTAGCATTTGCAGTAACCCCTCACCATCCCTTCCTTTCCTAAGGTGTACATTACTGTTTCAGCTCCTGGTTTTCTTCCCACCCTGAGGAAGTTCTGGCTCCTTTATGGATACCTCTTTATCTTTTCATTTAAGCATTGTTTAAAAAACATGTTTCCTTCTTCCTTTTCTTCCCAGTTATGGAACCTCTAAGCTTTATAGCTCTCTGTGTTTCTCCTATGGCCTTCCTTTGTCCTGCTTTGGTTGCAATTTTGGGGTCTCAGTTGACCTGCCAAAGCTGCACTGATTGATCCGACCTCCCATGTGGGCACTTGAATGACCATCTTTCAAACTTCTAGACCTTCTGCAATGTCTGTCAAGGGACAGCTTGCCTCATAGTGAGCCCCACGTATGCCCCTAGAGGCTTGTCTACTAGAGTGTGCCTGCCCTAACCTGTGTCTAAAGATTAACACTTGTCTGTCTGTGTGTACGTGCGTTAGATGAAGGTTTACAAAGCAAATTAGTTTCTTATTAAACAATTGATCCAAATATCGTTTTGTGACATTGGTTACCAGCCCCACGATGTGTCAACACTCTCCCCTTCTCAACCTTGGGTTCCCCATTTCCATTCGTCTAGCTTTCCTGTCCCCTCCTACCTTTGCCCCTAGGCTGGTGTGCCCATTTAGTCTCCTATACGTGGCTGAACTACGTGTGATATTGTTTGTTTTACGGGCCTGTCTAGTGTTTGGCTGAAGGGTGAACCTCAGGAGTGACTTCAGTACTGAGTTAAAAGGGTGTCCAGGGGCCATACTCTCAAGGTTTCTCCAGTCTCTGTCAGACCAGTAAGTATGGTCTTTTTTTGTGAGTTTGAATTTTGTTCTACATTTTTCTTCACCTCTGTCCGGGACCTGCTATTGTGATCCCTGTCAGAACAGTCGGTGGTGGTAGCTGGGTACCATCTAGTTGTGCTGAACTGAGTCTGGTGGAGGCTGTGGTAGTTTTGGTCCATTACTCCTTTGGACTGATCTTTCCTTTGTGTCTTTGGTTTTTATTCATTCTTCTTTGCTTCAGACAGGGTGGGACCAGTGGAGTATCTTAGATGGCCACTCACAAGCTTTTAAGACCCCAGCTGCTACTCACCAAAGTAGAATGTAGAACATTTTCTTTATAAACTGTGTTATGCCAATTGAGCTACATGAGACCATGGTCCCCAGCCCGGTAATTTGGTTCCTCAGGGAGTTTGGATGTGTGTATGAAGCTTCTGTGACTTTGCCTTGGTCAAGTTGTGCTGACTTCCTCAGTATTGTGTACTGTCTTACCCTTCACCAAAGTTACCACTTATCTATTGTCTAGTTAGTGTTTTTCCTCTCCACCCCTCCTCTCTCTCTCTCTCTCTCTCTCTCTGTCTCTCTCTCTCTCTCTCTGTCTCTCTCTCTCTCTCGTAGCCATCAAAAGATTGTTTCCTTCTGTGTGTAAAGTTTAACACGTTTTAATATCAGCCTTAGTCCACCTACTTCCCCACCCCTCCTGCATGCCTGACCTTAGCTTTACTGGAAGATCCTATTTCAGAGCCGAGAAACTTCAGCATCTCCATCTTCTCTGCAGACTTCATTCTCTGTAGAAAAATATCCTGACACTCGAGTTCTTGTTTATTGTCTTTCTTTGGTCATACCTATTATTAGTGGTTTGCATCATTTTTCTCCATGACTGCTATTGGCAAGACCACACAGATTACAGATCAGAGGTCTTGGGTTCCAATTCTGGTTTTGCTCTGTATTACTTATGTGAATCCACCACCTGTCTGTCAGTTTGTTGTACTGTGGTGGCTGGCTTGTTGCTATGATACTTGATTCTATGCTGCCAGTATTTTAAATACCAGCGGGGTCACCCATGGGGGTCAGGTTTCAGTAGAGCGTCTAGACTGAGACAGACTAGGAAGAAAGGCCTGGTGATCTACTTCTAAAAATTAGCCTGTGAAAACCCTATGAATCACAATAGAATATTGTTGGATATGTGCTAGAAGATGAGCCCCCTAGATTGGAAGTCACTCCAAAGACACAGTGGCCACAACAAGAACTCGAGCATACCACCAATCATGAAGATGGTACAGGACTGGGCAACATTTTATTCTGTTGTACACAGGGTTATCATGAGTTGGCGCTCACTCAATGACAGCTAATAATACTGCCACCCCCTGTGTGAATTAGGAAATTTATTTCCTGACTCTCTAATTATACAATAGAATAATCCAGCTCCTTTGGGCTTGAGGGAGGGGGTCATGGATATGGAAATCTATTGTAAACAAAGCATTGTCCTTGTGTTTATTCTTGTCTTCATCAGTCTCGGTCATCACAACATTTGCCAGCTGCCCAACCTTAGCCCCTGACTCCTTCACTCTTGGATAACGTCACCGCTAGCTTTTCATGGGAAGAGAAAAATGACAGATGGGTGGAAAGTGGGAAACTTAACTAGACCATATGTGTGGGGGGAGGAGAGCTGGGAGATATCTATGTATATTGTGTTGTATATGGGCACAAAGACCAACTTATTTTTAGAAAAGCATAAATGTGGATAAATAAAACCTGACAAGTATTGGTTTCCTTGAATTATTTTGACTACTTCATCAGCTGCATGCTGATGTGTTGCATTAACACTTTTAGCGCATTTGGAAATTAAATCAAATGGCAATTGCATTAAATCCTCATTCACTTGGAACATTACCCTCCTGTGTTCAAATGGAAGAATTATCTGGGTATGGAATGAGCTGTTAGCTAACACTTTGGGACCATTTATTGCATGCCAGACATTGTACTAGTTATTTTCACATGTTTTTGCACTTAATCCTCATTGTGGTCCCATTTTCAGATGAGGATGTTGAAGCCTTATTATCTAGCCTAACCAGAGTCACACAATCCAAAGCCTGTCCTCTTCCTACTGCAAGTGAGACTACTTTCTAACCCCGCTAATGCTAATTTCCCATTGTGCTTTATTCCACGGCAGATATACAAACAATGTTGTTTCTGATGATCTGAGTTCCAGGCTCAGTTATACTCTTTAAACTATGGACTCCAGATTTGGATGGGACTCTCTATGTCATTGGCTCTGTCCCCTCACTGGAGCTTAACTCACCTCCAAAACACTGCAGCCTCTGCCTAGACCAGTGGTTTTCAACTGAGGGTGATTTGGCCTGTCCCTCCTAGGGGACATTTGCCAAAGTCTGGAGACATTTTTGATGGCCGCAATTGCGGAGGGGACTATTAGCATCTAGTCTGTAGAGGTCAGGGATGCTGCTAAACATCCTACAAGGAACAGGACAGCCCCCCACAGCAAAGAATTATCTGGCCCCAAATGCCAACCATGCCGTAGAGAAACCTGGGCCAAGACACCTCTGCATGGGGAGACTTCTCTGTCCCCTAGGCTCTAGTGTTCATCTGTGATCATGTGGGCCTCTGGCCAGGTGAGGCATGAGATGTGGGGGGAAGAAGGTGTAGCCAGTTGTGTAGCTATGAAAAAGTGATTTGGCTCCTCTGAACCCCAGCCTCCCTATCTGGAAAACTGATGTTTGACTTCTGGTTTACTCTGACTTGTGATTCTGGGCCTCTCCTCTACCATCTTCTATTAAATAACCCATGGAGATCCAGTAAAAGGAACATGGAGACCAGCTGGCCAGTGCCAGAATCTGTAAGAACTTCTTGCTAACTCTCGAGCTAATGAAGTTGGCTAACTGTCCACTGAACATATGCACCTTCCATCAAGTAGAGTTGTCACTCAGAAGCAGCTGCCTAATCCAGGACTGCATTTCCCACCTGCCTGGTTCTCTGTAGGGTCTTGGGATCAGTTCTAGTCCAAGGAATGTGAGCAGAAGTGATGTGCGCTCTTTTGGAGCCAGAGTGTTGAAAGAAATAGCTAGTGATTCTCCACATTCCCTCTTTAGCTGGCTAGATGCAAACAATTCAAGCCCCTAGGAGGTGGCAAAGGAGCTCTGGTAGGGCAATGGTTAAGCGCTCAGCTGCTGTTGAAAGGTCAGCAGTTTGAACCCACCCAGCAGCTCCACAAGAGAAAGATCCGGCGATTTGCTCCCTTAAAGATTTACAGCCTAGGAAACCTTATGGGGCAGTTGTACTCTGTCCCATAGGGTTGCTATGAGTTGTAATCGACCTGATGGCACACAACACCAACAGGAAGTGGCAGAGTCCAAAGAGTGAATAAGCCTGGGTCCCTCTGTTTCCTTGTGGAGGAAGATTGTCTGTTAAGCAGACCTATTATTTAAGCAATAATAAACTATTACAGTGTTAAGCTACTGTGCCTTGGGGTTTACTTGTTACAGTAGCTAGTATTATCCTCATTAGTACAAGTTGGATCAAGAAAAGGAATTAACAACATCCTCAGGCTTAACCTTCTGAACCCAAAGCTAGCTAGCCTATCTGAAAACAGATGGAAAGATAATTTTTTTCTCTCCCACTGATATAGGGCTTAAAGACTCAGGTTCTGTCCAACCTGAAAGCTGGTTGTACCTGTTTTGTTAGGTGTTGCTTTTATAAAAGATTAAAAAAAAACAAAACTTGTCTCTTCTGAACCATCATTCATTGATGCAGTCTGCAAATTCTGGAACAACACATGAGGGCCGAAAATGTGTGTTTATGCTGGGGCAGGGGATTGGTGATGGCCTTGGCTGCGGCCCAAGCAGCCCAGGAACTACAGAAGCCCAGACAGAGTGATTAGATGTGACAACCTGGAATCCCATTCCAGAAGGGTGGCTCTTGCATTAGGAGTCTAAGCACTGGTGATACCACTGTCGGGCAGGCCTGGTGTCACAGTTAGGACACTAGCCAAAAGTGAGGGAACATGAGGACAGAAGAGCTAGGCAGGGGCTGGGCCAGTGTGCTAGTCCCAGGAGGATCTGGTACTTGAGATAAGGTTCTCAAGTGAACAGTCTGAGCCAATATGCTGGTTCTAGGAGCGTCCTAGTGCCCAGAACTCACCCAGACGGCCACCTCGTCAGCCCAAGTCACTCCACCTACCAGTGCAGCCCAATGGCTCCAGAGTGGAGGTGAAGTAAAGCCATTTCCATCTCAAAAGCAATGATTCTAACAAAGAAAACATGGCAAGACAAACAAAGCTGGAGCAGTTACCAGGAGGCCAGTGCCAAAAAGTGGTATCTCAGCAGTTGGGTTGGCAGCCAGGTTCCCATTGTAATCGAAGGGTTCGATTTGACTGAAGCCCGCGTTGCATTGTGTTTAAACGCCATGCACATGTCCCTGCCCAAGATGTGCTGCCCCATCCTGATGCAGGGAACTCAGAATCGGAGCCTAAGGTGGAGGTTTAGCTTTGAAGTGGTGTAGCCTCCCTTCTCCTGCTAATTAGACTCGAGTGAGCATTTCTCTGGGCCTCAATTTCCTTATTTGTCAAAAGAGACAATTATATCCTGTGGGTGGGTTTCAAACTTATTCCCCCAATTTAAACAATAGAATACTTTCCTAAAACAGTATATAAAACAAATGAGGCAGCACTGGAGAATCTGGGGGCTCCTAGAATAGTGTAAAACTGTTTCCCCACCACCTGGGCAGGTGGAGATTGCCTTAGTGTTTTAAAGTGTTTTTTTTTTTGTTGTTGTTGTTTGTTCTACCCTTATGACCCTCCTCCTTTTTCATACTTTCCTAGACACTGGCAGAAAAAGGGGTGAGGATTTGGCCCGTTCTCTTTGAGAATGAAATATGCTTGCGCCAGCTTTTCATTATTAATCAGAGTAGCATGTCTGTTGCTTTATATGTATATCCAGAGGCAGATGTGACTGGCTTACAACCCAATAAATGAAGAACATCCCTTTCCGATGGGATGCGGCCTGGTGGGATGGAGCAGGCAGTTATTGGCAGAGCAGCTGATCATCTGTTCTTGGGGAAGGAAAGCCTCCTGTTGAGTTAATCAGTGGCAAAATGTGCTCTGTGGTTTGCTTTTCTCCTCTCTCACATGCATGTGTGTGAGGAACTGCTGGGCGCCCCCAGTGAGGCAGAACTGAGATTTGCTGTGTCTTCGCAAGAGCAGTTGAAGATGATCTTCCTAAGGGGCTGGGGGAGAATGCACTTCAGAAGCAGGCATGATTGAGTTTGACTCTTGGCTCTGCTCACTGCTCATTGTTGAATTAAACTCTGCAAGTCACTGAGCCTCAGTTTCTCCATCTGCTAGAAGGGACAGAGAGATGCTACTTGTCTCACACTTTCTGCGGCTCAGTGTAATAAAGTACAGAAATCACAGAAGGTGGGACCTGTCAAAGACTTATGTGACAGACTTGTTTGCTCCCTGTACCATTTACGTTTCCTCCAGGGTAGGCAGAAAGACTACACTTCTCAGCCTCCTGCATCCAGGTGGGATCAGAGGAATGTGTGCTGAAGTCATATACTCCCTGTCTTAGTTATCTAGTGCTGCTATAACAGAAATACCATCAAGTGGATGGCTTTAACAAAGAGAAACTTATCCTTTCACGGTTTGGGAGGCTGGAAGTCCGAATTCAGTGCACCAGCTCCAGGGAGAAAGCTTTCTCTCTCTGTTGGCTCTCAGGGAAGGTCCTTGTCATCAATCTTGCCCTGGTCTAGGAGCTTCTCATTTCAGAGACCCCGGATTCAAAGGATATACTCTGCTTCCGGCTCTTCTTTCTTGGTGATATGCGATCCCTCTCTCTCTCTATTCTGTTTGTTGTCTTTTTATCTCTTGTAAGATAAAAGGTGACGCAGGCCACACCCCCGGGAAACTCCCCTTACGTTGGATCAAGACTGTGACCTGAGTAAGGGTGTTGCATCCCACCCTAACCCTCTTTAACATAACCTAATCTTGCCTCATTAACCACAGGCACAGATTAGGATTTACAACACCTAGTATAGTCACATCTGATCACAAAATGGTAGACAACCACAAAATACTGGGAATCACGACCAACCCAAGTTGATACACATTTTTTAGGGACACAATTCAATCCATAACACTCCCCCTCTAGGCCTGGACTGTAAAAAATCTTCCCTTTCTTTCCCTCTCCTGTTGTGACATTGGAGACCACATGTTGAGTCAGGCAGCATCTCTAGATAGAAGCCTAGGTCCCTGAATGGCTGTGTGGAGCTGAGGACCATCTCTCCCCACTCAGTAAGCTCACTGGGCTGTGACGTGAATGAGCAATAGCTGAACCAACTATGACTAGTCCAACCTACTAGGATGGCACAAGTGATGCTGAGCGTGTGCTGGTGGAAGGATTCTGTGGTCAGAACCCTGGCCCTTTCTGCCTTGATGGCTTAGAAACCTGATTCTGGCCGCCTATATGGTGGCCAGATGCTCACAACAGTAGGGCAGTACCATAATTCCCACTCACATTTTGTGGACGTCCAACAGTAATCAGAAGAGCTTAAGCTTGCTGAGCCTGGACTCAACAGCAAGGGGAAGGAGGTGATTCTTTCAGCTTAATGGACTTGAGCCCACCATCGGGACTGACTCATCTGAAGGCTGCTCCTTCTCCCTGGGCATTGCTGCCATAGGTACATTCACCCTGTGACTTTCATTTTGGGGCCACTGGGCTGACTGTTTGCCTTGCCCTCTACCTTCTCTCTGTAGTTAGGTTAATGTAGTCTATTAAGTGACCAACAGAGCTTGTAGGCCTAGGGACAAGAGTAACTCTTCCAGATCTCTTTGCACATCTCTGCTGAGTCCCAGGCTCTGTTGATTCCATTCCTGGACTTCTGTGATAAGCAGAGATGAAGGAAACTGTAGGACACACTCTTCCCAGGCCCTTACCCATTCTTGCAGTTTGCTGGGTATGGACTTGATCCTGATGTCCTGTATCTAGGGGTCACAACCTTGTAGCCCCCACCCCAAACTACCACCTTTCTCACCCTACGTTATCCAGCCATGAATTTAGAATTCCTGATTAGCTCCTGGTCCCCAGTATCATCAGTGGACTTTCCTACCCATCTTCAGGAACCATGGCGAAGCCAGCTCATGGATACACCTATAGTGACTGTCTTTGCATAACAGGGCTTGTGCCAGGTATTCCTGGGGCTGTATCAGAGACGAGCTCCCCCAGCCTCAACTTTGTAACCAAGGTGCCAACAGAAATCATCTTGTGTTTTGAGATGGGAATTAGGTCTCTGCCAAAAATTCCTAGGAGCTTATATTATTATGGTAACCTTTGACTTTATCTGGTTTCCATTCTTGCTAACTTTCAGTCTTAACTACCTCCCAAAACTCCTCTCTGTTCTGCATCATCCAAATTTGAAACTCAGCACCTGTTCCTTAATTTTTCTTCATCCTTTTCCCACCACACACACACACACACATACACACACACACACACACACACACACACAAGTTCTTTGTGGTGTGGCAGCATTCTGAAGATTTAGGACAAGGGAAGGTGCTTATGCAGAAATGCAAACACCCCCAAATGGCATATGGGGATCCTTGCTCTTCCAAGTGCCCTGCCATCCCATCAGGAAGATCTTACAGGTTGTACCTCCTCTGCAGGCTTTGGCCTCCTGCCAAGCTGCCCTGGCTCCTCCCCTCTATTCCCCTCCTCCGAGGCTCTTAGGCAGAGCAGTCTGGCAGCAGACAGTTGCCTTGGGACCTGTTTGCACAGCTCATTTCTGCCAGCCCCGCTTGCCAGGTTCTTCCCCCACTAGCTTTGGATTAATTCCCTCCTGCAGGTGGGCGACTCTCCCCTTGCCTTTCTTCTGCATTTCAGAAGCAGATCCCCATCTGACTCCCAGGATGGATCCCACCCTTGCCTTGGTCGTTGACACCTGCCTGGGTCTGGACTTCTCTGATAACCACAGCCCTGTCCGGACACTTGCTCTTGTCCTGCCAAACTACTGATATTCTTGCTGTCTCTATAGTTTGGCCTTGTCCAGAATGTCGTATTATAGTTAGAATCATGCAGTATTTAGCCTTTTCAGACTGGCTTGTTTCACATAACAATATGCATTTTAGATTCCTCCATGTCTTTTGTTAGCTTGATAGCTCCTTTCTTTCTTTTTTTTTTTTTAAAGCAAAAAGAAAGTTTTATTCAGCATATATACAAAAAGACAAAAATAAGAAATCAGACAAGCACGCTGCTAGAGCCACGTCTGCCCGAGTCTAAGGAAGTACAGAATAGACGGAAGTGGGAAAACGGACAAGCACTCTGCCACAGCCACATCTGCCTGAGTCCCAGGAAATATTACAGAATTAAGCAAAAGTGAGGAGAACGGACAAGCATGCTCCCACAGCCACGTCTGCCTGAGTCCAAGGAACATTTACAGAGTCATCAGTATATTTTAACATTACAAATGGGTAAAACCATTGAAAGCTTTACCTTTTCACAGATTGGCTAGAAACTGTGATCCTACCTTTTGAATAGTCTTTCTTAACAATCTTTGGTACAGGTTTCAGTGATGAGAGTCAGGAGGGCCTTCATTGGTCCAACAAATCTTCTCTTCACTAAATGGATAGCTCCTTTCTTTGAATTGCTCAATAATACTCCATTGTATGGATGCACCATGGTCTGTTTATCCATTCACCTATCGAAGGACATTTTGGTTGCTTCCAGTTTTTGCCGATTATGAATAAAGCTGCTAAAAGCATTCATATGCAATTATGCTCTTCTAAAGAACTATCTATATGTGATCAAATTGACATCAGCAACTTGAAAGGATAGACGAGAAGCTTAGTGGGGCAGTGAGTTTGTGTTAATGATGGTGAAATAGTTTGGAAAAGGTTGTCAAAAAAAATGGCACAACTTGAAGACTAACCAGTATCACTGAACTGTACATGTAGGAATTGTTGAAATGGTGGATGATTTGTGTGTGTGTATATTTTCACCAATAAAACAAAACATTCACGTGCAGGTTTTTGTGTGCCCAGCACTAGTTTTCAAGTAAAAAAATAACAAGACATTGTGGCCCAGAGGGAAAAGCACACGCTTGTAGTAGAGAAGCCTCTTTGAGTCCCAGATCTAATACTTTGGGCCTGCCCGACCTCAGACAGGCCACATCTCCTCTCCGACCCTCAGTTTCCCTCATCTCAATATCAGCAGTGATGGGAATGGTAATTCTGTTAATAAAAATGATTATCATTCTTACTTCGCAGGACATTGTGAGGACCAAAGATGTTAAATGTGGAGATGCTTAGTAAATGAGAGATGTGAAATATTTTGTGGTGGCATAAAAATACTTTTGCAGCACCCCTACCTGGCTATGTGGCTTTGGGCGAGTGCCTTTCCCTCTCTGGGCCAGTTGTGTTGTCTGTAAACTTAAGGGCATGCGATCAAGAACCTCCATGTATCCTGAGACTCATCCTCTATGGCTCTGAAGCAGTGCGTAACAGAGTCCCGTATTCTGATGTCATGATGTGCAGAAGTGTCTGAAACAGTCAGTTAACAGTTGGGTCAGTGGATGATAATAATGGTGGAATCAGAGGATTAGGGGAGGCAGGCAAGGCCCTCGGTTTGCATCTCCTTTCCTCCTTTCTGACTTCTTGGAGTGTCTGTTGCTCTGCTTTCTCTGCTTTCCCTGTCTCATCATCTCATTTGCTGTGTGTCTATGTCTCTCCCTCTTGGAGTCTCTGTCCCTCTTGGTGTTTCCTTCTGTCCTTGTCTCTGTACCTCTGCTTCCCTGGCTTCCTCCCACTCCCCCATCATCCTTCTCCTCTCGTCCAGGTCCACCCAGACCTGCCCTCATCACTTTCTCTTGCCACCTTTCCTATATGTTCAGAAGGTCACAAATAGGTTCTCGGCTCACCACTGCCATGCCTGTCAGTGTCCTCTGGTGCTGGTATTTCCTCCTGGAAGACACAGTTCCTCCTTCCCATTTTCCTTCCTTCTCACCCCCTCGGGCTCCTGCACCATCCATCTCTCCCTTTCGTTACTTGTTAATGCCATGTTACACACCGGTGCCTTGGATGACACCAGCCTCATCCATACCAGTGGAGTAGTTGGCAGTGGCTCTGACAGCTGCAGTGTGAGGGTGCATGGGCTGTACCATTGCACAGCATCAGCATCTTCCTGAGAGTGTTCTCTGATTGTGGGCAGCAAGCAATTAGCACCACTTGCCACTTTGTTAAACTAGCACAGAAATATATATCTGGACAGTGATATCTCAATTGTCAGATTGGTGTCAGTTGCCGCTGAGTTGATTCCAACTCATGGCAACCCCATGTGCAACAGAACAAAATGTCGCCTGGTTCTACACCATCTTCATGATTGTTGGTATGCTTGAGTCCATAGTTGCAACCACTGTGTATTTTGAGTGCTTCCAAAGCCTCCCTATTAATTGACTGGTTGATGAAACATATCGTCAGATACCTACTCTGTCCCCGGAATTTCTAGATACTGGGGATGCATCTAAGAGCTACAAGGACAGGACATATTCTATCTTCAAGTGTACATTCTAGTGGAAGAGAATAGAGGAAATTGAACTACTGAATAAGATCATTTCAGAGAGTAAATATGTGCTTAACTCTGTAAATAGCAGGTATTTTGTGTACAGGGACTGCCTATATATTTCCCTGCGACCGGAAAGTAAGCTGCAGAGTGACATGTATCTGAGTCCCAGCTTTGCCACTTGCCTGCTTTATGACCACGGGTATGCCACTGAGCTTCTGCAAGCCTGTGGTCGCATCTACAAAGTAAGCAGGATGAGGTTGACCCCTCAGATTGGTTGTGAGGTGTTACATTGTGACCATCAGAGTAACTGGTAGCTCTACCCTCAGGACAGACACCAGCCACCTCCTGCCCCAACGCACAAGTACACCTGAATGCAATTATGGGGGACACTTCAACTTGTCCCCCCTAAGGCTGATAATGGGTATAAATTCAATCTCCTATATATGTTTTATAGAAATGAAATGTCTCCTCCAGCTTCTCCTGAGTTATTCTCGTATGTCTTAGCTTCTACAGAATGCAGACACCTTTTTCTTATGATGAAACAGAAGTGTGTCTCTTCCCAGCTGTGAGCTGTGGCTAGACTCACTGGGAGGTGAGAGTAGACAAGAAGGAGATATGGCCATGGCTGGGAGGCTGGGGGATGGCTCTTTACTTCCTCTCTTCCATCTCTCAGGGCTTGCTCCCCTCTTCTCCTCGGATTTTTTTCTGAAAGATGTCAAGGCCTGCCCCTCTTGCCTTCAGTGGCCCCATTGCCCACAAAAAGAGGCCCATTCCATAAATTGGACTCTGCGCACCTCTCTAGCCATAGCTGACATGAACCCTTTCCATGAGCCCCTTTGTGGACCACACTAGATGGATTTTAGTCCCCCCAAGCTGCCCATTGCCACTGTAGGGTGGCGATATCACCACTCACGTGACATATTGTGTCTGGTCCCTGGCCTTCTGATTCTGCCTTGCCCACCGTTGCCATCCAAGGTGATCTCTAGAAACTGCTCATCTTTTAGTGAACACGTCACATTATTAGACTGTGAGCTCCATGAGGACAGATACTGGGTCTGTGCTTGCTCATCCTGTGTCCCTAGTAGTGATAATTCTCTATTACTTCTTGGAATGGTGAGCAAAGGTCTTTGCAATCTATACCCAGTCTTTTCTTCTAGACCTTTATCCTGAAGCCCAGGCTGCAAACCAGCCAAAATTTTATTGACAACCTCTATACTTTTGCACATGTGGCTTCTTTTTCCTGGAATATCCTTCCTTCTTTTTGTCAACCCATTCATAGCTCAGCCCAAACATGTCCCTTCCAGGGAAGCATTCTCTGGCAACCCTCACCAACTTCACACGTGAGGTTAGGTGCCCCGGAATCTCTGTCCACCTAGCAGGATCCTCTGCTAGACTTTAAGTTCTTTGGTGACAAGGGCCATGTCCAATTTGTCTATTCCCGGGATCACTGTGTAGAGGAAGGACTCTGTTAATTGCTGCTTGCATGAAATCAGTTTTTTAGCATGTACAGAATGCTGAAGATGCCCCAGATAACCCATAGTGATTATGAACTCTCTTTCTAAGTGAAAAATCAGAGACACAGAGAGTTTCAGTCACCTGGGTAAGGAGGCACAGCTAGAGTGGAGTTGGTGGGGCAAGTGGCCCCAAGTTCTCCTGGGGCAATGCACACTCATATAGGAAAAAGGATTATGAGGGTGTGGATGGCCACACAGAGGCACAGGAAGCTCCAGAGGAGGCCTGGCTCCTGGCCACGCCCTTGTGGAGACTTGTGGGTACCAGGAACTGCTTCACTGTGATTCTCAGGAGACTTCTGTTCTCATTGCTCTTTTCAAGTGTCGTGCTTGCAGTTCAATGTGTGGGGGACACAGTGTGTGTAGCAAATGCTAATGACAGGGCTACTGAAAAAGAGTGCTTATTTTTGGAGTTAAGCTTCAGCCTAAAGAAATAAAAATAAACATTGAGAGGCTTTTTTTTTTGAAGAAAAATATGTAGAAAGAAATCAATTTTAAATCAAAATCTTCTCCCTGCTAGTAAGGGTGGAATGAGAATTTAGTGTAGGATTGGAGGCCAGGGGGCCTGGGTTTAAGTCTTAGCCCTGCCATGAGCTCAGTTTTCCATGGGATGTCACCTTCTCCAAGGACAGCTATGGGGTCAAACCTCTCCTGGCAATGGCCTCTGCCTCTCTCCACTAGTCACAGCTAGCCCTCTCACACTTCTTACAGCCAGCCTTGAGGAGCTAAGCTTCCCCAGGGTCACCTCAATGTATCAGCCTCAAGACTTGTGTCTTACTTGCCCCAACCTTATCTGAGCCTCACTGTATCATAAGCAAAATGCTACTAGCAATAAAGATGGTATTATTGATAATATCTGACATTCTGAGAGCTTTGTGCCAAGCCCTTTGCTAAGCACTTCTGGAAGATTGTATTGTTATATAAGCATGTACTTTTCCTAATCTCGCCCAAGGGGCAGAGTGAACTTTCTCACTCCATTGACTTTGAGCTTGGCCAGGTGACTTGTATTGACCAATAGAATATGGGCAGAAGTAACAGTGTGCCAGGTCCAAGCAAACGTTTCAAGAGGTATTGTATGTGTCTGTTCCCCCTCTTGTTTGCTATAACTTTCTCCAAGTAGCAATTGCTCCTTCAGCCTGGTTCCTGGAATGAGGCACACATGGAGCAGATTTGAACCCAGCCTGGTGGAGCCAAGCCTGGCCCAGCCATAAATGACCCACAGTCCTGAGAGCAAGAAATAAGTGTGTATGGCATTGAATTTGGAGTTGTTTGTTACTGCAGCAAAAGCTGACTGATACAGCACTTTCAAAGGGCGATCTTAGATAATTTCATAGCAAATCCTCTGAGGCAGCACTGTTAGTACCCTGTTTTACATGTGGGGGTGGACTAGACCCTTTCCTTCTAGGATCCTGCCAAGCTCTGATGTCTGTAATACAAGGCCTTGGGATCAGGCAGCATCACCTCTTCTCTCAGGTTGTGGTCCACTGGCCTTGAAGAACAGCATCACTTTATCGGGCTTGGATATTAAAGGTGATGCTACTTAGAGACACTCTGAAAGGAAGAAGTGACTGTCTTTTGGGCTCCCACTGGCATTTCGAAGGGCTGACAGCAATCTTCTACTTTCCAGCAAGGAGCTGACTTCTGGAAGGTTGTGCCGTAGAGTTGGAGACAGCAGCCCTCAGCGGAACTTACTGTCCCAGAGGTCCATGGCGACCCCCGTCCCAGAGTCCTGTGGCTTAGCTGCAGTGATGGGCTGCCAGATGCTTGGGATCTATGGGGCTATATTGGAACCTAGATGCTCCTGGGCCCAGGTGGCTATATGCACATGCAGGGCACTACAATCCAGCCCAGGCAGCAGAAGAATTCATTACAGGAAATATACCTCAGATCCAGTGTTCTTGAGACCTTAAGTCTCAATGGGAGATTTGGCTTCAGGGTCTGGTTCCCATTTTGGACTCCTGAGCCATCTCTGGCACTGCCCAAAGGACCTCCTCCTGCAACACCTGTTGCCACTGGGGTCTTTTTCTCCCCACATTTCCCCAGCACCCAGCCATGGCCTGGATCCCCACTCCTAGCACATCTTTGGAGCCTGCTTCTCCTCAAATCTGCAGTATTAAGAGCCCAGAGGACCAAAGTCCAAAGAAAAGAATGCCCTTTTCTATGAAGTAAAGATGGCTGTGTTGATAAACCTAATCAGTTTTCCTTAGAAGCCCATAGCCTTTGGTGGCTGCAAGGGTAGTGGATGGAGCAACTCCAAAAGCATTATATTGATTGCAAGGAAAAACTGAAGTGAGAGTTCAAGATGCCTCCTGCATGGCAGGCAGCCCTGGGCTCTGGCAAGGTGCTAATGAGCTCCCTAGCCAGCTCCAGCTTGACCCGCATGTTCCAAGCAAAAGGCCCAGGACTGGCATCTAGGAGGGCACCCGCGAGGGGGTGCTGGAGGTGATTAATGCAGAGCAGCTCCCCTCCATGAGTCTTTTGTTCCTTTTTCCTTTTACCTTCAGCAGGCAAAGCAAGGAGCCAGGCAAGCACTAAGAATTCCTCCCTGTATCATGTTCTCATCTGTTTGCTTGTATAAATGAGCCAGTCTTTCAAAAGAGAGTGAATCCTCCTCCTCTAAAGGGACATTAAACCCAGAGGTTTGCTTCGTTCCCTTCTGTCATCCCAGCCCCTCACCACCCTCCCAGCTTCCTGAAACTGAGTCACCCCGTCTCCATGTGGTATCAGGATGTACACGTCATACACAGGGCAGGTGGCTAAGCCTTGAATCCGGGGAGGGTGGTGGTGGAAAGTAGGCGTGTTTCAGCATGTTGAACGGGCACCTTTACTTCTGTGTGAGATTGCTTCATTGTGTTTTCATGACAAGAAATCTTCTCAAGAGGTCAGCGTTTCTGTTTATCCATCTGTTATGGATTGAATTGTGTCTCCCCAAAATGTGTATCAACTTGGCTGGGCCATAATTCCCAGTATTGTGTGATTGTCCACCATTTTGTCATCTGATGTGATTTTCTTGTGTGCTGTAAATCCTACCTCTGTGATGTTAATTAGGTAGGATTATTGGCAGTTATGTTAATGAGGCAGGACTCAATCTACAAGATTAGGCTGTGTCTTAAGTCAGTCTCTTTTGAGATATAAAAGAGGGAAGGGAGCAGAGAGATAGGGGGACCTCATACCACCAAGAAAGCAGTGCCAGAAATAGAGTACGTCCTTTGGACCTGTGGTCCTTGTGTGTGAGAAGTTCCTACATCAGGGGAAGACTGATGACAAGGATCTTTCCCCAGAGCCTACAAAGAGAGAAAGACTTCCCCTGGAGCTGGCACCCTGAATTTGGACTTCTAGCCTTTTAAGCTTTGAGACAGTAAATTTCTCTTTGTTAAAGGCATCCACTTGTGGTATTTCTGTTACAGCAGCACTAGATAACTAAGACATCATCCTAAGATTAGTACCTTGTCTTCTGTGCAACCTGGGTGTGCAAAACTGTGTCTTAGGTATAGAAACAAGGAGGATACAGACAAGGAGATGGATGCAGGGATCTTTTACAGTATTGTAAAATATGAACATCTGCATTCCTTTTTTCACCTTAAATACAGCAAATGAGTATATTTTTCTTTTCAAAAATATACTTTAATTGCACACCTTTAAGTTCTAGACTGTGGAGCAGATAGTTCAGCCATGACCCCGGAGCATCCACCTTTCAAGGAAAGGAACCCCGAGTTCTAATCCCAGCTCTGCCACCAACAATAAGAAACTTGGAGAACTCCTAAACGTTAAACAGCATGGTCTTCATCCTTTCATGCCTTTACCTCTGTCATTCTCTTTGCTTTTATGCCCCTTCACCTTCTTCTGACAGTCGTCTTTCAAAGCTCAGTTGAAATGTCACCTTCTCTGAAGACTTCTTCAGCCTCCCCAAACAGATGTGAGCACTTCCTCTGCTGAGCTCTTCTGCACATACCTCTATTTAAAACATTTTTCATTTGTCTAATTCATCTACTCAAAGTTTTATTGGGTGAATACTATATGCCCAGGCACTGGTATAGGTACCAGTGATACATGAGTCAAACAAACTGGCAAAAACTTCTGTTCTTGCAGAGTTTACATTCTAAACCACTATCCCAGTTGCCATTGAGTTGATTCCAACTCATGGTGACCCCATGTGCTTCAGCGTAGAACTGCGCTCCATAGCATCTTCATAGCTGTGACCTTTTAGAAGTAGGCCTTTCTTTTGAGGCACTTTTGGGTGCATTCGAACTGCTAACCTTTCAGTTTGTAGTCAAGCACTTAATAATTTGCATCACTGTCATGGACTGAATTGTGTCCCCCAAAAAATGTGGGTAGCAACTTGGCTAGGTCATGATTTCCAGTATTGTATGATTGTGTTATCTGATGTGATTTCCTTATGTGATGTAAACTCTAGCACTATGATGAGATTATATGGGATCTCCTCATGTGTTATAAACTCTATCACTGTGATGAGGTTATACTGATGAGGTTGACAAGATTAATGTCTTAATGCAATCTCTCTTGAGATATAAGAGATAAGCGAGCAGAGACACATAGGAACCTCGTACCACCAAGAAAGCAGTGCCGGGAGCAGAGCACGTCCTTTGGACCTGAGGTTCCTGTGCAGAGAAGCTCCCAGACCAAGGGAAGACTGATGACACGGACCTTCCTCCAGAGCCAATGGTGAAAGCGTTCCCCTGGAGCTGAAGCCCTGAATTTGCACTTGTAGCCTACTGGACTGGGAGAGAATAAACTTTTCTTTGCTAAATCCATCCACTTGTGGTATTTCTGTTGGAGCAGCACTAGATGACTAAGACAATCACCCAGGGAGTATATTCTAGACCATTACTGTCCAGTAGAACTTTCTGTGGTGATGGATATGTTTTATATCTGTGCTGTTCAGTGTCTGTATCTATCAAGCTTGAAATGTGACTATTGTGACTCAGGAACTGGATTATAAATTTTATTTCATTTTAATTTCTTTAAATTGAATGGGCATTTGTGGCTAGTGGCTACCATATTGGACAATGTCATTCTAGAGGAAGAGATGGACTCTGAAAGAGTCAGTAGACTAATATATCATTACAAATTGTGATTAGGATCATGATGGAATCACATATAGTATGGCAACAGAGAATAACCAGAGAGACTCACTTTGATAGGTGGACAAGAGTAGCTTCTTGGAGGAAGTGACATTTGATCTAAGACCTGAAGGATGAGAAGATATCAGCTATTTAAAGAGCAGGAAGAAGACCTTGCCAGGGAAAGGGAACAGGGGGTAAGAAACCTGAAGGTGGGAACAAGTATGGCATGTTGAAGGAACTGAAGGTCTTAAGTGTGGCTGGAGTAGGGAGGGTAGGTGCTGTGAATGGAGGTTGGAGAGGGAATCAGGGATCAAATCATTCAAGGCCTTTAGGCCACAGGGGAGAAGAAGGGGCTTCTAAGAAGTCCTAGCATCAGGCAGAGAAAGAGCAGGGTGCTGAGCCCACCTCTCCTGGCTGTCCACTCAGTGCTGCTGCTGCCACCCGACGCTGCCCCAGCAACGTGGGCCCCCAACCTTTGCACGCGATGCCAGTCCTGGTGGTGAGCCTCATCTGCACTCTGTCTCCACCCCTGTCTCCAGTCTGACTTATTTCGGCCTGTCTAATTTACATAGCTGCTGTACACGGGTAGTGCATGTCAGGCTCCAGGGCCTGCTCATGTTTGTCTCTTTGAAAGAGAAATACTGCCATCTCAACCAGAGCCATCTTTTCTGATCATGCCTGCTTGATGGTTAAGATTCTGGAAGCATTTAGCACGAGGAGGAATTGCTGTAATGACAAGTGGATCCTTCTGTAACCTCCACTTAATTGGATGAAACGACAGCCCCAGCAAAGACTCAAATAAAATTTGGTGCAGTTAGACAATGTTGAACAGCTGGTGCCAGAACCAGTGTGGAAGTCTTGCAACTGGTTCATGGAACCATAGAGGAGGAGCCTGTGCTTGTGGGCCAGGTAAAGGTGTTTGTTGCACCTATTGATCTCTCCATCCTCCCCCTGCATCCTGTGGATATTCTTTTCAGAGGGTTCCTTGAAGGAGGTTGTGGGAGGCACTGAGGCAGAGGAAATACCTTAGATTGGATTCCCTGGAGACAAAATCAGCCCTTCAGAGTTGTCCCAAACTGAGGCAAGGGGACCTGACCTTTGTATTCCCACATCAACCAGTCACTGGCTATGCTGTTTTACCTCCAGGAAGCATAATGGTAGGTGAGTAGTTTCCAGGGTGAGATGAAGTGGTGAGCAATCTGCAGCTGACATCCCTAGCAGCTGCGGAAGGGGTGCATTCACCTCCGTGCAGGCAGAACACTCCAGTATCCACTACAGCACGGTCCCTTGCTTAGGAGCTATGATCAGCCAGACTGACCACCCATGGTTCCCTGGGGATTCTTGATCTTCAGATGTTAGCTCCAAGGTACCCCATACCCTGAACTCCTCTGCTCCTTTCTTCCAATTTTCTGTACTCAGCCCTCCACCTGTTTTGGGTGAAATTGAGCAAATCCTTTCTCTACCTGGGCCTCAGGTTTCTCTCAATCCTTTTTCTTCTTGCCTCTAACAACTTCACTGTCCTTCAGTGACCCTCTCTTACTGTCTTCTGTTTTTGTTCCCCATGCTTGATCAACTGTGTCTGAATGCAGCTCATCAGTGCTCCCCCCTTCCCTCCTATGATCCTCCCTTTCAGTCTAATTCCCAGCAGTGAGTCTGGAAGCCCCACTTGCACCATCTATCAGAGCATCCTGGTATGGTGGGGAAACAGGTGGGTTCCAGGATAGACAGCCTAAATGAGGATCCCCGCTCAGCTGCTTTCCAAATGAGTGATACTGGGAGAGTTGGGCTTTCTTCTTGTTGACCTTGTGCTCATAGACATGGATTCATTATATTCTGTGTTTCATGTTATACTTTCAGGAGTTTGAATCTTTCTCATCTGTAAAATTGGGACAAGTGTATCTACTTAATAGAACTGCTGTGAGAGAATAAGATATTCCTCAAAAGGCACGTAGTATGATGCCTGGCATATGGTAGGAGTTGTCATAGTTACTGTCTTTACTGAAAGCCAAGGTCAGCTCACCTGGACAAGGGCAGTCCAGGTCAAATTTCAGAACTTAGCTTAGACTCCAGATTTTGGAATCCAGTTTTAAAAGCCTTGAGAGGGGAAAAGGTGTCTGTGGCAAATCCAGGTTATGCATGATTTGGTTGTAGGGCCTCCAGTCTAGTCCAAGCCCATTCCCCAGAGCTTGGAATGAATGGAGACCTGAGGGCTACACCTAAGTGCAATCCCACATTGACAGCCAAGGCCAGTTGCATTCATGCTTGTTTACTCCCCTCGTCCACCCATGCTATCCTCCCACCTAGCTCTCTCCTCATGCATCCATGGCCTTGGCTTCTGCGTGGGAGAAGGGGGCTGTGAGAATCATGTCTCCCTGTCATCTCAGGCTCAGTGTAGGCGTCTTTCTGTCTTCGCATGCAGTAAGAGTCTGCATGGAATCCCACATCCCCATCCCATTGCTACTCCATTGTTGGACACACAGCGGGACTCCACAGACAAATAGAAAAGACTTGATCACTGTTTATTTTCCTTAATTTTCATTGTGCCTCTTTTATTTTTACCCTTGATTACAAGCAACAGAGAAGTTCCCCTGGATATTTATTTTATTCCCCTCTGCAGCTGTTGGTTTGGATAGCATCCTCTAGACCGACCCCCCTGGTAGGCTCAGAAAAGAGAAAAATTAGCTAAAAGGGAAACAAGAGAAGATTTTTTAGTTCAGGGCGGGAGCCTCATTTTGCCAAACCTGTAGTCTTTTGCCTAGATCCAGAACCTGCTTTGAATGCCAGCCCACAGCTTCGGGGGACAAGTGCTTTTGTTGTTGTTATTGTTGTTTTGCTTGGCTGTTTTTGTTATTTGAAGATAAGCCAGCCTCCTCAAGGCCCCTCTACAGATTGTTTTGAAGATTCAGTCTTACCACTTAGAGAGAACGCCAATCTTCTTGTCAGGTGGTTAGGTAGGACTGTGGTTATTTACTCCTTCAGCCTCGTATATTTATTCATTCACAGACATATTTATGTATCTGCTAATTACTTGTATTTTGTCAGTGGATAGGGTGCAACATTAAATGAGACCATTTCCCTGACTTCAAAGGCACTCAGGACCTGGCTGGGGAGACTTGCATGTAAATCAGTGATAGCAATGAAGGGTCCACAACATTGCATTTAGAGAATGGTCACTGTTGAGTGCACGAGTGTGCTGTCGTTGTCCATTGGTCCAGTTCTCCATTTTATTAGGTACTGGCTTTGTGACCTTGGGCAAATTACTTACCCTGTCTGTGTCTGTTTCCCTATCACTTATGAAGTGGGAATGCTAGAATTCGCCTCAGAGGATAGCGATGATTAAATGAGATAATGTATACGTTGTGTTTGTGGAATGCCTGGTGCAGTCTGAACAGTTAGTAAGTGTCGGCTGTTGTCACTGCTGCTTTTAAGTAAGAGAAGACAGGCTGTGACTCCAGAGATGGGTTCAAAATTTGGCTTCATCACTCAATGAACTAACCTGTGGCAAGTCACCTAACTGCTTCTCCCTTGTAAATGGTAGGAGTTTTACTGTTAGGTAAGGACAGTGCTGCACAAAATGTGGTCCATGGACCAGCAGCATCAGCGTTGCTGGCAACTTGTTAGAAATATAAATTCTCAGGCTCCACCAAGACCTATTGAATTAGAATCTGGGGTGAGGTCCAGGAATCTGTGTTTTAACAAGGCCTCCGGAGGATTATGATGCATGCTAAAATTTGAACAGCACTGAGTTAGCCATAAGATGTGAAAATTGTCTGGCACAGAACGTGCTCAGATATTGATGCTCGCTAAGAGGTATATGCAGTAGTTGTTATTGCGGTGAAAGCAAACAATGGGCGGTGAGTCAGTCTTTTTGAGAGTGCACAAGGCTTCAACGAAAGGTTCTATTTAACCAGCTCTATAAAGATGATTAGGTGTCTGAGTGGTGCAAATGGTTTGTGCACATCTTCTAACCACAAAGTTGAAGGTTCGAACCCACTCAGCTGGTCTGTGGAAGAAAGTCCTGGCCGTCTGCTTCCTTAAAGATTATAGCCAAGAAAACCCTTTGGAACAGTTGTATTCTGTAACATATGGGGTCACCGTGAGTCAAAATAAAGTTGACGGAAGAGAGTTTGGTTTGGTTTTTATCAAGATGATTAGGAGTTTTCGAGAAGGAAAGGCATCACTAGATGGAAGCACAGATGGGCAAGGGCAGGCTGGGTGGAAAATCACGGCCATGTTTGGAGAATGCCGCAAAGTTTGGTGCTGCTCAGGCACAGAATGCAAGGAAAGGGGTGGCTGGAGACTCAGGTACAGACCAGCGTTCTGTAAGAGCCAGGTCACGAGGGCCTGGGCTGGCCAGGCCAAGGGCTCTGGGCTTGATCCTGGATGCTACCGACAGATTTTAAACAGAATTGAGAGATGAAATTTGTTGTTAGGAAGATCAGTCAGTTAGGTAGCAGCATAGCAGCAGGAAGACCCAGTGGACCAAGGCAAATGATGGCCCCTGGGGTCTCCAGAAGAAATTTTCTTCTTAAATTGAACATTGGCTGGTATACCAGTTGTCATTTTCTTACTTGGTCATCCACCTAGCTTCTCATAGGCATTTATTAAGGATGTACAATGCTCAAGGCACTTGGGGATATATACATATGACAAGCGAAGCATCATCCATACCCTCCTGGGATGCACAGTGCCCTGAGAAAGATGACAAATGAAATTATTAGACAATGCAGTAAGGAAAGGAGCTGATCTTGATTGAACACGGGGCACACTGTAGGTGCTGTTGTTAATACAATCACTGCTATTTGTCTTCTCCTAGCACTGTTCTTGGAGTCCCTGGGTGGTGCAAATTGTTAAGCACTCGACTACTAACCAAAAGGTTGGTTAGGATGTCCATCCTTTAAGTATAATTGCACTTAGTCCTCACATTGACCCATTTTACAACCAAAGAAGCTTCACTCTGAGGTTTTCTATATCAGGACATGCAAAGGAATAGATATCAAAGTGGCCATTGGGTTTGGGGAAGCCTCGTAAGTGACTAGAACACGGCGGTTGGAGGATAAAGCTGGAAGGGAGTCAGGACACAGAAACAGGCCGCTCAAGGTTCCAGACAAAGGAGGCTGCACTTTGTCCTGTCAGCAGCAGGGCAGTCTTTAAAAGATGTGAAAATGGCGGATGATGTGATCAGAGCCGCTTCGGAGAGATGCTCTGACATCTCCCAGTACTTGCAGGCAGAAAGCAAGGTCTGGGGTGGTAATGTTTTGTGAGGGGTGCTGACATTTATCCATCGCATTTCTACTTCTTTGCCTAATTCTTTTAAGATCTGTGTCTGTGTCCAAATCTCAGCAAGATGAGTGAGGCACTGAAGCTCTTTTATTCTCCCGCCCCCAAAAGATCCCATTAGTAACAGCCTATCACTTCCCACAGCTTAGGAATGGCAGCCGCCGATGGATTGAATGTGGGCTGCACGTGTGTGTCCTGAGGATGGAAGGGGGATGAGGGCTAGGAGGGGAGATGGAGGAGGAGGCTCCCTCTCCCTCTTGGGTACTGGGTTCTCCACACACACCAGCTCAAATAATCCTCTCAGAACAGGGAGCAGACCTTGTTCCCATTTTACAAGTGATACAATGAAGTCAGGAAAGTTAGATATCTTGCTCAGGGTCACACAGCTGCCAGTTGGCTGGACCAGCTCCTGTTCCCAAAGGCCACCTGGCCTTGGAATCCTGATGTTGTGGTTTGCTCTGTGTAGGCAACGTTATTGCTGGTAACACCTCACTAATAAAACTCCATCTTTATAATGGGAATGTGTCCAACCACTCCAAGACCTTAGTGCCCTGTGGTAAGCTGTGGAATGGCTTCCCAAAGATGTCCACTTCCTAATCCCTGGAACCTATGAATATGCTGCTTTTACATGGCTAAAGAGACTTTGCAGATGTAATCATATTGTTGTTAGTTGCTGCTGAGCTGGCTCCAACTCATGAAAACTCCATGTACAACAGAATGAACTGTTGCCCGTTCCTATGCCATTTTCACAATCATTGGCTTGTTCGAGTCCATTGTTGCAGCCACTGTGTATTTTGAGTGCCTTCCAACCTAGGGGGCTCATCTTCCAGCACTGTATCAGACAATATTCTTGTGTGATCCATAGAATTTTCGTTGGCTGAGTTTCAGAATTAGATCACCAGGCCTTTCTTCCTAGTCTGTCTTAGTCTGGAAGCTCTGCTGAAACCTGTCCACCATGGGCGACCCTGCTGGTATTTGAAATACCGGTGGCATAGCTTCCAGCATCATAGCAACACGCAAGCCACCACAGTACAATGAATTGACAGATAGTGATCACACAAAGGATCTCGATATTGGGAGATTATCCTAGATTATCCAGGTGGGCCTTGTAAGAGGGAGGCAGGAGTGTTAGAGTCAGAGGTGGAGATGTGACAGTGAAAACAGAGAGAAGGAGAAGATGTGACAACAGAAGCAGAGGAAGGGAGGGAAGGATGGAGGGAAGGAAGGGAATGTATATATACAGAGAGAGACTGATTAATTGGAAGATGCTGCACTGCTAGCTTGGAAGGGGCCACAAGTCAAGGAATGCAGGCAGCCTGTAGAAACTGAAGTCAAGAGAGCAGATTCTCTCCTAGAGCCTCCAGAAGGGACGTAGCCCTGCTGACATCTGGATTTTAGGACTTTTGACCTCCAGAAATGTGAGAATTGTAAGATAATCTGTTTGTATTATCTTTAAGGCACTGAGTGTGTGGTAATTTGTTACAACAGCAATAGAAAATGTTTACGGGGCCCCGCAAGTTGTAAGGCAGGCGACACAGTGTCCTGCTTTGTGTATACACGTGAGACCAGATTTGTGTGACCTTGGCCATCCTTCCCTTCTCTGAGCTTCACTTCTCTCGTCTGTAAAATGGGAGGTTGTAATACTTGAGATTTGATTTCCTCAGGGAAAACATAGGTTCCTTCCTAGTGCTGGCAGTTCCTCCATGGCCCACTCTTAAGGCACCCAGCACTTCCCTTCAGAGCAGTTTTATTTGTTTTGACAATTTGATGAGGAAACTATCGACAGAGGTCAGGGCAGAGGTAAGGGAACAAACAAGGAATAGTGAGGCACCCAGGGACAAGAAATAGCAGGAAGTTGTTACTTTCCCAGGGCTGCAGGGGCAGGAAGTGGTGATACCAGAGCCTAGTAAGAGCTGGGCCGTGGAGAAGCGGCCACTAAGCAGCAGGAGCTAGGGCCCTATAAGATGCAGCTATTGCCAGAGAAGAGGCATTGTGAAAGCAGGGAAACAAGGAAGAAATACACTGAGCTTTCTCTCTTTGTCTGCTGCTGTGCCCTCTTATCGGCTGACCCCCTTGGGAGCCAGCAGGCAAGGGAGCTAGGAAATATAGTTGATAGGGGTAGACCTGTAGGGGCACAGGGCAGGGTGGACGTAGAATTGGAGAAGGGAGGGACAAACAGAATAATCAGCATGAAAGTGCAGCTGGTGTTGATTCATTTGCACTGCTGTGTAATATTCCATTGTCCTTCATAGGATTTATTGCAGTGGTCATAAGACAGTTATTTATGAGATGATTTGGTTAAAAAGCGAGTTCTCTGAAAGCAAAATTGTGTCCCTGTGCCCACCATTGTCTCCCCAGGACCAGATCGCATAGTAGGTGCTCAATGAATATTTCTTATATGAATAAATGAATGAATGTACACCTGTGAAGATCCTTTGAAAGTCACAGATCACTATCCACAAGTTCTTCTTCACTAATTAAGACCATGCTCAGAGAGATCAAGCAGTTTTCCTAAGGTCAGACAGATGGTGAGTACCAGAGCCTGGATCTGAATTCCAGGCCCCTGGGTCCAAGCCCAGCGGTACTCCCACCCCAGCTCAGCTGCCTCCCCTGTTGCACATCTGAGCAAAAACTCTGCCTCTGGCTTTTGAACCAAAGCCTTTTGGTCTGCTGGTCTCATGTAGGCTCCTCAGGTGACTGGCTCCTGTGACAGGTGCTGCCCCTAAGACGCTGTTTCCTGGGCGGGGGCACCTTCACAAGGAAGCACAGCAAGCATATCTCAGCAGAGGTTTACAGCATCTCACTGGGCACCCCTCGGAATTGCAAAGCACATACCCTGGCTGTGATGAGTGGAAAAGGAAACATGTCCCCTTATGGTGGAGCTGAAGAGGAGAGCTCCCAAGGCCTTGAGGATTGGAAGGGTGGGGCCAGCTCCTTGTTGGGCCCCCAGGGGTGCAGCAGGGGCCACAGCTTCAGGGAACATGGCAGACTCCCATTGCTGTATCTGGACCACCCACTGCTTCTTATAGTGTGGAAATGGTGAGCTTTGAGGAAATGTCACCCTGCCTCACTGCCTCCCGGGGTTCTGCAGTTGCCACAGCCCACAAGGAAGGCTACTTTGAGAGATGGGCACCGCAGGATCTAATGGGACATCCAGGCCACAGTTGCCCTGCTGGCTACTTTGGAGCTGGGCAGAACTAGGTTCAAATTCCAGTTTTCTGTGCATTTCCTCTCTGTACCTGTGTTCTTATTAGTAAATTAAAGATAAGACAGTAATGCCTTCTTTGCAAGATTCTTGTGAGGATTTAGTAACAAGATAATATTTATTGTGCGTGTAATACATAATAGGCATTAACCTAATCACTTTATATGTATTCTCCTATTTAATGGTCACAGCAGTTCTGTGAGGTAAGTACTGTCATCACCCTTGCAACTCAGGTCACATGAGTTTGACAGGCATGCCTTTGATATACTAATGTTTACTGACTTTTATGATAGCTTTTCAAAACTGTGAACATTTACCATAGGCCCAACGGACATCTGGTGTGTGATTCGACTTTCTCTGAGCTATTTGTTCCTATAGATCTGTGCTGTCTGATATGGCAGCCACTGGCCACATGTGACTCTTTAAATTCAACTTTAGATTAATTAACATGAAAAATCTCAGTTTCTCAGTTGCGTGAGCCATGTTTTGAGTGCTCAGTAGCCACGTGTGGCTAGTGGAAACTGTATTGGCCAATGCAGATACAGAACATTTCCATCATTGCAGAAAGTTCTATTAGACAGTGTTGCTATGGATGATGGTAGAATGGAGCCCTGACTAGGGGCAAAGAGTGGACAAGTGGACCTAGAATACCCTGAGACTCTCAGATAAGGCAGTGAGGAGGACTCCAGCTCTCAGCTAGGATGGATAAGATGGAACAAACCAGCATTCCTTTTGGGGAGAAAATTCCTTGACAGTCCATTTAGAATAGAAGCAGAAGTCTCAAAGAATCTCAATGTGGTGTTTGGAAGGCAAGGAAGAAACTGTTACAAGGAGAAGGAGGGGTCGAATGTTAACATCTAGTGGGTTTAGCATTATAGAAGCCATTCATGAACTAAGCAAGAGCTGTTTTGGTGGTGTGGTGGGTGGCCAAAGCTAAATTAGAGGGGATGTGAGACAGTTGGAGACAGAGAGTATAGATCATTCTTATTGAGAACTTTGATTATGAAGCAGAAGAGAGAGCTAAGGGGATGCTGGCTGAAAGTGAATGTAAATTCCAAAGTGGAGGAGGAGCAGGTGATGATGGTGATGGGAGCAATGGCGGTGGTTTTCATTGAGGGATACTGGTGTGTTGCTGATGGGAAGAATCACGTTGCTAAAAAGAGGTTGACTGTTCAGGAGAAAGAAGCTTTGATTCATCATGCGGTGTGTCTGAGAAAAGGGAAGGACATAGGATCCAAGGCACAGCAGAAGTGGCCTCAGCTGGAAATAACAGCCGGTGGTGGATTTGTATGTTTGGCAGCAGGGAATTGAGGGAGTTCTTGTCTCATAATGTCTATGATGAGGGCCTCTGCTTCAAATAAGGAGGGAAATGCATCTTCTGAAGGAGAGGAGTGAGTGTGGTTAAAACAGTCACTGAGGAGAGTGAGTTTACCAGACAAAACTACTAGGCCTGTCTACAACACCCAAGCCGCATCAAGGGACCGTGATAACAGGTTCCCCTGATATGTGACTTTTCATAGCAGTTCTTAGCTAACCAAGTACAGAGACTCCAGTACCTCAGGACTCAACATGTGGTCCATGGACCCTCAGCACAGACCGACTGAATCAGAAACTTTGGGGGTAGGCCCAGCCATGTGTGTGTTTTAACACGCCCTCCAGGTAATTCTGATGCATGCCCAAGTATGAGACCCACTGACTTAGGGTAGCTGCCATACAAAATAAATCCAGAAATGTCTAATAGCTCAAATGGGAGGGAGCTTTGCTTTTTCCTCATGACATATCTAAAATGGGCAGCTCTCCTCCAAGTGGTGACTCAGGGACCCAGGTTCTTTTTGTCTTTTGCCAGAGATTTTCACCATGTGCTTCTAAAGTCACCCTGCTCTTCTGCATCAAGTGTTAGAAAGGGAAGATTTGTTTTCTATTGTCATTGTTACTTTTTGCCTGGTTTGATGGACCAAGCCTGTAGGAGGTGCACATTTGCACTTACTTTCCATTGTCAGGAGTCCCTGGGTGGCGCCATGGGTTAACACGCTCACTGCTAACCAAATGGTTGGAGATTCCAGTCCATCCAGAGGCGCCTTGAAGAAAGACAGTCTACTTTAGAAAAATCAGCTATTGAAAACCCTGTGGAGCACGGTTCTACTCTGACACACATGGGGTCACCATAAATCGGAATTGACTCAACGGAAACTTGGTGTTGGTTACTGGCTCCATTGGCTAAAACTCAGGTGTGGCCACACCTGATTACAACAGCAGCTGGCAAGTGTCATCTACCTATGTTTCAGAAACAAAGGGACATATTTGTGAACAGTGAGGTAGTCTTTGTCACAGTGAGATGGTCTTTACTCATTTATCCAGTAATGATTGAGCCACTACCTGGAGGCAAGGTGGCAGTGAAGGCCCCTCAGTCATGAGGTTAAATCACCAACTTTAGGTAGGATGGTTGGGAGAAGCCCCTATAAAGCATGAGAGAAGGAGCCAGACAGATTAAGAGAAGCTCAGCATTCATTTGAAGTATTTGTGATTTAGGGGCCGTATGTAGTGGGGGTTGCCTGGGAAGGGCTGCTCCTCTTTATTGCTGGTTGCTTTGGGCCAGACACTATACCAAAACAAAGCAAAATAATTCGTTGCCATCTAGTGGATTCTGACTCATAGCGACCCTTTAGGATAGAGTAGAACTGCCCCATAGGGTTTCCAAAGCTGTAAATCTTTACAGAAGCAGACTGCTACATCTTTCTCCAGGGAGCAGCTGGTGGGTTTGAACTGCCAGCCTTTCAGTTAGCAGCTGAGCCCTTAACCACTGCGCCACTAGGGCTCCTCCAGACACTATACTATGGTATTTTTAACATTAAGTAAGAAAGTATTATGAATGAGGAAAACGATGCTCAGAGAGGTTAAGTGGCTTGTCCAGGTTGTACAGCTAGTTAGTTGCAGAGATGGGAGTGAATGCGGGGTTATAACTAAAGCATTTGATTTTCCATCTATACCTTGATATGGGTATCTTTCTAGGGGCTTCCCTCCAGAGGAGCCTGAGGATCATAGAACCCTAAGCTGGAAGGAAGCCCTGAAGCCATTTTGTCCAAGCCTCCATCAGAAGCTTCAGGCATTCACCTTAAGAATTCTACTTCTAAACTTCAGAATGTCCACTTTACTAAAGGAATCTGGGCATGGATGCCTTTGTAGCATCCAGCTAGCAGCCTCCTCCCTGGGGGCCCCTTCTTGCCCAGGGATGTGTTCTCAGATAGCTGGGGATTCTGAATCCATGACACCATCTCCAAGGCCTGTTTTGTTAGCCGTGCTCCCAGTGGGTGGAGACTTAGGCAGCATGAGCTCATTGACCCAAGTGCTCATCTAACTCCAGATGCACCTGATGCATTGGTTAGTTGCAGTGGATCCACAGAGGCTTCTCAGATGCCAGGTTAAATCACCCACAGCTGTTCTTCTTCCATTAACACACACGTCTGAGATCTCTAAGTACCACGTCCTTCCTTATCAAAGTAGCATTGGGAGGGATGCTTCATTTTGGTTACAATTATATTGAAATAATTTTTTAAAGGTTAGGATGGATGTTGTTAAGATGTCGTTTTCTGTGGAAAGTGGTTTACGGCTAAATGGAAAAAAAAAAGTCAAAATAAATGAAATCTTTTCTTTATCATTTTTGTTAAGAAAAAAAAATCTGTCTAAAATATTTCTGCCATCTGTTTCCTATTATTTCTAAAACTTTGTGTTGAGTGTCTGGGGGGTAGAGGAGACACAAATGGCCATCCGAATTGTTTTAAGTAATTAAAACTGACAAAATTTGTAAGATTTTACCTAATCTCTGGATGATTTGATTGGAGTCAACCAGATGTAAAAATGCCTGTGACGAATTATTTTCTGCCTATATGACATGCAGTTTTGACACAATATCTTGAAAACAGCTGCTAAGTATGTGATCTGGGGATTTGACAGTGCAGACGGACAATTCTGTGTACTCAGAAAAGCTTGGAGGAAATCCAGTATAACTTTGGTCATAAGAATGAATTGTGCTTATTCAAGAAGGAACCCTGTTTCAGTAATAAGAAGGCAAGCAAGACCTGCAGATCACTTTTCTCTCTCTCTCTCTGAGGCATTTATGTTCTGGTATTAGTCAATATATTTGTGCCCTTGACCTTTTTTCTTTTGGGAAAACTCATTTCAGGACCTAACTCATATGTTAATTTCTTCATTGTTGTTGTTGGGTGCCATCAAGTTGTGACCCCATATGACAGAGTAGTGACCCCATATGACAGAGTAGGACTGTCTGTCACACAGGGTTTTCTAAACTATAATCGTTACAGGAGCAGATCACCAGGTCTGTCTCCCACACAGCCTCTGGATAGGTTCCAACTGCCAACCTTTTGATTAGCAGTCGAGTGCTTAACCATTGCGCCAGGAAGTCTCCTTTAAATTCTCCAATGAGCCCTCTTTAACCCCACAGCAGTTTGCGTGTCTGTGGTGCCCATCCCATCGTACTGCACTACAGCTACTCACTAATGTATATCTCTCCTTCCACTATTGGCTCTGACACTTACAACTATGTAACCTTGGGAGAATCACTTTAACTTTTCAAGCCTCAGTGTTCACATATGTAAAATGGGGATAGTGAGTCTTTTCTCCCAGTCCTGCTAAGAGATAAATGTGATGTCACGTGTAAAACCCACAGTGGGTACCTAGTAAATGCTCAATGAATATTAACTCACCTTTTCTTCCTTATTCAACGTCCTTCAGTTGCTGTTGAGTCAATTCCAACTCATGTGACCCCTGTGTTTCAGAGTAGAACTGTGCTCCATAGGGTTTTCAATAACTGATTTTTCAAAGTAGATTGCCAGGACTTTCTTCCTAGGCACCTCTGGGTGAACTCAAACTGCCACCCTTTGGTTAGCAGCCAAATGCTTAACCATTTGCACCACCCAGGGACTTAGAAAAGAGTACAATCTCTTCATGGGTAGGAGCTATTTCTTATTCCCATAAGACCCATAACAAGCATTTGGTATGTGTTTGTCAAGTGTGAATGAGTAAGTGAATTAATGATAAGTGAGTACATGGAGCTTATTATTTCCTGCAATAACTCATACCTACACTAATTATCCTAAAGACAGGGGCCCTGCCCAAATGCAAGTGAGTTCACTGTGGAGGCCTTTGACAGGTATGACCTTATTCATTACAGTGCCCATCAGTTCTTCCTCAGATGTGTCTGTCTCTCATCTGTTCTTACTCCACATGTCAGAGCCACAGATGTCCCCATCCACTTGCGATAGTAGGACCTATCTTTTCTGCTTACTCTTGGTATATCCAATGCATTTCCTCTGCGGGCTCCTTATCTTTGGCCTGTAAGCTTGTCTATATCATCCCATCCTGAGAAGTAATGCCTTGCTTGATTTGCAGATGCAAGAATCATGGTAACTCTACGTAATGCATTCTCACTATTTGCTAAAAACTTTACATGCATTATCTCATTTATTTCTCACAGTACCCTTTAACGTAGGTAGTATAGTGTTCCTACTTTAGAACTGAAGAAACTGAGTTTCAGAGAGAAGTAACTTGACTACAATTGCAGAGCTACCTTCTTCCCTTCCAGACAAGCTTTTTAGGAGAATTGTCCAACTTCATTGGCCACAATTGTTTGCATCCCTTCAGGACTGGGCTTCCGTAACTGATGTCTCTTGGTTTCCTTCCTATTTCTACAAGTGAATCTTTTCTGTCCTGGTTCCTCTTTCCATGCCTTCCCCTTAAGTGTAGTGGTTCCTAGAGCTGTGGCTCACATACCCTTACTTGCTCCATGTTCTCTCTGTAAGTGATTCCGTCCAGTCTCATTATTTTAATTTTCACCAAGGATGCTGATGACTCCCACACCCACGTCTCGTGCTTTGGACAATTCTGTTCAACTGCCGATTAATTAGCTGCCAGAGATATTTCCGTGGATTGCCACAGGCAGCTCAGGCTCAACATGTTCTTCCTAGATTTTTGATTGCCATTAATGGCCCCACCATTTATTTTATCACTGAAGCCCAAAATAAATCTGAGATTTATCGTAGATTCCTACCTCTCCCTCAACCCTCCACCCATCCCATTCCCACATCTAATCAGTCAAAATAGACCTGCCACTTTATCTACTGAATATTTCTTGACTATATCTCTTCCTTACCATCACTATTATCACTGCCCAGACTCAGGCTCTCATCAGTTCTCAACTGGACTGTTGCGGTGCCTTTGTGTGGGTGTACTTTTATTTTGACATATAACATAAATGCAAAAAAGGGTACAAATCATAACTAAATACTTTAATGTAATCAACATCCAGATCAAGATATAGACTATAGCCAGCACCTAGAAGCCTCCCTTGTATGCCTCCAAGTCACTAATTCCCCACCTGAAAGGTATTCTGACTAGTAGAGTAGTTTCACCTGTTTTTAAATTTTATATAAATTGACTCAACGTATGTATGCTTTATGTCTGATTTCTTCCATTCAGAATCATATTTGTGAGTCTCTTCCATGTTGTGTAGCAATATTCCTTTTCCATTTTTGAATCGTATGTCATTGTATGAGTAAACCAAAATATATCCATTCTACTGACAGACATCTGGGTTGTTTCCTGTATTAGGCCAGGGTGAACCATGCTGCTATAAATATTCTGTGTGTGTCTTTTGTTAGTCGTATGGACTACGTTTGTCTTGGGTAGATAACTAGAAGTGGATTTGTTGTTTGGATGAAGTAGATACTGCCAAACAGCTTTCTAATGTGACAACCTGGTGTTGTCAATCTTTTAATTTTAGCCACTATTCCAATATCTCATTGTGGTTTTTAAGTTGCATTTCTGTGATGACTAATGAGATTGAGCATCTGTACGTTTTTTTTTTGGCAATTCAGGTATCCTCTTTTGTGCCTGTTTAAGTCTTTTGCCTTTTTTTTTTTTAAATTGGGTTGTGTTTAATTTATTTGTAGGAATTCTTTTTTTTTTATTATGCTTTAAGTGAAAGTTTACAGAGCAAATTAGTTTCTCATTAAACAATACACATATTGTTTTGTGACATTGGATGCCAACCTCACGACGTGTCAACACTCTCCCCTTCTCAACCTTGGATTCCTCATTTCCATTCATCCAGCTTTCCTGTCCCCCTCCTGCCTTCTTGTTCTTGCCCTGGGCTGGCGTGCCCATTTACATGATTGAGCTACATGTGTTATTGTTTGTTTTATGGACCTGTCTAATCTTTGGCTAAAGGGTGAACCTCAGGAGTGACTTCCGTACTGAGTTAAAAGGATGTCCGGGGGTCATACTCTCAGGGTTTCTCCAGTCTTGTCAGACCAGTAAGTCTGATATATTTTTTTGTGTGTATGAGTTTGAATTTTTTTCTACATTTTTCTCCAGCTCTGTTCTGGGACCCTCTATTGTGATCCCTGTCAGAGCAGTTGGTGGTGGTAGCCAGGCACCATCTAGTTGTTCTGGACTCAGTCTGGTGGAGGCTGTGGTAGTTATGGCCCATTAGTCTTTTGGACTAATCTTTCCCTCGTGTCTTTGGTTTTCTTCATTCTCACTTGCTCTAGACAGGGTGGGACTAAGACCCTAGATGCTACTCACCAAAGTAAGATGTAAGACATTTTCTTTATAAACTTTATATTTACTGGATAAGTCCTTGTCCAGTATATGTATCATAAACGTCCTTTCCCATTCTATGGCTTGCCTTTTCACTTAATGATGTCTGTTGATGAATAAAAGGTATTAATTTTAATGAGGCCCAATTATCAGACTTTTTTTTTTAACCATGTTTAAGAAATGGTTGTATTCTCAAAGATGAGAAAGTTACTCTTCTATGTTATCATCTATGTAAGTTGTGTGCTATTGAGTTGATTCTGACTCCTAGCGACCCTATATTACAGGGTAGAACTGCCCCACAGGGTTTCCTAGGCTGTAATTTTTACGAGAGCAGTTTGCCAGGTCTTTTCTTCCACAGAGCCGCTGGTGGGTTCGAAACACTGACCTTTTGGTTAGCACCTAAGCGCTTAACCATTGCACCACTAGGGCTCCTTTTATGTTATCATCTATTGTTGTTGTTAGGTGCCATTGAGTCGATTCTGACTATGTGCAAAACAACACTGCTTGGTGCTGCGCCATCCTCACAATCGTTGTTAGGCTTGAGCCCATTGTTGCAACTATGGTATCAGTCCATCTGGTTGAAGGTCTTCCTCTCTTTCACTGACCCTCTACTTTACCAAGCATGATGTCCTTCTCCAGGGACTAGTCCCTCCTGATAACATGTCCAAAGTATGTGAGACATAGTCTTGCCATCCTTGCCTAATAAGGAGCATTCTGGCTGTACTTCTTCCAAGACAGGTTTGTTTGTTCTTTTGGCAGTCCATGGTATATTCAGTATTCTTTGCCAGCACTGTAATTCGAAGGCATCAATTCTTCTTTGGTCTTTCTTATTCGTTGTCCAGCTTTCGCATGCATATGAGGGTCAGGTGCAACTTACTCCTTAAAGTGACATCTAGAAGCTATATTATTCTGCATTTCACATGGTGGTCTACGTGACCCTTCAGAGATTGATGTTTTATAAGGTGTAATATAGGAATCAAGATTCATTTTATCTGCATGAATGTCAGTTGGCCCATTTATTAAAAATGTCAACTTTCCCCAAGTCATTGCAGTTGAACTTTTTAATATATCAGGTGCCCATAAACGTATGGACTATTTCTGAATTCTCTGTTGTTTTCTGTTTATCTGTTGGTCATTATTCTAATATCTCATCGACTTGATAATTGCAGCTTTATTATAAGTCTTAAATCAACGGAGTCCTACAACTTTGTTTTTCTTTTCAAGATTATTTTGCATTTCCATATAAATTTTAACATCAATATATCAGTTTCTTTAAAAAAAAAAAAAGCTTGTTGGGATTTTGACTGAAATTTGCATTAAATCAATAGAGGAGTTTTAGGAGAATTTACTATTTAATAAAATTAAATCTTCCAATCTGTGGACATAATATATTTCTTGATTTGTTAAGTTTTTAAAATTTTAAACTTGTCAGTGTTTTAAAGATGCTTTTCTTTATTTTTGATTTTCATTTTTGTGACATTATTTCTTCAAAAGTTTTTTCTGCCCTATTCTCTCTCTGTCTCTCTGAAATGCCGGATACACACTAGACCACATGATACTCTCTCACAGATAACTGAGTATTTATTTTTCAATCATTCTTTCTGTGTCATTCCGATTGAATAATTTCTATTGATCTGTTTTCATGTTCAATGATCGTTTCTTCCACAGTACCTGAAGTGCTGTTAAGCTGATCGAGTAAATTTTTCATTTCAGATTTAGCACTTTGCCATCATAGATTTTTTGTTTTGTTTTGTGTTTTTTTCATTCCTCTGCTAATGTTCTTTATCTGTTCTCACATTACATCCAAATTTCCTTTAAATCATTCAACATATTTGTAATATGTTTAAAGTTCTCATCTGCAGATTCTCACATCTGAATTATCTCCAGATCTATTCTTTTGACTATTTTCTCCCCCTGCTGCACATGAGCATGGTGATTAATGTATTGTAGGTAGTCTGGATTATGTCAACTTTTTAAAAAGTGGTTATCCTTATAGTCAGTTAAATTACTGGTATGTCCTCCTGTAGATGTCACGATTGTTTGTTAGGATGACTCTATTTTGGTTTTGTCAGGCATCTTAGAGTGTGGTCCTTACTTAAGATGTGGTCCTCACCACTGTGACTTGTTCTTTCTGGGCTCTCAGCCAAATGCCTAGTGCTGAGTGAGGTCTCTTCATTCCAGCTGGGCCAGGATTCCAAGAGCTGGGAAGGAAGGACCTGTGTATCGCCTATTCAATAGCCCTTGTTGAGTCAGTGGGGAAACCATGGCTTTGAGAGGCGGAGGAGTTTGCCCAGAAGCTATATGGGAAATTAGAGCTCTGTCTAAAATCTAGTTCTGCTTACTTCTTATACCTCAAATTATTTCTTCAAAATGGAAAAAAAAACATTAAGAATTCCGAGTTGCATTTATATGGTGAAATTTCTGAAGAGCAGAGTGTAGGGGAGGCAGAGGGTGCAATGCACAATGAGAGGACGAAAAAGAGAGGTTTTGTACATAAGAAGGCTTTGGTGCAGGGGTCCAGGGAGAGGTAACTTGAGATCCTTCAGAGTCTTTTGAGTTTCAGAAAACCTGAGAAATTCTGTCAGGAATTTTCTTGATTCCTCTTTGACCCTCAGGTAGCAGCAGTTTTTTGTTGGTTGGTTGGTTGGTTGGTTGAGTTTTCCTTTAAATTTTTGAATATTATTATTTATTTACTGGAGGTAATACATTCATGTGGTTCAAAATCAAAAGACACGAAAGAATATACACTGAAAACTCTCCTTTCTGCCCCTTATGCCAGTCACATGTTTCTCTTCCCTGGAGATTATCCATGTTAGTGTGTTCTCGTGTGTCTTTCTAGATGTATTTTAGGTGTAGATTAATCAAATCCCCATTTTGTTGTCTTCTTTTTCTTACATAAATTGTAGCATATTACAAAACTCTTTGGAGTCTTTCTTTTTTTCCACCTAATATATTTTGCATATCTTTCTGCATTGGGACATAAAGAGTGTTCTTGTTCTTTCAGACTGCTTCAGGGTATTCCATTGTATGGATGTACCGTAATTTATTTCACTAGTTCCTATGGATGGGCACTTAGCTGGCTTCCACTCTTTTTCTATCGCAAACAATACTACAATGAATAACCTTGTGCAAACATCATTGCACTGTGCAAGCATATCTTTAGTATCATTTCTTAGGCCTGAGATTGCTGAGCATTTTTAACTTTGATAGATATGGCCAAGTCATTCTCCACAGGGGTTGTACCAATTTACATGCTTACTAGCAATGTGTGAGAGTTGGCGTCAGTTTTGATTATTGTGTTTTCAAGCTTGAAATCGGCTTAGATATCACCTTTTCCATTCTCCATGTGCTGTGGGCAGGGAATCTGAGGCTCAGAGACACAGCCAAGGCCACCCTGATGGTAAGCTGCAGAGGTGGGCCTGAATTCGGGTATCCTGACTGCTCAGCTAAAGTGGTCTGCAGACCTCCGCACTGCCCATGTATCAGTTGTCCCTGGAAAAACATAACATCTCTCTGTACATTCTCAGCTCATTAAAGAAGTACACAGAACCTGACTCTTAGTATCCAAAACTTTCAGGAGGAGCCTCTTTTCTGGGCTGCTGTGTGATGTTCGGAGCCCTAGTGGCGCAGTGGTTAAGAGCTCGGCTGCTAACCAAAAGGTTGGCAGTTTGAATCCACCAGCCGCTCCTTGGAAACCCTATGAGGCAATTCTACTGTGTCCTATAGGGTTGTTGTGAGTTGGAATTGGCTTGACAGCAGCGGGTTTGGTTTTGGGTTTGGTGTGATGTTCATCTCTCTTAAAATAAGGGTTAATCTACCCACTGGCAAGCCAGCTGTGGTCTAAGAGAAATTAAACTGGTATCCAGGCTGGTCAGAACTCATAATTAGATCGTGGAGACTTGGTGAAAAGGATCACCTTGGTGCCTGATCAATAAGAGCCTCTTCAGGAGAAAAAAGAGATGTTCAAGATTCCTTTCCTAATGACATACTATTTCAGTCAAAAAGCTCTCGCACTTTCTGCTACCACATTGCCTCTGACTCATTAGTCCGGGTAAAGAGAGGTACATTATGCTCCTCATTGTGAAGTGGAACTCTTGTCACAACCCTGATTCCACTGGAGCACGATGTCCGATTATTCCATCAGCAAGGAGCAGAGGGAAGTTTGAGCAGCAGTTGAGAGTCTTGACCACCTGGCCTTGGTTCTCAGTCTTATCATTGGCAGCTGTGTGAACTTGAGCACATAATTTCATCTCTCAGCCTCATTTCTCCCACTTGTATGATGAGAAGAGTAATGCTGGCTCTCTGTACTAGACAGCATAGGCTAGGTAATGCTGCAGTAACAAATAACCCCAAAATGTTAGAGACTGGAAGCAACAAGGTGTATTTTTGTTGTTGTTGTTGTTCATGCTGTTTGGTTGCATGGGGGCTCTACTCTGCATTTGACCTTCTTTTCTGGGTCCCAGGATTGCAGAGCAGCCACCTTCTGGAATTTGCTGGCCACTGTGACAAAAAGGAAAAGAGAATTGTAGAGGACTGTGCACTGGATCTTAAAGTTTCTAACCAGAAGTGACATATGTCCCTTTAACTCACGTTTAATAACTAAAGCAAATCACAAGTCTGGCATGCCTCTGAGCTTACATGGGTCCATGTGGTATTTAGGCTGTCGGTTACGTGATGCAGCTGCCTGTCTCCACACTAGGTAGTCTCAATCTGCAGGACTTGCTGCGCCATTCTCTCAGCTTCTATGGGCGGACTCCGGTGTCCTCACTGGGCTTGACCTTTGCCAGTGGACTTCTGCTTGTTAATACCAATGCTGACAACAACCCCATGGAGTTAGGTCTGGATAGGTATACCTATGGTTTTAGGTTAAAAAACTGAAGCTCTAAGAGACCTAGCGTCTTCTCCAAGATTACAGAGCAAATAAATGGGAAAATGGAGAAGTACAATTTATTGAGCAATTATCTTCCCAGTATCTTTATCCTGTTACGATAGGGAGCTGAGGCCACAGGAGATTAAATAACTTTTTCAAGGCCACATAGGAAGATAGTGATGGAGAGATTATAAGATAAAACATAGAGAGGGAGAGAGAGGGAGAAAAGAAGGGAGGAAGGGATGGAGGGGGAGAGAGAGACAGGGACACCAACCCCCCCAAGGGAAACAGACTTTGTAGGCGTGAGAAATCTAGAGCATGCCAACCACCTTGGCCCTTGACCAGTTGCCGTCGAGTCAACTCCAACTCATGGCGACCCCACGTGAGTCAGAGTAGAACTATGCTCCATAGAGTTTTCAATGGCTGATTTTTCAGAAGTAGATCACCAGGCCTTTCTTCCGAGGTGCTTCATAGGGAGCACCTTTGGGTAGACTCACACTAACCACCTTTTGGTTAGTAGTTCAGTGCTTTAACCATTTGTCATAGTAACGTTAATGACATAATCATATTACTAGATGACAATTACTAAGTGCTGAATATGTGCCAGACACTATAGAAATCATCAACTTACATTTTCTCATTTAGTCTTCATAGCAACTCCATAAAGTAGGTACTGTTACAACCCCTATTTTACACAGGCTCATAGAGGTTAAATACTTTGCTCAAAGTCATACAGCTGTTAAGTGGAGGAATCTGGACTCATATCCAGTTCCATCTGACTTCTTACCCACTGTTCAAACACTGTGACATGAAGTTAAAGATATTTACCTGTTTATTTCAATACAGAATTAAAAGCAGGACAAATGTACGATGGGATTGTAAATGTCAGACTTGGCTCACAGAAGGCCCTTTGGCCATGAACCCTGAGCCGACAGGTCTTCTGGTGAACTTGGCGCAGCAACCGCTTGTTACCATTTTACTGCAGCCACAGTTCATTCCTGATCATGTCGCAGCCTTGAGTCCTGCAAGTGTCTAAGCAGCTTGGCAGAGCGTGGAGACGTGACAGAAGCCAGAGATGCCATAAGAACTGCATTCAGTGAGATAAGGTAATGAGGAGGTGCTGTGTAAACCACAGAGCACCCCACACATGTCAAGTGGCACTGTTAGAACAGACCAAAGCCTGCTTTTTCATAGGAGCTTTGATTTGTGCATTATTATTTTTGACACTTACTTGGAATATGAGTTGAAATATGGCAGTAATCAAAATAGGGGAAATATTGGGTTTAGTGTGGAAACCAAGTAAACAACCAGCATATGGAGTTCTGTTCTGTGTCTCCCTCTGCTCTGGACGTTGCATAACTCTCCCCTTCAGAGCTTTGCAGTCTGGCAAGGGAAGTTCACAAAGGGGCAAAAATAATTAACAGTTGAGTTTGATGTATGGCTTAATAGCTGTATGTGCAGCATAGGAAGTGGTAGAGAGCAGTGTGAATTTACTTACTCTCTCTGGGGTTAGAGAAGCTTCTCAAACTAGTTCTTCAGCAGGATCAGGGAGGAGACTTTGCAGGTAACAGGAGCTACCTGTGGAAGGTACAAAGCTTGGAATGGTATTTGGTGTGCCATAGCACAAGATGAAATGAGGGAAGTGGAGTGGACTCTGCTGGAGGGCCAGATCATGGAAAGCATTCTCTATCAAGCCAAGGAACTAGAACTTTCTTTTGACGTTATCGATGCTTTCCGGCTAAAAACCACCAGGAGCACACCCGTAGTTGAACAAGTTGGATTTATGACTCATTGCAATGAAGAACAATGAGAATACACACCATGGAAATCCATGGGGCTTCTCAGAAAGAGGGTGTTATGACTTCCTATATAATTTAGGCTTTGGTTAGGTGATTTTGGAGCGCTGGTGGTGCAGTGGTTAAGAGCTCAGCTGTTAACCAAAAAGGTCAGCAGTTCAAATCCACCAGCTGCTCCTTGGAAACCCTGTGGGGAAGTTCTACTCTGTCCTTATAGGGTTGCTGTGAGTTGGAATCAACTTGACGGCAATGGGTTTGGTTTTTGGTTAGGTGATTTTGGGGAGGGTCCAAGGGAGCAGGGGTTTGTTCTAGATTGGGAACTGTCAGGAACTGGGGATAATTCTATGAGTGGGTATCTCAGTGAATCTTATCTAGGAGGGAAGACTAGAGTGAGATGCAAGCTGTAATTTGTAGAGAAGTAGCATTCATTCATGTGAGCTGGAAGAGGATGATGCTTTCATTTTGTGGTTTGCACAGTGACCTTGTTTTTGTCTGTGCTTAGAAAATGTTATGAAGTGATCTTGTTCTGTTTCATTTCATCATGGTGGCAGAGTGACCTTGTCTCATGTTGGCATTCTGTGCGATTGTTTATGTTCAACAAGGAGAAGAGCAGGGCCTCGCTGTGAGCACCAGGCCAGCTTCAAACAACATCATGTCCTAGTGGATGGTGGCAGCCCAGCTCCTGGATGTCGGGGGCTGGTTTTTTCTTTCTCAGAGGGCAATCAGAACCCACAGAGAGCTTATGTGCAGGGGCAATTCAAGGTCTCATTTGCTTTTGCTCCCTTCCACCCTTCTCAGGTGGAATGGTGTCTTTAGGGGTGACCTTTCCTTTCTTCTGATTTGCTGTATTGGCTTTGATGAGTTTCTTCCCCTTTGAGTTCTACTTTCCTCCCTAGTAAATGGAAAGAGTAAGACTAGATGATCTCTGAGTCCCTTCCTCCATGTGCTGAGATCTCATGATTATTTGGGAAATGAGTGAAGCCAGGGTTGCAGTGAGAGGAATACAGAGAGGAGCATCAACTGGACCACAAGAGTTCTCTGTTGCTGGGCCCATTGCCCGTAGCTCTGCCTATCACAGCCAAGACCACTTTTAGGTTGGGGTGGAGAAGTGAGTATGATAAACATCTGTCATTTTGACTCTCAACCTCTATTCTTCCCACTTCTGGTACAAACTTTTTTTTTTTTTTAAATCACCAAGGGAATGTATTGGCTCCTGGAGACAAATAGTCAAAGAATAGGTCTTATTGGCTTCCAATGTGGGCTGATAAAAGGCTCAAACAATGGCTCCTGATCCCACTTTCTCTCTCTCTCCCCCTTTCTTTCATTACTTTTATTTTTTCTCTACTTCCAGTGTTGTTCTCATTCTCTGGCCTCAGACGGTCAATGATGGCTACAGCGTTATCCACTCCAATATCTTCCCTTAATGGATGAACAAACTATATCTGGCTGTTATGGGGCAGACTTGGGTCATGTGTCCATCCCTGGACCATCTTTCAACTATAGGTGTGTAGGATGGATATGCTGATTGACTAATTAGAACCCACTCCTAGAGATGATGGCAGGTCTAATCACTAAACCCTACGGGCTGGGAGTGAGGTAGGGATCCCCAAAAGAAATTTGGGATCTGGTTTAACCAGAAGAAGGGTGAATTGAAATTGAGAAGCAAAACCAGAAAACATCCACTATAGTTTCTGCCCTCCGCAGGGATGCTCAGCAAAGTATACAATATGGTGGCAGAGCCTTAGAATCCAGGAGGCCTGTGACCTAGTTTCAGCTTTGCCACTGTTTTCTAAAGGACCTTAACTAAATACCTCCTTATTGTCACTTGACTTCTGCTTCTCACTAGACTGATGGGGATAGAATGGTGCTTTCCCAGCTACATAGGGTTGTGGGTCTTTATCATATTGTCTGAGACCCTTGTGATCGCTACAGGATACAGGGTAGCCATCCTAAGCAAGGGAGCTGGAAGCCCTTTGTTCACTAAGATGCTCCCAACTGGATTGTTCAGGCTTCTACCCCTTCGCCGAGGAGAAAGGGCTTCTTGTGGAGGGTTCAGTCTTTCAGGGGGCTCTCCTCAGGTACAGAGCAGAGAAGGCACTCAGAACTTTGGAAACAAATGAATTTTTGCACCAGCCTCTTAAGGCTGCTACAGTAGGGTGCAGCTCGTCTCCTTTGAAATGTTGTGCTCTCTGCTTTTTTCTTCAGGATTTGTGCTAAGCCACTGTTGTTATTGAGTTACACATTGAGAAGGTGAGATAAGCACGTTCTGGGTCCAGGAACATGAAGACTCACTCATAAAGCAGCTCAAAGAAGAGCTGTCAGAGCAAACCCATCGTATGAGAACACCACTGGTGGAGGGGAAAGAGAACTATATTCAAAGTTCAGCAAGCCTCCAGTAGTGGGTGGGAGTGTCCTTGTATGGGTGGAATGGGCTGTGATTGGTGATGCAGGCTGTGATTGGCAGGTGGGGGAGATTTAATTTAAGCATTGGTGGCCAAGTGTGATATGGGTAAAGAAGAAGGGAGGGGCTGGGATTATAAGAGTGTGAGGGTTCCAGTTAACCTTAGAGATCTGAGGCTGCACACACACTCCCGCCCCATTTTTGCCACTTAATAGCTCTGTGGCTTTGGGCGTATCTCTCTGAATCTCAGTGTCCATATCTGTAAAATGAAGAGGAAAAAGCTTCGAGCTCTAGCCGTCCCACAGGGCCAATGGACTTCAAATATCTCCAAGATGTAGAGGTGCCTTGAGCACTGTACCAGGCTACACAGTGGTGAGGGCTTTGAATGTGGTGACAGTAGAGCATGTGATTCAAGTGTCACTAGGATGGGCCCCTTTGAACCCCTGCTAGTGGATGCCACATTCTCTGGTCTCAGGGTGTCTGGTTCTAAGAATGTCCTCGGGTTGCCATAACAAAGTACCACAAACTAGGCAGCTTAAAACAACAGGAATTTATTCACTCACAGTCCTGGAGGCTAAAACTCTGATATCAAGGTGTCAGCAGGACCCTGTTCCCTCTGAAGACTCTAGAGAAGAATTTGACCCACGCTTCTCTCCTAGCTTCTGGTAGGTGTAGGCAGTCCTTAGGGATCCTTGGCTTGTAGATGCATCTCTCCAATGTCTGCCACCATATTCATGTGACGTTCTTTCCTGTGTGTCTTGTCCAAATTCCCTCCCCCTATATGTATCAGTCAATGGATTAGGGGCCATACTAATTCAGTATGACCTCATCTTAACTTGATTACATCTGCAGAGATGCTATTTCCAAGGAAGGTTATGTTCATAGGTACCTTATCTTTTGGGGATCACCAGTACCTGCTGGGCTGCTCATGTCTTGCTTTGCCTTGGTCTTTGTTTACATAATCTCAGAGCCCTGAAGTTATCCTTGCCAGCCCAGGGAGTGACTCGAGTTCTCTCCCTGAACCCCAGATCCACTATTCCTTCTGGGGAATCTCTTCTCCCTACTGACTTTGTTTTCTGAGCTCGGTGAGGGTGAGAGGGTTCTAAAGCCTCAGTGAAGGGAAGACTCTCTGAGCCTGAAATCTGGATCAAAAAGCAGTTCTCCAATTACATGGCACCATGACATTTTCTGAGCAACATCATTAAACATCCCCACAGCAGCACCCGTCATTACTGACTAATCCAATGTTGTGTGGGTTCCCAACGCCTACTGTTACATCAGTAACCTTTCCTGCTTCTCTCTGATTCTTGTTCAGATAATTTACCTTGCAGCTCCAGGATTTTCTTCAGAATGAGCTGGGATGACTCACATTACTGCGTTAAAACCTCCTGGAAATGTATCTCAGCTCTCTCTCTTCCCAGTGTGATAAATCTGATTATAACTTGCGGATGGCCACTCGTGGCTTTGCAGTGGTTTGAAATGTACTGAAAGATTCATTCAACTAAACCAAAGTTGTCAGGTGGATCGCCAGAGGGAATTCTTGCTGCAGACACAAGTTGTGTTATGTCTACTGTAGCCTTGTGGCGGCTTTCAAATTGCTGTGAGGAAATAAATCCATTAATCAGTGTGGACCGCCCCCACTAGCTCTGCTTGATGACGGCTCCTTTGAGGCAGGATGTGCGTCTTAGTCCCTCACTCGCCTCACAGTGTCTGCCATAATATGCCCTTGTTAATTGATTCTTTTTCTCTTTCATTTTAACATTAAATTCTTTTTCTTTATCGATGTTGAAATTATGCACAGCAAAACATACACACAATTCTGTGACATTGGTAACATTCTTCAAGTTGTGTGACCATTCTCACCCTCCTTTTCCAAGTTGTTCTTCCCCCATTATCCTGAACTCACTGCCCCCTAAGCTTCCCATCTGACATTTCGAGTTGCTGTTGTCAGTTTGATCCCCTATAGATAGTTCCTCAAATTAACATTAAATTCTTACAAAACAGAATCACCAATTATCCCCCATGGAATGACCTTAGAGACTACATCGACCAACCCCTAGAGGGGCAGTGACTTCTCCCAGGTCCTACAGAAAATGAGCAAGAGATCTGATCCCTGACTCCCAGCCCAGGGCTCCAACACTCTGATGTGCTTTCTCTTGGCAGCTCCTGTTCAGGACGGATGTGAGGAATTCCATTTGGGCTTTATTCTACTGTTTTACAGTCTCTTCTGAGTTGTAAGGTCAGCTTGTTTAATAAGTTCAGCTGCAAAGTAGGTCAGGGATTTTATTTCTGTGCATGGGCCATTAGCATTCTTAAGTAAGAACACATTTTTTTAACCGAGAAAATGTCTGCTGTGTAGATGAGACGCCGATCTTTGCCTGCCCATTTCCTAAGCTGTGTCAGATCCTTTTATACCACAGAGCCTCTGTGAGGGAGGCCTCCCAGCCTCAAGGCTTCTCAGCAGGGGCTAAGGCTTGATGGGAGGACAGGGAGGGGACCTCCAGCAGTAGGGAGACCCCAGGAGCTGTTGCAGAAAGAGCCGAGGCAAGAAGGGCAAGGTGACTTCTGCGGGGCTTCTCAAGCTAGTGGTCATGTCGAACTGAGGTTTGTGTTTTATTTTGTCAGAGCTAATTCTCTGAAAAACCCCAAATGCTAGATTAGAGGGTACTGAGCATTATTTTAAAAAAATCTCTCAAATCTCTTGTGACGTAAGTGCCTTCCTGGATCCATCACCCAGCGGCTGGACTAGTGGGAAAGGAGTCTCGGGCCTGGGTCTTATGCTGTTGTCAGGGGGAAGGACATGGCCAGGCAGGGAGCAGGGGAGGGTAGAGGGAGGGGCAATGGTATCTCATCTATTTAGGGCTGCTCCTGAGGATAATATCAATTCTATATTTTTAGCAATGACCTGAATTGTTTCTTAGATTCATTCTTTTTGTCAATTGCTTTTAACCTAAATGGAGCTGGTAACACAATAAATGAAAAATGGTTTCCACTCAAAATTCCTGTGTAAGGCACCGTGCTTGGCACAGTGAGAGGTTCAAGGATGAATAGCCATAATCCCCGCCCTGCAATGACCCGATGGTGGGGGAGAAAGACATAGACATAAATGACTAACACCACACAGAGTATAATAGGGTGATTGTGGGCTACAAAGGCCTACAGCTGAGTTTTCCAAACTCAGTTCTTTTCCTGTGCCCCCTTCGTGGTTTTTATCCTACCCATGCTCTTATTTGTTTAGTACTTTTGCTTTAAAAGACTCATTTTTTTTAGCTTGATCTTTAAAATGAGAGTTCACATGGCTATAATGAAAGGAACTCTGACAGTTTTCCATTACATACTAATATATATCTTCAACTATTAAAATGATTTATAAGTAAATTGCCCATCAGGATGTCACTTAATTTCATCTCATGTATCACAAGCATGTGCCACACTTTGGAACATTCTGGAGAGGCCCAAGGGCACCTAGTTGGCTTCCTGAAACAAATGAGATTTTAACAGGGCCCAGAAGGATGGAACTATTTTAATAGGTGCACAATGATTGTGAAGATTTCAGACATGATTTAGTGTAAATATGTGAGGCGTCTTAATATCCAAGGATGCTCTGGGTTGTAGAGTGAGGAGTGATGAATTGGCATCTTTGGGCGGTGTGTTTCCTGCTTCTTGGGTTATTTGCAAAGAAGACATCATGAGGTTGGTTTTCTTCTCTGCCATCACTCTCCTTCAATGCTTAGTTTTCAATGCACTGTCCCTGTACAGTTGTGAGTTGCTTAGTGGTTAATCTGTGCAGGACCATCTGCAAATATTAGAACCTCCCCCTGTATCCAAGCCAGGAGGAGAAGAGATAGGTGAGAAAGATCATTTGTTCACTCATGTATCCATTTCCTATTGCCTCCGACGATACTGGGATTAGAGACATACAGATGCATACAACATTACTAATTAATGAGCATGATGGTTGGGGAGTCACCAAGGGGCTGTACATAATGAGAGCTCAGGAAGTATTTCAATGAATGACTGAGTGAGTGAGTGAATGATGCAGCCCAGTGGTCTCAAACTTGGCTGCACATTGGAAACAATTAGGGAGTTAAAAAAACAAAATAAAACAAAAAACACTGATGCCTGGGTCTCACCCCAAAGATTGTGATTTAATTGGTAAGGGTTATGGCCTAAGCATCAAGAGCTTCCAAACCTCTTGATGTGATTCTAATGCGCAGTTAAGTTTGAGCCACTGAAGATTGTTTTTAAAGATTGTTTTTAAAGGTGGATACAAGGACCCTTGGTAAAACTACTTGATGCTGTGTGTAGGGAATGGACTTAGAGGGACCCCGGCTGTTTGCCGTTTAGGGTTGCCTACACTTCAGTTCTCACAAAGAGCTCCTGTGAAGACTGAGCCCTGCAGAGTTTAATAGTGACCCTCTCATTTCTTAGAGGGGCTCAATTTATGCTTCTTCCCTGCAAAAGAAGTGGTTACTTTAGCTTTTGAATTGACCTTGAGGCCTCCAAATGCTCCCCTGTCAGGCTTCTAGGCAGGACATCAATATAGTTTGGTGTCAATCTTTAGTACATTCTAGCTGTTGGGAGTCCTCATTGGGCTTTCCAACTAGGAACATATAATCAAAGTTACATTTCCTGTCCTTCAGGGGAATCAAAGGTAGGAGAGGAAATTCATGGTGCAATTTGAAGAGGCCATAAAGGCCTCCTAGCTATGAAGAGTTTGGTAACAATCGTACCGTTAGAGATCAATTCTTTTAAAAAAACGTTAATCCTTGGGAAAATTGCTACATTAAACCTGTTTTTCCTTTGGTACATGTGACTTCAATCAGATTGCTTTGCTGACTGAGATCTAGATAAGGTTTTAGGCAAGATTTTATTTTTTAATTTTTTTTATTACTTAAATGGTTTTTCCTCAATGAAGAATGATAGCAATTTCATTGAGACCATCAGTGGCCCCACTGAATAAGCCAAAGTATATCTTTGAAGCAGGGAAAGCTTTCAAAATCATTTCTCATTTGGTTGCATATTTGACTGAATAGGTGAGTTTTAAGCATTTCCCCCATTTTTTTACCACCCCATTGGTGACATCAGAGGCAGATTTTAGGAGTAGCTTTTAGTAGTAAATGATACTCATTCTGTTGGGACATTTGCATCCAAAATGGCTTTGATGTAGGCCCCCCCACCCCCTGTCCTGCCCCACAGTGTTATCTATCTGGGTTCCATCTATGCAAACATATATTCATCTATTTTTCTAGATGACACTATGCCCCCCAAAACATTCTCATATCATGTTGACAGTTTCTTCACCAGTGATCTTCCTTTCAAGAAATTTGCAAATTGATGCCTTCATAGGTATATCAATCATATAGAGCAAATGTATAAAATGGCAAGGTGTTTGCTTATAACTGCAAGAGTAAACATGGGTTTACCAAGTGTTCAAGTACATTAAAATGTCTCCTTTGAGAGAGCATTCTTCAATAGGAGTAGGCTGCCTCTTTTTATTTTTATTCCACATAGGTTCAGCCATGTCTTTCCCAGTCTTTTGCCTATTTTGTGAGCTTCACCTTCAAAAGTGCTTCTGAAATTGATCTTAAAGGATGCTTCAAGCTTTTTTTTTTTTTTTTTTTTTGGTGCATTTGATTTTGCCTCTTTATTGTATCAATATCTAGCCAATACTTTCCCATTTTAGGGCAAAGGAAATGAACAGACACTTTACCAAAGAAGACATTCAAGCAGCCAACAGACACATGAGGAAATGCTCACAATCACTAGCCATTAGAGAAATGCAAATTAAAACAATGAGATACCATCTCACCCTGGCCTTACTGGCATGAATGAAAAACACTGGAAATAACAAATGTTGGAGAGGCTGCGGGGAGATTGGAACTCTTATGCACTGCTGGTGGGAATGCAAAATGATACAACCATTTTGGAAAATGATATGGCGCTTCCTTAGAAAGCTAGAAATAGAAATACCATACATCCAGCAATCCCACTCCTAGGAATATATCCTAGAGAAATAAGAGCTGTCACACGAATAGACATATGCACAGCCATATTCATTGCAGCACAGTTCACAATAGCAAAAAGATGGAAACAACCTAGATGCCCATCAACAAACTATGGTACATACACACAATGGAGTATTATGCAACGATAAAGAACAATGATGAATCTATGAAGCATCTCATAACATGGATGAAACTGGAGGGCATTATGCTGAATGAAGTAAGTCAGTCACAAAAGGACAAATATTATATGAGACTCTACTGTAAAAACTTGTGTAAAAGTTTACACACAAAAAGAAACAATCTTTGTTGGTTGTGAGGGATGGGAGGGGTTGGGGGGGAAACTAAATAGACAATAGATGAGTGGTAACTTTGGTGAAGGGTAAGACAGTACACAATACTGGGGAAGCCAGCACGACTTGTAGAAGGAAAGGTCATGGAAGCTCCATAGACACATCCAAACTCCCTGAGGGACTGAATTGCTGGGTGGAGGGCTGTGGGGACCATGGTCTCGGGGAGCATCTAGCTCAATTGGCATAACACAGTTTCTAAAGACAATGTTCTACATTCTACCTTGGTGAGTAACGTCTGGGGTCTTAAAAACCTGTGAGCAGCCATCTAAGATACTCCACTGGTCTCACCCCTTCGGGAGCAAGGGAGAATGAAGAGAACAGGATACAAGGAAAAGATTAGTTCAAAGGACTAATGGACCACAGTACCATAGCCTCCACCGGACTGAGTCCAGTACAGCTAGATGGTACCCAGCTACCACCACAGACTGCTCTGACCAGGATCACAGTAGAGGGTGTGGAAAAGGATGTATAACAAAATTCTAACTCACAAAAAAAACACCAGATTTACTGACCTGACAGACTGGAGAAACTCCGAGAGTATGGCCCCCGGACACCCTTTTAGCTCAGTGATGAAGTCACTCCCGAAGTTTACTGTTCAGCCAGCGATTGTACAGCCTCATAAAACAAAACAGGACTAATGAGGCACAGCAGTCCAGGGACAAGGACTCATAGACAGGAGTGGGCAAGAAAGCTGGTGATAGGGAACCCAAGTTTGAGAAAGGACAGTGTTGACATGTCGTGGGGTTGTTAACCATTGTCATAGAGCAATATGTGTACTAATTGTTTAATGAGAAACTATTTGTTCTGCAAACCTTCATCTAAGGTACAAAAAAAAAAAAAAAATTATCTACATGAGATCATACTGACAACAGCAACTCAGAAAATTTTGATGGGAAGCCCAGGGGCAGTGAGTTGAAGATAATGGTGATGGAATAATTTGGAAAAGGATAGTGAGAATAACAGCACCACTGGAAGAATGTAGTCGATGTCACTGAATTGCACATGTAGAAACTTTTGAGATGGTGTAACTTTGGCTATGTATATTTTCACCAAAAAAAAGAATCCTCCAAGGTTGAGAAGGGAGAGTGTTGACATGTCATGGGGTTGTTAACCAATGTCATAAAACAATAAGTGTACTGACTGTTTAATGAGAAACTATTTGTTCTGTAAGCCTTCATTTAAAGTGCAATAAATATATACGTGTATATATATATATAGATATATATATATAAACTTTCCCATTTTAGTTACAAACATGGGTGGTGATGTTTTTCCAGCGGATTAGTTGTCTGTGGGTTATGTGTAGTGTATTAGTTATCTATGCTGTGTATCAAATTACCCCAAAATGTAGTGAATTAATACAGCAAACGTTATCTCCCAGGAATGGGCCAAGAATCCAGGTGCAACTTGGCTGGGTGGTTCTGGCTTGAAGTCTCTCACAGTCTGCAATCAAAGAGTCAGCTGAGGCTGTAATAATCTCAAGGCTTGACTGGGGGAGGATTCAAACTTATAATCATACTCATGTGGCTGTTGGTGGTCTTTAGGCGATCATTTCAAAGATCATGCTTATTGTTATTGGCAGACCTCTGACCTTCACTAGCTGTTGGTCAAAGACATTATTTCCTTGCTATGTAGACCTCTCCTTAGGGCAACTTGCGACATAGCAGCTGGCTTCAGAGCAAGGGCTATGGGTAGGAGACAGACGGACAGAAAGAGAGAGGGCCTGAAAGGGAGGGAAGAACAGAGAGACAGGGGTAGATGGGTAAGCAAAGTTGTAGCCACAGTCTTTTTGTAACCTAATCTCAGAAGTGATATCCCATCACTTTTGCCTTATTCTATTTGTTACACTTGAGTTACTAGGTCCAGCCCACTCTCAAAGAGTCACAGTTATACAAAGACTTGAATACCAGGAGGAGGGAATCATTGGGGGCCGTTTTAGAGGCTTCCCATGACAATTGGTTTTTGATATCACCACAAAAGTGTCAGTCTCCAAGGGATGTTGTTCAGATCTTCTTGCACAAGAGATTACTGAGTTTTAGCTCCTTGCAGTTCTATAACAGTAAAAGTCACGTTTTAAATAAGATTTAAGTATATCTTACACTTTATAAGTTGACAGCTACTTAATACTGAATCACTAATTGAGTTAGGGGTAATGCTCCCATCTTCTTCCTTGTCAAGTTCAATGAGAGGATTCTAAAGGACAATGACATGTTGGATATATACATGCCTTCCAGGTTTTACATAGTTCTGAATTTTACTGTCTTATATTTTTCAAATAGTTTGGAGCATGTGCTTTGAATTTCTCATTTTTAAGTAACTATCCATCATCCTGTTGGAAAACATAATTTAAAGAAATACTATACTTCTGAAAAATAAATGAAGAGTGCTTGCCGCTAAAACTTTCCAAATAAAAGACTTTTATTTATTTATTAGTATTTCTTTGTTGCTGAAGAACTTCCCATGGCAGGACATAGCACCAAGCATAGTGTGTATTTGTCAACTGAATGTTTGATTGAACACAATTATGTCAGGACCCTGGACTGATTTGTGACCACTGATAAATTAAGGTATATTCAAAAGTAAAAAATTAACACAGACTTGAAACCAAACACATGATTTATAACTGGAAATTTTAATAAATTGGACATCATCAAAATTAGAACTTTTGCTCTGCAAAACCGATGTGAAGAGGATGAAAAGACAAGCTTCAGAGTGGGAGAAAATGCTGGCAAACTACGTGTATGACAAAGGACAAGTATCTAGAATATATAAAGAATTCTCAAAACTCAATAGTAAACAACATAGAAAATGAGCACAAGACATGAATAGACGTTTCACTGAAGAGGATATACAGATGGCAGATAGGCACAGGTAACGATGTTCAATGTCATTAGACACTAGAGAAGAACAAATTAAAGCAACAAAGGTATCATTACACACTCATCAAAGTGGCTAAAGGAAGAAACAATAGTGACGACACCACCTGCGGATGAGGGTGTGGAGAAACTGGATCACACATACATTGCTGATGGGAATGTAAAATGATAACAACCACTCTGGAAAACAGCTTGGCAGTTCCAGTTACCATATTGCCCCAGCAGTAGCACCCCTGGGCATCTATCCTAAAGAAATGAAAAGTTATGTTCCCACAAAACCTGCACGTGATTGTAACTTTATTCATGTTAGCTAAAAACTGCAAACAGCCTGAATACCCTTCAACAAGTGAATGGTTTAACAAATTATAGTATGTATCTATATACTGTAGACTACTACTCAGCAGTAAAAAGGAATGCACTATTGATACCCAGAATAACTTGGATAAGTCTCCAGGGAATTAATGTGGAGTGAATAAAGCCAATCTCAAAAGGTTATATATCCTATGATTCCGTTTATATAATAGTTTTAAAATAACAAAATTTTAGTAATGGAATACACATTAGGAGTTTGCAGGAGTTAAGGATGAAATAGTGTGAGTTGGAAGGGAGATAAAAGTTTCAGTGGCATTTCTAGACTAAAACATACTAGGAAGAAAGGCCTGATGATCTACATCTGAAAATTCAGCCATTGAAACCCTGTGGAGCACAATTCTACTGTGACGCACATGGGACCGCCATGAGTCAGAGTCAACTCCATGGCAACTTGGTTTTAACTCTGTCTTCTGGCTGGGTATGGTAGAGCTCAGAGGCAGCCCTCGGGGGGACAAGGAGTGATTTGGAAGAGGCTAATTTTTCAGTTCCTTTACCTAAAGGGGGCAATCGTCTCTTAAACTCTCCCCACAAACCAAGCAGGCTGTTATGGATAAGCCTCTTAATCCATCCGGACACCCCCTGCAGACGCTTCAGAGCAGTCAATACCTCCAGTCACTTCCAGACATTTCAGCAGCTTAGAGACTAATTATGCATTTCACCCCTGCACATAGGGATATACCAAGGAGAGACATTTGCAAAATAACAGTATCTCCAAAGCCCCAGCCCCCTCATTCTCTCTCTCACTGTGGCTGGTAGCATAGCAACTAATGAAGCTGCCTGGACCCAGGTTGCCTTGAAATTTCTTGTCTCTTCTCCCTCTCCCACTACCCTCTTTTCCTCTAGTTTGGATTTTCTCAGACTTGTTCTGTAAAGATGGCTGCCATGTTTCTCACCTAGTACTTGTTGAGTGCAAATTGCCCATCCCTGTGGGAGATGAGTGGCTTTCTCCTGCATAAAGCTGAAATTGATTTCATCACATGTGATCCATGAGCCCAAGATGCCCTTGTGTACAGATGCTCAGAGTGGAGGTCACAGGAGGCCTGAGAGTGGGTGGATGGCCCATTAATGGAGAGGGCTGTGGGACAGGGAGAAGAAGGTGCAGAGCAGGGGATGAAGGCCAAAAGCGATGGGGAAGGGGGTTGACTCATGTGTCATTGGGACCTGTTATATTTCAGGGATTTACAGTTGATCTTCACAAGGACCCAGTGAAATATAATCCATTACCCTGATTTTACACATGAAGAAACTGAGACTCAGGGGAGTTAATGTAACTTGTGCAAAGTCACACATTTAAGTCGTAGAGGTTGTCAGTCAACTATCTGTCTGACCTCAAGGTGTTGTACTTTCTGATATATTGCACTGCCCTTTGAAAGTGAAAGGGAATATGAAGACACAAAGGGATGGAGTGTAGGGTATTGGGCACAGCATGAAGGAGCCAGTACAAGGCACTGGGATGCTGGGCAGGGAAACTGCAATAGATACGTGCTTACATGGACTGGGCAAGCACTGTGGAGGTCAAGGAGAGATTGTGGCTCCACAGCCATGCACGTCCCCAGGGCTTTACCCCAGCCTGTTGACTCCTAGCCCCTTTCATAACTGACTCTGTCTCCCTTACATCTAATCAATGACGAAGTCCTATCTGTTGAAGCTCCACAATCTGTGTCTGGTCCCCCTGACTCTGCCCCTCCAACCCCATGGTCATTACCTTGGTCCAGGCCTCCATCATTCTCTCCCACTGATCAACCTGAGTTTCATATTCATCTTCCTGACTCTAGTCTCTCTCCCTCAGACCCTTCCCCACCCGACACTCAGAGGGGTACACATGGGTCACCATGAGTTGGGCCAACTTGATGGCAGCTGACAGCAGCCTATATCAGTCACGGTCCAGAAAGGAAAACCAAACACCATACTAGGTATTTCAGATAGAGAGGTTTTTGTTTGTTTTTCTTTTTTGTCAGTTTAAACTATTTTATCTGACATATTCCTTAATGGCTGGTAATTGGACAATCTTAGAAAGTACTAGTATTTATCTGTTTACACTTGCACTAGTTATTGCTAATTAACTCAGTTGAGCACTGCAGTAAGAGCTTTATATGTATCATCTCATCCCATTGCTAACAACCACCCAACAAAGGGTTTAGTGTTAGCTCCATTCTACAGATGAGGAAACTGAGGCTCAGAGATGAGAAGTAATTTTTCCACTTACACTTGCTGCATCTTCATTTTCTCATCTGAAATATGGGTATGATAGTATCTTTCCTCAGGCAAATTACAACTCAGAACAAAGGATATTTTATAAAAGAAATTAAAAATACAAGTGTTGGGAGGCAACAAAAATTGAGCAACTAAAAATGATATGCTCAAGTAGCCCAGCATTTCAAGAGTAGCTACCACACTTGGATCTGGGACAGCAAAAGGGAAGCGTGGGATTATGGGAACCTAGAGTCTTGAGAAGGAACTGCAGTGCTGGTGCCGGCCCCCTGAAAAGGGAGACCCTGCAGATGGTACTGCAAATGTAAGGGGGTATGTCCAGCTGCTGCTGGTACCTCCGCTTTCAGTGCTGTGAGGGACAGAAGAAATTAGAGGCTGGAGCACAGCTGTCTCTGTTGCCGGCATGATGCTGAAGGGACCTTAAGAGAGGAGGAGAGTATCTTCTTTTTTCCAGCTTTCCAGTTTTCATCTTGGGACTTCCATTGGCAGGACTGAAGGAAAACCAGCTGGCAAGGAAGTCTGGAAATGTAGTTTGCAGAGTCCCAGCGCCACCATCACAGAGTAATTATAAAAGGACAGGCTCAAAACCGAGGGCCAGAGGTGAATAACTAGCACACTACTTTAGTTTCTTCATTTCTAAAATGGGTACTATATTACCACATGGTGTTGTTATCTGGAATAAATGAGCTCAAGTATGTAAACCCTTGAATAGAGCCAGGTGCGTGACAAGCACTGTGTTATTTGGTCTTGCCCCATAGTAAGAATAATAGCTCTCACCATCACATGGATGAGAGACTTGGATGTCTCTGGAACTCAGAGAGGTACACTGGCTAAGGCATGAGTTCCTTCCACCCAGTTCTTTGTAGCACAGCTACTGGGCAAAGGTGGGGTTGAGGAAGCAAAGGGTGCCTGTCTGGAGACCTGTACTTTTCTAGGACAAGACACTTCTGCAGTGTGGTCTCTGATTTCAAAGATTTAGAATCCTGGCTCTCCCAACCCCTCTCTGGGGGAGACAGACTCTTGATTCATGCTTTCCAACGATTTGCTGATTAGCACGCAAGGAAAGAAAGACTCTTCTAGAGTGATTACTCTGCTCTTAATTTTGGGAAGTGGCCCAGCAAAAAGTAATCTTGAAAATGACCAGGTGCTGGGGGAGAGAGAGGAGCCAGGAGCAGGCAAAGCATTGTAGATCATAAAATCTCCTCTGCTGCTTAAGTCGTTATTGAATTATGCATTTTAAAATGACTTTACTGGTTGCAACAAAACTGTGCTAAGTAGACTGAGGTGAGCTCTTCAGTTCTGCTGCTTGTGGAAGTTTTGGCAGCAAGATGCACCGACATTACTGTGGCCTCTCTTTATCTGGACACAGGAAGCGGATGCATTTAATGGGATCCTTGTGTCTCGTTATGGGCACAAAATTGGGACATCCAGTTAAGGTTCCCACTAACTGCTGAACAGCCTCTTGGTGGCTGGTTGGGAGGATGATGATAACACTGGCTTACACAGTACACTTATTAGGTGCCAGGGACTGTTCTAAGGATATTGCTTGTAATAACTTATTTAATCCTATGTTTAGCCTCCATGAACCCATTGCTGTTAAGTCAATTCCCACTCATTGCAACCCCGTATGACAGAGTAGAACTGCCCCATAGGGTTTCCACGGCTATAATCTTTACAGAAGCAGACAGCCACATTTTTCTCCTCTGAAGTGGCTAATGGGTTCAAACTGCCAACCTTTTGGTTAGCATCTGGGTGCTTAAGCACTGCACCACCATGGCTCCTTCAACCTTCATGAGGACAGCGTTATTATTATCCCATTTTCCAGATGAGAACTAAGGCACAGAGAGGCTAAAGAAATTGTCCTGGTTTTCACAATGTCTTAGTTCGGATTTCTCTAAAAATAGACCCTGGGAAAAGGATTTTCAACTACTTTATATGGGAAGTGAAGAGAACACTGGTAAAACGGAGGAAAAGTGATACAGAGAAAGAAGGCAGGCCGCGAAGGGTGTATTAATGAGCTAGAGAACTAGGGGGCCCTCGTGGTGCAACAGTTAAGATCTCAGCTGCTAACCAAAAGGTTGTGGGTTCAAGCCCATCCAGTGGCTCTGCTAGAGAAAGACCTGGTGATCTGTTGCCATAAAGATTACAGCCTAGAAAACTCTATGGGGCAGTTCAACTGTATTTTTACACAAATAACACATGCGTTCCACATTTTTTTTTGCCAACCATGCCCTCCCCACCACAAGGTATTTTCATAAGGCACGAGATATTTTCGTAAGCTTATGAAAATACCTCAAAGGAGGAGGGCACAGTTGGCAAACAAATGTAGAACGCATGCATCATTTGCGTGAAAATACTGTACTTGGTCACATGGGGTTTCTATGAGTCAAAATTTACTTGACAGCACCTAACAACAAAAGACCTGGGGTATCCGAGACTCAGTCCCACCAGAGGCCCCCTAAAAGACTAGGTAAAACAACCCCATTTTCCAACCAGTGGTCAAGGGAACTGGGATATTTATGTACCAACTCACATCCTTCATGGACTCTTTGAAAGGCAGTCTTTACTTGGTGGTGGAGGCCTTTGAGCAGTACTGGAAGCTTCCAGGATCTCTCTTTATTTACCAGCTATGGTGGGGAACAGGCTGGGCAAATGAATTCAGTTGCGGTTCTTGGTTCCTGGTACTGGTGTGGGTAGTGGGGAGATTGACTGATAAACAATCCTAGTGACTGAGGACATAGAACCCTGGCAGAGGTTACACCCATCTGTAAAAGCTTGAAATATGAAATGTGCAAGCATGAAATATAAATAACCCTATTTACCATGAGTGGAATCTACTCAACAGCAATGAGTTTACCCTTTTTTTTCTTTTTTTTTTGGTCTGTGTATTTAATATGCTCATCTTTTTAATAAACAAACAATGCAGGTTTATTAGAGAACATTTGTAGGAAAACAGAAAAAAAAAAAAAAGAAGAAGAAGAAAGAAAACAGCACCATTTCTCATAAGCCTAAGGAAAACATCAACATTTAGGTGTATTCATATCTAGGTGTTTTTCTAGGCATAGTATGTGAAGTTTGTCAGTTTGTTTGTTTGAATTTAGTTAAAATTGGACTTCTGGACACGGTGGGGAGTCTTGACTGAGGGAAGGACTTTTCCAGAAGAATTTGCCATGTCCATTTTCAGGATTCTTGCCAAAGTAAGTGTTAACCATTCGTAATGAAATGGCTTGTGTTTAAGCATTGTCTAAATGCCAGCAGGAGGAGAAGCAGGAAGTTCTGCCCCTTGGTTTTAGGTTATGTGTCCAATTCAGTCAGGCCTGAAGTGATGATCCACTTCTAGATTCTTATCTGAGAAAGAGGCTGTTGTGGTAGCTAATTGTCCAACAGGATACTTTTGCCCCATCCCAGAAGGACGTCATGACATTAATTCATCCCATGGTGGACTGGGGTGTATCTTCAAGTAATTTTTTTTTTTTTAAACGAAGGCCAAGTAGACAGTGTTCTTTCTGCATTCTTCAGAAGCTGAGTGTCTTTCCTTCTATGCACTCTGCAAATGCACAATGACCTAGCTGATTATAAAATTTTTGGACATGAAAGATTGTCTTAAAACTCTGTGTGTGTTGTAACATTGTTGTTGGGACTGTAGACCCCAGGCAGTCTGCTTTTGTCCCCAAACCTGGTTCTTTGAATTATTAATTGCTGGACATTGGCAAGTTACTTAATCTGCCTTTCCTTCCTCTCATGAGGAAAATGTGAATCATAATAATATCTACCCACAGAGTTGCTGCGAGAATTAAATGAGTTAATATTTTAAAGCGGTAAGAACAGTGACAGGTGCATAAAAATGTATAGTAAATGTTACTTACCGCTGTCATTTGTGGTGATGAAGATGATGATCATCGTTGTTGTCATTATCATCTTCACCATTATATCCTCGTTTTTCAAATGGAAGTAATAAAATCTGAAATCTAATTTTCTAGTCTTTTGTTTTGGTGGATATTTATTTCTGTCTAGATGCTTGTTGAGATTTTCTTTATTCTTAAATTAAAAAAAAATATTGCCTGCAGTATGTGCGTAAGTCTCATCATCAGTTTTGCCTGGAAACCAATGAGCTTTTCTTAGCCTGCACACTCAAGCCTTTATTGATTTCAGAGAAGTTTTCTTCAGTTACGTCTTTGATTATTGCTTCTGTTCAAGTTGTTTGGTGTCTTCTCCCCAAATACCTCTAATTCTTAGCTTGGATGCCTATTTACTGTTCTCTATAATATTCTGTTTCTTGATCGCTTTCATCTCCTTATTTATGCTCACTCCCCCCTTTTGGTGAGAAGTTTTGGGAGAACTTATCAAATATTTCTTCTACCCATTTAAATAAGTCATCACATATTTATTGAACATTGGCTGTATGTTAGGCTAGGGCATAAAGGCTAATTCTAGTTGACACCTACTGTTGGATTGGATGGTCTATCTACTTGGCCGTGTTGCACTCAGGGATTTTATGAGTCACAGCCAGGGAGGAATGAGAAGGCAGGGGCTGCTGTTGACAGCTCACAGTCAGGGTCAAGTCAATGAACACATACAGACAGATTCTCTACAGTCTCTGGTAGAGAATTTTGGTACTTTTAGGCTTGAATTATAAAACAGTCTTCCATTCAAAAGATGAAAAAAGTGAGGATCACAAAGGTTGAGAGACTTGCCCAGGATCACACATCTGGCTAGTGGTGAAGCCAGCGCAGACTCAGACCCTGCCCCCCAGCTAGTTGTCCTCCTTCTTGATCCTTGATCCGTTATTTTATGAGAGTGTTGTATAAATACATATGACATCAAATGAGCAAGACGCTTTTGAAAATACTTTGTGCCCATTCCTGTGGTCCGCAAGACTAAGTTGTCATGAAGCAGCTTTGGAAAGAAACATGGGCATGGTTGAGTTAAAAAATAAAGATAAATGAGGCCCCGGATAAGTAAAGTATTACTGAAGAAGAAGAACAAAGCGGGAGGCCTCACCCTACCTGGTTTTAGAACCTATTATACAACCACGGTAGTCAAAACAGCTTGGTACTGGTACAACAACAGATACATAGACCAATGGAACAAAATTGAGAATCCAGACATAAATCCAACCACCTTTGAGCAGCTGATATTTGACAAAGGCCTGAAGTCCATTAATTGGGGAAAAGACAGTGTCTTTAACAAATGGTGCTGGCATAACTGGATATCTATCTGTAAAAAAATGAAGCAGGACCCATACCTCACACCATACATGAAAACCAACTCAAAATGGATCAGAGACCTAAATATAAAATCTAAAACGATAAAGATCATGGAAGAAAAAATAAGGACAACACTAGGGGCCCTAATACATGGCATAAATAGTATACAAATCATAACTAACAATGCGCAAACACCAGATGAGAAAGTAGATAACTGGGAACTCCTAAAAATCAAACACTTATGCTCATCAAGGACTTCACCAAAAGAGTAAAAAAGAGTATCTACAGACTAGGAAAAAATTTTTGGCTATGACATATCCGATAAACGTCTAATCTCTAAAACCTACAAGATACTGCAACACCTCAACAACAAAAAGACAGATAATCCAGTTAAAAAATGGGCAAAGGATATGAACAGACACTTCATCAAAGAAGACATTCAGGCAGCTAACAGACACATGAGGAAATGCTCGTGATCATTAGACATTAGAGAAACGCAAATCAAAACTACAGTGAGATACCATCTAACCCCAACAAGGCTGGCACTACTCCAAAAACACTAATATTGGTTGGAGAGGTTGTGGGGAGATTGTATTTACGGTACTGCTGGTGGGACTGTAAAATGGTACAAGCACTTTGGAAAATGATATAGTGCTTTCTTAAAAAGCTGGAAATAGAAATACCATATGATTGGGCAGTCGCACTCCTAGGAATATATCTAAGAGAAATAAGGGCCGTCACACAAATAGACATATGCACACCCATGTTCATTGCAGCACTGTTCACAATAGCAAAAAAATGAAAACAACCTAAATGCCCATCAGTGGACGAATGGATGAACAAATTATGCTATATTCACACAATGGAATACTACATAACACTAAATAACAATGATGAGTCCTCAAAACATCTCACAACATGGATGAATCTGGAGGGCATTATGCTGAGTAAAATAAGTCAGTCACAAAAGGACAAATATAGTATGATACCATTATTATAAGAACTCAGAAAAAGGTTTAAACACAGAAGAAAGCATTATTTGATGGTTACAAGGGTGGAGAGGGAGGCAGGAGGGGAAATAACTAGATAGTAGACAAGGGTCAACCTTGGTGAAGGGAAGGGTAACACACGATACAGGGGAAGTCAGCACAACTGGACCAAAGAAAAAGCAAAGAGATTTCCTAGACACATCCAAACACTTCAAGGGACAGAGTAGCTGGGGCTAGGGCCTGGGGACCATAGTTTCGGGGGACACCTAGGTCAACTGGCTTAGCATAGTTTATAAAGAAAATGTTCTACATCCCATGTTGGTGAATAGAGTCTGGGGTCTTAAAAGCTTGCTAGCGGCCATCTAAGATACACCTATTGGTCCCATCCCACTCGGGGCAAAGAAGCATGAAGGAAACCAAAGTCACAAGGAAAATACTAGCCCAAAGGACTAAAGTATCAAATGAACCAGAGACTTCGCCAGCCTGAGACCCGAAGAACTAGATGATGCCTGGTTACCACCAATGACTGCCCTGACAGGGAACACAACAGAGAGACCTGAACAGAGCAGGAGAAAAATGTAGAACAGAATTCAAATGCACGTACAGAGACAAGACTGAATGATCTGACAGAGACTGGAGGGACCCCCAAAAATATGGCTCCCAGACACTCTGTTGACCCAGAACTGAAACCATTCCTGAAGCCTGCTCTTCAGACAAAGATTAGACAAGGCTATAAAACAAAAAATAATACGTGTGAGGAATGTGCTTCTTAGTTTAATCAGATATATGAGACCAAATGGGCAACTCCTGTCCAAAAGCAGGATGAGAAGGCAGGAAGGGACAGGAATGGGACGAATGGACACAGGGAACCTGGGGTGGAAAGGGGGACGGTGCTATCACGTTGTGGGGATGGGAACCAATGTCACAAAACAATATGTGTATAAATTTTTGAATGAGAAATTAACTTGAGCTATAAACTTTCACCTAAAGCACAGCAACAAAAAAACAAATAAGAAATAAATCTTATGCCATTATCTATAACTTAAAAAAAAAAAAGATAAAATCTTCTCGGTTGTGAGAAATGAAGTGTGCAAAGTATGGGAGTAGAAATGATAAAATCGTGTGTGTATGTTGGCATGAGGGTGGTGGGGGCATTCCTGCACATAATTCACATCAGTTCACATCAGCCTGTAAATGGGAATGCAGTTAGTAAGGTGATAGGTAGAGAGCAGGTGGTGGTGGGAAATGTTGAAGGCCAGGTTATGTAGTTGTTAGGTGTGTCAAGTCAGTTCTGACTCACAGTGACGCTATGTACAACAGAATGAAACACTGCCCAGTCCTGCACCATCCTCACAATCATTGCTATGCTTGAGCCCATTGTTGCAGCCCTGTATCAGTCCATCTCATTGAGGGTCTTCCTCTTTTTCGCTGACCCTCTACTTTACCAGACATGATGTCTTTCTCCAGGGACTGGTCCCTCCAATTACATGTCAAAAGTACATGAGATGAAGTCATGCCATCCTGACTTCTAAGGAGATTTCTGGCTGTACTCTTCCGAGATAGATGTGTTCAGTCTCCTGGCAGCCTGTGGTATGGTCAATATTCTTTGTCAGCACTATAATTCAAATACATCAATTCTTCTTCAGTCTTCCTTATTCAATATGGCCCAGCTTTTGCATGCATATGAGGCAATTGAAAACACCATGGCTTGGATCAGGCACATTTTAGTCCTCAAAGTGACATCTTTCAAGAGGTCTTTTGCAGCAGATTTGCCCAATGCAGTGCATCGTTTGATTTCTTGACTGCTGCTTCCATGGACCTTGATTGTGGATCCAAGTAAAACGTAATCCTTGACAACTTCAATCTTTTCTCCGTTTATCATGATCTTGCTTATTGATTCACTTGTGAGGATTTTTGTTTTCTTTATGTCGAGGTGTAATCCATACTGACAGCTGTCGTCTTTGATCTTCATCAGTAAGTGCTTCAAATCCTCTTCACTTTCAGGAAGCAAGGTTGTTCACCCACATATTGCAAGTTGTTAATGCATCTTCCTCCAATCCTCGTGCCACGTTCTTCTTCATATAGTCAAGTTTCTCAGATTATTTGCTCAGCATGCAGATTGAATAAGTATGGTGAAAAGATACAACCCTGATGCACACCTTTCCTGACTTTAAACCACGCACCATCCCCTTGTTCTGTTTAAATGACTGCCTCTTGATTTATGTACAGGTACTGCATGAGCACAATTAAGTGTTCTGGAATTCCCATTCTCCACAGTGTTATCCATAATTTGTTATGATCCACAGAGCCAGGTTATAGTCACCTTCAACATATCAAGGCTCACTTCACATCTTAGTAGCATTTAGTTTTCCTCAAAGCATTAAATTTCTGTCTGGCGCAGACAATACATAAGCACAAAGCTGGCTCTCTAGCTATTGAAGCACTTTTGCTCTCTGTCAGAATTTCTGGGGAGTCAAACTGTTACAAGTGCTCACAGAAGGGAAAGGAAAGACAGAATTGGTCTGGAGATTGCTGCCTGAGAACGAGGCAGAATTACATTAGTTACATTACATTAGTTGCTGAAGGAGAGCCTTGGCAGTTCAGGGACAGCGGCTGCCTGGATCTCAGGGATGGCTCCCCATGTTCTTGTCCTCACGGTGCCTCCATGCCTGGCTAGAGGGAGCCCGTGCCATCTCCTCTAATCATGTCTCAGATCCCTGAAGGCCAGACTTCCTCCGCTGTGATTTGCTTCCAAACTTTGTGAGCACAGGGTACCGTCAGATGTAACACACTTGCTCCTGGCTTTGCAGAATTGATAAAGAGAAGAGATTGGTTGTTCACATGGGAACTGGTATGTGCCTGGAAAACCTCTTGTGAGGGAAACTTGTAGGAATCAAGCATCTGATGGTACTGATAGAATTGTTTGGAGGTGTGGTACAGGATTAAAGACTCATCCCCTCCGTATTTTCTGGGTCCAGTTCCAAGTAAGATTACTGTCATTCTTCCCACATGTTGGATCAGAGAAAAGCCGTATTTTTGTTTGTTTTTCTTTAATCTTTTTCTTTTTTAAGGTACAATGTACATACAACAAAATGCCTGTATTTTATGTGTACAGTTTTCTTTTACCACCGCTTTAGTCAAGATAAGAGCTCTGGTGGCGCAGTGGTTAAGAGCTCAGCTGCTAACAAAATGGTCAGCAGTTTGAATCCATTAGCTGCTCCTTGGAAACCCTGTGGGGCAGTTCTACTCTGTCCTCTAGGGTCACTATGAGTCAGAATCGACTTGACAGCAACGAGTTTTAGTCAAGATACCAGTTGCTGTTGAGTCAGTTCCGGCTTATGGTGACCTCACGTGTGTCAGAGTAGAACTGTGCTCCATAGTGTTTTCAGTGGCTGATTTTTTGGCAGTAGATCCCCAGGCCTTTCTTCTGAGGTGCCTCTGGGTGGACTAGAACCTCCAACCTTTCAGTTAACAGACAAGCGTGTTAACCATTTTCACCACCCAGGAACTCCTTAGTCAAGATACAGAATATTTTTATCACCTCATGAAGTTTTCTCATGACCTCTTCTAGTCCTTAACCTTCACCAGAGGCAACATTGTTCTGATTTACATTATTTAACCACCCAAATCAATATATAAAACATCCCAACACCAGGAAAGTTCCCTCATGTCCCATCCAGTCAGTAGCCACCCCGATAGGTAATCACAATTCTAACTTTTACCACCAGACATCAATTTTACCTGTTCTTGACCTTCATATAAAGGAACTCATCGTATATTCTTTTCGTCTTCTTTTGCTCAACATATTTTTTTCTGAGATTTGTCCGTGTTGCTGTATGTATCAATAGGATGTTCCTTTTTCTTGCTGAGTAGTATTCCATTGTATAGACACACATCGATTTGTTAATCCATTCTTCTCTAAGCACCGACCTAGTCCCAACTCCAGGGCCTCTCCCTTCTCCGATGCCCTTCTCTCCAACAGCTTCTGTATCATCTTCTTTCTTTCCTTCTTCCTCTTCCTGTCTGTCCTTGAGTCACTAGAATATGATCTCCATGCAGCCAGAGATTTTGTGTGTTGGTTCACTGCTATATCCTCATGCCTAGGACAGTGTGCCGCACATGGCTAGTCCTCAGTGTTTGTCACGTGAGTGAATGGATAAGTGCTCATTGTAAATGGTTTTAATTGTGCACCATCTAGCCTTATACAGTTCCTTCCTAAGCAACTCAGCACTATAGGACCCTCCAGGATCGTCTCTCCTTGCTCACACACTACTTAGCATGAATGCCTGGCCCCATTAGACCACGCCCCTAAGTGCTTGTCTCTTCTAGAGCTTCCCTAACCATATTAGGTCCCTCACAGGTCTCATAACTGCCTCTGTCGCCCCTGCCATGACCCTCGTTACATGTTATTGCCATTGCTACTTTAGTTGCCTACGTTAGACCCTCTGATTCCTTGGGTGCAGAGAGCCCACATTTCTCTTCACCACTGAATTCCATGCCCTGAGCACTCTACCTGGCACATGAGCTGCACAGACATATTGCATAGTTGGAGTTTCTTTCACAGAAAGTTTCTCTCTTCCAGGATGTTCACTTAATACCCTGATAGCTAGAAACAGCCCTTCACAAAAAGAAAGATGCTTTGGAAAATGTGACCTCTGTGGAAGGTTTCTAGAATATACCATTTCACAAACAGAGTTACTTCTTTGTCCTTTAAATATTTTAACCCAAATTTTAACTGTTATGTGTTGGATGGGTCATGATCATAGGAACCTAGACATTTTCTTGACCTTGGCCTTTGGAAATCTTAGCCTGTTTACTTTCACTGCAATGTTTGGGAACTTGAGAGCTTGGATGTACTTGATCTGGCAGTCCTACATCAAGTTCCACTACCCCTAACATGATGGTACTCTCAACTTCTAGCTCCTGCAAGAGAGGGCGCCTTCATGGGGCCAAAGAAGTATAAGATGTTATGGGCATGTTCCCTGTGAGCAGAATCTCTGTGCATTTCTTTTATGCTCAGTATAGATGTAGGCCCTTCAAGGGTTCATCCATGGGCTTCAGAAGGGTTCATGAACCCCTAAAGTTGTGGGCAAACCTCTAGGTAATGTAGTTATATGCATTTTCCTGGGAAGAGAGACTAGAATTTCTCATCAGATTTTCATAAGTGTTTTTGAACCTCTAAAAGTTTAAAAAAAAAAAGCTACTGGCATAGACATCCTTAAATGATTCTTCTGGTTAATTACTTAAACATCTCAAGTACAAGAGGAGAAAGAGAGGAACAGGAATGGCATCGGAGTTCTGAACTCTAATGCTCCATCCCCAGCCGCACCCCTCTAGCTTGAGTGGTCATGAGTCCTCCCTGGGCCTCGGTTTCCTTCCTAATGATTGTGTTGGTTGGACTAGATGGCCCCGTGCATTTCTTTTGTTTGTTTATTGTTGTAGTTTAAATGAACTTTACATTTCAAGTTAGTCTCCCATACAAAAATTTATACATACATTGTTATGTGACCCTAATTGCTCTCCCTCTATTGTGATAGCACACTCCTCCTTTCCACCCCTGATTTCCCGTGTCCATTCAACCAGCTCCTTACCCTCCCTGCCTTCTCATCTCACCTCCGGACAGAAGCTGCCCATTTAGTCTCATGTATCTACTCGAGCTAAGAAGCACACTCTTCACAAGTATCATTTTATGTCCACAGTCCAGTCCAATATTTGTCTGAAGAGTTGGCCTTGGGAATTGTTTTAGTTCTGGGTGGACGGAGTCCGGAGGCCATGCTTTCCAGGGTTCCTCCAGTCTCAGTCAGACAGTTAAGTCTGGTCTTCTTACTAGAATTTGAGTTCTCCACCCCACCTTTCTCCTGCTCCATCCGGGACTTTCTGTTGTGATCCCTGTCAGAGTGGTCATTGATGGTAGCCAGGCACCATGTAGTTCTTCTGGTCTCAGGCTGATGAAGTGTCTGGTTTATGTGACCCTTTGTGTCTCTTGGGCTACTGCTTTCTCATGTCTTTGGTGTTCTTCATTCTCCTTTACTCCAGGTGGTTGGGACCAATTGATGCATCTTAGATGGCCGCTTGCAAGCTTTTAAGACCCTAGACGCCACTCACCAAAGTAGGATGCAAAACATTTTCTTAATAAGCTTTGTTATGCCAGTTGACCTAGAGGTCCCCTGAAAGCATGGTCCCCAGACCCCTACCCCTGCTACTCTGTCTCTCAAAGTGTTTGATTGTATTCAGGAAACTTCTTAGCTTTGGTTTAGTCCAGTTGTGCTGACTTCCCCTGTAATGTGTGCTGTCCTTCCCTTCACCTAAGATAATTCTTGTCTGCTATCTAGTTAGTAAATAACCCTCACCTTCCCTCCCTACCCTCGTAGCCATCAAAGAATGTTTTCTTCTGTGTTTAAATCTTTTCTTGAGTTCTTATAATAGTGGTCTTATACAATATTTGTCCTTCTGTGACTGACTAAATTTACTCAGCATAATGCCCTCCAGATTCCTCCATGTTATGTTTCACGGCTTCATCGTTGTTCTTTATTATTGCATAGTACTCCATTGTGTGGATATACCATAATTTGTTTATCCATTTGTCCATTGATGGGCACCTAGGCTGTTTCCAACTTTTTTGCTATTGTGAACAGTGCTGCAATGAACATGGGTGTTCATATATCTATTCATGTGACAGCTCTTATTTCTCTAGTATATATTTCAAGGAGTAGGATAGGTGGATCATATGGTACTTCTATTTCTAGCTTTTTAAGGAAGCGCCAAATCAATTTCCCAAGTGGTTGTACCATTTTACATTCCCACCAACAGTGTAGAAGTGTTCCAGTCTCTCCACAACCTCTCTAGCATTTGTTATTTTGTGTTTTTTGGATGAATGCTAGCCTCGTTGGGGTGAGATGATATCTCATTGTAGTTTTGATCTGCATTTCTCTAATGGCTAATGATCGTGAACATTTCTTCATGTGTCTGTTAGCCACCTGAATATCTTCTTTTGTGAAGTGTCTGTTCATATTCTTTGCCCATTTTTTATTGGGTTATTTGTCTTTTTGTTGTTGAGGTTTTGCAGTATCTTGTAGATTTTAGAGATTAGACGCTAATCAGTTTTGTCGTATAAAAAATTTTTTCCCAGTCTGTAGGTTGTCTTTTTACCGTTTGGTGAAGTCTTTTGATGAGTATAAGTGTTTGATTTTTAGGAGCTCCCAGTTACCTAGTCTCTCTTCTGGTGATTGTGCATTGTTACTTAACATGGTTTGTGTTCTGTTTATGCCATCTATTAGGGCTCCTAGCATTGTCCGTATGTTTTCTTCCATTATCTTTATCGTTTCCGATTTTATATTTAAGTCTTTGATCCATTTTGAGTTATTTTTTGTGCATGGTGTGAGGTATGGGTCTTGTTTCGGTTTTTTGTAGATGGATATCCAGTTATGCCAGCACCATTTGTTAAAGTGACTGTCTTTTCCCCAGTGAGCAGACATTGGGCCTTTGTCAAATATCAGCTGCTCATAGGTAGATTAATTTATGTCTGGATTCTCAATTCTGTTCCATTGGTCTATGTATCTGTGGTTGTACCATTACCAGGCTGTTTTGACTACTGTGGCAATACAATAGGTTCTAAAATGAGGTAGTGTGAGGCCTCCTACTTTGTTCTTCTTCTTCAGTAATGCTTTGTTTATTCGGGGCTTCTTCTCTTTCCATATGAAGTTGGTGATTTGTTTCTCCATCTCATTAAAAAATACCAGTGGAATTTGGATCGGGATTGCATTGTATCTGAAGATCGCTTTGGGTAGAAATGACATTTTCACAATGTTGAGTCTTCCTATCCATGAGCAAGGTATGTTTTTCTACTTATGCAGGTCTCTTGTAGTTTTCATTGTATAGGTCTTTTACATCTCTGGTGAGATTTATTCCTAAGTAATTTATCTTCTTTGGGGCTATTGTAAATGGTATTGATTTGGTGATTTCCTCTTTGCGATTCTCTTTGATGGTGTACAGGAATCCAACTGATTTTTGTATGTTTATCTTGTATCCTGAAACTTTGCTGAAATCTCCTATTAGCTCCGGTAGTTTTCTTGTGGATTCTTTGGGGTTTTCTGTGTATGAGATCATATCTGCAAATAGAGATACTTTGACTTCTTCCCTACCAATTTGGATGGTCTTTATTTATTTTTCTAGACTAATTGCTCCGGCTAGGACCTCCAGCACAATGTTGAATAAGAGTGATGATAAAGGGCATCCTTATCTTGGTTCCCCTTCTCAAGAGGAATGTTTTCAAAGTGTATCCATTTAGGATGGTGTTGGCTGTTGGCTTTGTATAAATGCCCTTAATTATGTTGAGGAATTTCTCTTCTATTCCTATTTTGTTGAGAGTTTTTATTATGAATGGGTGTTGGACTTTGTCAAATGCCTTTTCTGCATCAATTGATAAGATAATGTGGTTCTTGTCTTGTTTTACTTATGTGATGGATTACCTTGATTGTTTTTCTAATGTTGAACCATCCCTGTGTACCTGGATATAAATCTCACTTGATCATGGTGAATTATTTTTTTGATATGTTGCTGAATTCTATTGGCTAGAATTTTGTTGAAGATTTTTGCATCAATGTTCATGAGGGATATTGGT
>NW_004443944.1:21346985-21358782 GCF_000243295.1 Trichechus manatus latirostris
AACGTTTTGGATCTTGTTGAGGATTGCTCTGTGGCCTAAGATGTGGTCTATTCTGGAGAACGTTCCATGTGCATTGGAAAAGAATGTGTACTTTGCAGCGTTTGGATGGCACTTAGACAGCCAGCCCATTTGGGTGTGTGGAATCCAGGCAGTCGGTTTTTCTCGAACAAGAGATTGTGGCCACGGGAAGGAGAGGAGGCCGAGTGGGGGTGAAGAAGGGTGGGGGGTGGGAAAGCGTATATCGCAAATTACTGGTTGTTTTTTCGCCTGCTGGAAGCTCCGTGAAGCTGCTTTCTTGTACCCTGTGTTTGCTGGTCTCCAATAGGAGTCCAAGATGGCGGATCCCCGCTGCATTAGCTGGTAGGGAACCTCTGCATGAATCTCTCCTCGCTCTCTGTTCTGTCAGTTTTTTCACTCCATTTGGTGCTTGGCTGAGTTCTTTATCCCTTCATTTGATGTTTTAGGGTTTCAGGATTGTTGTATTCTCTGTTCGGCTTAGTTTTTTGGATGTTTGCTGTGGACGGACGGCGTGGTGCTTCTGCCTAGAGTGCCATTTTAGTGGAAGTTATGTCTACATTTTTTAAGCCCCTCTTTTTTGTTTTAATGTTGTCATCTTTTACATATTGACATCTGTTTCCCTATTTTCAGTGTTTTAGCTTTGGTTTATTTTTGTGACTTCCCTATAATGGGTTGATATCTGGTTGCTCTGTCCTGTATTCTAGTCTTGGGTTGTTATCTGATGTTACTCGCTTTAGTATTTGTTGTAATCTTGGTTTGGTTTTTGCAGATTCCCTAAACTTCTTTTTATCTGGAAAAGCCCTAATTTCGCCATCATATTTGAGAGACAGTTTTGCTGGATATATGATTCTTGGCTGGTACTTTTTTTTTCCTTCAAGGCTTTATACATGTCATCCCATTGCGTTCTTGCCTGCATGGTTTCCGCTGAGTCATCCGAGCTGATTCTTATCGACTCTCCTGTGTAGATGTCTTTTCATTTATCCCTAGCTGCTCTTAAAATTCTCTCTTTATCTTTGGTTTTGGCAACTTTGGTTATAATATGTCTTGGTGACATTCTTTTGGGATCTACCTTATGTGTGGTTCGATGAGCATCTTGGATAGATATCTTGTCATCTTTCACGATATCCAGGAAGTTTTCTGCCAACAAATCTTCAACAAGTCTCTCTTTATTTTCTGTTATCCCTCCTGTTCGGGTACACCAATCACTTGTAGGTTATTCCTCTTAATAGAATCCCACATATTTGTTAGGGTTTCTTCATTTTTTTAATCCTTTTATCTTATTTTTCATCAAATAGTTGTTGTCAAGTGTTTTCTCTTCAATCTCAGTAATTCTGACGTCCATTTCTGCAATTCTGCTCCTATGACTTTTTGTTAAGTTGTCTAATTCTGACATTTTATTGTTAATCTTCTGGATTTCTGATTGCTGTCTCTCTCTGGATTCTTGCAGCCTCTTCAATTTGTCATTATGCTCTTCTCTAATCTTGTTAATTTCCTCTATTTCATGTTCTGCATTTTGTTTAATTTCCTTCCTAATATCTTGAAGAGTTGTGTATGTGAATCTTTTGTATTCTACCTCCAGTAATTCCAAGAAATTCTCCTCCTCTGGAAAATTTCTAGATTTTTTATTTTGGGAGCTTGCTGAAGCCATCATTAACTGTCTCTTTATGTGATATGATATTGACTGTTGTCTCTGAGCCTTCAATAAGTTATTATATTTATTTATTTTATGTTTTCTTACTGTGTCCTAGCTTCTTTCTTTGTTTTGATAGGCCCAGATAGGCTGGTCTTGTGAGCTAGTTTGATTATTGGCACCTTTGAAGCTCTAATGTCCTGTTACTGGCTGGTTAGATCTGTTATTTGGTATGTGAGCTCAGGAGTCTGCCCACTCCTCCTGTATGGATTCAGCTCATGTGCCCAGGTAGATATCCACCAAGTGTGTGGTGCACGCTCTCACCTAAAGTCCTAGACCAGTATGGGTGATTGGTGTGTGCAGACGCATCTGGCTACAGCAGGGGGACACAGTCTGAGAAAGGCAGGGGGCTGATGGCTACCCCCGAGAGTCCAGGAGGAAGGTGTGTCCCTGTTCCCTAGAGCCTGTAGGTGGGTGGGTTTTGCAGCTGGACTGTGAGCACCCAATGCTGTTGGCTGTAAGGACTGGGGGGCACCTCTTATTCTTGGGTCCCTATTGCAGGTGGCTATGTGGCATGGGTGGAGCCACCAGTCCTCAGGCCCCTGATGTGGATAGGTGAAGACCCTACTTAATGGGCAGAGTAGTGTCAAATGTCACAAACCTACCACTTCACAGCTGAAACAGTTCAAGTTAGAGTTCTGGTATATACCCTGTTGTACTGTGGTAATGAGGGCCTATGCTATTGAAATTGGCTCACACAAGTCTGTGTAGGGGGAAAGGCACTCAGAGTCCATGGATCCTTTATGCCTATGCCTAGGCAAAGGAGCTGTGCTTTGGGGAGCTGGCAGTTTATTTTTCCACTGTTTGTTAATTTGTTCACTCTCCAAGGCCGGGAGAATGGCTCAGGGCATGTGACGGATCCTACTTCCAGCCCAGGGGGCTCAGCAATTGCTGAAGCCGGTCTGGGATCCAGTGCAGAGCAGGTAGCAGGGAAATAAATGGGAGAGAGGTTTTCCCTAACGGGGGTGTTTTTCATCCGCACGGCAGGCCATATGGAAGTAGTTATGTTTCGTCGATTGAGGGCTGCTTCTCACTGGTTCTGGGTGGCTGAGTAGACTCTCTGCCACTTGATCTCTCCTGGTGCAGAATACACCTCCCTAGCACCGCTGCTTGCCTGCCTCACTGCTCAGCAATGGGCTGATCCGGCCTGAAGGGCTCAGGCTCTCTCACTGTCAGGTCTGGAACTCCTCACTGTTTCTGAACCATCTCTCGCTCCCCCTGCCACTCAGTCCAGTTCCTCAACTTTGCTTTTGGTGTTCAGGGCTGCTAGATTGTCATATATAATCGATACACTTGTTTTTTCTGGTCTTTGTTGTAAGAGGGTCCACTGGAAGCGTCTGAGTACTCTGCCGTCTTGGCCCCACCCTTCCCATGCATTTCTTGCACTGTCTCGTTGAAGAGTGAATTCATCTCAGATATAGAAGAGAACTGAGACAAATCAGCATGGTTTATCTGCACATTTTAAAAAATGTGGAGAGATTTGTGTGTGTGTGTGTTTATATATATATATTTTTTGCCTCATTCTCTCTTTAAATCACATGTATACATGCCTTCCAAAGAATTCCAATTATAGGTCAGTGAATCATTAAAAAGGTAGAAAAGTAAAGAAAACAGTAATCTGATAGCTTCTTGGTGCCAGATACAGGAAAATACTGTGATGTACTTACGAGATATATTCTTGAGAGGAGGGAGGGGGAGATAACCGCATTGGCCACTCTGAACATGGACATGTGAATTTGTAAGTCAATTGAGATGGGGACATTTGTATACTCAAGGGGATGTTTGTTACTATACTTGCACATAGATGTGAAAAGAGACTAAACATTTGGAAAGGCTAAAACTTAATTTCCTTTCTGGTAGTCAGCAATTGAGAATTACTAATTCCTGAAATAAAACAAAAAAAACAAAAGCATTGCCTTTGAGTCAGTTCCGACTCATAGCGACCCTATAGGATAGAGTGGAACTGCCCCGAAGGGTTGCCAAGGATAGAGTAGAACTGCCCCGAAGGGTTTCCAAGGAGCGGTTGGTAGATTTGAATTGCTGACCTTTTGATTAGCAGCTGAGCTCTTAACCACTATGCCACCAGGTCTCCAATGCCTGAAATAGAAGAGCAAAAAGCCATGGTGGAAATACAGTGGAGAGAGCTTAATGTGGCCACTTGCTGAGGCCCGAGTATTAAAGTCTTCTGCTCTTAATTCTGTCCAGGGCTCGTCTGTGAATAATTGTATTAAGGAATTGGGCAGAATCATCACAGAGCTACAAAATATCACCCTTGGGGCCTCACTGGAGATTGATGGGAACTCTGGAGAGTTGATAATGGCGATCAAAGGGTCCATATATTTAAAATCCACAGAGGATGAGCCCAGAAATTACCTACCTGCCAACTTAACTCCTCTACCTGGAACAAATTATCCAAAAATCAATTTGCAAACACCTTTGAGATAACAAGGTCTTGAGTAATAACCTCCATGGCTTTGTAAAGAAAAGCATCTAGCTTGACTAATCTCCTTAATTTCCTTCTCTGACCAAATAGCAGGCTGTAACAGAGGCAATCTGAAGTTGTCCCATAAGATTTGCTTTGAGTCACACAGAGAAAATATTGTCCATTCCAATTTCATAGCAATTATTCTGTTTCCAGAGAACTTTTGTTGCTAGGTTATAATTAGGAGGAAAACACTGAATGGATCTCCTGTACATATATCCTGAAACCCTCACCTGAGTTCTAAATTGAAACTAATACCTGTACAACCCAGAGGCCCTCCAAAAATAATGCCTTGTCAGACAAATCCACATGGTACTCCACCCTCAAATGCCCTACCTGCCCAACACACTTATTGGTTCTACCCCAGGAGTCGTTTTTAAAATGTTCATACCCCTAGGCAGATCATTTCATCCCTGGCAATTGGTCTTAAGAAAATATGAGACAATAAGGACTGAGTCATTTGCACAAAGATGTTCATTGCAGCATTATTTCCAGCAGCGGAACTTGGAACAGCTTACATTGCCAACAACTGGGGAATAATTAGTGTGATTATCTGATGCATTGTTCTCTAGCTGTTAAACGTAGAAATGGTGAAGACCATGTAGTATGTGAACAAAGTTCTTAGGATGTAATAAGTACGAAAAAATAAAAGAACAAGTCTACATTGGGGCTATATGTTATTGTAACTACATAAGAAGGTGTAATTCTATGAATAAAAACTGGAATAGAATATAGAGAAGTAAAAATGACTATTATATTAGGTGTTGGGAAAGGGGGCATATTTTCTCTTCCTTCACATTTCCTTATTGCTTTTCCACTGATATTTTTGCTATAAATAAAAATAATAAACATATCCAGTTTGATTTAAAGAAAACAGGTATCAGGAGGCAAACAGGCTCCCAGGGGGAGAGCTGGCCTGGAAAGGTATGCAGACATGGGTTTCAACCCATCCTACCTGCTCCGTGATCTTCGTTTAGGTCACCTGACCACTCAGGTTCTCAGTTTTTTTGTTTTTGTTCTTGTTTTTTTAATCCATCAAAGTGGAGATACTATTGTCCCAAGCATTAAATGAAATAAAGCATGTGAGATTTCCTGGTAAATAAACCTGTTGCCATCTAGTCAGTTTTGACTCATAGTGACCCTATAGGAAAGAGTAGAACTACCCCATAGGGTTTCCAAAGCTGTAATCTTTATGGAAGCAGACAGCCACATCTTTCTCCTGCAGAGCAGCTGATGGGTTTGAACCTCTGACCTTTTGGTTAGCAGGTGGGCGCTTAACCACTGTGCCACCAGGGCTCCTTTGGTAAATAAGAAGTACAAAATAAATGTTAATTTCTGCAGCTTCGCCAGTGGGCTAAGGATTGCCAGAAGAGGCCACCGTAACTACTAGTTTAATTTGTCTATTTATTTGAAGATATTGAACTTAGTGGAAGGGAGGTGACAACACAGAGCAGATCCAGGATAATTCTGCATTACTTTTCCCTTGACCCTTGATTCCCACTGGGTGCACTGTAGCCAATGACACCCTCCCTGCTGGATGGAACCTTCTAGAGTTGAGGAAGAAACTGTACCATCATCCTTTCTCAACTTAGGCTCATATCACTTTATGGGAGAACTCCCACTAACAGTCTATGTGTTCCTATATAAGAAATGTTTATAAATCTCAGACTCGCCTGGGTTTCAAACCAAACTCAAATTCAGTAAAGGCAGCTTCTCATTTGAGGATAGAAAGCAAAGTATTAACCTAGGCAGCTTTGCAGGACTCTGGAAAAATCATTCCTCACAACTGCCTCTTTCTTTCCTTTCTTTAAATGAAGGAAGTCTGGTGGGTGCGGAATAGAGTTATTGAAGAAATACTGACTCAGGTCTTTACATACAAAAATGCAAAAGCTAACTTTGGACGGGAATAAGGTTAAAAAAGAGGATTTGGGCTATTTTACATGGCTCTGTTTGTGTGTATAATTTCATGTATTTTACATGTAATTCTGTTCCCTATCCTCATGTGCTTGGATTCTGTCCTATAAACCACTTGTTTCTCATGGTCCTTGCTGATTTCTTGTCTTGCAGAGCCTCCCACGCCCATCGCCCCCCCAGAGCTGCTGGCTGTGGGAGCCACCTACCTGTGGATCAAGCCAAATGCCAACTCCATCATCGGTGACGGACCCATCATCCTGAAGGAGGTAGAGTATCGCACCACCACGGGCACCTGGGCCGAGACCCACATTGTCGACTCCCCAAACTATAAGCTGTGGCATCTGGACCCCGATGTGGAGTACGAGATCCGCGTACTGCTCACACGCCCAGGTGAGGGGGGCACAGGACCACCAGGGCCTCCCCTCACCACCAGGACCAAGTGTGCAGGTAAGAGCTTCCTTCCAGACTCCTCTTTGAGAGGCTTGGCAGGAGCTGTGAGTGTTCTTCCTCCTGGCCTTCTATGACCAAATCATCTGTAAACTTCTTCAGTGTGAGTGTGCTTCCTATTGTTGAGAAAAACATGCATGGTTTTGGTCTTGCCATAGAGGACATCCTGGCTACAACTGTGATTTTAAGAGCCTCCTGATTCTGTGTCATTGAAAGATTCCTGGTTCTGATGGTGGTTCTCATGGGACACTGGTTTTGTCTCTCTGAGAGCTCCTGGTACCATTTTATGTCTGAGGCATCCTAGTGATGACAATGTCTCTGAGGGTTCCTGGCTCTGACTGTGTACCCTGAAGGCCTCCTGGCTTGAACTGTATGTCTGAGGACTTCTGGTTCTGGCTGTGTCTCCAGAGGATTTCTGATTCCTTCTATGTCCGTGAGGAACCCTGGATTGGGCCTGCGACCCTAATGAGCTCTTGCTTCTGGCAATTTTCTCAAGGGTTCCTGGTGCTCGTTCTGTCTCTGAGGGGTTCCTGGTGCCAACTATGCTTTGAGTGCCTCCTGGCTCAGACAGTCTCTAACTGGGTTTTGGAATTGCCTTTCTCCCTAAGAGCTTTCTGGCTTTGTATTCCTTGAGGACTCCTAGCTACTACCTAAGAGTCTGCTGATTGGAGCTGTTTCTCAGAGGGTCCTTTGTATTTTACTGTACCCCTAAGGGCTCCTGGCTCAGTGTATCTTGAAGGTATCTGGCTCCAACTATTTCTCTGAGATTACTGGATTATACTAAAAGTCTCCTGGCTGGGACTGTGTCTCAGAGGGTTATTCGTATCCCTCAGGGTTCCTGGCTTGTACTATGTTTCTAATAAGGGGCTGTTGGCTGGGATTGTGTTTCTAACTGTATTCCTGAGATGTTCCTGGCCTGAACGCAATTTAAGAAGCTAAAAGAACTTGGTGATTATTTTTTTTTGCAAATCACATTATTTATATTAGCTCATTTTCCTCCTATAAATAGCCAATTGGTATAAGTGATTTTTATCTCATATGTACATGAAGGAATAGAAGCTCAATGTTTTTAAACTTTTTGTGCAAGGTCATAGAACTGGACAGAGGCAGGATTTGCTCTAAGGTTGTCTGATTCCAGTGCCCTTGATTTTTGGTCACACCATGATAGTAAATAAAGGTAAAAAGAGACGCAATGTCATCAGCGAGGTACAGAGAGCTGGGGGTGCTGCAGTGGGAGCTCAGGGAAGCGGGTAGCATGGGCTGTCAGCTTCTGGAGAAAAAGAGTCACTGATGGCTTCTGGGTGGGGAGGAGAAGGATCCATCACCACCGTGGAACAATAAGCAAGGGAAAATACAGTCTGTTCTGTTCAATGTGACATAGGCATCCCTAAAAATCACCATGCTATGCAACGTTATGCAATAAAAACCACAGGGCTCATGGGAGGAAATAAGGTTAGGCGCACAGGACTCAAAAACTTTGTCAGTGACACATGAAGATATTGTAGTTCTTGATATTTGCTGTCTAGTCGATTCTGACTCATGGCGACCTATGTATAACAGAAGGAAGTGTTGCCTCATCCTGCACCATCTTCACAGTCATTGATATGCTCAAGTCCATTGTTGGCACCTACCATGTATTTTGAGTGCCTTCCAACCTAGGTAGCTCATCTTCCAGCACTGTATTGGGCAATATTCTATTGTGATCCATATGGTTTTCATTGACTTATTTTTGGCAGTAGATTGCCATGCCTTTCTTCCTAGGCTGTCTTAGTCTGGAAACTGCTGAAACCTGCCCACCATCAGTGATCCAGCTGTTATTTGAAATACGGGTGGCATAGCTTCCAGCATCATAGCAGCATGTAAGCCACTGTAGTATGACAAACTGACAGACAGGTGGTGGTAAATAAAGATAGGAACCTAATAAAACAATACCATAGTTTTTACACAAGTTACATGGTTAAGAAATGTATAAATACTACAATAACTGTGGTGCTGTGCCTTGAAGAAGACCTGAAGTTTGTTTGCGGAGGTGTGGATCAGAAGGGTTGCAGCCTATGAGTTATTGTGAAGTGGTGGAAGGAAGGTTGTCTGAAATTGGTGGTGTAAAGTTGAACCACCAGATGTGGATGGGTATGGCTGAAAACAGACAAAGTGAACTGAAGGAGCAAGTAGATATTTGAGGTGTATTTTGTTATTCCCACATGGGTGCAGTTTTCTGCTTCACCAAGTGTTTCTTACTAAATCACACATAACCAAACACAAAATTTGAATTGTGTTAAAATTCCTCCCTAATGTATCAATTGTGTTGGAACAAATTTGTGTTTTCAAAACAAGTGTTGCAACAAAATTGACAGTAAGGTTCTTAAATATCTCAATAGTGTGTCTCTGTAGTAAGTAACTGAAACCAAAACCAAACCCGTTGCCGTCGACTCGATTCTGACTCATAGCGACCCTATAGGATGGAGTAGAAGTGCCCCATAGGGTTTTCAAGGAGGGACTGATGGATTTGAACTGCTGACCTTTTCGTTAACAGCCATAGCATGCTGTAGCTGTTAACTACTGCACCACCAGGGCCCCAAGTAACCGAAGGACAGTGAATATTCCTGTTACTTGGGAATATTCCTTTGAAGGTTATTGAACCACTGTGATGAATGGAGATGCTGTTTTCTTCATTATTTAAAAAAATGGGCCTCTGGTAAAATTTCTCATTGAAACCTGATTATGAAGCTTACAACTTTAAATGGACATAAGGGTATGTTATTAAACTGGGTAATACCTTATCTCAGCTTTGCAGTGCAATATTCATCCATAAAAATAATTGATTTGATCCTGCCGATGAGACTTCTTTCTTTCCGAGGGTTAAATGTAAGGATTTCCAGGGTTTTTGATCTTTATAAATGATATTCAAAGTACTTTAGCATTCTCCATGGACTTATTCGCTGATGATCATGTAATACATTTTGAAATTCAATCGCAAGAAGATCATCTCAATAAAAATTTACAATCTATTGCAAATTGTTGCCATGACTGTGTAATGGATTTTACATGTTGAAAACACAATTGTCTGCCTATCATTATAAAAATTATGAGCTGAAATGCAGTTTGTGGTTTTATATTTCAAAAAATGTTGGTGTTTAAGTAAATTACGGCTAAAATCTTGAATAACCCACATTTTACAAAATATGTCATTAAGAAGATAGTCTTTCCCGCATTGCTGCTGGTGGTAGAATGTTCTTTGCTTCACAATTAATTTTTAGGAAAATTCCAGAGCTAGTATCCATTTGTGGATGTTGTTTATTGGGTTTGGTAGTCTTGAGTTTTCTTCCCTTTCCCTATTCTATTATTAATCACAGTGAAAATGCACTCATTATTTTACAAAACAGAAAATGAGAGAGTATGGAGTGTGGAAGGTATAATTTCTACCCAGAGGAATTTATAGTCTTGGTTAAATTTCCAACCAAACATCTAAAAGGGTAAAACATAAACAAGATGAGTGTTGAACTAGCACACTTCATGGAGGAAAACAGGGTTGGCGTGGAAAGAGCAGTGCTCTTAGGATAACCGAGTCCAGTGATTCTCAAAGTGTGGTCCATGGACCAGCAGCATCAGCATCGTCTGGGAACTTGTTATAAATGCAAATTCGCAGGTGCCATTTCTAGACTTGCTGAATCAGAAACTCTAGGAGTGGGCCCAGCCATCTGTGCTTTAGCAAGCCTTCTGGGTGATGTTGTTGCAAGCCCAAGCTTAAGAGCCTCTGATACACTTGCCATCTTGGTATTATGTACTTTATACTGCTCAATGCTCAAGGCAGCTCTGAGGGTTAGGGGGAGGAAAATATTTTCTCCATTTGCAAGTGGAAAACGGGCACAGGGTCTTCTGACAAAGGTCACAAAACAGTCTCTTGACCCAAAGAGTTTCCCACCCCATGGGTTGATGGAGTTTCCGACCTTGGGGACCTCTTCTGCCCACAAGTGTCCTTTGAGGGGTGGGCTTGGGAGGGAAGGAGACTGGTAGTAGGGAGATCAACTTGAGAATGGGTGGGTGCTACACACTGAAGCTTCGGTCATTTTCATCAAACATTTACTGAATCCCTTTATGTGTCAACTCTGTCCTAGGCAGTTTGGGCAGAGGCTGACCCAGTAATAACATGCTAGGAATAGGCAGAAGTTTGGCAACAGTGAGCTACTCAACCATAAAGATAAATGAAGTCCTGGTACATGCTACAACATGGACGAACCTTGAAAACATTATGCTGAATGAAATACAGCAGTTGCAAAAAGACAAATACTGTATCATCCCACTTGTATGAAATAGGCAAATGTATAAAGACCAAAGATTATTAGTGCTTATCGGGTGGAGAGGAAGGGAGAAGGAGGAGTCATTTCTTAGGGGGCACGGATGCAAAAATGGTGTGGGGACATCTGACCTCATCTTACTTCACCAGTCAGAGAATCACCATCAACATCAGCCCAAGGCTGATTCCTATAAGGTGGAGGTCAAACATACCTCCATCCTCCAACCTTTTAACCAATTCTGACACCAGCTATCCCTCCCAAGGCACACTCTGTTTCTCTGCTGGGTTACATAATTCACTGTAACAGCCACACAGGACTCAGACCATACTCACAGTTACGGGGTTTATTTGGGAAGTAACAGATTACAATTCAGGATCAGGATCAGGAAGCATATAGGCAAAATCTCCCTTCTTCAGTGCAGGACAGCTGTCTCAACTCCTCTCTGCCGTGCAGGGCTCCTCTTGGCCCCTTGAGGACAAGCTCCTCTCAGACCCCTCAGGACTGGCCTCGACCCTTGGCCTGACCTTGTCTTGTTCAGGCAAGTGTTACAAAGCTCTTTCAGCTCCACCAACAAGGGCCTAGAGGCACCCCACTCCACCAGCAAGCCTTCTGCCTGAAGGTGCTCAGCTCTCTTGCTCCATGCATCTACATGCCCACTGTAGCCGCCTCGCTTGGTGGGCCGGGAAGCCTGCCGCAGCCATCTTGTGTTAGTCTCCTGGTTTTGCTGCTGCCGTTTCTCTGCCGCTGCTTCTCATCATCTCGCACCATCTCTGGTGTTACAGCTCTCTCTCTCTGTCTTCTGGGTCTAAGAGGTTCTCAGTGCAGGAACCTCAGGCCCAAAGGACATGTTCCACTTCTGGCTCTTCTTTCGTAATTATAGTTAGGTCCCCTCTCTGCTGTAGAATTGACTCTCTCTCTCTCTCTTCTTTTTTTTTTTTTTTTTTAGTCTCC
>NW_004443944.1:21360434-21376912 GCF_000243295.1 Trichechus manatus latirostris
CTTTTGGTGAAGTCTTTTGATGAGCATAAGTGTTTGATTTTTAGGAGCTCCCATTTATCTAGTCTCTCTTCTGGTGCTTGTGCATTGTTACTTATGGTTTGTATTGTGTTTACGTAGAATTGGCTCTCTTTTAAGCCTAGTGAGATGGTAAAACGGGTGAATTCCCCATTAGGGTTCCATACACCTTATTTGCATGGTCCCACCCCCATAAGGGATCCATGTACCTTATTTGCATTGTTAGCAGGTTGTCCAATCCCTCTGGTGGGCCACAAACATCTTATTAGTCCCACCCAATCATTGTGTGGGAGTTACAAGACCATGCATGGCTAAAAGGGCCATGTTAAGTACTTTACTGCACCTCAACTGAGTATCTGTTAATGGTGATGGAATAATTTGGAAAAGGGTAGTGGTGATGGTTGCACAAATGATGAACGTAATCATCGTCACTGAATTATGCATATTAAAGTTGTTGAATTGGCGGATGTTTTGTTATATATATGTTTACTACAAAAAGAAAAAAAAAAGATACCAGGAGAGCCAATTCAGCAAGGGCAGGTGAGGAAGCACTCTGGTTCTGCCAGGTCTATCAGGCCACTATATGACCCGGTAAATCCTAGGGGCACTGGGAGCAGGAGTCAGTCCCCAAAGGGGCAAATTGTCAAGAGTTTGGCTGCAGAGCAGCATCCAAGCCAAGTAGGCTAGAGTTCAGAGCAAGACTCTTAGCCAGTTAAACTGGAACCTGGACTAACTATTAGATAGAGATCTGAGAATGTGGGTGTGGGAGAAGAGAGCCATTGATGATACCCCTAAGGCTTCTGGCTTAGACTGGGAGATGAATGGTGGTGCCATCTTCTGAGATGGAAAACACAGAAGAAGGAACAGGTTAAGGGTCAAGGAGGAGATCATGTTTGAGGTGAAGATGCACAGTGAGGAGTGGGGATTTGTAAATCTGGAACTCAGGAGACAGCAGCAGATTACCTCTTCCTCGTGAACTACCTGATTGCACCTGGATTTCAGTACCTATGAAAGCAATTTAATTCTTTCCTCATGTGATTCTCTTGAGGTGCCCCATTCATTTACTTTTTCATTCATCATTTTATTCCTTTTACTTAGTTTAATCATTCACCATCCTTCTGAGGTACAGGTCTGGGAGCAAATGTGATCATGTATATCCAAGTGCTTTGAAAAGCTCAAAAATGCTACTTAGATGTCTGTACTGAGACTTTCATTACTGTCACTCATATATTGTTATGAACTATTATATCAAAACAAGAAGTTTTATTTGTCCAATTCTCTGGACTGACTGGCTTCTGGAAGAGTAGGCCTTATTCTTTCATTGTTTTCATCATCCTAGGGGAAATCCTATTTCAGAACATGATGTTCATATTGTCCTCTGGACTCTCAGAGGTCTTCTTGTCTAGAATAGTGGATGGATTCCTCTGGCACATCCCCAAGAGCAGACATCCAGTGATGGGAGTTGGGTCCTAGGAAGGCTCTCTGGTACCCACCCACCCTCACCTTGAAAGCTGCCTTTGATCGAGCTCATGTTTTTTCATGGCAGGCCATTTCACAGCCAGAGATCTTGACTGGTTATTGTTAACCTCTACTCAGTGTTATGCTGGTGATCAGAAAACTCTGGATGGAGTCATATGTAGAGGCAGAGAGTATCCATTGGGGTCCAGAGAGACAGCAGGCAGTCTGCTAACATCACCTTTCTAGAGTTCACAGGGAGACTCCGGGGAAATGGCATTAACGATGGGTGCTAAGGTTAGTCACTGGTAAAGGCAGGTGATCTGATAAGAGATGTAGATGCTACACTGGGGCAACTCAGTCTTGCATCTCTTCTGCAGGACCACTTTTAATGACGTCTTTAAAATATCACTTAGTATGTAACAGAAAAAGCTTATTCTTGTTGTGACCCCAAATCTGCAACATCCACTTATGGGTCCTAGGTTTGCTCTTGGAAGACTCACCCCTCCTCATCTCAAAAACAGATCTTCTGTAAACTAAAGTCAGCTCTCTTATGTCCCAGAAACCTCTTTCTTTCATCCTCAAAAGCCCTGCTTGGACCAGACTCCAGACAGCTCTCTTCACATGATGATTATGGAATCACAAATCAGCAATCCAGCAGACGAAGTGATCACAAGCCCCCTTTCCTGTGATTGCTTATTCTCGCTAATCAAAGCCCCCCTGCCCATGAGCCCACTTCACTGTGGCCTCACTGAGTCTGAGTCTCCAAGTGAAACGTGAGTTTGCATGCCCAGCGACATGAAAGACACTGCTGATTTGCAGTGCTCTGTTCCTGTTTCCTCCACCTGAGGCTTGATTGCCGGTTATATTTTATTTACATATTTATGGATTTCTACTTGAAGGGATATGTGTGTACCTCTCTTCTTTCTCCAGGGGGATAAAAAAGAAATTCAAATTGCTGGGCTAAATGAAGTGAGAGTAGTATTAGAATTTAGTGAAAAGAACAGGGCTTTAGAGTCAAAAAGAACCTGGTTTCTATTTCAAGGTGAGCCTTTGCTAGTTGAATGACCATGGGTATGTTACTTCACTTCTCTATGTCTCAGTTTCTTTTCTCCCATTTAATGGAGATTATAATATACCATTTTCTTGTGAAGCGTCAGTGAGATAAGTTATATGCCTACTAGGGAACCCAGAACATAGAGGCCCCTTAATGAACAGTTTTTTTTTTTTAAGAAATAAATATCCAGTCTGGGAAGAAGATGTCAGAACCTAAACTGACTTCCTTCGCTGTGACACGATGGTCTATATTGCAAGAAGGACTTCTCTGTTTGCTACTCTTTTTACTTTTTCATAAAGCATTGGATTACCTCTGAGGCTCTGATCACTGCAGGGGCAATGGGAAGTGTATGACTGTGCATTTGTCTTGGTGCCCACGATGTATGGCTGTGGCCCCAGTGGTGATGGCAATGACAACTGATGATGGGGGCAGGGTGGAGAATGGGGGTGGTCCTTTTTATAATTCTGTCTCTAGTCCTGAGTAAGAGAGAGAAGCACATTGTCAAGACCCTTCTGTCTTCTAGAAGGCCAAGACTAGTGAGAATGAGGCCTCTCAAGTCCAGGGCAAACAGAGTAGAGGTGAGTACTGACCCTCTGTTCTCTGAGAGGCCACTGGGACCTGCTTGCAGGAGTCTTCCAGTCTAGCTTGCAGTCCCAGGGCAAAATAACCAGTTTCTGTTGAGTTGATTCTGAATCATGGCAACCCCATGTGTGTTAGAATAGAACTGTGCTGCATAAGGTTTTCAATGGCTGACTTTTTGGAAGCAGATTGCACCCGGCGTTTCTTTTGAGTAGGGCAAAATAGACGGATATAAAGACAGAAGGAGGTAATTGAGGGTCTAGAAAATAGATCAAAGTCTCACATAAACTCATCCTATGATGACTTTTCTTCGTTTCTTTAAGCCTCTGCTGTGCCATCTGTAAAATGGGAGTAGCATAACCAAGCCTGACTCTTAGGATTGTAAATTAGAAGTAAATGAAACTTCCTTCTGGGCAAGATGGTGGTATGGGCACAAACATCTAACCACCATCTCTCCTTGCGATAATCCTGGTACGATGACCCATAAATCATAATGGGAAACATGGCAAGCCACCAGGATTCTAATCACCATCCCATCTAAAATTGAAAAAAAAAGGTCAATGGTCTCTAAAAAAAAACTCTCCAACATTATGGGACACTAGGAAAGGAGAGATCTTCCATGCCGCTTACACCAGCTAAAAGGAACATTGTTGCTAGTACACTGCAAGCGGGCCCAGGTTGAAGGCAGCCATAGAAGCTGGATTTATGACCACTTCTTCCTCAAAGAGCTTCAGTGGCAATAAGAGTGAGGGGATTAAGAAGGGAGAAAGCCTGCTGTCACCACACCCAGCTCTGGAGCCTCTGGGTAAGACAAGAAGTATCTGCAGTTGAGCAAGCATCTGCTAAGGAGCAAGAGGACCACCTCTTCTTGCAGATAGCCCTGTCCCCCAATCTATATACGTGGTTCCTTTGGAGCCCTCTTGCTGGGCTTGGGAAAGAGAGGGTGAAAAAAGCAAAGCCTTCCCTTTTATGCCTACAGTCAATAACCTCGGAGACTCTCTTCTCCCAACCCATGCAGTCTCCTTGTTACATGGGCTGATTGTGGTAGTGGGAGTGAGTGAGGGTCCAGCTGGCAACCTCTTACAGTCTCTGGAAGGGACATCAGAAGCTCCTTAGCTGTTCTCTGTAGACTGTTCTCTGAGGAATATCACTTACTCTTCTTTGTTTTGTAGCTTTAGGTGAAATTCCAAAACGACAAGGGAAACTGCATTAAATATCCTGTTACACTTAGATGTTTCTGCCACTTCTTGTTCCCTGGAAAGCTGGAGCCTCCCGAAGGGGAAGTAGACTAGGTGGTCAACATATACCCTGGTAAATACCCACCCAGCCTCTCCTACCTTGGAGAGCTGGAGCCTCCCAAAGGGAAGTAGAATAGAGAGTTAACATATATGCCCTGGTAGATACCCATCCATCCCCTCCTAACTTTGTAGGTTGAGAATTGAAGGAAAGGAGAATCACAGAGATATATTAATGATAATAATGGTGTATTTGTTTCTATGACTGCTGTAATGAATTGCCACAAACTAGTGGCTGAAACAGTACAAGTTTATCTTACTCTTCTGGAGATCAGAAGCCCCAAATGTGTCTCACAGAGCTAAAATCAAGGAACACAAATCTATATTTCTTCTGGAAGCTCTGGTGGGGAATCCATTTCTTTGCCTTATTCAACTTCTGAAGGCTGCCTGCGTTTCTTAGCTCATGGTCCTCTTCCTCCATCCTCAAAGCCAGCAACAGTGGGTAGAGTCTTTCTCACATCCCATCACCCTGTCTTAGTCATCTAGTGCTGCTATAACAGAAATACCACAAGTGGATGGCTTTAACAAACAGAAATTTATTCTGTCACAGTCTAGAAGGCTAGAAGTCTGAATTTAGGGTGCCAGCTCCAGAGGACGGCTGTTTCTCTCTCTTGGCTCTGGGGGAAGGTCCTTGTCATCAATCTTCCCTGGTCAAAGAGCTTCTCAGTGCAGGGATCCTGAGTCCAAAGAACATGATATTCTCCTGGCTGTTGTTTCTTGGTGGTATGAGTTCCCCATGTCTCTCTGCTTGATTTTCTCTTTTATATCTCAAAAGAGATTGACTTAAAACACAACCTCATCTTGTAGATTGAGTCCCGCCTCATTAATATAACTGCTGCTAATCCTACCCCATTAACATCACAGAGGTAGGATTTACAACACATATAGGAAAATCACTTAAGAGATGACAAAATGGTGGACAATCACAATACTGGGAATCATGGACTAGCCAGCTGACACACATTTTTTGGGGGGACACAATTCAATCCATAACACTGACCTGCTCTTCTGCCTCCTGTTCCCACTTTTAAGGACCCTGTGATTTCATTGAGCCCACATGGATAATCCAGGATAATCTCTCCATTTGCAGGTCAGCTGATTAACAGCCTACATTCCACCTGTAATCTTAATTTCTCTTTTTCCTGCAGCCTAATATATTCACAGGTTCTGGGATTTAGGACTCAGACTTCTTTGGGGGACTATTATTCTGCCTATCACAAGTGAGTAACATGTCAGGCTGTAATACACATGCTACATGCACTATTCTTATTTCTTTATCCATTTATTTGTTTTAATTAAAAAAATTTGTTCCTAGATTTAAAAAGATAGCCCCAAAATATATTGAAATTTGAGAGCGATCACCCCTATAGCTGTAAAAATCTTAAGATAATAACACAAAGAAAATGTATGATGGTAGTAATGAAAACATTGGGTACCTGATTTGAGTATCTATGTAAAGCCTTTAGAGTTGAGATTATTTTGAGTATTTTGTTTCCAATTCTTGAAAGAACCTTGCAAGGTGGGTATAATTTCTTCCACTTACTATCTGGCAGATAAGTGACTTACCCAAGGCCACACACTTGCCCCAAGTAGCCCGGCTGAGATTGAACTTTTAACTATAGCACTACAGAGCTCAAGTTGTTTCTGTATGACCCTGAAAATCTAGTATCATTATCAAAGCCTAAAGCACATGACCAAGTTGGGTTTATTCCACGAATGCACTGATGAAAAATGCTGAATATTGGGAAAGTTATTGATATAGTCACTCTGCAGGAGAAAAGACCTGTTGATCTGCTTCAGTAAAGATTACAGCCTAGAAAATCCTATGGGGCAGTTCTACTCTGTCCTGTAGGGTCACTATGAGTCAGGATCAACTCAGCGCACACAACGACAACAGCAACAACAACAGCATTGGTATAATGCCTCGTATCGGTAGGTCAAAGGATAAAAGTCATTGGATCCTCTCAAAAGAGGCTGGAAATAATTTGGTAAAATTCAGCCTTCACTATTGTTCAGAATTCTTAGTAAGCTAGGAATGGAAAGGTACTTGCTTGTTTCAGGCAGAATATGTTCTTATAGACTTAAAGCCTGAGAGAATTAACTCAAGGAAATAAAGACCAAACACCAGTTATTAGAACTCTTAAGAGATTTCAGTACTATGGTCAGACACAAAGCAAATAAACAGAGACTACTAGCCATATGCCAGTAATAACCATTATAAAATATAATAAAATGTGTCCTATTCTCAAATGCAATTAAAATATAAATACTTAGAAGTAAACTACATAATGTGCAGAATTTATATGAAAATACACACACCTACAAAATTTTATTGAGGATGATAAAGTAAGACCTGAATAATTGGAGAGATATATCATGTTCTTGGATTTAGCAAATTTAATTTTGTGAAGATATCAGTTCTCCCCAAATTAATTTATGGGTTTAATACAACTGCAGTCAAAATCCTAATGGGATTCTTTTTGAATTTTGACAAAGTGATTTCAAAATTCATTTGAACGAATATACAGGATAAAGTAGTCAATAATACTTAGAAAAAAAAAAAATCAACATTTATTATAGCCATACTAATTAAAGCCCAGAACAGAATACAGTATATGGTGAAACTGGCTCTTAAAATATGTGAATGGAGAATTACTTACTAAATGGTACACGTGTAATTGGTTAGTAATATTGAAAAAATACAGTTCATTGCATAGCTATCATAATAAGTTCTGGGTAGCTTAAAGATTTACATTAAAATCAGAAAAAAACAAGAAGAAGATAATGTAAAATATTAAAAAAAGTTATTTTATTGAGAGGGAGTTGTAGTTCTTTAAAAGCAAACAAATACACCAATGAGCTCCCAGTTTATAAATTTTATGACATATAAAGAAGAGAAGGAAAAGAAGAAAAATTTTCTATGACATTAATAGAATTCAGAAAGCAAGTGGCTAAACGGGGTGTGGGGAAACGTATCTGAGAAAGTTGAGGAAAAAAAGGATTATGTCTTTATACATAAAGAACTTTAATAAGTCAATAAAATGTAATCACACTGATGGAAACAAAGGCTAAAGGTATAAATAGGTAGTTGCCAAACAAAGTGGCAAAAGATATATGTAAAATGTCCGCTGTCACAGATAATCAAACAAATGCAAAGTAAAGCAGTAAAACACCATGTTTTGCCTTTTAGATTGCCAAATGCATTTTTTAAAATTGGGAATAACCAGCATTGGCAAGGAAAGAGGATCTGACAAGCAGTTTGCAGGTGGGTGAACTGGCACAACATATTTAGAGGACAATGTGCTAATCTTTTTTGTCTCAGAAAATAATCAGAGCTGCTCAAAAAGAGTTTTATACAAGCGGTCATCACTGTATTACAATTTATAAGGGCAAAACTTGGAAACCACTTAAATGTGCCAACAATAGCGCCGTAGTTCGGTGGATTTTTGTGTTTGCGAACAGTGGAATTCTATGCAGGTGTTATAAGCCATGTTTTCACACAATAATGGCATGGATCAATGATTATGCTATAATAAGTATTAAAAATATCAGTCTACAAAACTACATAGTCATTGCTGTCTCAAATTTGTGAAATGCATATATGCAGCCCATATATCAGCTGGGGCTAGTTTATTAGAGCTCTATTGACCAGAACTCTCCATTCCAGATCCTGCTTGAGCTCTGATCTTGTCCCAAGACCTCTGGGGGATTCTCTGAGGAACATATATGGTTCCCATCCTCCTTCTGCCCTGAATTCTGGAGCATCATGCTATTTCTCCATGTTTAACATGGGCCAAACGTGGGACCCCTTCCCCCAAACCGCGCGAACACATGGTATTTCCGGCAGCAGATTTTGATGATTAGTGGGACGCAGGCAAGGAATTCCATTGCCATGCTACCCAGCAGACAACTTAAGATCCCTCCTCAGACTTTGATGTTGTTGTTAGGTGTCCTTGAGTGGATTTTGACCCATAGTGACAGAGCAGAACTGCCCCTATAGGATTTTCTAGGCTGTAATCTTCCCGGCAATGGATGGCCAGGTCTTTCTCCCGCTGGGTAGGTTCAACCACCAACCTTTCAGTTAGCAGACAAGTACTTAACCGTTGCTCCACCAGGGCTCCTATGCCTTGGACTTACTAGCTCTTAAAAGTCCTTTCAGCAGGTAGGGAATTTTCACCCTTTTTTCCCCTTTCTTTCCCAAATCACCCACCGTTTCAGTTTTCCAGAGCAGTTCAGTTTTCCCCAAGCTCTACTGCCAACTTCAAGTTCAGGCCATCTTTGCACATATTTTGTGTAGAGCTTAACATTAAGGTGGGAGGGTGACTTTAATGGTGATATTTAGGTAATCAGGCTGTGGGCCATTTTAAATGTTTTCTCTTTGTTTTGCTGCATTTTATAGACTTTATATCATTTAAAAGTAGTTTTCCTCCTTAAAGTCACATGTGAACGTGAAAGATCTTTATACAACGTAAAGTACTCTGTATAAAAGGAGAGCTTATTTTTATTTCTGTTAGCTAATCATTGCCATTCTTGCAAAGTGTAGGGATAGTTCCACATTTGCTGAGTCCTGGGATGCAAACCAAGCTTCAGGCTCTGTGTTCAAAGGGATCAAGGCGTTTGAATCTGAGTTTGAATCCCGGTACTGTCATTAGCATGTTGGATAGCCTTGGGCAATTTGCGTGACCTCTCTGAGCTGGTTTCCCCATCTGTTAAATGCTCATCTCACTGGGTAGAAATAAGGGTTATTAATATTACTGGTGAGTAATGATGCTCCATAAGGCTTACCTCACTGAATCTGCCCCTAATGCCATGAGGTAGGTTTCATCCTCATCACCACTACTATGTCCTGGAGAGGTTACATACTTTGCTCCAAGTCACTCAGGTTAGGAAGTGGCTGAGTTTAGAGCACATGGAGGCTGACTCCAGAGTTCCCTGTGGCAATATAATGGTAAGTGCCTGGAGCAATGCCCAGGATTCAGTTGGTACTTAATAAATTGGAGCTTTTGGCACTTTAACACCCTGGAGACTCACTTTCCTTCCCTCTACCTCAACCCTCATCTCCAGTAAACAATAAGGCCTTCACTGCAGTAAGTCCATGGCAGAAGGGTAGCCTGTTACTATGTTCAGGATCGGGAGGGCCACCATTTCAAGAGCTTGGTGTGCAACCTCAGCCAAAACTAGGTCAGAGCCATAGGAAGCACAGGGTTCCTTGCCCACAGCTGGCCATTCTGGAAAACAGAGGTCCTGCTTCCCTGAGAAGACTGGGAACTTTACATGGAGCAGTGAACACAAACTTGGCTTGATGCAGAGAGGAGTGGACTGTGCCTGCCAGAAATGAGGGACCAGTGTGTGTGAGTTGTGGTTTCTAAATCACACCCACCATTGGCCTGGCCCTCAAGTCATTCTCACGGGGCTGGGGTTAATGGGCACCCAGCAGAGAGCATCCATCTGCCCTTGTCATGTAGATTTTCCTAGATCTGCATTTCTGCAACTCTTCCAACCAATCCTTTTGCCAGCCCAGGGCTGAAAATAGGCGTGGCTACTGTGACAGCTGCTGCTATTCTTCTTTGTCTTCTTCATCTTTAAAATTGAAAAAAACAAAGTAGTATCGGCACCAAAGCAGATTTTTCAAAATGTAAAAATAAAAATATCCCCTATACCAATAATATATGTATTTTTTTGCTTTTGCATATTCACTTTCAATCATTGACCACGTTCTTATGTAATCAGGCTCCATGTGCCATTGGTAGTCCCCACTTATAGCTCAACATCATAAAGTAAACATTTTACAGGTTCTTAAAGCGTTTTCCACATTGTTTTAATGGCTCCGTAGTGTCCCATAGAGTCTAATTACCATAATTTGCTGAACGATTCCTGTATTGTTGGATATTTACGTGTTTCCGAAGGGTTGTCATCTTTCTGCCTGTAACCTTTGGCTTGAATTATTTTCTTAGACTAAATTTTCAAGAAGTTGTTAAAAGGTAGACACATCCTTATGGCTTTTGCTACATTTCACAGATAGGTTTCAATGATATAATTATGCTATTTTATAATGTTATGAGTAATTTCAGTATAACTTTGCCAGAATTGTGTACTGTCGATTTTTTTTTCTGTTTTAATTTTTCTGCTTTAAAAGGCATAGAGTGGTATCTCAAGTCTACTTTGATTTTCACGCCTATCTGCAGCTCCTCTTTTATATCCTCCTCCTCCTTGCTCACTTTGTGCCAGCCACATTATTCTTTTTTCCCTCAAAAACATCGTGGCCAAGGTCTTTCCTGTCTCAGGGGCTTTGCACACGCTGTTCCCTCTCCCTGGAATTCCCTCCCCACCCAACCCGTCACGAGATAACTCATTACCATTCTTTACCCATCACATTGGTTTAAGTCCCTTGATAGAGAGAACTTACTTGGTATCCTGATCTAAATTAGCCTCTCCCCACTCCTCCTTGTAACCATTCATAGCACTCTATTCACAGAACTTCTCCCAATTTGCAACCATCTGATTCTTTGCGTGCTAATTAGTTTATTACATGCCTCTTCCATTAGACTCTTTACTCCCCAAGGACAGTAACCTTGTCTGTTCTAGCCACTGGTACCTGGCACAGAGTAGAAACTTAATAAATATGTGCTGAATGCATGAAACTTGTGAAGTTATACATGTACCCTGCAAAAAATATGGAAAATACAGAAAAACACATGGACAAAAATTAAAATAACAGGGTATCATTCAGAGTTAACAGCTGTTACCAGGTTGGTGTTTGTAATGGTTTCATGTCTCATATTTAGCTTATTTGTCAATATGTGGTCTGTTTTGGTCTATGGTATAAGGTGAGGTTCCAGCTTTGTTTTCCAAATATTTAACCTATTGTCCCAGCACTATTGGTGGAATAAGCTTGCAGCACCCCCAAACAATGGGGGAGTGGAGAAGGAAGAGGAAGTGTCTGGGGGGAGAGAAGGTAAGGAAGCTGGAAGCCCAACCCAAAGAAGCTTCTTAATTATAAGAAAGACTATCAGAGCCAGAACCATAATTGGGAATTCCCCAGCCTAGTAGATGTAATAGCGGGGCACATCCCCAACTCATAGTTGTTGGGGAAACTCATTCTGGGAAGAAAGCTTCAGCTCCTTCCAGGAGACCATCATTATGGGCATATGCATAGTCTTTACAGTATTATCTTTCCAGAGCCCTTCACAAACATTAACTCTGTTGATCCTTATAGTGACCCTGAGGGTAACTGAGGTGATCACCCCGATTTTACACTGAGGAAACTGAGGCTCTGAGGAGTTAAGTGATCTTCCCCAAATCTCAAAGCTTGAGAGAGTTATGAAACAGCATCTCCTGACTCCAAGTTCTTAGAGCTCTTGCCCTTTGTCCACTGCAGAAGGTTCCCATGTGCTGTAAATCTTGGATTAATCAGATGGCTTGGAGGGAAGGTAGGGGCCATGGGGTGGAAGACACAGGAGTTCTGATTAATTGAATGTTTTTATTATTTGAAGGTTAAGCAGCAAATCCATTTATACTTGGCCCAGACTATTTTATATGGAACAATATATGAACTAAACACAGTAAAATGGAGCCCAGAGGAATATCCCTGAGAAGAAAGAAGTCAATAATTTGACCCTTACTTAACTGCCTTTTATGGTTGGTACATGCACTTGACTCCTCCTGCACCCACCCCAAAGCATTAGATCAAAGCCAGGACAGCAGCCTGGACACCTCAGGCAGCTAAGGACCATCACATTGTCTAGAAGTGTGCTAGACTCTAAACTCCCCGAGGACAGTGTCTAGTAGATTATACATCTGTGTCTGGCTGGCACATCCAGAAGTTTGAAGAATGGGTGTTGGTGCATCCTCAAGTAGGTGTGGCTATCAAGGTAACAATGTTCTGTATTATGGGGAGTTTAGAGTTCAGAATGAGTGGGCCATGGGACGTCTGTAGTATGGCACACAAAATATCACAAGAGCATGACATTCAGTTCTGGCCATGTATTTTCAGACACTGGAAGAAAGATATTACCTGGGAGAGTGCTGGGCCCTATAGGGATGAGCTATGACTATGACACCTGTCATGTGAACAGGCGAGAGATACTGACCAAGATGTTTTCTTGTAAGCTAGAGGACCTCTGGTGCCTGGAGCTGTTCAGACTTTTGCTCTACATGGTGGGAAAGTTAAGACAGGCATTCACTTTTCAGTGACATTTTGTACTGTTGATGAAAGAAATATGTTTTCATTATTTTTATTTTGGAAGACAACAGAAAACACAAAAAAAAGAATGTACAAATCATTAATAAACCTCACTACCTACAGAGAACTACTCTAAATTTTGGTGTAACTATATTCCTTCTTTCTTTTTCATTTTTTTAATGTAGTCACGTACGTCTCCTCGTACAAAATTGAGCCAACATGTACATGATTCAGAGAACTGTAACTGCATTCCTTATTTAACAGTGTATAATGAATATTTCCCCCATGTACTTAAGATTTTTTTTTTTTACTTCAATAAATGTAGAAAAATGTATTGAATATGTGCCAAGTATGGAACTTGGTATTATGTAGCATGATGAATAAAATAGACATGGTCTTGGTTTTTATGGATCCTTCAAACTAAGAAGGGAGACATACATTATATTTAATGAAGATATAGAAATAAGTATATACAAACCAGTAAAGTAGAGGGAGTCAGAAATGGTGTCTTAGGCTGGGTTCTCTAGAGAAGCAAAACCGGTAAAGCATATAAATGTATATATAGAGAGAAATTTACATCAAAGAAATGGCTCACGCAGTTGTGGAGTTTGGAACATCCCAAGTCTGTGGATCAGGATAGAGGCTTCTCCTGATTCATGTAGCTGCAGGGGCTGGCGAACCCAAGATCAGTAGGTTGGAGAGCAGGGCTCTTGATCACAGACTGTGAAGATCAACGAATCCCAAGATCAGCAGGTGAGCTGCTACCTCAAGTCCCAAGAACTGGAGGTCAGATGAACAGAAGCCAGCTGCAGGATCCAGAGCAAGCAAAAAGCCAGAACATCCGCTTATATTCAGATGCAGGCCACATGTCCAAGGAAACTCCCTTTCAGCTGATTGGCTACTCCCAGCAGATCCCATCATGGGAGTGATCACATATAAACAATGAGAATCATGGCCCAGCCAAGTTGGCATACAATCTTAACCATCACACATGGATATATATCTGGGTTCTTTGTCTCTACCCCCTTGCTATAGAGTCTATTTTGACTCATGGCAGCCTCATGTGTTACAGAATAGAATTGCTCCATAGGGTTTGCTTGGCTGTAATCTTTATGGAAACAGATCACCAGGTCTTTCCTCTGCAGTGCCTGTGGGTGAGTTAAAATCACCAATGTTTAAGTTAGCAGCCTATTGCAAACCACTGTGCCTAGAAGTCTCTTAAAACTGTTCAAAGATAATTTCAAGGAAAGGTAAAATCATGACCCTCACACAAATAGAAATGAGCATGTGTTAAAGATTTTGTTTAACTCATTCATGATGAAACAGGTGAGATGTTACAAGGAAGAGATGAAGGAAAATCCAAAGAAGGGACACATTTATAGATCAAGAATATTGAAATAAATATGCAAATGCAAGAAAACTTTTTTTAGGAGGGGAGAGGATTTTCCCTCCCCTCAGAAACCATTTGGATGTCTATAGACAAAAATTACTCTGCATTGCTATCAGTTATCTACAACTTGCAGAGTTGTAAAATAGTTCCCATAGAATCAGAATCAGATAACAAAGAAGCATGGGCTATAGACAATGCGTAATTTTCCATTGGAGCACACATATTTCTCTACAAAGCTATGGTAATGGATAGAATCACCTAGATAGAGCGTGTGCATGGACTAGAGCATCCAGGACTAAGCCTGAGCAATGCCACCATCAGAAAGTTGGATTGTAAAGGCAGAGCCAGCAGAGGAGACTATGAAGAAACAGGTTGAGAGGCAGCAGGAAAATGTGGTGCCTTCAGGCCAACAGCAATACTGAGACTGGAAAAAGTTGTCAACTGTCTCAGGGGTACAGTAAGATGTGCTCTAAAAGGGTCCCATTGGATTTGGCAACATGGTGGCCGTGGTGACCTTGATAAGAAAAACTATTCAGGGGTGCAAACAGGCAAAAGCCAGAGCGGCACAGGAGAGGTGAAAGGAGAGTGAGAGAGTGAAATGATGTTCTTATTAAAGTCTTGTATGCTCTCATATGATACGCCATTTTTATCCCAACTTTGATTTTTGAACACTTCAGTCTATTCTGAATTTTAAAATTATAATTAGTATCCTTATAGATAAATCTGGAGCCCTGGTGGTGCAGTGGTTAAAGTGCTAACAGAAAGGTCAGTGGTTCAAACCCATCAGTTGCTCCAGGGGAGAAAGATGTGGAAGTCTGCTTCCATAAAGATTTATAGCCTTGGAAACCCTGTGGGCAGTTCTGCTCTGTCCTATAGGGTTGCTATGAGTCTGAATCGACTTAACAGCAGTGGGTTTGGTTTTGTTTTTTGGTTTTATAGATAAATCTGAGTATACATATTTAGTATTTTTCCTGCATAAATTCCTGTAAGTGGTGTTGCTGGGCAGCAGGTGTATGCATTTTCAAGACTTTGAGACACAGTTCTTTAAAAGTTGAGTCCATTTACACCCTGCCCCCAAGAGAGGGTGAGCAGTTGTATTTATTTGGACCTGCTCACCTACAGCTATTAAAGAGTCTACATTCTTCTTTATTCTTCTCTGTTTCCCTGAGACAATAACTCTGCAAACAAGTGGTTTGGTGTTTGAGGCTGATAATCGATGGCTTTTATTTTTTATCATTACTTACAAGTCGCAGCCCTCTATTTAGAGTGGAATCAATTCGCTCTCTTGTTGGCATTAACACATGTCAAATATTTGCAGGTTCTTATCTTTCCCCTAGGCTTGGCTTAGGCAGGCTCTGAATTTTCAGCACCTGACATTTTTCCTCCCACATCCATCCCTCTCTTTTCCTGAGGGCATTCCTGTCTTGCCTCAGATTTTCTCCCTCTTAAGGCATGGACATGCCTCCACACCCTAGAAAAGTCCCGTCCTTCTGGGCCCAGTAGAGGGAATTTCCAGACTTACCTCTCTGTGGGCTGCATGTCAGCTCTCTATTTTTAAAATAAAACTTTATTCAGCTCATGTGCATTGAGGACTTGCTTCCCGGTTCACCTGACCACAATTCCTCATCTCCGATTTCTTTGCCTACTGGTGTTTCTTACAGCTGTGTCCTCTGCCCAATTCACTTCTCATTACACAAACTCTCCTTAGACATAAGATATTCCCTGTCCCCATGGATTCAGCCAGACATGGGCGCATTCCCACCGCCCTTCAGAGCTCCACATCTATGTTGCTTTTTCTTCTTGTCTCATACCCACTTCGACCCTACAGGCCGAATGCAAAAAATGGCCACCACGTTCTCTATCTGGTGAACAGCATCCTGCCTATTCAGTTTAGGATCCTGGGAGTCATTTGGAATCCTTCCCTCTTCTTCCCCATCATCACATCCAGGCAGCCATAAAACTGTGCATCTTCCCTCTGTGTCTTAGATCTCCTGCTTCTTCTCCAGTTTCACTCTCCCATCCACAGACAGGGCACAGTTCATTGAAATTTCACATTTGATTTCATGCCCATCACTGATCTTTATTCGTACCAGGTTTATGAGGCCTGGTAAATTTCTAAGACCAATTATTATTAATTTTTTCTTCCAGTAGGCTGTATTATATTTTTAAATGTAATTTTATTTTACGATTTCTTTTTCTTTTCATTTTTATTGCATTTCAATGGACCACTCATGGAAAGAGGGACATCTATAGACCCCATAGCTACTGGAATCAGATCCAAAATGACACGATTGGACCCACTGGATTGTCATGCTGAAGCGATAGCTTTATGATGAATGACTAAATGAATTTAAATGCATAGAATATTACTAAAACGTGCTATTGTCTATAAATTTTTCTTCCATGTCAGTAATAATGATAGTCTTGTCCTGTTGTTAGTGGGCTTTTGGATGCAGCAGTTTATTGAGGGAAAGGTATGACCTTCCAAATTCAAATTCTTATCTC
>NW_004443944.1:21378741-21379544 GCF_000243295.1 Trichechus manatus latirostris
AGAGGGACTAGTCTCTGGAGAAGGACATCATTTCTTGGTAAAGCAGAGGGTCAGTGAAAAAGAGGAAGACCTTCAACCAGATAGACTGACACAGTGGCTGCAACAATGGGCTCAAACATAGCAAAGATGTGAGGATGGCACAGGACCAGGCAGTGTTATTCTGTTGTACGTAGGGTTGCTATGAGTCGGAACCAGATCGACGGCACCCAACAACATCAACAATACCACCTTGGTGGCACAACTGTTAAGCTCTGGACTGCTAACCAAAAAGTTGGCAGTTTGAACCTACCCAGTGGATCCATAGGAGACAGACCTGGCAATCTCCTCCCATAAAGATTATAGCCAAGAAAACCCTATGGGACAGTTTTACTTTCTCACATCGGGTCCTTATGAGTCAGAGTTGACTCCATGGCACCTAACAACAACACCTCATAGATCTGACACAAGGAATAAATGAATAACCTTTGTGAAAGTACTTAGCCCAGTTGTCGACACATAGAAGGTTCTCAACATATGTTTACTGTTTCTAAATTTGGACAATGAAGTTTGCCTATATTTCCTGATATCAGACCTTGCTAAGTAGTGAGTTTTGGACATGCTCTTTACTTCCTATCGAATCCTGTTTAATATATTTCTATTGCCACATTGCTATATCATCCCTCTCAGACTTCCTCTCTGTACAGCCATTTGCCTTGTTCTCTAGCAACAATGTATACAACACCCACTTTCCTTATTAAAATGCTTTTTGCTTATAGAACTCTTTATAGTCTAAAGTCCTTCAGATAGAAGAGCCATTTAGTTGC
>NW_004443944.1:21389989-21391235 GCF_000243295.1 Trichechus manatus latirostris
AAAGGGAGGCTTCATGTAGGTTGATGGTTGCTGGGGGACAGCAGGTAAAAGTTTCTAGATTCATTTTTTGAGGTTTTCTTGTTATTTTGGAAAGTGCAAGAAGGTTGTTTTTGTTGTCTTGTGCTGTTGAGTCAATTCTAACTCATAGTGACCCTGTATGGCAGAGTAGAACTGCCCTATAGGTTTACTAAGTGTAACCTTCTCCGGAGTAGATTGCCAGGTCTCTTCTCCCATGGAGCGGCTGGTAGGTTTGAACTGTTGACCTTTCGGTTAGCAGCCTGGTACTTAACTGTTGTGCCACCAGGGCTCCTTGGAAGGTGAGACGCTTTGAAATGCTGAAAGGCTGTGGCCAAACTGAAAAAAATTGGGATAAATGACTAGAAATAATGAAACAAGATCACCAAGAAATGGAAAAGCAGTTAGTGTCTAAATAACATACGGGTATTGCATTTGATAGGACCTATACGAGCATGTCTGGAAACCCTGGTGGCATAGTAGTTAAGAGTTTGGCTGCTAACCAAAAATCTGGCAGTTTGAATCCCCTAGGTGTTCCTTGGAAACCCTATGGGGCAGTTCTACTCTGTCCTATAGGGTTGCTATAAGTCGGAATCGACTTGATGGCAACGAGTTTATACGAAGATGTGAAATCTTTTGATTGGTGTGTGTCTTCTACTGCAATCTCTGGGTGGTGCAAAAGGTTAATCTGTTCTTTTGCTACCCAAAAGTTTGGAGGTTCAAGTCACCCCAGAGGCTTCTTAAAAGAAAGGCCTGGTGATCTACTTCAGAAAAATCAGCCATTGAAAACCCTATGGAGCAGTTCTTCTCTGACACACTCGGGGTCGCCATGAGTTGGAGTTGACTCCACAGCAACTGGTTTTTCTTTTTGTCTTTTGGTGTCTCCTAAACCAAAACAAAGAACCAAACCTGCTGTCGTCGAGTTGATTCTGAGAAAAGCCAGGAACATCAAGAAGGGAGGAAGTGGGGGAGCTTGGAAAAGCCCAGAGAACTCTCAGCTAAGGACGAAATCTCAGGAAAAGTCCTCTGGGCATATTTTAATGAAATACTGTAGGCCATGCTGTGTAAAAGGAGCCCTGGTGGCACAAAAGTGCTCAGCTGCTAACCAAAAGGTTTGCGGTTGGAAACCAACAGTTGCTACATGGGAGAAAGATGTGGCAGTCTGCTTCTGTAAAGATTATAGGCTTGGAAACCCTATGGGGCAGCTCTACTCTGTCTTAGAGAGTTGCTT
>NW_004443944.1:21391556-21396079 GCF_000243295.1 Trichechus manatus latirostris
CTGGTAGTAAAAATTACTGAACATTTTGATCAAAGGTTCGATGGAAGAATCCTGATGAAAAAGCGGGAAAATATGGAACAGAATTTCAAATTCTCAATGAAATCCATACTTTCTGGAGCCACTGAGGTTGGATGAACCCCCAAAACTATTGCCCTGAGATAATCCTTAAACTTTAAACCTTAAGTCAAAACTATCCCCTAAAGTCTTCTTTGAAATAAAAAAAAAATCTTAGTAAAGAATGTCTGCTTTGAGCATTGTGCTCTTTTAAAGAATTATCTATGTAAGGTCAGATTGACAACAGCAACCTGAAAGGTTGGATGGGAAGCTTAGGGGACAGTAAGTTTAAGATAATGGTAGTGTAATATTTGGAAAAGGAGAGCAAGAATGGTAGCACAGTTTGAAGACTGTGAGCAGTGTCACTGAATTGTACATGCAGTATTGTTGAGATTGAGTATCTTTGTGTTTACTTTCATTAACAAAAAATTTTTTTTTAAAAAAATGCTGGTGGTAAAACTAAACAGAGAACTAAGCTTACAAAGAAATCAAATGACTGTCAGTGCTCCTTATTCTGTTACTTCTTGGTTCTTTGGAAAAAGTGTAACTTCCATAATCAATCTGGTATACAGCACCTGTGAAAGGATAAAATTATATTGTGACTAAAAAGAGGTTCTTTGTAGAACAGGTCAAGTGGGAATTTGGGCAGTTTTCTGAACTGGTTCAAGCCTAGAGGTCAACGTGTCTTCTTGTTGGAGACATTAATGGCTAAAAGAAACATTTGGGAAGGTTATTTAAAATTTTCATGTTTGAGTTACAAAAATCTATCTGAAACCTTATAATTAATGTGCTATGGCAGTCTCTGTTCAAGACATTTCTCTAGTCTTTCCTTAAATATGTGATATTTAAATTGGCTCCGCCATTTTAATTCCCTACCATTTGTGTTTTAACAAGCCCTCCAGGTAACTGTGCTGTATTCTAGAGTGTGTGACTCGACTGCAGTTAGATATTCTCTCTCTATTTTATGCCTCCATAGTCAGGGCCACCATCTTCCCTGCAGGTTCAAGCATTTCTTTTCATCATCTATGTCAACCCTGTCAGGCTCTTGAAAGAAAAGTAGAGAGTCCCATGGGCGACACTTTCACCAGTCACAGCCCTACATGTGCTGGGATGGGAGCTGGCATTCACACACCTTACCACAGTTCTCACCCTGAGTCTCCATTTAAAAATCCTAACTATGTATTCCAAAGGTGATTATATCATGCTTTTCAAGGGTTTGCTTCTCCCTCAAACACTTTTATTAATATCCCCAGGTTGATAATAGTTTCTGTAAGATGATTCTCTCCATCTGTTTGAAGTGCAGCAGACAGAACAGTTTGCAACACAGCATAAAAATTATTTAATTGATGTGTAACTGGTATAAATTGTTCCATGATACTCCATCTAAATTATAATAAGTATGGCTTAGTCCCTACTCAGCTAAGACCCTTACCCTCCCTTGGAATTATAAAAGAATCTTAGGGCTTGGGCAACCTCTTTTGTGGCCACAATGAACTGAAGACCCAAGGCCCTCCTCCAGGATTCCTGGATTGCCTTAGCGTGTTTAAGAATAACCAAGTATAGCATTAATGTAGCCTAACAGTATTCAGATCGTCATTAAGCTTTATTAATTTCTTAAGTACCAAATTGTAGGGACATATTCGACATTAAGGGCTTTCCTTAAAACGCCAAAGGAAGAGTTCTCACAGTCTAATAGTTACTAATTAGTCCTTATGAATTACATATAAGCATATTATATTCAAGCCCTTAAGAATCCAATGTGGACACACAGCTTGAGGGATTCTCAGTGATGATCCCAAGCTGACAACTCATAGATATTACGCATCAGGTGTTTTGAACTCCATTTTCATCTTGTTCTGGCAATGAGATCTAGAACTCAGCTTCATTAGGTGGGTTTTTATTATTGTTGCTGTTAGGTAGTTGAATTGGCCCCAACTCACTGTCACCGCATTTACAAAGGAATAAAATGCTGCCTGGTTCTGCACCATCCCCATGATGGCTTGCAGATTGAACCTTTGTGAACCACAGTGTTTTCAACTGACTGATTTTTGGAAGTAGATTGCCAGACTTTTCTTTCTCTAGTGTGTCTTTGTCTGGAAGCTCCACTGAAACCTGCTCAGCATGACAGCGTCACGCAAGCCTTCACTGACAGACAGGTGGTAGCTGCACATGAGGTGCATTTTGTTGGAAATTGATCCCATGTCTCTCACATGGAAGGCGGAAATTCTACCATTGACCCACAGTGTCTCATACAAGTATTTTTACCTGGTCCTAATCAAAACCCAAAACAAACCAAACCTAGAACTTCCAGAAAGAGGCAACCAATCTGATGTGTAATTCCAGAATTCTGGCATTTCCAAAAGTAATTATTAACTTAGTGTTTGTTCAAATATAATCATCCAGGCATGTTTCTAAACAGATGTGTTATTACTAGCAATTCTAACAACAAAGATAATAACAATTCTTCAAGGATTCGAAGTTCTTATAATTGCACATCAGAGAAGAATATGAATGTTGGAGCCTCTTAAATGTTGAGATGTGGCACATTGCTATCTAATATACTTTTCATTTTAATCATGAATTTCAGCTTAATATATATTCATTTTTCATAATTTTTCCCTTTTGTCCATAGATTTTAGGTATCAAATTAACCATGGCATGAAATTCAAGGTGTTTCTCAGTATTAAAAATCTCTGTATTATAAAGTGGTCATTTCAAATTTTATTTACATAGTTATATCTCTCATCTTGGGACAGATGCATTCATCTCTTTTCAATATACTTCTCAGTATAACTGTTCAGTGTTTATTATCATCCATCCATTCAGACTGATTCAAAATCAAAATTAATTTGTCATGAGTTCGAAGAAGGCTATCAGACCTAGAGGATGCCTGCCTTTCAGAAAAAGCTAGAAAGACTTCTCTACCTAGCATTCAAATGAACTCTTAGAAATTAAACCGTAAGCAAGAGTAAAATTTATTCCATTTAAATATTGATTGTTCATTCAGTCATCCAAGGATGGATGATACCTACTGTGTATCAGGCACTGTGCTTGGGGCTGAAGATTCAAAGATAAGAAATGGAAATGACTTGGGAGATGGAATCAAAGGACTTGTCTCATTCAAGGCCTTTCGTAGAGTCCACCTGAATTTTTGTCTTATAATCAAATTTCAGTATAACGAGAGAATAAAGTCATAATGCTCTTTATGTAACACACTCGTGTAATATGCTTTAACTCCCAAAGCAGATTGTATAATGCATGACAATTTATAGTCTGGTCATATCTACATTCTGAACTCCATCTATCTTTCCTAGATCTTTAAAATGCCCGGTTGTTAGATTATAACACTTCATATATGCAGAGAGGAAGAAAGAAGATATATTTTTTTCTCTTTTTCAGGGTGCGAAGAAACCTAAGTCCTCATTTTTCAATTCATGGTCCTTGGCTACTTTTAAAATGAAAGTTGCTTCCCTGTACCTTACTCTACTTGTCAGTATAGACTAGGCTGTGCTGCAGAAACAACCCCCACCCCCAGAGGTTTAACCCAACAAAAGCTTATTTTATACTCACATGAAGTCCAGTGTGGTCTGGCAGCTCACCTGGGAAGCCCTGCTGCAAACATTGGTGACTAGAGGGTTTGGTCTGCTTCTGTCTTACAGCTCTGTCATCTACATCATGGAGCTTTCAAGATCTCTGCGGAAAGGAATGAGAATTAGGGTGGCATATCAACTCTTTTTTTTTAAATAATATTTTATTATGTTTTTGGTGAAGGTTTACCCAGCAGGTTAGGTTCCCATTCAACAATTTCTACACAAAATGTTCAGTGACATTGGCTACATTCTTCACGGTGCATGAGCATTTCTCATTATTTCTGTTCTCCTTGTTCCATTTCCATTAATCTAGTTTCCCTGCCCCCTTATATTCTCATCTTTGTTTTAAAGTAACTGTTGACTTTTTGGTCTCATATAGGTCATTTTTAAAGGAGTACAGTGCTTATGGGTGTTGTTAGTTGGTAGGTGCCGCTGAGTTTGTTTCGACTTACAGCAAACGCTGCCCAGTCCTGCGCTATCCTCACAATCATTGCTATGTTTGAGCCCGTTGATGCAGCCACTGTGTCAGTCCATCTCATTGAGGGTCTTCCTCTTTATCGATGACCCTCTACTTTACCACAAATGATGTCCCTCTCCAGGGACATACAACATGCAGGCCACTACAGTGGTGAACTTACGGATGACATTCATTATTTTTTGAGCCAATTTGTTATTTAGCCACAAGGTGACCTCAGGGGTTAGTTTCAGATCAAGGTTTGAAGAGTGTCTCAGGAATCTTTCACTCTCGATCAGTCCAGTAGGTCTTTTTTTAAGGAATTTGAGGTTCTGTTCTACATTTTTCTCCCATTCTATCAGGGTCCATCTATTGTGGCCCTGATTAGAACGGTTGGTAGTGGTAGCCAGGCAACATCTAGTTCT
>NW_004443944.1:21397041-21405731 GCF_000243295.1 Trichechus manatus latirostris
CCAGTCTACTTCTGCTAACTATCTGATGTCAATCTCATAAAGCAAGCACATGGATTTTCCAAGGAATCATTTTCAGATGGTTCCTGTAGTCTTCAGAATGGGAATCTTCAAGGACCTAGAATGCTTGAGGTCAGCTAGAGCTGAAGGTCAGAGAGTCTCCAAGAACAATTCAAATTTCCTTCCCCAGTTGAAAAGCTTATTTTCTTTATACAAATAGCAAATTCAGGATAGATATTAGAATCATTCTCAAAAAGCACCTCTTTTTTTACCAAGCAGAGCTTGACAGAGCACTTCCTATCATACTTTGCCAAAACGCTTCCATATTTCTGGATATGTCAGTGCTTTCCAGCTTTTGTATAGGTACATACTGTGATGTGCAACCCAGATTCCCCTTCAGTAAACGACTTGTTACTCTAGTTGCTGGAGTACTGTAGAGAGGCAGCTGTCAGTGGTCAGCCCCTTCTAGAACTGTCTCAACTAAAGAGAACTGCCTTCCTCACAGTTGTGCTACTTCCTGAGGCTGCCAGTATCCGGTGACCCATTGAAGCAGGAGTATAAAGATTTGACAATCTTGGACCAACAACAGGACAACTCTGACCTATAGCTCCCAGTGGAGTTGGCTGAAGCTTTTGTTGGGCCTGCATCACAGTTTGACTTCTTCTTCTGCCACACTTCTGCTGACTTCCTTTCCCCTTCGTAGATGTCACCCCAAGTGAACTACTTAATAAACACTCTGTGTGCTAAACTCCATCTCAGAGTCTGCTTCCCAGGGAACTCCACCTCTGACACTAGGTGAAGCTGAAGTGAGCATTTTCGTTTGTAGAATGTTTTGTTTCTTCTAAATGATTTTCTTCATTTAAATCCCCGGAAAATTATCAATGGATTACTTAGAGTTCTAAAATTAACAGGGAGATGGCTGTCTGAAAACTCCTTTTCCATAAAGAGTCATCCTGGTATACGCCACCACCAGGTGGTAGAGAAGCTTATCCATCTCACTACGTTACCATCAATGTTAGACTTCATCCTATCGACTGTAGACTTTCTGTGCAAGAGACATGGGATTTTTTTTCCTGATTCCTCAGGTTATGGATCCTGACCCTGTTGACACAGCTGCGGACCTTTTCAATATGGCCATCTGGCTGAGAGTTTGTTCACTGGCACATTTTGTTAGAGAAAGATATTTCTTGTTCTGTAATAGCTCCTTGCATGAGAGTCTTATCACTCCATCATGGCTAAGTTAAGGAGGTCCAGCGGGCAAGGTCACTTCCATGGTGCTATTCACCATGGTAGGCAAAACTTCAGCCACTCAGAGAGTACCTCTGGTGGTAAACTCTGGGTGTGGTTGTTTCTGCACTTCTAAGGTTGTTAATACTAATCGATCAGTGACACTCCTGATAGTAACGACATACATCATGCCATGGCAGTCATTGTGAATTCACTGGGACCACCACTGTCAATGCTTCCCAATCTCTAACACCCTTTGCTTTCATTCTGTCCGCCCAAGAAGTGCTTGTATTTCTTTCCCTGCATGTGCACGCTTATATAAAGAGTTGTGGATAAATAATGTGGGTTCTTAAATTAAATTGCATTAAAATGAATTATGTTTTGAAAATGAAAGAATTTTCCATATTGCCTTTATACCCTGAAATCAAGCCACACAGAACTGAGAATTAGTGAATGAATTATTAGCATGCTGGCCTGAAACCCATTTAGCCACCTGATGGGCTGCTGAAGTCACACCTTGTTGTTTTCATTGTTGTTAAGTGCCTTGGAGTCGATTTTCGACTCACAGTGACCCATGTGGCAGAGTCAAACTGCCCCATAGGGTGTTCTAGGCTGTAATCTTTATGGGAGCAGATTGCCAGGTCTTTCCCCCACAGATCCACTGGATAGGTTTGAACCATCAACATTTTGGTTAGCAGCCGAATACTTAACTGTTTGTGCCACCAGGGCTCCTTATATACAGATTTGTGGATAAATAATGTAGGTTCTTAAATTCAGTTGCACTGAGATGAATTGTGTTTTGAAAATGAAAGAATTTTCAACATTGCTTTTATACTCTGAATCAAGCCATCCAGAGCTGAGAATTAGTGAATGAATTTATTAGCATGCTGTCCTGAAACTCATTTAGCTGCTTGAGAGAGTGCTGAAGTCATGCCTGGTTCTGACTGTTCCTCCCATGGTGGGAGGGTGGTGTGTGCCCCTTTCTCCTTCCTTGTTCCTAGTCATGGCTGATGTATTAGTTTCCTGTTGCTGCTGTAACAAATCACCATACACTTAGTGCCTTAACACAGCATACATTTATTGTCATACAGTTGTGGAGGTCAGAAATTCAGAATGGGTCTCACTGGGTGTCATGGAGTGAATTGTGTCCCCAGAAATGTCTGTCAACTTGGCTGGGTTATGATTCCCAGTATTGTATAATTGTGTACCATTTTGTAATCTGACATGATATCCTTATGTGTTGTAAATTCAATCACTATGATCTAATAAGATGGATTAGCGGCAGTTACCCTGATGAGGTATACAAGATTGGATGGTGTCTTAAGCCAATCTCTTTTGAGATATGAGAGAGAAGCAAGCAGAGACACATGGGAACCTCATACCACCAAGAAAGCAGTGCCAGGAGCAGAGTATGTCCTTTGGACCTGAGGTTCCTGCGGAGAGAAGCTCCCAGACAAAGGGAAGATCGATGACACAGACCTTCCTCCAGAGCCAACAGAGAAAGCATTTCCCTGGAGCTGATACCCTGAATTTGGACTTGTAGCCTACTGGACTGTGAGAGAATAAACTCCTCTTTGTTAAAGCCATCCACTTGTGGTATTTCTGTTATAGCAGCACTAGATGACTAAGACACTGGGCTAAAATCAGGATCAGGGTGTCGGTAGGGCTGTGTTACTTCTAGAGGCTCTAGGGGAGACCTGGTCCCTTGTGTCTTCCAGGTTCTAGAGGCTGCCTGTGGAAGTGCCTGGGTGATGCAAATGATTAACACACTTGGCTGCTAACCAAAAGGTTGAAGGTTTGAGTCCATCCAGAGGTGCCTAGGAAGAAAGGCCTGACAACCTACTTCCAAAAAATCAGCCACTGAAAACCCTATGGAGCACAGTTCTATTCTGACACACGTAGGGTCACCATGAATTGAATTGGCTCGACAGCAACTACTTTTTTGAGGGGCTGCCTGCATTCCTTGGCTCATGGCCCATTCCTTCATCTTCAAAACCAGTAATACAGCTTCGTCAGATCTCTCTCAGACTCTGATTCTTCTGCCTCCCTCTTTCAATAATAAGGATCTTGTGATTATATTGGGCCCACTCGAACAATCCAGGATAATCTCATCAAATGTTCTTTAATTTAATCGCATCTGCAAAGTCCTTTTTGCCATGTAAGGTAACATATTAGTAGGTTATGGGATTAGGGCACGGACATCTTTGGAGAGCGGAGGACATTATCCTGCCTATCACAGCTGGCGCTCTGTATGAGCTGATGTCCTGTAACCCAATGCCAACATCATCTTTCTTTCCATCAGTGCAGTTGCTCTGCAGTGGCTGTTCTGAATCATGTTTGGATCCTTGCCTATGACAGGTCAATTCCCTTATCCCTGCTTCTGCCTGGTTCTGGCTTCCAGCCTCTCCCTGTTCTATAGAGCTAAGGTAACAGCATGCCTTAAATCACCGCCTGCTTCATAAGCTGTTTGCTTTGTGAAAGGAGCATCTTCATACTCAAGCGAACCATCCCAGGGCCTCAGAAAACAGAGCTCAGTAAGGGTTGGAGGAACACCCAGAACATATTCCTCACACCAGGAAACATTTGCAAACACTTTAAAATAATCAATTGTTAGGGCATACTGATGGCAAAGGCTGTTTGAAGCCAGATTCCATTGTGTGGAAATTTCCATTTCCATGTAGCCATAGCTTTCCCCTGTTTCCTTCTGGCTCACAAAGTGCTCAGTAGCACCCACGTACTTGGGTGTTCACAAGATACTTTGTGGTATCTTTCTTTAGAATGTCATAATTGCTTCAACTTCTCATCTACCTAGCACATAGAAATGCAGTTGCCTGATCTGTGCATTCTTTGACAACTATAGTTCCATTTGCTCCATTTAGAAACGAATGTAATTACTTAAAGTGGAGGAGACAGAACTTTTGCAGCAAAGTCAAAACATGCATCAACACACATCGCTATAATTATTTCACAAGGAGGAAAAAAAAAGTCCTCACTGGGTTTTCTCACTAATGAAGAGGGTCCTCGATAGTAGGCTACTTGCTAAGTAATATATGTCAGTTCTGATCCTGGAACCATAAACCTGGCCTGGGCCGCTCACCTTATGTGGCAAGGAGTCATACAGACTAAGCTCAGGTACTTCTGTTGCATAGCATAGCATTGAAGAACAGGACCTTTGAAGGCAAATGAATCTGGGCTTGAATCTTTGCTAAATGTTACTGGGCATGGTTAGAGACCAGCAAACTTTTTGGTAAGGGGTCAGATAATAATTATTTTAGACTTTGTATACCACATGGTCTCTGTTGCAGCTACTCAACTCTGCCATTTGTAGCATCGGTAAACAAACAGGCATGGCTCTGTTCCAATTAAATTTTATTTACAAAAGTTTGAATTTGACTTTTGGGTGTGATACTCAACCTCTCTAAACTTCATATAACGGGATTAATAATGAACATTAAGTGCTGACTTCAAGGAATTTGTTAAAATTTAATGAGGTAATGTATATTAAATGCTTAGAACAGTACCTGGTACAAAGTGGACAGTCAATATACTTTTGGATGGATGATTACATGGATGGATGAATGGATGGATGGATGGACGGACAGATAAATGAATGAATGGACGAATGGGAAGAGAGAGGAATGCAGGAAGGAAGGAAAAAAAAGGGGATGGGTGTAACCATATTGAAAACTAAATATAGTGAACAATAATTTGATAATTTCTGGGAGAAAGGTCTCCCTAGCTATGCGGATGATGGACTGAATGGAGCTAATTATGCAAGTAACTCATGTCTGGGCACATGGTACAGAGCAACAGGGCCAGACAGGTAAGCAACAGAGACTTGTGCCACCACGATTAAACAAGTGGACAGTCCCTTCTCCACTGTCACATCTCCTACCCCACCTAGGAGCTATTTTCTGGGAGAGTCAGTGCCATCCCACCTACCCTAAGCCCCCTCATAACTCCCTTTTATAAATCCACATGTAGAGACCCCAGGGTTGCCTGTGCTCTGACCCCATGCTTCCTTGACCTGCTACCTGGGTGTCTTGGTCATGCCCAGATGGTTCGGGTGCTGTGATGGTTCCTGGATCTTAGAGTTTTTAGATCTGTTCATGAGAATGATTGACCTGTTCTATTGGTCAGTCGGTCCTCGGGCTGTCTGAATGGATGAGACCTTGCTCATGACAGTGTACATGTGTCTAAGAGAAGACAAATCTTCATAATATTTGAGCAAATGACAAAGATTTTCCCCGTTTTGTTATTAAACACCCTTGAGAGCAAATTGAAGGAGCTCACATTGGAGCTTGAGAGCAAATTGAAGGAGCTCACATTGGAGCTTGAGAGCAAATTGAAGGAGCTCACATTGGAGCTTCTGGTTTGAAACTTTTGTCTCTGAAATAGATTCTCCCAGCTTCCCACTAACATGTTAGTGAAGACAGGAAGAAGAAAGAAAAAAACAAAAAAAAAAAAGACAGAAAACAAGCAAAACTACCTCACAACACTGAGAACTCGGGCTGAAAATTAGAGCTTTGTTCCAAAATTAAGATCTGAAATTGTTTTATCGAAGTTCAAGCAAATGTGAACCGAAAAGTAGGTAAAAAGAGCCTTGGCTTCACCTCACTATATAATTCTTAGTTCAGAAACACTTGGACTATTCATATAAAAAAACTGAGCCTCTGTTGCCTGAGTGCTACTTTTTATGATGAACATATGAAAAAATACTATAAAGTGGCCTCATATCTTGTATAAGAGTTTGTGCATGATGAGAAAGAAAACTATATTAAAAATCTGAAGTGCACCCTTACAGAATCTCATAGATGTGCCTGGTGATCCAGGCACTTGGTTCAAACTGTCTGTCTATTCATCATTCGACAACACTTTTTTAAAAAGGTGAAAAAGATACAGAGGTTGGTGATCGTTTACAGGAGATTGTCCCAGCCAGGTGTGATGATGTACCACAGTGATGTCGTGTATAACTGTGAGTTAAATGAGTAAATACATGTCGTTGTCATCCAGGGAACCCTCTTCAGAGCTGGTCTTCTGAAGGCAGAGTTGAGATTTTGGCCAAGGGGCCTGAGGTTTGTCTTCACTTATGCTCTTGGATTGGGTACCCGAGAAGCCACAAGCTTCTGGTGGTCAAGCTGGGACTTGGGAAGACTTCTTGTGTCCTGGGCAATTGGGAAGTTTTATGGATAGAATTGTGTCCACCCAAAATATATGTTGTAGGAGGCCTCTGATACCAGTCGCCCAACCCAGAGGGTTCCAAAAGGCCCCGTGCTCTTCCCACCAGGGAAAATTGTATTTGTATGAGATTTGGTTTTAAGGGCTCTTTCTTTGGAGGGGTTTAAAGGGCCTTTTTGGGGTGCCATCCCCAGGTCAGCCAGGAGAACAAGCAGGATGTGAGTTTTAGAAACTGTACTTCTCAGACCCCAGAGACAGCACTCCTGTTCACTGGTAAGGACTCTTAAAGCTCCACTTTGTATTCATGAGACGTAAATTCCTCTCCTCCAGTTTACCTCTCAATTGATCTTCTACTTGAGGAAAAGCCTTCTTTGCACCCAACTACTAAAATCTGAGAGCCTGTCAAAAAACAAACCAAAATAGATACGGATATAACTCCATTGCGATCGAGTCGATTCTGACTCACAGTGATCCTATAGGACAGAGTAGAACTTCCCCTAGGATTTGCGAAGAGTGGCTAGTAGATTTGAACTGCCAACCTTTTGGTTAGCAGCCAATCCCTTAACCACTGCTTCACCAGGGCTCCAAATATAGATATAGATATTGTAAATTTAAACCCTATGCCTGTGGTTATAATCTCATTTGGGAATAGGACTTTCTTTGTTATGTTGATGAGGCCATATCAGGGTAGGGTGTGTTTTAAGCCAACTGTCTTTGCGATTTAAAAAAAGCAGATTAGGTATAGAGAAGCAAACGAATGGGGGAAGATAGATACCATGCCACATGAAGATCACCAAGGAACCATGGAAGAGAAGCTGAAAAGAAACAAGTCCCCACCCCCAGAACCAACAGAGAGACAGAGAGAGCCCACACTACATTCGGACGTCTAGCCTCCTAAACCGTGACAAAATAAAATTTCTGTTTCTTAAAGCCACCCACTTGTGGTATTTCTGTTATAGCAGCACTAAATACTGAGACAGGAAGACAATCAAGTCTTTGTCCTGATGCACAGTGACAGGGGTTCCTCCCTTACCAGTTGTGGCTAGTCCTAGAGAGCCCACTCTTTCTACAAGCCTTCTCAGGCCCTGCTAACGTGTGGGGAGCCCTCAGTCCTCACTGTGATCTTGTGGAATCTTGGGAATAAAGGGATCGGGCTGGGGCTGGTCTAGGGAGGACGTGCAGCTGAACAACCAACGAGTCAGGAAGACAAGGGGGAAGAAAAGGAGGGTAACTTACTGTGTTTAGTACTTTCCTAGAGATCTGGTTTTCTTATGCTTGTGAAGCAGAGACAGTTAGTACTTATTGAGCACCCAGTGTATACGAGGCCTTCCACTAAGTCCTGGAAAGACACAGCTGAATAGGACAGACATCTTGTTCCCAGTGTAGTCTTCATCTGATTGGAAAGTCAATTGCAGAGTAATGAGGGCCAGGATGAAGGTGTGTCCAGATGCAAATGCTCCACCAAGCAGAGGTGTCTCACAAAAGCTTGAAGGTAAGGAGAATTATCTGAGAAACAGGGATGCCATGCCTGTTAGAGTAGCTTCATGCAGTCACCATATGACCCAGAATTTGCAAGACAGCACCAACTTTCCATAATTCGTTTTCCTTAAAATAGATGATCCATGAAATGTATAGATGTAATTTAGGTTTTAGACCATTGTGAAATTTCTTGATGTTAGGTTTAGAAAATACGGTCACTGTGAACGGAAAGGCCCAATAGTCAGCGTTAAGCTGCATTTAGCACCAAGGTGGGCAATATTGCTTTCCCTACAAAATAGAACTCTTCATCAAGATCAGAGTGGATTAGGTAGCAAAGAGTGCTCAAGATAGAAATATGTCAGATACATAGACACATTTTAGTACAACATGATTCTTGTGGCTGCCAATGATTCTTAATGATTGCTTACTTCATTTCTGAGTTGACACTCTCTTTCTGCCATGTTGCGGTGGTTGATCCTGACCCCATCACTTCTCATTGCTTCTAATAATGTTCTGACAGTTATGGACCGATCCATCCACTTGGGTTTCTCTAATTCTCTTTGCTCTTGTATTCTGAGATTGAGATGTGGTGCAGCCACAGCTTCATCGGAGGTTGAGGATGAAGAGAGAGTGGGAGACAGCAGAGGGTAAGAGAGGAGGGAGACTCTTACTAATAGACTTAATTTCACAGAAAGAATGAAAGCAAAATGTATTCTGGGAGAGGATTTAGCATGTTCCAAGTGCCAGGATATGTGCTGGATGTTTTATAGGTTTCATTTTCATTTCATATTTACGTATTCACACACCTG
>NW_004443944.1:21406689-21411800 GCF_000243295.1 Trichechus manatus latirostris
TTTGCCGTTTAAGGCTCTGGGTTGAATAATGGCTGAATGTTTCTTTTGTCCTCTTAAAATGGAGATTACTATATGTTGAATCACAACAGAACTACTTTTTTATAGACTGTGAATAGCATAAAGGCCCATCTTGTTATTCCAAGCAGTGCCAAGTGAATGGATAATGGCCAGCCAATTATTATAAATAATGCCTTGTTTCCTTTTGGCCCCTGTGCAAATTTCACAGAGCAGGATTCTATTAGAGGCTGGGAGATTAAATTAAAGGAGGCAATATGAACACCAGCACCTAGCACTGTGCTTGGCACAAATTGTGGCTTAATGCTAGCTGAATCATAATCTGAACTCAGCAGAGTGGGGTTTGGTGGTTTGTTTTGCTTTATTTTGTGTTTTTGTTTGCTCTTCACTTGCTGTGACATGGGTTCCAGGCAACCATCATTTCTCTCTTGGATCTATTCATGGGGCTGGGTCAAGCCTGCCAGAGCTGTCAAGCTGTGCAGAGCTGCTGGGATCCCAGACAAATGTAGAACGTTGCCTCTTGAGGCTGGTTGCATAGATCCAAAGAAGGATGAATACAGAAAGGAGTGTTCTGGGAGAGCAAATGGGAAGAGGCAAGGCTGGTGTGGGAACGTGAGTCAAGCACTCAGAATGCAGGAGGAGCAGAGGCCAGCTGAAATGTGCATGCAGAGTTGGCTAAGGTGAGAAGTTCCGGAAGAAGCTGTGGATGCTGTGGGTGTCCCAGAGGCCCTGCTGGGTGGAATTTTGATGTGCTCTATGCACGAGTCTTGTAACTTAAAGGCGCTAGCAAAATGAACCATGTCTTCCAGGTCTCTTACCTGCTGGTGAAATAGACATCAAATTCTATCACCATCTCTCCCTATTCTTTAGAATTCATCCTGGAGAAGTTTAGCCTTTCTCCTCTCTGGGCATCTGTATCCTTATTTGGAAAATGAAAGTGTCGGGCTACATGTTATCTAATACCCATGCTTTTGTTTTTTTAAATAATAATGCAAGGCAGTCTCATGGAAAAGCAGTTTGGGTTTTTGGTTTTCAAGCTAACATGCATTTTGAAGCCCTGGGCTTGTATGATTCTAATCTTGCTTTTTATTTTGACATCTGTTGCTTTACACTGACTTCTACTTAACTCCCAGCCACTAGCAATTGTAATTCCACCCAGCAGCGGGGTCGGGACACAAGCTGAGTGGACAGTGGGAGGCATATTAAATATGGCACCTATATAGAAAGAGCAATACCCGCTCCAAAGCTAGCATCACACAACTCGATGACATACCATCATTTTCAAAGGACATTTTCCATCAGCCAGGGCTTTGGTCAAGGAAGAACATATTTTCCAAGGTAGAAGCACATCCACATTTAATTCATGTCCAGGAGAGCCCTGTCCTTAAGATATAGGTATGCAGACGAGTTAAAAAATAATCAAGATGATTTGAATTTGAGAGTATTTTTTTAAAGAAGTATCAAGTCCTTCCCCTATCTTCTAACCCTCATTTCTCCTCTGCTTTTCTTTATCCTGCCAGAGAATTTTGCCCCTCCTAAGGCCCTGTTGGCCTACTACTCTGTATTCTGCCTGTTGGTTGTCTACTTCCGTGACTATTGGGGAAGTAAGAGTAGAGAAGAATATGCACATCTGGAATTCAAGAGAAAGATCTAGACTGGAAGTAATAGAGTTGAATGTCACCAGCATATAGGCAGTAATTTCATTCATGGCAGTAGATGAGATCAGAAGGCAGGGGAAGCTCTAGTACGCAATACCAAGGAATACAAATATTGAACATATGAGCAGAAGACCAGGGGCCACCAAAGTGAATCAAACAGAACTGGGAAGCTATAGGATCACTCAGAAGCCAAACAATTGTGTATTTAAAGACAAAAGAACAATCAATGACATTCCTTACTTGCTGAGCAATCCGTTAAGAGAAGGACTAAAAAGAAACCCTCAATTTAGCAACAAGGGGTGGGAAGCAGAGGGATTTAAAGTATATACAGGTAAGGTCAGAAGTCAGGTGGAATGGGTTGAGGAGAAAAAAAGAAATAACTTTATTTCACTCTTTCAATAAAGTTGGCTGTGATGTGGAGGAGAGAGTTGGAGCGATCACCTGAGAGACACGGACATAAGAGATGTTGTTCTGTATGGTGGGAAATATCCAGGTATGTTTGAAAGCTGTTGGAGAGAAATCAGTGGAGAGGGGGGAGGTTGAAGACAGAGCGAGAGGTGTAACTGACATGGAGAGGCACCTGTGTAAAGGAACAAAGAACACCCACAAGAGAACAAACAAAGGCTATTTGTTGAGAACTTGCTATAGCAAAGGAATCAGCCACCATCACTTGCGTTTGGCAGAGACTCAAAAGCAAGCAGGAGTTAGCTCTGGAGTGCAAAAAGGGATGGCTTCAGATATGCCCTGATTTGAGGCCATTGACATGGAGGCGGACTGACTAGAAGCAGGACCTCCTATGTGATTGGTTTAGGAGAGCATATTTGGCTTTCTCTGGTTAGTCCTAAGTTCAAGGAGGGGTGCAAAAATTAGGGAAACTGGCAGTTGCTGACCAAGACCTGACTGTCTTGGGCCGACTGCTGCAGAGGTTGTGATTTGGCTTCCAGGGATGGTTGCTACAGAGGCTGTAGGTCAGAATTCTGATTTCATATATGGGCTGGCTATTGTCCATTTGTATATTCAGTCTTGCATCCCTGCGGAGACTGGAGGGCATGGGATCCAGAGCCCATGGGGAGGAAGTCCCTTGCCTTATGATAGAGTGGAAGAAGGAAAGAATGGATTTGAGTAAAGATAGAAGCTTCATATCAAGGCAGCCAGAACATTCTTTTTGGATGACCTCTTTTTTTTCTTCTATGATGTAGGAGGTGAGATCATCCCCTAAAGTTGGGGGGATGGAGGAGGATTCAGGATAATGATGAAAGCTGAAAAAATGAACAGTGGAGTATGGGAGGAGGAGCTGCCCAGGGAGATGGGAAGGATTACCTCAGATGATGTTAGACACTGTGATTGTTAAGGTTGTGTGTCAACTTGGCTGGGCCATGATTCTTCGTGGTTTGGTAGTTATGATGTAGTTTGGTAGTTACGTAATGATGTAATCAATTCCATGATGAGATCTGCTTTGAGCAGCCAACCAGTTGAAAGGGAGTTTCCTTGGGGGTGTAGCCTGCCTCCAGTATATAAATGGATGTTCCGGCAAGGCTTTCTCTCTGGATCCTGCATCTGGCTCCTCATCATCTGACCTCCAGGTCTTGGGACTTGAGTTAGCAGCTTACATGCTGATCTTAGGATTCATCAACCTCCACAGCCTGTGAACCAGTAGCCTACTGTCTGACCTGCTGATCTTGAATTCATCAGCCCCTGCAGCTACGTGAGTCAGGAGAAGCCTCCAGACTAACACCTGACCCACAGACTTGGAACTTGCCAGCCTCTACAACCACATGAGCCGTTTCCTGAAGATAAATCTCCCCCCGCCTCTCTCTCTATATGTATATGTATATATATGTGTGTGTGTGTGTATATACACATACATATATGCTTCACTGGTTTTGCTTCTCTAGAGAACCCAGCCTAAGACAAACGCCATGCAGTCAGTTTGTGAGGTTTTCTCTAGCAGGACCCTTCCAAATGATGGTAAAGGACTTAACGCAAACATTTTGAGAGTGCATTATAAAAATATTATTAAAGAAATAATATTCCATAATATTATGGAATCTAAGGTGGATGGGAAGGGGAGATAAAACAGGTAAGGGAAAATAGAAAGAAAAGAAAGGACCCCAAGAGACTTGGGGTTGAAATTTTCTTTCTGCTCCAACAGTTGTAGTTGTGATTAGCTCACAGGATCTCAGTTTCTTGGAAAATCTCAACCCTATTAAGGATCTTCCCGTACAGGGTAATCCTAGCCCCCAGGTCTTTGCTAATGTGATCTCTGCTGCTCTTCAAGTTAGAACTGTGACTTAGATCATAGCCAAGCTATTTGCAAATCATTGTTTCTTGTTGGGCATTGGCGTACACTTACATGCGATAATCACAGACCCAAAATAGTCTCGGAGGGACTTTAAAGTTATCGGAGCTGTGTGAATCTTCAAAGGGCTGTATGAATAGTGTGGTCTTAATGGGCTATTTGCCCTGTGACTCAGCATTTCCTAGGCTCAGACATTCAGAGAATTTGCTCATTAGCTTCCAGAGACGGCTTTGTAATGGAATAAAATAAGGGGGAAAGCGGGTTGTGGCTTCAAAAGTTACTGTGATTAAAACCATATGGACAGCTGCTGTTCATTATGGTGTCACCCAGTGTGAATGAAAAAGTGCTCACTGTCAGAAAGCCGTTGGGCTGTAAATTCTGTGTACTGTACAACTGGCCACTTTCTGCCAAGCTTAAAGTTTTCGGAAGTGTGGGTGAATACACCACGTTGGGCAAAAATAAATTTAATTTTTTTTTTAAATAACTTTTTTATTTATTGACGAAAATTTGGAAAATGCAGGAAAAATAAAAATGTTATTTAAAAAAGCAGATAATCTCTTGAGTTTTATCATTTAGGGTGTCTATCCATCTGGTCTTTTTTTCCTATGCATAAATCTACATGCATATATTTGCTAAATTGGAATCATACTGCAGATACAGTTTTGAAACTTGCTTTAGTTAACGCTACAGTCTGACCACATTCCCACACCTTAGAGACATTTCAGTGGGGCTCCGTGTTCCTTTGTGTGGGTTATCATTTATTTCACCAATCCCTTCTCTTTAGAAACGTAGACTGATTTTAGTTTTTGCTATTATGAATGATGCAATGAACATTTTTCAACTATAATTGTTTTAAAAGCCTGAGGCTTCTGCAGATTGCATTAGAATCGGTTGAAGGTCAACCAGAGAAGCTGGCCGGCATCAGGGGACCAGATGGCTGTTGAACGTGGCGTCCCTGTAGCTGCCTCTTTTGAGGTCTAAAAGCGAGGAGCCTTGGGAGGAGGGCACTGCCTGATCTTAGCTTGCAGATCTTAACATGAAGAGGGATGGGATACAGCAAAGTATTCAGATATGGCTGCACAGAAAATCAGTTTAAGTGCAAAGAGTGATTATGTGCAATGTAACGCGATGGAGCCTCA
>NW_004443944.1:21413521-21414962 GCF_000243295.1 Trichechus manatus latirostris
AAAGAAGCCAGTCACAAAACACCATGGATTATGTGGTTCCATTTGTATTAAATGTTCAGTATAGGCAAATCTATTAGAGACAGAAGGTAGATTAGTGGTGAGTCAGAATCCACTCGAGGGCAGCTAGCAACAAGAAGAAGGCTAGGGAGGAGCTGAGGGTTGACTACTAAAGGATACAGGAAAATGATCTAAAATTGACTGTGATGAAGGTTGCACGACTCTGTGACTATACTAAAAATCATTGACTTGTATACTTTAAATGGGTGAATTTTATGGTAAATGAATTACATCTCAATAAAACTGTTACCAAAAAAAGAAAGAAAGAAAATGTGCCTGGCACAGTGCGTTGCACACAGTACGTACCTGATTTAAACAACTGTTAGTCCCTTCCCATCTCACAGATGCATTGGAAAAGGTTGACAGGGCCTCAGCTTTTCAAGTTCAGATCTTTGTATTCTACTCCTTAAAATGCTGTCTGCTCTCCAAAAAGAGACACCGAACCTTCATTTAAGCCCAAAGTGCTCACAGGCCCGTCCCCTTTGAGGAATAACTCTGTTCCGGAAAATCTAGGGGTACGGGATAAAAGTCCAGATTTTATTGATTGAATTCTTTTTTCATGACTCCAGACAGCACTCTTAGTGTCTGTATAGGGTTTAGATACAACATTTGCAATTAAATCCATCGAAAAACGCGGTGTTCTGGAGAAGCGAAAAAGTTCTTCCCTCTGTCTGTCTTAAGTCTTCCTGCTGTAATTGAAGTCTGCTCCCCACAGCCTGTCTGAATTCCGGCATCTGTTGAGGCTTGGATACCCGGAGTCAAATGGAATAAGTGCCTCTTTGGAGAACAGCTCCTGGAGGCCACTGCACATTTGTCATATGTCACTGAGATCTACATATGGATGTGAAATGTATATTTAAAAATGTGCACACACTCGGCTGCACACTCATCCTACTCTGAATGTGTTTATCCAATTGCCCATCACAGACCCTCCCTGGGGGCCCAGGGAGACCGTCTCACCTTTGCCTGCCAGCCACACCCCCCTCCCATCAGTAAATGCCCCTGGGACCACCCCTGCTCCTTTCCCATCTTCCTCGAGGGAGGGGGCTGGAAGGTTCTGCTTTGCAGCTAGTTCTCCAGCTCTATAGAATGAGTCCTTACCTAGATGGAAAGACACAGGGCAACTATGGCTCCCATAGCAGCCAGCAGCCAAGAGACAAAGAATGAGCACTGGATTTGGAGTCAGTAGACTCTGATTTGGAATGCTGGCTATGTCATTTAGCAACGATGTGATATGGGGTCTATCACGTGACCTCCTTGGGCCTCAGTTTACTCATTGGTAAAATAAAGGCATGGAACCAGGTTCTACAAAAGACCCTGAGATTTGGAGAACGCCTTACTCTTATGCCTCACGGGAGTAAAAGTTGCAATGTTCTGAATTACC
>NW_004443944.1:21419337-21420075 GCF_000243295.1 Trichechus manatus latirostris
TCTGGGATGCTGAAACTGCCTTTAGTTTATAAGCAGACGCAAACCTGTGAGTACTATTACTCTCCCTTCTGCCTTTCCCTTTCCTTTGCTGCACTGACCCTGCATCTGAAATCAGACAGACAAGGTGGCGATCCCAGCTCTAACGCTATTTTTTAACCTTGAAAGAGTTACTTAGCTTCTTTGAGCACCAGTTTCATCACTTGTGAAATGAGGATCCTGCTTTTTATATCACAGGCTTATTGTTCCTCTGTTGTGTGTGTGGTTCAATGGGAGAACATATTTTATCAACCAGAAGGCATTATATGAATGACAGTGGTTATTCCCCCAGGGACCAGCACATAGCAGGTGCTCAGCAAATGTTGCTTGAATTAGTGATTGTTATTTTCTTTGCTGAAATCTCCGAGCAGGCAGCAAGTCTGCAGCTGCTGCTTTTTTTTTCCCCCCCTTCCGCAGTCTCAGTTTTCTTGCTAAGTTCTTCAGTTGATGTTGGTCCCTCATCCCTCTGCCCTCACGTTGGCTTTGCCAAGATTCCTGCTGTGCAAGAGTGGCCGTGCCCCATCAACCCTGGTAGTCACACGAATGTGTGTGTGTGTGTGTGTCTCCTGGTGAGATGGCATGGTCCGGGGGGGCAGTTGTATTTTATCATTGAGTGAAAGGGGTCCCTCTGGGAGGAAGAGGTGCAGGGGATGGGGTCACAAACAGATTCAGGGAAAATCACAGGCCAGAGAAGAGCCGGGG
>NW_004443944.1:21420510-21426991 GCF_000243295.1 Trichechus manatus latirostris
TAAGCCAATTATTCACAAACTTCACCAGGAACGCTCTTTGCCTTCAAGGTCTGAAGCATATTTGGATAAGATAGTGAGACATTTGTGAAAATTGAGGTTGAGGATCAATGGCTGGGACTGAGGCGTGAGCTCAGCTACGATTACACATCTAGCCCTTGACCTTTCGGCAGAGATGTCTGAGAAGGGAGTAAATTAACACCATCAAGAAATGACAAGGGCCTTCAAACCCAAAGCTTCTCTCACACAGGGACTGAGGAGCAGACCTGGGCCTGGGCGGTCAGTTTCGGCAGGTCGGCCTGGCCCTCTGAATCTCCTGCTCTTCTTATCTGCCCCCAAGCAAGGGCAATAGCCCCTGTACAGACTGCGCCCTGAGGGTTGGTACTGGCCCGAGGCAGAAAGTGACTGGAGCTCCACCTTAGGGGATAGATTTAGCCATAAGGAACCCCTAAGGCATCCAGGTTCTAACCATGTGACCCATCTCTAAAGTTAGGATTTGGCCTGGCTCCAGGGTAGGTGTAACTAGGTTCTTAATAGACTCCTTAGGCCTTGGTCCTGGCCTGTGCCTTGCATGGGCCTCAGTGCCTGTAGCACGTCCCCCCTGCCCTTTCTAGGAGTGAGTTCTGCTCCCATCTCTGCCCTGCTCCGACCAGCAGAGGCTCTGAGATGTTCTTCCTCCCTTCACTTTGACAGTCTTCCAGCTGGCTAGGAGTTCCACAGCCTACATCCAACACCCTTGCTGATAGCTTGCCTGCTGTGAGCAACACAAAGACCCTGGACTAAGTTCCTTCTCAATGCCTCCAGCAGGAGCTACCTTCTCAGCACCCACCAAGCCTCAGAGGACCCAGGTCCAGTGGCTGGGCCCCCATCTTGTTTCAGGCAGAGAATTATGCAGTTGTATAACAGTGTCTTCAGGGTGTGGAAGAGAGGCTTGGTCAAAGAGGGCCAGCTCAGCTGAGCAATCCTGGGAGAGAAAGAACAGTAGGGCACTCTTGTTCCTTCCATTCTCTTCCTTCACCTCTTTCTGAAAAGCATATTTTGAGGAGCTTCTGTATTTTGGAGGGAACATATCATCAGGCATTATCAGGGAGACTGGACTTTAAGCACCCCTGTTACTCTGAGCGTATTTTTGTCATTGTTAGATGCGATTGAGTTGGCTCTGACTCATGGTGACTTCATGTGTAACAGAACAAAACATTGCCTGGTCCTGTGCCATCTCCATGATCATTGTATACTTGAGTCCGTTGTTTTGGCTATTGTCAATCCATCTCATTGAGGGCTTTCCTCATTTTCACTGACCTTCTGCTTTACCAACCACAGTGTCCTTTTCTACTGATTGGTCTTTCCTAATGACATGTCCAAAGTAAGTGAGCTAAAGTCTGAGCATATAGGATCCTTATATCATGTGTGTGGTGCAGAGACAAGACATTTTATCAACCAAGAGCCTGGATGGAACCATAGGCAGAACAGACTGTATCAGTGGAAAATAGGGGAAGACGCAGGAAGAAGGGGGACTTAGGAGGACTTAGGTAGTGTGGTGTGTGACAACAGGTCAGCTAAGGAAGAACACAGGCAGAGCAGACAAAGTGAAAGTGGAATTCATATATATATAGAGTATTATTTCCAATCAGCGTGTCCCCAAAAAATATGTGTTGTAAATCCTATTCTCTATGCCTGTGGTAGAGCCTGGTGTCACAGTGGTCAAGCGTTTGCCTGCTAACCAAAAGGTCAGCAGTTTGAATTCACCAGCCACTCCTTGGAAACTCTATGGGGCAGTTCTACTCTGTCCTATAGGGTCACTATGAGTCAGAATCAACTCGATGGCAAAGGGTTTGGTTTTTTTTTTTTGTTATATATGTGGACTGAGGGTCCAAAACAAACCAGATTCCCTGTCATGAAAGGGATCGCTTGGCCCCTCCACCCACTGCCCAACATCAGATGAGTAGCTAAAGCTCCACAGACCCTGCATATTAACAGAGAATGGGGAAGACAAAATATTGTAAAACAAATGGTTTCTCACCAGATGACTCTGTTTAAAAGACCAGGAAATGCAGAGGCGGGAGAGTATGGGGGAGAAATATTAACTAGAACATTGTTGACTTATGGCTGTCCAACTTCAGCAGGAAGTCCTGATTAGGCACTGTATCTTCTTGAAGGCACCACATCACAGGCATTGCTTGTGTTGGAAAGCCAGAAACTGTTTACACCTACCTGGGTCTGTTTTCAGTTTTTTTACTTTTTGGTCTATTTATGTGCCAGTCCCTTGTTTGATTTATTACTACAAATTCGTTTTTACAACAGACAAAGGAAAAGGAGGCGAGATGTTGGTTCTGTGGTAATTGTTGAGCCTGGAGTTCCTAAGGGAACCCTGGGCTGAGAAGAGCCGCATATTGGTGGAGGAGGGAGCCTTAAAGGTGGATGGAGAGTGATTACTCACTGTGGGCTACAGTCTCCTCTCTCCTAGGAATCTTGGGCAACGCATCTGGAGCGATGAAGCAGAAGCACCATTCTTATCCATCAGTTAAGTGAGGTTTTGAGATCTAACATTTCTCTCAGTCTCTCAAGTTTCACTTCTAAATGTATTCCACTCATCTCCTCTTTTATCCATTCTCTACCTATCATCCAGAATGAGCTTGTGAAAGCAGAAATCAGATCATGTCACTCTCCTGCTTACAATCCCTCAGAGCTTCCTGTTGCACTTAGGATAAAATCTAAACTCCTTACTTATTGTGGCCTTCAGGGCTGGCATGACCTGGCCACACCTATGTCTGCAAACCCATCTCCTCCTCTTTCCCTACCGTTCACTATGCTACAGTCTTGTTGGCCTTATTTGTTTTCCCTGGAACTCCCCAAGATCTTTTGACCTATTTGCATTTGATGTTTTCTCTATCTGGAATGTTCTTACCTCTAGATCTTCACTTGATGCTGCTCGTTCTCGTTTTGATCTCACTTAACTCGAATATCATCTCCTAGGCCAGTCTAAAGAAGCTCCTGCCTTCTCCCATCACCATCTCTCATGTATCCTATTCAATTTTTTTAATGCACAGATCTCTCTCTGAAATTATGGGTGTGTCATTGGTGTATCTATTTGCTTTTTAATCTTCTGTCACCCATCACTAGGCAGTAAGCTCTATGAAAAAAGGAAACTTTCCAGCATCCCACACATGGTTGGTGCTCAGTAAAGAACTGTGGGATGGATGAATAAAGAATAAGTGAAGAGGTACTCTGTCCTTCATCTCTGCCTTGGGACCTTCCAAATTTAGAGCACGTAGGACACACAGCCACTTATTGTCTTAAGTGTTTGCCAAGGTACTGCAGAATAGGTGTTATTTGCTTTTTACTAATGAAGAAGCTATGACTCAGAGGTTATTCACACTGCCCAGGATCACACAGCAAGTAATCTAGGTACAGCCAGAAATGGAGACCAGATCTAATTGACTGTAAAGATCCTGATCTTTGCTCTTCCACCATCTAACGTTTGGTGGTATTTGGGGGTGATCAGGAAGGCTTCTTGGAAGAGGAGCATAAGTAACTCAAGGAGAGAAGAAGAACAGTATAGTGCTAAACACATGTACTCTGGAACCACGGTGTCTTGGTTCAAAGCCTGGCTATGCCCCTTTTCTAACCATGTGACCTGCTTCTTAAGCTCTTTGTGTCTGTTTTCCTCATCTGTCAAATGGAAAGATTAATAGAACCTTCCTTGCAGAGCTGTCTTGAGAGTTAAGTCAAGAATATACGTAAAGCCCTTTGACCAGTTTCTGGCACATGGTACCCATTGCCAGCGAGTCGATTCCAATTCATAAGGACACTATAGGATAGAGTAGAACAGTCCCACAAGGTTTCCAAGGCCGTAAATCTTTACCGAAGCAGGCCACCACATCTTTCTCCCTCGGAGTGGCTGGTGTGTTCGAACCACTGACCTTTCGGTTAGCAACTGAGTGTTTTAACCATTGCACCACCAGGCACATTACTCTCGGCACAGGATAAGCCCTATAAAATAAATACTTGTTGTTGTGGTTAGTTGCCTTGAGTCCATACAAACTTATGGCGACCCCCTGTGTACAGAGGAGAACTGCTCTGTAGGGTTTTCAAGGCTGCGACCTTTTGGAAGCAGATCACCAGGCCTTTCTTCTGAGACGTCTCTGGGTGGGTTCAAATCACCAACCTTTCGGCTAGTAGTCGCATGCTTAACCGTTTGAGCACCCAAGTACTCCCATAGTAAGTGTTTACTACTCTCATTTTTGTTATTGTCACCCCATAGCTCACCTTGAATGAGGCTGAATCTTCCTAGGCAGCCTAAGAACCATCTGGTGGCACACAGGTCTCACTGGAAACCCCTCAGTCTCTCTCTCTAGAGACTTGCAGAAGCTTTTAGAAAGTGTTTCTCTGTTGCACGTGACTTTGGAGGAAAGTGGTAATGTGCAGCCTATTGTGTGGCAAAGGAACATTAAAAGCAGAAAAGGAAGTGGATGTGTTCATGACACGGCGTTGTGGGGAAAGCCCCCCACTAAATTACGTTTCTGCACAAGAAAAGAACTTCAGGCTAAGTGGGGATGAATGACGGCGCGATGGCAAAGACATCAAGAAATCAGAACCGGCATTGAGGCACGGCACCCTCTATTAATTCTAGCATCAAGGAAGGTGTGGCTTTATTACTCTTTTTCATAAATGGTGTCAATTCTCTTTTTGTTGTTGCTTCTTAGGGCTGGTGTTCTCTGTGCCTGCACTGTGCCCGGCACAGACCCCATCCAACAGTTAGAGAAAGGGAGTTCTGGGAAGGTCCATGGAAACCATCTCAGCTACACATACTCCTTTACAGAGAAGAAGTCTAAGGCCATGACGGAAAGGAACATTCGTTTATTCACTAATTCAGTAGCCATTTACTGAGCAAGTGGCCATTTGCGAGGTCCCAAGCTAGGTGCTGGAGAAAATTAGAGAGGCCTCTCTTTCAGAGTGAAGCATATAGAACAGACTCTTATAAAACACGCTTTGATGGAGGTCACATGCAAAGAGCTCAGGCCAGAGAACTACAAGTCCTGAGTTCAAATCTAAACTCTACCACTTTGTGTCTGGTCCTGAGTGCTTTACTGAGCCTCCGTTTCCTCATCTGTAAAATGGGGAAGATGATACCTGGCCTGTATATCTCACAGGATTTTTATGAGTTCCTCCATCATCATGACATGGGCTGATGCTTCATGGCCTTTAAGGCAATTGGTAGATGGTGATTTTGTTACTAGGGGGATGATAATTGAAAAGCAGGTAATTGCAATCCCTGGAATAATATAGGGGACATGAAAGGGGGCTGTGGTGAAGGGTTGAACAGCAGGTCTTGAGTGCAGATTGTGTGTTGGAGATAGAGCAGAGAAGAGCCAAAGGTGGTCCCCAAGGCTTTATTCTGAGGAGTGGTCCTTTGTGCTGTCTGGAATAAATGGGAAACATTCCATGATGGTGGTGAGTGGAGGTACCTCATTCAGCCAATCAGCATAGTTAACCACTCACTAGTGTCTGACTCTTAAGAGAGAGGAGGATGGAAGATACTGAGATCGGGCACAGTCCATGGAGAGCTCAGAGTTTTGCAGGAGACACAGGATCATGAACAGAAAGGTTCACTGCCTGGGCAGGGGCTGAGACAGAGGTACCCCAAGCCTACCTGTTAGAGATGGGCTGAAGACCTCTCAGGGGAGGTGATGACTGGGCTGGGTTTTGAAGGCTATGAAGGGCTTGACCAGTTGAGTTATGCCAAGAGGGGCAGTGAAGGCTGAGAGAACAGCACCAAGAGTGATATGAGAGCCTGCAAGTTTGAGAAACTGGACGTGGCTCTGAGGGGCATGGTGGTAGCGACCACACTGCAAATATTTGAGTGCCAGGCTGACCCTGAGCTGGGCACGGGGATGGTGTTTGTGGGAGGCCTGGCAGTGATAGCTTGCTGGCATTTGGTTAAGAACCTTTAATTTCAAATGTAATTGACATGCTGAGTCAGTCTTCTCTCCACTGTAGCCACTCTTGGGAGTCACCCACAGCTTCATGAATTGTGCAGCCTATTCTACATGAAGAGTTTTCAGGGTAAGGATGCAGACAGCTAGCATCACCCCAGGAGGGCAGATGGAGAGCAGGCACATCGCAGAGGGGAGCTGTGCAGATGAACACGTTCTCAGGGAGCAGACTAGCAGGGCCTTGGCACCCGCGGGAAATTGCCCAACTCATGCAGTACTGGATACTATAACTCAACTCTCACATCACACCATTGTCTCTCCAAGTGCAAGGAAGTAACAGAATCCCAAGGCAGGGGGTGGTTCATCCCTGAGAAGGGATGTTGTTGTTGTTAAGTGCTGTCGAGTCAGTTCTGACTCATAGCGACCCTGTGTACAACAGAGGGAAACACTGCCTAGTCCTGCACCATCCTCACAATTCTTGCTACGTTTGAGCCCATTGTTGCAGCCACTGTGTCAGTCTACCTTGTTGAGGGTCTTCCTCTTTTTCACTG
>NW_004443944.1:21427113-21429275 GCF_000243295.1 Trichechus manatus latirostris
GACAGACTTGTTCGTTCTTTTGGCAGTCCATGGTATAGTCAGTACTCTTCACTGACACCATAATTCAAAGGCATCAATTCTTATTCCGTCTTCCTTATTCATTGTCCAGTTTTTCATGCATATGAGGTGATCGAAATTACCATGGCTTGAGTCAGGCGCACCTTAGTCCTCAAAGTGACATCTTTGCTTTTAAACACTTTAAAGAGGTCTTTTGCAGCAGATTTGTCCAACGCAATGTGTCGTTGGATTTCTTGACTGCAGCTTCCATGGGTATTGATTGTGGATCCAAGAAAAATGAAATCCTTGACAACTTCAGTATTTTCTCCATTTGTCAAGGGTTTTACTCAGGGACGTGTATTTATTAAGCTCCTATGGTTTGCAGAATCAGCCTTGTATGTGCCAAAAGAGGCCCCTCATGGCACCTCCTGGCTGTCACTCATGAACCTCAAACCCATTGTGTCCAAAGTAAAATGGTCATTTCTTCCCTCTCAAAAACATTTGCCACTTATTCAGGCAAATGTCACCACCCAGTTTTCCAAGCCAGAGCCTGGAAATTAATATTGATGCTTCCCTATCCAGAACAGCTACCCGCATCACTCCAAAAGGCTACCCATTTTACTTCCTCTGCCCCTGCATTGCTGCTGCCCTCGTGCTGGGTTCTCATACCCCAGACCTTAATCACCTGGTCTCCCTGCCTGCTGTTTGGCTCTCTCAAGTCCATCTTCCACCTCTGCTAAGAAAATGATCGCTCTAACACCTCACTCTGCTTTGCAAGGTTTGATAGTCCCTCGTGGCCTGATAGAGCTCTGGTGGCTGAGCGGTTAAGCACTCAGCTGCTACTCAAAAAGTCAGCAGTTCGAACCCACCAGCCGCTCCCTGGAAGAAAGATGCAGCAGTCTGCTTCCATAAAGATTACAGCCTTGGAAACCCTATGGGGCAATTCTACTCTGTCTTACAGGGTTGCTATGAGTCAGAATGGACTTGATGGCAACAGGTTTGGTTTTGGCTTCATGGCCTAATAATATGTGTTCATTCACTTGTTTGGTGATGGTAGAGCACCCTGAGATGGGCACTGGAGGTACAGAAGTCGATGAGACATGGTCCCTGCCCTCAGTGCACTGCCAGCCTGATGGTGGAGGTAGCCATAATAAAGGGCTGTGTTACAGCCACAGAAAGCATTTGTGCTCGGTGCTGTGGGGCTCAGATGGTGGCAGCGAGCTCTGGGCGCCAGGGGAGAAGTGAGAAGAGGGTCTTTGGTTTATCATTTTCCCTGCGTGTAGTTCCTTTCCTATGCTTAAAAAACAAACAAACAACACGCGGGGTTGATTTGAAAAACTGTGGAAGTAACGTACGTATTACAGAAAATGCAGAAAACAGAGCAGAAGCTTAAGACCTCACATAATAATCGCCTCTCTGTAGCCACTATTAAAATTTTGTATTTTTCCTAACAAGTTTTTTTTCTTCAAATTTATATTTTACAAAACTTGGGATACCTTTGAGTACATCATTTTGTACTCAATTCTGTACATTTGTACTCATTTTGTACATCATTCTTTTCACTAGCTGATACCGCAACATTTTAAAACAGCTTTATTGTATTTTCTTGTTATAAAAAGAATGCATAGCCATCTCAAAACTTTTACACGCACGCACGCACGCACGCACGCACACACACAGATGTAAAAACAAAGCTCACCTGCTGCTTCCACACCTGGAGACACCCCTCTGCTAACACCCAGGTGCATGTTTTTTCTGAGCTTTCTCTCCGTATACACGGTTACATAGAAACATAAATTGAGACACAGAAAAAATGGGCTTGATCTTTACCCTACTTTTTTTACTTAATAATACACCATAGTGCTCGTATTATTTAAATACATTTTGATGACTTGTGTTTTTGTAAGTTCTATGAAATCCAATATAGATAGATCATAAATTATTTAGCTGATCTCATATTTATGAATATTTGGGTTGCTTCTACTTTTTCATGATTTCAGACAACAGACTAATGAGCAGGCTTGTATGGGCGTACGTACGCGCATGCCTGTTGTCCATTTACAGCTGGTTCTTGTTATTCACAAGTTATGTTCGATAAGGTCCCTGTGGACACTGAATTAGCGGATACCAGACCAGCCTTGTTCGACCTCAGCTGGAACTTGTAC
>NW_004443944.1:21430109-21432028 GCF_000243295.1 Trichechus manatus latirostris
GGACTCCTGACCTGTGGAAACTGTGAGATAATAAATTTGTGTTGTTTTAAGCCACTAAATTTGTGGTAATCTGTTAGGTAGCCACAGAAAACTAATACAATACAGGAAGACTATCTCTGGTAAGTTATATACCAATTCACGCTACTAACGGTACGAGGGCTCCGATTTCCATGAGAATTCACCACTACTGAGTATTACCAACCTTTACATCTTTGCCAGGCTGAGAGGTTCAAAAATACTCATTTACTTTGTGGCCTTCAGTTTCAAGTATTTTCCATTTGTCCATTTGTAGTATATTTCTTAACCATATCCTTTTCCCATTTTTGACTTCTTACTGGAGCCCTGGTAGTGTAGTGGTTAAGAGGTTAGCTGCTAACCAAAAGGTCCGCAGTTTGAATCTACCAGCTGCTCCTTGGAAGCCCTATGGGGCAGCTCTGCTCTGTCCTATAGGGTTGCTATGAGTTGGAATTGACTTGAGGACAACAGGTTTTGTGTTTTTTTAATTGACTTGTAAAAGCTCTTTATATATACGGAGGGCAGGAAAGAGGCAGAAATATAGACACTGTTTTATCTCTTAGAAATGCCCCAAGTACTTTTTGTTTATCCCATTTTGGCAGTTCTGTTCTTTCTTTCAAAATTTATTGATGGTATTTAGTGGAGAAGCGTAGGGATGTTTTGTCATTCTGTTGTGTTTTAGAAAGACCACTCTGGTACAGTGTCATCACTAGGGTTGGTGTCACCCAGTAGAGTAACTCATGGTGTCAAAACCCCCTCCCCCGCAGCAACAAAAACAACATATGAAACCCGTCACTCACCCCTTCCACATGGGAGAGGGGTAGGGGGAGCAGGCTGGACCTGTCACTGCTCCCCGTGCAACCCTTCCCCAAGCTCGTGCCCAGCACTCCCTCCTCCGCCTCCCTGCCTTCCCGTCCTCCTGGTGACATCTGGATCCCTGCCCGTCTGATAACTCTGTACCGCTCTGAAGATGGTGGTGGCCTGAGCCCCAGAGTGCTCACTCAGTACTGCCCACAGCGCTCACTGTCTCTGATGGTGTCGCCCGGTGCAGTCCACACCCCTTTGGTGACACCACTGCTCTGGTAGTCTATGTAGAGTGATTGGAAGTAAGGAGAACAGTGAAGAAGTGAAGAGCCAATTGTATTATCTCAAGTGAACTCATAAAGATGAAGCCTGAACTAAATCAGGGGTTGTAAGGATAGAGAGCCCAGATTGTAAGACTGAGCCCAGAGAAATTTCAGAAATAGAATTGGTAAAGTTGGAGACCTGGGTTCGATTTCTGGCCAGTGTGCCTCATGCACAGCCACTGCCCCTCTATCAGCGGGGGCTTGTGTGTTGCTATGATGCTAAACAGGTTTCAGCAGAGCTTCTAGACTAAGACAGACTAGGAAAAAAGGCCTGGCAATCTACTTCCAAAAGTCTGCCATTGAAAATACTATGGATCACAACTGTCTGACCCATAACCAATCGTGGGGATGGTGCAGGACCGGGCAGTATTTCGTTCTGTTGTGCGTGGGGTCACCATGAGTCGGGGGGTGACTCGATGGCACCTAACAACAGCAAAGTTGGTATTCTCAGAACTGACTTTTTACCAGATGGGAAGTTGGGACTTTGAGATGAAGTGAGTGATGGATATTCCTGCCTGGGTCAGTAGGTACAAAGTCCACTGTGGAAGCTTCTCCATTGTAGAACAACATCACAAGCTCTGGGTCATGTGATTCTCCCAAGACCAGGCAGCACATACATTGTCTGATCACAGTCTTGCCTTTATTTCTAGGGGGTGGATGAATAAGTCATTCCTGGTGGCTCTCCTTCCCACCTCACTAAGAGACACAGGCTTCACTCTTTGTAGAATTTTCTCTGAATCCCCCTGTCCAGACAGACCTAGGATTTTGAAGCTGAGC
>NW_004443944.1:21433124-21466830 GCF_000243295.1 Trichechus manatus latirostris
AGAAACTCTGGTTTAGTGGGAATTAGAGAAATGGTGTGAATTAATAATATGTACAAGTTAGAGATGTGTGCAGTATCTCCTGAGTAATGTGCCAGGTTCTGTGAACAACTGGGCTCCCCAAATCCTTTATTCTTCCCATGGGGTCTCTTCTGGGAAGTGTTTGGCCTCCTTGATGCTGAGAATGGGAGTGAAGACCCGACATGGAAAGGTACGAACTCCCAAAGTCACCCGTAGAGTTTGGGCCACAAGCAACACCGCTGTCTTCCAGAGTCCAGGAACAGAGCGACTGCCTTCCCTCCTCTTACCAGAGATTTTTATGTGATGTTTAACATCACGCTAGAGTTCACTTTCTGCAATGCTAAATGCTTCTCCTCTCATCCAGCCCCTACCCCACCTAGTGACCAGGCTGCCCAGGGTGTTTACCTGGAGATCTATACCCTGCTAGGCATGCCCCGTGGATCCTTGTTTGAGCAAACCCCTGTCTGGAGAACAGAGATTGGACAGCAAATCCATTGTGAAGTACAGCCATATCTTCCTTCTCAGACTCCAAGTCTTAACATTGATACATTCAGTACCATTTGGCAAAGTTCCCATGTCTTGCACCAAACCACAAAATTCCTGACATCTCTTTGATTCCAGTGATCCGTTCACAGATTGAAGCACAGTGTCTGCCACATGAGGTCAGCTGTGGAGGAGAAAGGAGGCCGGTGTTTTGAAAATCTGGGAGTCGATAAATATTTGATATGTCTTCTCTTGAGCTGGACATTCCATTCGTAAGAGTCAGAGCAGACTGTCTGCTTGGCTTCTCAGTTCCAGAGACAGTACTTTTCTAAAGCAGTTCAGAGAAAAGGTGACATGGAAATGAATTGGCATTAAATACCATTTACATCTCTCAAGCATACTAGGATTTCTCTGTATGTTCATATAGGGATATGTGTACTATATACAAATGTTAAGAATTTTTTTAAAGCTTGACTCAAGATGGAACAATTTTTTTTTTAAATGTTTGCTTGTTGATGTTGGCAGCGTTCTTTTCTGTTCCAACAGATAGAGCGAGAACAAACATTGCAAAGAATAAATATTGGCCCTAAATTGTCACTCATAAAGGACACCAATGTCTGTGTTCCATTTCCATGAACCAGTCCCCCAGAAAGAAATGTTTGTGTGTGTGTGTGTCTAGAGTCTGTTCCACAGAATGGTCTTGGAGGGACAGGAACTGGATTGACAGCGGCAACTGGGATTTGCATGGAGGCAGAGTCTTGTCAACAATCCCGCAGAGGGCTCTAAGTCTCCATCATTCTTGATCCACCCTGGCAGGAGCTTCTGCCCCTTCTTCATGTCTCCCACTGTCCTCCCTTGGCAGCGGTCTCCTGATACTCCTGCTTTAACTGTTTCTCTCCGGCTTCTTCTCTGGGACACCGCCCTCCTGCCCCCACCTTCCTCCTCCTGTACTCTCTGTTTCGGCAATTTCATTCATTTCCAGGGGCTCAACCAACTGACTCTACAGATAACTCCTATATCCTCTCCCAGAGTCATAGACCTGCCTGTGCACGAGATGAAAACACATTTAAGGCTAAACTCTTCTCCTTCCAATATCGGCTCTGACTTCTGATAAAGGAGCCCTGGTGGCATAATGGTTAAGCGCTTGGCTGCTAACCAAAAGGTTGGTGTTTTGAACCTGCTAGAGAAAGACCTGGCAGTCTACTGCCTGCCGTAAATATTACAGCCTAGTAAACCCCATGAGGCAGTTCTTTTCTGTCATAGAGGGTCACTATGAGTCAGAATTGACTTGACCGCACACAACACAACACACATGTGCACTTCTGATAAAGGGACCATTTCCCTATTCATCCAGGTTGAAAAGCACAAAGCGGTGTTTGATTTTTCTTTCTCCCGTAGATTAGGAACCTTAATCCCAGGGTAGCTAAAACATGTCCTTCCTTGTATTTCAGAGGAGGTTACTGCATCCTTCCCGTAAACAGTACTGCCATTATGAGTAGAGTTGTCATCACTGTGGTTGCCATTATCTCTATTGTCACTATTTTAGCATGATTCCAAGCACCAATGTCCCACTCATCTAGGGAAGCTTAAAGTTGTCTGCAAATGTCGAAATATCAGGTCCTCACCTTCCTCCAAATCTGGTTTTAACAGATGAGATAAGCAGGCTGTCTAGCTCTGCCTAAATGGCGATATGTAAGCTGCAGGACATTACGGTTGTAACCCCCGTGCTTGGTACAGCACCTAACACAACTGTTAAGAAGGCAAGATAAGATAATGTATTAAGGAGTGATCGGGCAGGAAAGCTTTCTTCGGGGAGGTGACATTTCAGTTGGCGTCGGAATGATGAGCCCCATACTTTCAGAGTAGCTTTTCAGGCCCGGACCTGGTTAGAGGCTGGGGGACCACTAGGTGAGGAAAGTGTCGGGTGTTTTTGGTGTCCAATAGTGACGCAGGTAGGCAACTTTTCAGAACCCTGCTCTTTCGGTGATTCTGAGATTCAGGATCATAACTGTGCCTTCACCAATCCTGAGTCACGCAGAGGTTTCTGAATTAGATGCTGCAATTCAGTTTCGCCTCTGACTTTCCACACATCCGTTGCCCTATTAATTCCTTGGAAGGGACCCTGGCTCTTGGGTTTGATTCATTAATGGCCTAATTGACCCCACAGAATCCAATGGCTGAGTTCTTCACACAGAGGAAATTCACTAACCATTTCACTACACTGGCAATGGAAGAAACATCTGGAATATTTATTCCTCAATGTCATTTTCATTCACAGATTTACAGAAAACTCCTCAAAGCTGCCCCTCCTGTCAGCTAAGAGGAGAGGCTGCCTTTCAAATCCTTGATTTAAAGTGGCAGGGACCACAGGCATGGTTAGGTAGAGCTACCAGGGGTCTCCGGAGGGAAACCAGGGAGCTGGAGCTGACTGGCAGGTGCCCCAAACGGGAGCTGTTTAAGGTCTAAGCAAAGAGTGAACACCAAGGAGATGGACAAGCCCCTCCGAGTCAGTGGGTGGCCTCGTGTCTTTTAAGCATAACACACCTCCACATCTTATTTCTCCGCCTTGTTCTCAAAATGCTTGGTCCATGTAAGGCCTCCCCAGCTTCTCTGAGTTAAGGGAGGAGTGAGAAACAGAAATGCCAGCTGTCACAGCTCGCCTCTCAGCCTGAAGTTACGGGAGAATGGCCTGTAGCATCCTGAGTGGCTGGCCTTTTGAGAAACTTCTAGATCTTAAGGTCAGAGTGTTATCCCTATTGTAAATGTCCTCCTCTTCTTATTGCAATGTTGTTGTTGTTAGGTGCCCTTGAGTTGACTCTAACTCATAGTGACCCCACATGACAGAGTAGAACTGTCACAATAGTATTTCCAAGGCTGTAATCTTTATGGGAGCAGATCGCTAGGTCTCTGTCCTTTGGAGTCACTGGGTGGGTTTGAACTTCCAACCTTCGGTTAGCAGCCAAGTGCTTAAGCATTGCACCACCAGGGTTCTGTGTATGTGTGTGTGTGTATACACATACATACATTTCCCATTTAAACTCTAAACCACTTTCTAAGTTAGTTATTATTTTTCCCATTTTACCAATGAGAAAATTGAAGTTCAACATGATGTACCCAGGTTCTAACTTTCTAACTTTTGAGGGAATGAGCTTAGGGTGCGTGGGACAAGATGAGTCTCACAAAAGGATGCCACATTTGAACTCTTTTCCTGATTCTTGGCCTTGCCTTAACGACTTTGGGTGACAGCCTTTGTGACTGTAGCATCAGTGTATTATCCTAAAAACAGTGAGGAGGGGTTTTTCCAGGGGCGAGGAGGTAGGGCAGTGTAGAAGCAATTGATTGCCCTGTTGCCCCAGACCAGGACACACACACACATATACACACACATGTGCCCTATCTGTTTATATTGTAGACCATATGACTAGTCAGATGCAGAATCAGGAAAACCAGAACTTCCATCTTAGTACCAATATCTGTAAATTGTATCATCCAATATATATTTATTGACCATCTAGTCTGTGCCAGGCCCTGTGATGGGTGCAGGAAGCTATAGACAGTGTAGGATTGCTAAGGAGAAACTACAGTCTTTCAGGTTAACGTTGCATCCCTCTTCCACCTTGATAAAAACCAAACCAACTCATAGCCATAGAGTAGAACTGTCCCATAAGGTTTCTAAGGAGCACCTGGTGGATTCGAACTGCCGACCTTTCGGTTAACAGCTGTAACTCTTAACCACTACGCCACCAGGGTTTCTTCCACCTTGATAGAGGACTTTAAAAAAAAAAAAAAAAAAACCTTGGTTTAACGTGCTCTCTAGCTTGCTCGCTTGCTGTTTCTTGTTCAGCATTACAGACTTTTTTTTTTTATTGTAGTCAGATTTATTGATCTTTCTCTTTGTATTTCTGAATTTTGAAAAAACAGAGTCTTTAGATACCCTGAACGTTACCAAGGAATACACCTATGTTTTCTTCTAGTATTTCAATGGACTTATTTTTTACATTGAAATTTTTTCAACCTATTTTTAGGTTATCTTGGTATACAATGTGCAGTATGATGCATTTATAGAAAAATCCATCATTGGGATGTGACTTTTAATACATACTAAATACTTGTGCTTTTGAGTCTATTTCTGGATTTTCTGCTGTTCCATTGGTCAATTGGTCTGTTCATATGCCAATTCATTATTGAAGTTTGATAATATGTTTTTAAAGCTAAGCAAACTTTCCTAGTTCTTCTATCTAGCTGTTTTATTTTTCCTAAATTCCTTAGAATGAATTAAAAGCTCTGCCTCATTCATCTAATAGACACCAACTCATTCTGAAACTAAATTAAAAAAGAATTGTCCCCTTTAGGAGGCTTTCTTGATGTCCTCAGGCCTTGTTTAAAAAAAAAAAAAAACCCAGCCAAACCTATTGCTGTTGAGTTGATTCCAGCTCATAGTGACCCTGTAGGCCTGGTTAGGGTCCCCCAAACCTGGTTTGTTCCCAGAGTACCCTGCATGCCCCTCTGTCCCCTACTTCTGGAGCACAGGCTTGTGATTGGCTGACTTTCTGTCTCCCCCAGTGGAGTATAATCTCCCCGAGACCAGGTGCAGAGTCTACTTCACTGTTGTGTCTTTTAGCAGATAGCACTGTACCTGGCACATAGTAGATGCCTGCTCCGGTGATCTAGTGCTGTATAATAAACCACCTGAAACTTACGGCATAAAACAACACTGCTTTATTATTATCATGTCTCATTGTTCTGGTGACCTGTGACTGGGCTCAGCTAGTGGCTCTCATTTTAAGAGCCCTAATGGGTGGTGCAATGGGTAAGTGCTCGGCTGCTAACTCAAGAGTTGGCAGTTTGAATCCACCCAGAAGCTCTGCAGGAGAAAGACTTGGCAGTCTGCTCCCTTAAAGGTGATAGCCCAGAAAATCCTATGAGGCAGTTCTACTCTATTACATGGGATTGTTATGAGTCAAAAATTGACTCAACAGCACCTAACAAACAAAAACAAAACATGAGATTGCATCAGACGGTGGCTAGAGCTGGAGTCATCTCTATGGTGTCCTCACTCACAAGCTTGGTGGTTAATGCTGGCTGCTAACTGAGGGCCTTAGCTGGAGCTAGTGGTTGGACTGTCCATCTCTGGCCTCTTCATGTGATCTGGGCTTCCTCACAGCATGGTGGCTGGGCTTCAGGAGCAAGGGAGTCGGTCGAAAGCTGTGCCACCTTTTGTGACTTAGCTTCAGACATCAAATAGCAGCACTCTGCCGTACTCTTATTAGTTGAGGCAGTCATAAAGGCCCGCCCAGGTTCAGGAGGAGGAGAAATAAACCCTACCTCTTGTAAGAATATATGGGCTAAGCCTTATCATAATGGCCATCCTTGGGAAATATAATCTGCCTAAGTGCTCATATGCTGAGTGAATATTTGTCAAATATTTGTGAATCCATAATGTGTGGTCACCAAGGTGATTACATTCCAGGCCCAGATTTGAACCAGGACTGATGACTGATCTAAAAAAGAACAGGTGCCGGAAGTGAGCATGCTCCCGCCCCTCCCCAGTTGGGTGTGCAGCCGCCGAGTTGCTGGGCTCCCAGGGAAGTTTTCACGTTAGGGAGCAGTTTCCGGAGCTGCGTGAGGGCACATGCAGTTATATCAGTAAAGCATTTTGAGTTCTTGATCATAAAGTTCCTCTCTCATTCAAAGGACTGGGCTATTACAGTTTGTTTTTCCTTTCTCCACTTTCTGAAGTAAGTGCTTTGAAGAAGATGGATGTAGGAGAAATGACACATTAAGTATTTCTGCTGAAATGTGGGGATTCTGCTCAAATGGAAGGTGCTGTGTTTATGACTGGCACACAAATTGAAGAACTTGCTTTTGGAACAAGCGAGTTTATCATTTTTTCTCTCAGAGGCATCTCCAGCTAACGGAGAAAACTAAAAGGGTTTAGGGAAGATGTCCTCTTTGATTCCGCCGGGTAAGGATAACTTGGGCAACGTATGAAAAGAGCAAAAAAAGACCAGATTTACTGGCCTAACGGAGACTGGAGAAACCCCGAGAGTATGGCCCCCAGACACCCTTTTAGCTCAGTGGTGAAGTCACTTCTGAGGTTCACTGTTCAGCCGGGCAGTGGACAGCCCCATAAAACCAAATGGGACTAATGAGGCACAGCAGTCCAGGGACAAGGGCTAGAAGGCAGAAGGGGACAGGAAAGCTGGTGATAGGGAACCCAAGGTTGAGTAAGGACAGTGTTGATGTGTTGTGAGGTTGTTAACCATTGTCATAGGACAACATGTGTACTAACTGTTTAATGAGAAACTATTTTGTTCTGTAAACCTTCATCTAAAGTAAGAATGGCAGCACAATTAGAAGAGTGTAGTCGATGTCACCGAACTGTGCATGTAGAAATTTTTGAAATGGTGTATCTTTGGCTATGTATATTTTCACCAAAAAAAAAAAACAAAAAAAGGTCGAGAAGGGAGAGGGTTGACATGTCGTGGGGTTGTTAACCAATGTCATAAAACAATATGTGTACTACTGTTTCATGAGAAACTATTTGTTCTGTAAACCTTCACCTGAAGTACAATAAAAAGAAAAGAAAAGAAAAGTGCAAGAGATAAAATGAGAGCATTCCCCACCCCCAGCAAACACTCTGCTGGGTCTTGACCACTCTGATAAACAATGCGAATCCAGGTGGCTGGGGTAAGGGGTGGTTGGGGGTGCTATCACTGCTGCTCATGTCTCAGTGATAGCATTTAACTACTCAGTGCAAGTTCCTACCCTGCAAGGTGACCTATATGTTGGAAGGCCTCTGCTGAGATGACCTTAATGGATGTGGCAATTACTGTAGGATGTAGGTTCTAGATCCAGATGTTCTGGGCTCAAATCCTAGTTCTGCTATTTACTAGCTTTGCAGCCTAGGGTATGTTACTTTATCTGTGTCTCAGTTGCCCCATCTTAATAATGGGGATAATAATAAGGCCTACCTTTAGAGGTTGAAGCAACTCGACAGCCAACGGTGTTTCAGAGGTTGCTGTGAGGATATAAGTAAAGTATTTTGAAAAGTGCCCAGCACATGGTAAGCAGTGAGTAAATGTTAGCTGTTATTTTACCTGTTGCTGTTATTGTTGTTTTAATTGTTCTCATTACTCGTGAACTGCTCTCACCAGACTTCTAGACCTGTAAGCCACATATGTAATTTTAAATTTCCTAAAGATCTATACCTTAGGCATTAGTGAGCTAAAATGGACTGGTCTTGGCCATTTTGAATTGGATAGTCACATGGTCTACTATGCGGAGAATGACAAATTGAAGAGGGATGGCGTCACATTCATTGCCAAAAAGAACGTTTCAAGATTATCCTAAAGTACAACACTGTCAGTGATAGGATAATATTCATACACCTACAAGGAAGACCAGTTAATACAACTATTATTCAAATTTACGCACCACCTACTAATGCCAAAGATGAAGAAATTGAAGATTTTTACCAATTTCTGCAGTCTGAAATTGATCAAACACGTAATCAAAATGCATTAGTAATTACTGGTGATTGGAATTTGAAAGTTGGAAACAAAGAAAAAGGATCAGTAGTTAGAAAAAATGGCCTTGGTGATAGAAATGATGCCGGAGATGCTATGATAGAATTTTGAAAGACCAATGACTTATTCATTGTAAATACCTTTCTTCAACAATATTAATGGTGTCTTTACATGTAGACCTCTCCAGATGGAATAGATAGGAATTAAATCAACTACATGTGTGGAAAGAGATGATGGAGAAGTCCAATATCATTAGTCAGAACAAGGCCAGAGGCCAACTGTAGAACAGACCATCAGTTGCTCACATGCAAGTTCAAGTTGAAGCTGAAGAAAATTAAACAAGTCCCCGAACCAAAATACAACCTTGAGTATATACCACCTGAATTCAGAGACCATCTCAAGAATAGATTTGACGCATTGGTCACTAGTGACTAAAGACCAAACGAGTTGTGAAATGACATCAAGGACATCATACATGAAGAAAGCAAATGGTCATTAAAAAAACAGAAAGAAAGAAAAGACCAAAATGGATGTCAGAAGAGACTCTGAAGCTTGCTCTTGAACGTGGAGTAGCTAAAACGAATGGAAGAAATGAGGATGTAAAAGAGCTGAACAGAAGATTTCAAAGGGCAGCTGTAGAAGACAAAGTAAAGTATTATAATGACATGTGCAGAGACCTGGAGATAGAAAACCAAAAGGGAAGAACACGCCAGCATTTCTCATGCTGAAAGGACTGAAGAGAAAATTCAAGGCTTGAGTTGCAATACTGAAGGATTCTATGGGCAAAATATTGAACAACTCAGGAAGCATCAAAAGAAGATGGAAGGAACATACAGAGTCACAGTACCAAAAAGAATTGGCAATGTTCAGCCTTTTCAGGACGTAGCAAATGATCAAGAACCGATGTTACTGAAGGAAGTCCAAGATACACTGAAGGCACTGGCGAAAAACAAGATTCCAGGAATTGAGGGAATACCAATTGAGGTGTTTCAACAACAGATGCAGTATTGGAAGCGCTCACGTGTCTGTGTCAAGAAATTGGAAGAAAGCTACCTGGCCAACTGACTAGAAGTGATCCATCTTTGTGCCCATTCCAAAGAAGGGTGATCCAACAAAATGTGGAAATTATTGAACAGTATCATTAATGTCACAAGCAAATAAAATTTTGCTGAAGATACTTCAAAATGGCTGTACCACCAGGGCTCCACATTGACAGAGAACTGCCAGAAATTCAAGCCAGAATCAGAAGAGGATGTGGAAGGAGGGATATCATTGCTGATGTCAGATGGATCTTGGCTGAAAACAGACAATACCAGAAAAATGTTTACCTGTGTTTTGTTGACTATGCAAAGGCATCCAACTGTGTGGATCATAACAAATTATGGATAATATTGCAAAGAATGGGAATTGCTAAACACTTAATTATACTCATGAGGAACCTGTTACGTAGACCAAGAGGCAGTCATTCAAACAGAACAAGGGAATACTGTATCATTTCAAATGAGGAAAGGTGTACGTAGGGTTTTATCCTTTCACCATACTTATTCAATCTGTGTGCTGAGCAAATAATCTGAGAAGCTGGACTATATGAAGAAGAACGTGGCATCAGGTTTGGAGGAAGCCACATTAACAACCAGTGATATGCAGATGACACAACCTTGCTTGCTGAAAGTGAAGAGGACTTAAAGGACTTACTGATGAAGTTCAAAGACCACAGCATTCAGTATGGATTACACCTCAACATAAAGAAAACAAAAAGCCTCACAACTGAACCAATAAGCAATATCATGACAAACAGAGAAAAGATTGAAGTTGTCAAGGATTTCATTTTACTTGGATCCACAGTCAATGCCCATGGAAGCAGCAGTCAAGAAATCAAATGATGCATTGCATTGGACAAATCAGCTGCAAAAGACCTCTTTAAAGTGTTAAAAAGCAAAGATGTCACCTTGAAGACTAAGGTGCGCCTGACCCAAGCTATGTGTTTTCAATCACCTCATATGCATATGAAACCTACACAATGAATGAGGAAGACCAAAGAAGAATTGATGCCTTTGAATTTTGATGTTGGTGAGGAATATTGAATATAGTGTGGAATGCCAGCAGAATGAACAAATCTGTCTTGGAAAAATGTACAGCGAGAATGCTCTTTAAAAACAAAGATGGCAAGACTTTGTCTCACTTACTTTGGACATGTTATCAGGAGGTACCAGTTCCTGAAGAAAGATATCATGCTTGGTAAAGTAGAGGGTCAGCGAAAAAGAGAAAGACTGTCAATGAGATAGATTGACCCAGTGGCTGCAACAATGGGCTCAAACATAGCAATGGTTGTGAGGATGGAGTAGGACTCGGCAGTGTTTTGTTCTTTTGTACACAGGGTCACTATGAGTCGGAACTGACTCAAGGGCACCTAACAACAACAATGTTGCTTTGTTGTTAGGTGTCAGCGAGTTGATTTTGACTCATAGTGGTCCCATGTGACAGAGTGGAACTGCCAGATGGGGTTTTCTTGGCTGTAATGTTTATGGAAGCAGATGACCTGGTCTTCTCCTTTGGAGCCACTGGGTCAATTCGAACTGTCAACCTTTCGGTTAACAGACAAACAGTTAACCACTGCGCCACCAGCGCTCCTAGTTGTTGTATTCCATCGAGTTGATTCCAACTCATGGTGACTCTATGGGACAGAGAACTGCCTTCAAAAAAAGCAAAAGGAAACAGTTGAAATTAATCTTAATAATATATTTTCTTTAATATATCTAAAATATTATCATTTTAATGTGTAATCACTATAAAATACTAATGAGATATATGATTTTTCTCATACTGAGTCTGAAATATGCTGTGTTCTTTACCCTGGCAGCTTATGTCCATTTGTACTTGTCATGTCTCAAGAGCTCAGTAGCCACATGTGGTTGGTGACTACCCTATTAGACAGCACAGCTCTCGAGGGCCTGCTTCTACACCATGAATTCAGTTACAGCTGACAAGATGCCTACTAGGGGAGAGGGAGTAAATTCTTGTTGAGTGCCTACTACGTGCCAGGCACTTTCATAATTAATCCTTACAATCATTTTGCTAGCAGGTATATTTGTACCCATCTTACAGATGTGATTCCCCAGAGTCAGAAAAAAGAAACTAAATTATCCAAAGTGGCCCAGATAAACAGAGGCAGAATTTGAACTCAAGTCTATCAGACTGGACTACTTGCCTGTGGTGAGGTGGTAACTAGATGCTCGATTTTACTGGCAGTAGAAGTGGGTGTTGTCCAGCACTGAGGTAGGGCTCATGCACTGGTACCAAGCCTCCTTTGTGGCCACATTTGAAGAGAACTAGATAGGCTCAGTCCTGACCAGGGTGAGGCTGAGTCTAGGCCCAGGGTCAGGACTCAAGATAAGTCTCAGGCTTCGAGATGTGTCTGCGTCCTAGGTCATGAATCAGTATGAGGCTGTAATCTGAGTCCACTCCGTCACGAGAGTCAGGGGCTCGTCTGCGCAGAGATCAGAGTTCAGTTTACAATCAAGGTCAGCGCTCAGACTGTGGCCAGGTCAAGCTTTGGTCTGAGGCTGTGATCAGGGCTCTGCTTTGAGGGAAGATCTAAGCTCATTTTATATCCATAGGGCAGAGTGGTAAATGCAGCTAGCTCATAAAGGGTTCACAACTTTAAGCTTGGTCCTATTAGGCCAGACCTTGTGCCTGGAAGTGCCTCTTTAAATGCCAAGGCATTGGCCTTCCTCTGCCTTGTTGTAGGATAAAGTGGCTAGGGCCACCCGGAGAACAATGGAAATGCTTGTTTGGAGGCTGAGCTACAGCAATGGCTGAGTTTCAGCAGGAGTGGTAACTCCCTTGGAGAATATTAGGACCACATCATGGTCAACTCCTCTACCAGGTTCACCCTGAATGGGACAAGGGTCTATGAAACTTGACTCTAGTAGTTGTGTCAAAGGTAGCCCATGATGGTGAGGCAGAGTGCAAGACCAAGGGCCAGGCTTCACAGAACTCCCCAGGAAGGGTAGGCAGAGCTTTATACAGACTCAGCCAGTGTGACTGGACCATGGGGTAGGTCAGGGTATTCAGGGAGCCCAGGACTTGGTGTATTACTCACTCTTGAGGACTGAGCTGAGTGGACTAACAGACCACCCGTGAGTAGCATGGAAGGTTCTCTTTGTTGGACCAAGTAAAGTGCCAGGCAGTGGGCCACAAGGGGTCACCTCTGGGGCAAGTTGAATAAATGATGATAGACTCATTCAGTGAAATATTATTCAACTGTGGAAATGGATGAAGAATAATTTTCAAGATAAATCGCTATAAGAAAAGCATGATGGGGAAAAGGATTTATAGTAAGCTCTTTTTTGTGAAAGAAAATGTGGAAATAAAAAAAATTCATATTTAAATTTTTTAAAAATGTCAAAGGATATAGAAGATACTAGTGAAAGTCGTTATTACCCAGGAGCTGAGGGGAGAGGGTCTTCTTAACAGGAGACCAGGCAGGTGACCAGGCTTCGCAGTGTGGCTATCAGGTCTTACAGAGCTTCTAGCCACTCCAAAAACAGGGTACTTCTCCCCAGACTGGGAGCCATGGCTCCACTGCTGCCACCCTACTTCCGCAGCTAAAAGTCCTAGTCTGAGTTTGGTGGGGAGGGAAGGGTCAAGTGAAGAGAGTGCTGCCTTTGGATGCCAGGTGAGTCCAAGGGGACCAGGAGCAATTTCCTTATGCTCTCTTCTCCATTAAAAAAAAAAAAAAACAAGCCAGTTGCCATCTATTCGATTTTGACTCATGACAACACACATGGAGTCCCCATGTGTCAAAATCAATTCAACGGCAACTGATTTTTGGAGTCCCTGGGTGGTACAAAGGGTTAACACACTCAGCTGCTAACTAAAGGGTTGGAGGTTTGAGTGCACCCGGAGGTGCCTTGGAAGAGAGGCCTGATGATCTACTTCTGAAAAATCAGCTATTGAAAACCCTATGGAGCACAGTTCTACTCTGACACACATGGGGTCGCCATGACACTTCCCCATAGCAGGGTAGAAACACACTTAGTGAACCTGATCATAGATTGTTCGCTTACCAGTCTGAACCGAAATGAGATGTTTTTGGGAGAAGGCCCAGGCAGTGAAAAATGACAGAGCTACACGTTTACATGTTCTAGCTGTTGCCTTTGCGGTAAAAGAGGCGTGTGCATGTTGTTATTGTGACTGCCAAAGGTCTGAAGAAAGCCCTTTCCAAAAAGTGCTGTGCATTCATAATGCAATTTAGAAGTGCTTATGTTTTTATTTGACAGATACGTATTGCATGAAAACAACATTGAACGTGTATTTAATCAGGATTCGTGGGGAATCACTGGTAATCCTTTTATGCTTCTTTTTTCTATTTCTGTTTTATAAATTTATTTCACTGCCCATATCACTATAAAAAAATTATGAAACAACTGAAGAGATCAACAGTGCAATCGAGCTGAATAAGAATACCAGGAAACACTATATATGTGTGCGTGTGTTCATATGTGTATGTATGCATGTGTGTGTACGTGTTTATGTGTGTGTATACATTCAGTATAATATGTTACAGGTGTGTTAGTATAAGTATAACCTGGTGGGACAAGGATAAATTATTCAATAAACTGCGTTGGAATATTTGGCAACTATTTTGAAAAAAAAAAATTAGATACCTCACACTAAATGCCAAAAAAATGGATTAAGATTATTAAATAGCAATAATAAATATCAAAACTGAAATCAAATAGCAATTTGAAAAACATATAGGTAAATATATATACAAAGTCTACGTACCTTAGTGTCTTCATCTATATAATGGGATAATAATAATGCTTATCTTCTAGGGTTGCTGGGCAGATTAAATGAGTAATACATGTAAAGTCTTTAGAAAAGTGCCTGGCAGATGGTAAGTGCTATATGTTGTTGCTGGGTGTCGCTGAGTCATGTAACAGAGTTGAATTGCCCATAGAGTTTTCTAGGCTGTAATCTTTATGGAAGCAGATTACCAGGTCTTTCTCCAATGGGGCCACCGGGTGGGTTCGAGTCATCAACCTTTTGGTTAGCAGCCGAGCACTTAACCGTTTGTGCCAACAGTGCTATGTAAGTATTAGCTATTATGACTGTAAACATGATATTAAATAGAGGAATTCTTTAAAAAAAGGATAGATGTGACTACATAAGTATTTGGAATTTCTGAATGTCATAAAATAGCATACACAACATAGAAGGCAGACGACACATTAAAAATTCAATCTTGATGATGGAAAAAGGGTAATGTCCTTCATGTGTAGAGTTATTTCAACTCAAGAAAAAGACTTCTCAGAGGAAACATAAACCAAAGGCCTCCACAGACCAATCACAAAAGAAGACCAAAAAAACCAAATCCGCTGCCTTCGAGTCAATTCCAAATCATTCTTTTAAAAAATATTTATCATGTGCCTTGTTATAGACCAGGTCCTGTTCTGGGCTCTGGGGTAGAACAGTGAGCAGAAATTAGCCCTTTCTCTCAAGGAACTTTGCTTCTAGTGGTCAGTCAACATATGAACCTGGAGGCCAGTTCACAAAGAATCAAAGAAATGCAAATTCAAACAAGGAGTAACTTTTTTTTTTTTTACCTATAAAAATAGCAAATGTTTTTGAGTGATTTTATCCTATATAAGTGATGATGCAAGGAAATTAGCACTCTTGCACATTCTAATGGGAACAAAAATCTGTACAGCCTGTCTGCAAGGAACTTTGTCAATATGTGCTAAAAGATTTTAAAATGTGTGATTCCTGTGACTCAAAAATTAACTTACAAGAAGTTATTTTGTTGAATAATCAGAAATGCATAGAAAGGTTTCTATACAAGAACATGTACTGATGGATTGATTGATTTACAAACATTTATTAATCACTACTGCACTCAGGTGCTGGGATTACAAGCAGTGATCAAAGCAGACAGTTTTTGTTCTTGGGGAGTTTACAATGTAGTGTGTGCATTTTGGGGCGGGGGATGTAATGAAGAAAGACAATTAATATGTATATACAATATGTCAGATTGTGAAAATGCTATGAAGAAAGAAAAAAAAAAGCTAGGTAAGAAGGAGAGGAGAGTTCCCCAGTTCACCAAGTGTCTTGGGTGGAGGAGAAGAATTCCTGTCTTAGATAAGGTATCAGAGGAGACTTCTCTGATTAATTGATATTTGTATTAAGACCTAAATGAAGTGAGGGACTATGTCATCATGCTGACATTTTGTGGAGGAGCATCCTCATAGAGAGGACAGAGTGCAAATGCCTTGAGGTAGGAACACTGTGTTTGGTGTGTTCAAGGAGAAGCAGGGAGGACAGTGTGGCTGGAGTAGGGTGGGCCAGGGGAAGATCAGAGAAGAGATCAGAAAGGAGCAAAGGGCAAGATCACATAGAGATTAGGGACCATGATGAGAATTGTGAGAACATCAAGAAGACTGGCTATGCTTAAAACAACAGCCATATGAACATATTCCATGATTTTATGGGTCAAAATGTGGGCAGGGCTCTGATGGGTGATTCTTCTGTTCCATGTGGCATTGGCAGAGATCACTCAGTGGTATTCAGTTGGAGGATGAGCTGGTCTGCAGAATCTAAGATGGTTTGATTCACGTCTCGCACCTAGGCAGGGACGGCTGGAAGGCTAGGCTCAGCTGGGACTGTCAACTGGAGGTTCTACATATGAACTCTCCAACATGGTGGTTTTTGTATAATCGCACTTCTTGATGGCAGCTCAAGGCTTCCAGAGAGAGTCTTCCAAAAGGCAGGAAGTGGAAGCTGGCAATCTCTTACTGTTTGGTCCTAGAAACTGGCACAGGGTCGTTTCCTTTGCATTCTAATGATCAAACAGTCCAAGAGCCAGCCAGATTCAGTAGGAGGGGAATAGACCTCACCTGTCAGTGGAAGGAATAGTGAAGTATTGGCAGCCACAATTAATCTACCACATGGAGTAAGAGAGAAAGAAATAAGTCAAAGAACGAGGTTAATTTAGTAACAGTCAAAAACTCAGTGTTATTTAAGACTGTGACAATGTGGAAATAACCAAAATATCCAACGAAGAAAAATGACTTTATATATATATATATATATATATCCACATAATGGAATATTTGTCAGCCAATGCAATTGCGTTTTCAGAGACTATTGGTGAATGAAGAAAGATAATGAGGGGTGTGCTGTGTATCTGTGTGAGTGGTGCATGTTTGTGTGCTCATATACACACTTTGAAAAGCTATCAGGAAGTGGAAGGTCAATATTCAGCCAGACAGGGGCCCGATTTGTCATCAGCCTCAATAGTGAGCAGGGAATCTCTAGGCCATTTTGCATGGTCATTTAGATAGAATTCTTCTGAACATGAGGTCCTGGGAGTGATCCTTTAAAGCCTGCCCACTGGTGGTAATTGGGGACAGCAGAGCTTAGAAGGAAAGCAGACCCTTTTACAAATAACTCTGAGGAGACTGGCTGCCATTATTATAGCCCTAAACCAAGTGTGTATTTAATTTTAAAAGCACTCTCCTTGAAGCTTTGGCTATTTAAAACCATTTGCCCTCAAGCTGACTCCAACTCATGGCAACCCCATGTGTGTCAGAGTAGAGTTGTGCTCCATAGGGTTTTTATGGCTGTGAGCTTTTGGAAGTACATCATCAGGTCTTTCTTCTGAGGCACCTCTTGGTGGACTCTCCAGCCTTTCAGTTAGCAGCTTAGTGCAGTGGGACTCTCTGGCTATTTAGAGTCTCTAAGAAAACATTTCCATTGTCCAGGGTAGGCGCAACATCATCTCTGGACCTGTTTGTTGGGAAAGTTGCAAGATGGAATCATCATTTATCCATCCATATTCTCAACAGACATGTATTTAAATGTTCCATATGAAGTAAGGCAAAGGCATCAGCATTTAATGAGTGCCTCTATGTGCAGACACTGTTCCAGGGCCTGGCACTGTAGGCATGAATTAAAATGGGTTGTTTGTACTTAAAGGGTTTGCTGCAGAGATCAATTCTTCTTCTCTGTTTCCTGGCCTGGCTTAGGACCTGCACTTTATAGTAACCCCTTAAACACTTGGCAGATGAATGGAATGAATGAATGAATGATAAAAATATTTTAGAATGGACTTGGGAGGGTAGAGGGTCAAATATGTAGCTCAAATCAGGATTCTGAAACAGAAGTTTAGAATGTTCCATAGACTTCTCATCTGTCTGTATGTCCAGCCCTTTGGGCCAGCTTTGAGAGTGTCATTGAGGTAATTTCTCCCAGTTGCTGCCACTTCTCTCAACTAGAGCATCCTTAACCCTACACACTGTCAGATCACCAAAGGGATGTCATAGAGAGCCACAGCTTCCAGCATTATTGAGGTCTCTGTGCAAATTATTAAAAGGCAGCCCCTCTAGGTAAACAAATAACAAAAAGATGCACCTCCCTCTGGGCTCGCCCAAACTCATATGAGGGATAATGGCTTCCAGACTAATTCCAGACCTGAGCTGTCCCTTTGACCTGCATGTTTATGCATTGTACAACCGTAGGTGAAAGCCCAATTGCCTTGGACCCTTCTAGGTCTTTCCTGACCTGCGTTAATCCTGTCTCTGCCCTACTCTGAACTCTTGGCTAGTTGTCCAGCCTGTGATTCCACCCCTGGCCTCAGGGCTCTGTCTGGCCCATGCTGGGTTTGAAGTTTGTTCCCTCCTTTGTATTCCCTCCCCTGGAAGCCCTTGCCTGAGGACCGTCCCTGGGACCAGCTGTCCACACCAAACCGTCCAGAGCCTTCCCACACCCCAGCAAAGGGGGCTGCAGACAGGACCAAGACCAGTGCTCACCTCTCCCCTTGTCTCTGTGGAACAGACGGGATCAGATCCATCCATCAGCAGTTGGGGAAGGAGGGCTAAGCCAGCATTCTCCCAGCAATGACATCCTTATTATGATCACCACTTAGCGCTTATCAGGTAACCCCTGGGAGTGCTGGGTTCACCGGGGCAAATCAAAGCCAGGATCTCAGCCCCTTTGTTGTTCCAAGTGCTGATTTGTTTCCCTGCGCCACTGTGCATTCATTTCCGTTATTTCTTTAGAGCAAAATTTAAGTTGTTTATTGATTTGGGCTGTAAATTGCCCAGTACTGCTCCAGGCAGGAGCCCAGATAGCAATACCAATTCCACCACCCCTAGCGGCCCCCTTCTGTCTGACTTATTTCTAGTTACAGTGGCAATGTCTTAAGCATCTTTGCTTCCAGAGATTACGCACATTTTTTTTCCATTTATAGGCAATGCAATTTGCCCTTCCCAAGAGCTTCTTTCATATTCTCATTTCAAGTTTTATTTCCTCCTCTATGCAAATGCCTTTGTTAAGGTTATGTATTCAGCCCCTCCTGTTGAGTAATTGGGGAAGGGGTGGTGTTAAGAAATGACTGTGATTTTGCAAAATCTTCTCTCCTGTGGTGTTAAGCTTTTTTGTTTTGTGGTTACCAACGAAAGAGACAAGTCAATTGAATAAATATTTATTGAGCACATAATAGATGTCAGTCTCTCTCTTTTCTAGGTGTTTGGGAGACATCAGTAAACAAAACAGGCAAAAAAAAAAAAAAAAGAAAAATCTGTGACTTCATGATGCTTACCTATGGTGCTAACTTCTAAACTGAAGGAGTTCTGGGTGGCACAGATGGTTAAGTGCTCAGCTACTAGTCGAAAGGTTGGTGGTTCAAACTCACTCAGAGGCACCTTAGAAGATAGGCCTGGTGATCTACTTCCAAAAGATCACAACCTTGAAAACCATATGGAGCATCTCTACTCTGTACCTATGGGGTTGCCATGAGTTGAAATCAGTTTGACAGTGTCTTAGTCATCTAGTGCTGCTATAACAGAAATACCACAAATAGATGGTTTTAACGAAGAGAAGTTTATTTCCTCACACTCACAGTAGGCTAAAAGTCCAAATTCAGGGCGTCAGCTCCAGGGGAAGGCTTTTTCTCTCTGTCGGTCTTCTCTTCGGTGTTCCCCCGGACTAGGAGCTTCTCTGAGCAGGGACCCCGGTCCAAAGGACGCGCTCTGCTCCCAGCACTGCTTTCTTGATGGTATGAGGTCCCCCAACTCTCTGCCTGCTTCCCTTTCCTTTTATCTCTTGAGAAATAAAAGGTGGTGCAGGCCACACCCCAGGGAAACTCCCTTTACATTGGATCAGGGATGTGACCTGGGTAAGGGTAGTGTTACAATCCCACCCTAATCCCCTTTAACGTAAAATTACAATCACAAAATGGAGGCCAACCACACAATTCTGGGAATCATGGCCCAGCTAAATTGATACACACATTTCTGGGGGGACATAATTCAATCCATGACAGACAGCAACTAACAACAACAACAATAAACCGAATAATAAATGAGAAAGTCTCAGAGTGTACTAGAAGGTGTTGATGTTGTTAGGTGCCATCGAGTTGATTTCGATCCATAGAGACCCTATGTGGCAGAGTAGAACTGCCCCAGTGGGTTTTCTAGGCTGTAATCTTTACGGAAGAAGATTGCCAGGTCTCTTCTCCCATGGCGTCCCTGGCTGGGTTTGAACTGCCAACCTTTCCATTGAAAGCTGAGCACTTAATCGTTGTGCCACCATGGCTCCTTTACTAGAAGATAGTAAGCACTTTAAGGAAAAATGCTTCAGGGTAAAGGAGATTGGGGACTGTGATGGTTAAGATGGGGATACTTGCCATAGATGTGACTTATCATTTCAAAGAGAGTAACTAGTGGAGGCCCCACTGAGGAGGTGATATATTGGCAAAGACTAGAAGGAGATGAGAGAGATTTAGCCAAGTGGATCTCGAGGGGTGGGAGGAGACTTTCCAGCAGAGGTAAGAACAGTGCAGTGGCCCTGGGGCAGGGGCCTGTTTACCGTGTTCAGTACACAGCAAGGAATCCAGCAAGCCCGGAGCTGAGTGTATGAGGGGAGAGAGGGAAGAGATGAAGTCAGGGAAGTAGCTGACTTCAAGCCTTCCTAGGTCAGTGTAAGGACTTAGGCCTTTGCTCTGCGTGAAATGGGGAGCTGTTGAAGACTTTGGGACAGAAGACTAGGATGGTTTGGCTTGCATGTATAAAGGATCACTCCAGCTACAGTGTTGAGAATAAATTGTAGGAGGCCATTGAAAATCCAAGAAAGAGAAGATGGTGGTCCCCTACCAGGGCAGTACCAGTGGAAGTGGCTGCATTCTGGACATATTTTGAAGATCCAGTCAACAGGATTTGCTGGTGGATTGGTGGTGGAGGAAAGAGGAGATTTTAGGCCTGGGCATCTGGAAGGATGGAATTGGCACCAGTTGAGATGGGGAAGGATGTGGACAGGGCATTTATTGGCGAAGATCAGGAGTTCAGTTTTGGACAGGTTCAGTTTAAACTACCTGCTGGGCGTCTATTAGACAAAATGAGAAAGTAGAAAATACGCTTTTGGAGTCAAACCACTCAGCACTTCTGGGGCCTTCAGAAAGTTGCTTACCATCTCTGAGCCTCAGGTTTCTGACTTCCCTACGCTTGCTGCACGGGTATTGGGACGAGGAGTCGCTAACAGAGTGGGTGTGCCATGGGAGTAGAAGGAGCTGCAGAGCTGAGTCCCTGGTTAGCATGTTTCCAGAAAAGCCAGGGGTAGATCCTAATCTGAACTCTTCGACTCTCCTAGGTGACACGATGTCAGTCACTTCTCTTATTTTGGGCCTCAATTTCCCCATCGCTAAAAGGAGAGGGTTGGCATGGATAATCTTTAGGCTATATTTTGGCATTAAGGTTGCATGCATGGGGGGACCTGAGGGTTGGAGGGGCTTTGTCTTTTAGCTTTTTGGTGTCTTGTCTCATACGGGAATTCACCCACACACACCCACACCCACATACCCACACCCACCCCCTGAAGGTTTTCTCATGTATGGGCAGATCCCATCATCCTGGGCAAGCCAGTGACTGCATCTGACCAAGACCCTTTTTAATTTGAAGCATGCACAGTCTTTGTGCGGTTGATCTCCTTCCTCTCTGGCTCATAGTTTAGGCATCCCTGGCCCCCCTGGTGGCCACACCAGACAGAGAGCAGTCCAGGTAGGAGGCTGTCTCCATTGCGTTAGCTCAGCGTAATCACAGTCACTGACAAGGGAATGAGCTCTCCACCTCTTTGCAACAGTTCAAATAGGAGAAGAGGTAAAGATTACAAATCTGCATTTTATTTACTATGAAAGGCGTCCAGGTCAGGAGGGAAACAACAGGTTTGCATTATGCCAGATGACCTCAGACCTGCATGCTTGGATCCCCTCCCTGCCCTCCACCCCTCTCTTGGGGCATCCTGAACCTGCCTCTCTTGGGTCATCACATCAGGCTCGCTCATCCACCTCCTTTTGGGGAGGCGTGAGAGGTATCTGTGCTTGGCACCTACGTGGCCCTTGTTTGGGGATGAATCCCTTTGAAGCTAGCTGATTTCCTTATAAACCACATTATGCTTCTGTGATCCAACTTTGCAAAGAGCCTGATGCTTCCACTCTGTTATATCTGTTATAACACTGGTTGGTGTTAAACTGACCCATCTGGCTTTATTTTTTAACCGTCTCTATATTGGTACTCTTTCTTCATGCTGGTTTATTTTTTCTCAGACTGTTAAGCCTGCTCGTTTCTAAAATACTACTTGACCTAAACAGTCTAGTATACTTTATTGTCAGTTTTATTCTTCCTCGTTTTACTCCCTAGCATCCTCCTTGACTACTCATTTATCATAGCACTTACCACACTGTATCAAAATGGCTTTTTTTCCCTACCAGACAGTAAAGCAAGAACTGGGTGTTGCTCGTCTCTGTGGGTGCAGCACCCAGTTCAGGAGCAGAAACCCCATGGGAGGTTAGGGAACATTTGTAGAATGAATGAATAACTGAAGAAATTAGTAAATTAATAAACATACTGAGGAAGAAATGATCATGAATTCACTTATGATCATACCCAGGAAAATATGTAAATATCTTAGTGCCTTTGTATCTCTCCAAACCTTTGTCCACCTTATAAGAAAGCACAGAGAGTTCTGGAAGCCAGGATATTTTCCTGATCCAGATTACCCCCCTGGGTCAGGAAACCCCAGACCTGCAAGTCCCAGACCACTCCAAGACCTAAAGTTGTCCTAACCAGGGCAGGCAGAGCCCCAGGAACCCCAGCTACAGCATCTTCTGCCTCCTGGGGAGGGAGGACTAATTGGGTATTACCTGACCTCAGTCCTCCTATCCTGATACAGTTAATTGATGGATTCACTGATTGACCCAGTCAGTCAACGGATGTTTACTGAGCACCGACATGTGTGCTGCATGACATGGACACGTTGCTGAACATGACTGCCTTCAGGTAGCTCACAATGTAGCAGACAGATAAGCAGAAGGTCCAGAGAAGGCACTCACCACTGACTCAGGACATCAGGGGAGGCTGCCCAGAGGAAGTGATTTCAAAGTGAGCCAGAAAAGGGGCAGAATGGTGGTGGAGGAACAAGTGGTCCCAGCAGGGCTATCTAGGGACAAGGCCTAGGGGGAGTCATGTAACGTTTAGTGGACTGAATGGTGCTCACACTGGCTGGATTATAGAGGGTGGGGATGGGGGGTGAACAGGAGCCAATTTCTCCTATTGGTGGATTGGCCAGTCAAGAGCAGTGGATCTTATTATGAAAGCAGTGGCCTCTGAAGAGTTTAAGCAGAACAGTGACATGGTCAGAGCAACGTTTTAGGACGTTCATTCTGGAAGCTGGGTGGCACAGCTGAAAGCAGAATGAACAGGGAGGTGGCCATCGCGGTCGTCTAAGAGAGAACTGAGACTAGACTAGTAGGGAGGATGAGGGAGCTGGAGAGAAGTGAACAGATTTGGGAAATCTCTAGGAGGTAAAATTGATAGGCCTTGGCAATTTGATAGGTCAAGGATTGGAAAACTACATGCTACGGGCCAAATCTGTTTTTGTAAGTAAAGTTTTACAGTCCCACTACAATGGAAGAATTGAGTAGTTGTGACAGAGACCTTTCAGCTTTGAAAAGCCTAAAATACTTGCTATCTGGTCCTTTACAGAAAATGTTTGCTGACCCCGGGGTTAGATGCAAGCCCCTGGGGAAGGTGAGGCAGAGGAAGGACTTGAGGGTGACACCAAGTTTTGTGCGTTGGTGCTTGTCACTGGGATAGGAAGCCCAGGGGGTGGAAAAGGAGCTGGCTCAGCCCATTCAGCCATGGTGCAGCGTTGCTCTCCCCTGTCTCTAGTCTCCCAGTCTCTTTGCTGGGTGCTGACTCTTTCCCTGGGTCCTCCCAGTCTCCTCTCCTGGGAAAGTGGGCCCTGTCCTCCTTTCTCTGTCTCCAGGTGAAACTCTGATGGCATTTGACTGCTCTTCCAAAACCAAAACCTTGGCTCCATCTGGTCACAGGATTACCTGCTGTCACCATCCACCCTGATCAAAGGACTGGTCCTCTGCACCAGCACCCACTTTCCTGGGTCTTCTATGCACAAGTGACCACCATCTGGGACCAGAACTGGACCCAGTGGTTTCCCAGCCCTGAGCCAGGCGGTCCCTTTTCCCTTGCCTCCCCTCATCCCACCCCCTAGCTGTGTTGCAGAAGTCCCAGCAGCCTTTCTGCTCACCTGAGCCTGCTCCGGCCACCAGGTAACACCTGGGCTGATGCTACCTTTGGCCTTCTGGGCATTTGCTGCCCTTGTTCTCTGGCTGCCCTTTGTTCTAGCTCTTTCTCTGTTCCCTACCTGCTGTTGCAACAGTAACCTTCAGGGACACAGATTGTGGCTGTCTTTCTCTGAGGCCAGGGAACAATCCTTGCTGTCTCTTTCTAAGCAGGTCACCTTTAGGGGGTGTGTAAATCCACTCTTCTACTTGTCAAAGTGACATTTTCATGATGCCCAAAGTTATTAAGTGGCATCTTTGGGCACCCACTTTTTAACCAAAGTGGAGTAGGCTGGAAAATGTCAACAGTGATAATGTATAGTTATGTCCCCAATACCCTTTTGATTGAATACATGATGGAAACAGTGCAGACCGCACAGCCCTTTGCAGGAATTTCCAGTTAGAGAATTTGTTCAGACTCACGGGTTTTTAACTGTAAACCTTGAGTGTCTTAAATAAAATACTGGCTACCGCGGCTCCACAGCTAACTAGGAAATGTCAGAGGCTGGGCCGCGATTCTCTAGCTGGCTCCACAGCCCCCAGCCCACGCCTGCAGCCTCTGCAGCCCCCAGCCCATGCCTGCAGGCTCCGTACTCCCACAGCTTTGGATCCCAAACTGCCCTCAGTCAGTTGGATGCAAGGAGTTTGAACTGCTCCACTCTGAGACCACCGTGATGGTAATGGGGTTGTGTGGGCCCGCGTGCTGCAGGGCCTCCCCTGATAATGTGTATAGACAGACGTCTGAAAAGAAGGAAGGAAGGATGCAGGGTCTAGTGAAGTCAGACCTTGGATTGTGGGGTATTCACCTGGTAAATGCCCCCTGAACCCCAAACTCAGTGTCCCTGGGTGGTGGAAACAGTTAACATGCTCAGCTGCTAACCAAAAGGCTGGAGGTTTGAGTCCACCCAGAGGCACCTCAGAACAAAGGCCTGGTGATCTATGTCCAAAAAACCAGCCATTGAAAACCCTGTGGAGGATAGTTCTACAGACAAAATGACACTGGCTTAGTTCTCAGTATGATGTCTAATGCCACCTCTTCATTGACAAGAGAGATCCCTCTCTGGGGCCCGGACAGCTATGTTCTTCTTCCAGAAAAGCTGCACAATTATGAACAAATAAGAGTGGGAGGAAATCGTGGATAATATTTGTTTTAGCTGGTAGTTGAGTTGTGTGCATTTATTTGTTAGGTTCTAACTCTCTGCATTTCCCAAATTTTTTTCTAATAGACACGATTCCTGCTGGGGGAGCTTGGAGACTAGCTTAGAGTGAGGGGCCGTTAGTTGTATACTCAGGATGTTTCATGTAGACCCTGATGGGTGGGGGGGTCCTTTCCACCAAATAGAGGGGCCAGAGCAGTCTTCTGAGGGGAGGTGATGGTGGTGTGGACGAGGGCGTTGGCAGCTGAGATGGATAGAAGTGGGTGACCTCCCCAGGCCTTGAGGTCCTCCTCCTGGAGCATCTAGGAGAGGTAGCCAGCAGCCCTCTTGGGGAAGCAGCCTGGCCACATCTATGAAGAGCTCAGTGCAGTCGCACCCTTTGACCCTGTAATTCCACTTCTAGAAATCTGTCCTCATAGAAATCTGAACTGTGTAAACAATTTCATTCACAAGGTTGTTTGTATTAGTTTCCTATTGCTGTGGTGACAAATTACCACATATTTAGTGGCTAAAAAACCAGCAGAAATTTATTATCTTACAGTTCTGGAGGTCAGAAGTACAAAATGGTCCTACTGGGTGAAAGTCGAGGTGTCAACAGGTCTGTGTTCCTTCTGGAGGCCCTGGGGTAGAATCCATCCCCTTGCCTTTTCCAGCTTCTGGAGGATGCTGGCATCCCTTGGCTCATGGTTCCATTCTCCATCATCAAAGTCACATCTTGAAACACCTCTCTTCCCCTTGCCTTCTGTCTCTCCTTAACCCTCTCTGTCTCTCTTTCTCCCCCTCCCAATCTTCCCCTTGACCCCTCCTCCATCTTTTACTTTTAAGCACTCTTGTGATTATATTGGGCCCCCCTGGATAATCCATCTTCCCTTCTCAAGACTTAATCACATCTGCAAAGTCCCTTTTGCCTTGTAAGGTAACAGCTTCACAGGTTCTGGGCATTTGGACATGTACATTTATTTTGGGAGGGGGCATTAGACTGCTTCTCCCAATGTTTACCACAGCATTGCTTATAATAATGAATGGGTAGAAACAACATGAACATTCCAAAGAATATGATTAAATAATCTATTCCTCTTCATCACATCTGCCACCATTAAAATATTTATGAAGAACTGCTAATAACACGGACCATGCTGATGCAGTAATATTTGGAAGAAAATAGTAGGCAAATTTGAATAAATATTATGCTTTGCATAACATGTGAAATACACGAGCAATTATGAACAACGCTGGAAAGAAATAATGCTTAACATTTGTTATATCTGGTAGTTGAATCGTGTGCATTTATTTTAGATTCTAACCTTCTTCATTTCTCAAATTTTTCTATAATAGACACATTGATTTTTTTTAAATCGATTGCACTGGCAAAAACAAACAAACAAACAAACAAACAACCAACCTAGAGTGGGCAGAAATTGGAAAGACTGGGATTCTAAAGACACTCTGGACTCAAAGCAGACCTGACTTGGTGGGTCCAAGCAAGGATCACTGGTCAGTATGTACAAACGACCATCTTTAGAATTGTGTGTCATTACTATACAAGTCAGTTCCATAGACATTCATTTTTATATGCAGTTAAAGCTACTTATTAGTAACTCACCAAGTCACTTGGCTTATAAGGAAAATGGAAATGTGTGCTCTTGAACTAAAATTAGTTCATTAGCAGAGCTTTCTGAGGACTCTAATTCATTATTCTGCCGAAAGTGTTGGCTGTCTCACCAATGCTCAGAAACTTTAAAAAGGTACCGGTGGATATGTACACTTAACAAATAGTTGGAATCTCCACAATTTTTGGAAAGGGCATTCTGTTACGCATCATAAGTGTGGTCTTGAATTAGTTGTAGTTTTCAGTAACTCCTTTTCTTGCATTAATTAAGAGACCTACAGAATTGTTCTTGTATAATTGCTACATTGTTACAATGCTGATAACATACCACATCCAGTTTTTGTGTATCACCAAGTTCATAGATGGTTAGAAAGGGAGTCTGGGAGGAGTAAATAAGACATGGGGTCTTTTACCTTGCCTGTCCAAGTTAGTTGTAGGCAAAAAAGTTTGAGAACCATTGTGATAGGTATCGGGTGTATACAACTCAGGTATTAAGGGCTGCTGAGTAAGATGACGAATAATGTGAATTTACTTGGAAAATCTTTGATGCCATTTGCTGGAAACATCTAAATGTAGGAGTAAATGGCTTATTAATTACGAGCCTCTCACCTTGGTAATTAAGCAATAAAGGCCCATCAGGCAGTGCATTTGTGGGTGATTAGAGCTGTGTTTGGTGGAATCAGAAACTTGCAGCTGAAGATTAAGTGGTTTTCACCACCTGAGAGATGCATTAATCACCTGGAGATCCTTACGGTGGATCTAGTTGCTGATTTAGAATGGCATTTACACATTAAAATGAGGAATATCTGTACGTACTGAGTCAAGGATAGTTACTTAGCAAGGACAAGCAGGGTTTCTAGGTATAATATCCAGACTCAGTACAGCATCTGCCCAAGGGTCACCTCTATACTACTTTTGGAGGTACAGATGGGAGAAATGCCCCAGACACTAATGACACATGCTGAATGTCCTGCTGGGTGTAAATGAGCTTTCTAGAGGATGAAGAGTCTCATCCTGATTCATCTAGTCAGTCAACAGATGTTTACTGAGCCCCGACCGAGGGTTAGGCAGTGTGTCACAGTAAGGGATGAAGCTAGTATTTAAACTCAGAGCTGTCTGTCTCTAAAACTAATGTGCTTCTGCTTGAAGGCAATCATGTCTGCAAGCCATGGATGTGTTGTTGAACATGATTGCCTTCAAGCAGAAGCACATTAGTTTTAGAGACAGATAGCTCTGAGTTTAAATACTAGCTTCATCCCTTACTGTGAAATACTGGGCAAGTTACTTACTCTTGTCTGTCCTCAGCTTTCTCCTGTCTAACATGTCAGCTGTTACTGAACAAGAACTCAAGCACATCTCAGTGGCATCCATCAATGAGCACTTACATAGCTTGAGTCTGTACAGGTTGGATGATCACAGCTGACTTTGCTTACACATCTGTGGGTGGGCTAGAGGTGGTCGGCTGGTCTAGGCTGAGGTGGCTGGGCTGGCTGTGTCTCTTGATGCACTTCTGCAGATCTGTATCTGTTCTAGTGTCTCCCTTTCTCCTCTTGGGACCAGTGAGCTGGCCAGAGCATGAGCTCCTCATGGTGAAGGCAGAGGCACAAGGGGTAAGTGGAAATATGCAAGGCCTCCTGAGGATCAGTCTCAAAACTGTCACATTGTCACTCTTCATTCTGTCAACCAGAGCAGGTCACAGGGTGAAGCCCAAAGTCAAGGAATAGGGAATACATGCCATCCCTTAGTGGGAAGAACCAGAAGGTCACTTGACAAAGGGTCCTGATAGAGGAAGGGTGCAAATTTTGAGCTAGTAGCGCAGTCAACCACATAATTCTTTATACAGCTGCTATTTGGGGAGTAGGGGAGGGAGGCACATTATCTTAGTCATCTAGTGCTGCTATAACAGAAATACCACAAGTCGATGGCTTTAACAACGAGAAATTTATTCTCTCACAGTCTAGTAGGCTACAAGTCCAAATTCAGGCTGTCGGTTCCAGGGGAAGGCTTTCTCTCTCTGTCAGCTCTGGGGGAAGGTCCTAGTCATCAGTCTTCTCCTGGTCTAGGAGCTTCTCCACACAGGAACCCTGGGTCCAAAGGCCGAGCTCTGCTCCTGGCACTGCTTTCTTGGTGGTATGAGGTCCCCAACTCTCTGCTCACTTCCCTTTCCTTTTCTCTCTTGTTAGATAAAAGGTGGTGCAGACCACACCCCAGGGAAACTCCCTTTACATTGGATCAGGGATGTGACCTAAGTAAGGGTATTACATCCCACGCTAATCCTCTTTAACATAGTCTAATCTTGCCTCATTAACCACAGGCAGAGATTAGGATTTACAACACATAGGAAAATTATGTCAATCACAAAATGGAGGACAGCCACACAGTACAGGGAATCATGGCCTAACCAAGTGAACACATATTTTTGGCGGGCACAGTTCAATCTATGACACATGTACTATGTGTTAGTTACTCTGCTAGGTGCCAGACATAGGGTTTTGAATGAGGAATCCTCATGCAATTGAGAACCTAGTAAGCATGCCAGATATTAAGCAGATAATATGTAAATACATAAAAATTAGTTAAGGACAGTTGTCATAAATACTAAAAGGGAAAGTAAGAGATGCTGATAAGGCTTATACTAGACAGATAAATGGATAGATGCCGTCCAGTAGACTTTGACTCATGGTGCCCTTGTGTATAACAGAACAAAATGTTGCATGGTACTGCATCATCTTCATGACTATCAGCAGGTTCAAGTCTGCTGTTGTGCCTGTTGTGCCAGTCTACTCAGCTAGGGTCTCCCTTGCCCTCACTGGTCCTCTGCTTAACCAAACATGATGTCCTCCTCCAGCGATTCATCACTCCTGATAATATGTCCAAAGCAAGCAAGTTAATGTTCTGTTATGATCCAGCAGGTTTTCACTGGCTCATTTTCTGAAGTAGATCACCAGGCCTTTCCTCCTAGTCTACCTTAGTCTGGAAGCTCTGCTGAAACCTGTCCACCATGAATGACCCTGCTGGTATTTGAAATACCAGATGGCATAGCTTCCAGCATCACAGCAACACACAACCTGTGTAGCAGAACCCCTTTTCTCCCATACGTATCAACTCATGCTATCAGATGCCTGGTGTTGTGGATTGAATCATGTCTCCCCAGAATGTGTATTTCCTGTTCCCTGGACCTGTGGATGTGATTCTGTCTGGTAACAGGGTTTTTCCTTCTGTATGTTAGTGAGGTCATACCAGTGTAAAGTGTGGCTCCTAAACCTAATCACTTCTGGAACAGATACCAAGTCACACACACAGGGAAGACAGATGCCATGTAAGGTCATCTACAAACCAAGGAATCAAGGAATGCCCAGGGCTGCAGACAAGGCCAAGACCCTGACTTGGACTTTTAGCCTCCAGAACTGTGAGAAAATAAATTTCTGTTCTTCAAAGCCACTCACTGATGGTATTTGTGTTACAGCAGCACTAGGTAACACCAGCTGACCAGTTCAGCAGACTTCCCAGACTCTGAGTTCCAGTTTAGACTCATATAGGACACCATATACCTGCCCATTGTGAGATTTCTACAAATTGTGTGTCATAAGCTTGGGGAGATGTTTGGGGCTGAGGAGGAAGAGCGCTATCCTTTCTGCAGGGCTGCCTCACAGCCCCACACCAGCGTGCAAGGCTTCGTGAACAGAGCATGCCTTTAACCCCCACCTCGGATGGGGGTCTCTGTGCAATGCACACGCTGCACAGCCTTACACAGTGGCCTGGCTTTACTGAATGCCTACTGTGTGCAGGTACTACTCAGGACTTCACATTAGAGTCCCTTAGTATAAGCCCCCACCAGCCATCTGTCAAGAGGGGATTGTCTAGAAGGGAGACAGAAGAGATGGGGACTAGGGGAGGGCTCTGGGTAATGTCTTCATGGGGAACTTTGTGCGATCTTGGGCACGAGCCATGCTACCTCAGGGCCAGGTGATAAGGTGTGAAAGAACATTGGGCAAAAGAGCCCTCTACTTGTTTCTGCCTAGAATACAGCATGGCTGTGTCCCAGAGAGGTCTTAAGAGAACCCAGCACCTTTGGCATCATGGAGATCTACAGCTTGGGGGGTCTGAGGGAACACAGTAGAGGTGGAGACTGAACAGAGGGGAGCAGGCTGCAGTGGGATGGTGGGTACGGTGCAGGCTTAGACATTTGGCTAATAATGATAGGATAGCATAAATCACTAAAGGATTCATTTAGGGTCTTCCATAGATGCTGGTGTTCCCTAGATTTCCTGTGACTTTTATCATTTCATTCCTTTATTCAGCAGTTATTTATTGAGCACCTGTTATATGCAGGACTTCGTAATTTGCACATTAGATACAAAGGTGAACAAGGCAAGAGCTATCCCTGCCCTCAAATAGCTTGCAATCCACTGGGAAAGGAGCCATTGGGCATCTAATTACATGGTTAATTGTTTGTTCACGGGAACTGTTGCCTAACATGTCTCAGTTTCCTGAAGAAGGTATAATAATAGGAATAATTGGAGAGTCTCCTCCCAAGACTGTTGTCAGGGTTTGTTGCGCTAACCTAAGTGCTTACCACGTACTGGCACCTATTAAGAGCTGAAATGTTATTATTCCCAGACGCTTCAGCACACTTGATGAATCCTGGGTTCGGCAGCTTAGCACTTAGAAATTTCTACAAATTGTGTGTCATAAGCTTGGGGAGATGTTTGGGGTCGAGGAGGAAGGACACTATCCTTTCTCCAGGGCTTGGACTAGATGGGGCACCTCTGGCTTCAAGCCCCAGTTCTGACAACTGGACTTCAGTCTGTGGTAATTTGCTTGAGTCCTGGCATTCAGCTTTGCTTTGAGATCCAAGCCAGAGGGGCAAGGGAGAAATTGGACTTATTTTTATGGCAGTTCTTAGTGGAGCCTGGCAATCAATCACATGTCAAGATGCTGTTTGGAAAGGAGGTGGGTTATAGGCAGACTTTGGAGACCAAGCTCCACTTACAAAGTGAGGAATGGTAAACATATCACTTATTCTCTCTGCTCCTCAATTTTCTCACCTGTGGAGGATAATAATACCAACCTTGGAGGGTACTTTTGGGGTTCGATGAAATAGTAGAAGTGAAAACCCCTAGCACATGCCTGCCTGGCTGGCACCCAGTAGGCACTCAGTGAATGGAAAGTACTACCTTTAATGTCTTTGGATGTTCAGTGGAGGGTACTGAATTGACTATTTAAGACTTTTTGCTGCATCAATACTAATTAAGACAATCACAATAATGAGCCCAAGAACCCTGTATCTATGCAGACACTGTAGGCCACCAGAAAAATATATCACAACCATAAAGCAGGCCTGGTGCTCAATAAAGACTTTGCAACTGATTAATCATCCCCCATATTTGTGCAGTGCTTCAGAGTTAATGAAGCAGTTTCATTCTGGTTGTTGCAGTAAATGTTCACAACAAATAGGTGAGGCAGGCATTAACTCATTGGACAAGTATTTCTGAGCACCGCTAGGAAAATTGTAGTAGCTGTAAAGGAGACAAGGCTCCTGACTCAAAGAAAACTGGAGTCTGGTTTCAGAAATGGGAAGGTCTATTAGTGGCTTTTGTTCAGCATGATAGAGGAAGGAAATGTAGAGCAGAGGGGTACCACACTCGCCAGAGATGAGAGAAAGCTTCTTAATGGAAATAATGTCAAAGTTGAGTCTTGAAATGTGGCTAGGAGTTCGGTAGGTGAAGAAAAGAGCATTCATTAGTCAAGGTAGGCTGCTGTTGTTGGTTGCCATGGAGTCAACTCGGACTCATGACAACCCTGTGTGCAACATAAGGAAAGATTGCCTAGTCTTTTTTTATTTATTTGTGTGTGTGTGTGTGTGTGTGTGTGTGCTTTAAGTGAAAGTTTCCTTCAAGTCAGTTTCTCATACAACAATTTATACAGACATTGCTATGTGACCCTAGCTGCTCTCCCTATAATGTGACGGCACACTCCTCTTTTCCACCCTAGATTGCCCGTGTCCATTCAACCAGCTTCTGTCTCTTTTTGCCTTCTCATCTCACCTCCGGACAGGAGCTACCCATTTAGTGTCATGTATCTACTTGAGCTAAGAAGGACTATCTTCAGGAGTATCATTTTATGTCCCATAGTCCAGTCTAATCTTTGTCTGAAGAGTTGGCTTCGGGAATGGTTTCAGTTCTGGGCTAACACAGAGTCCAGGAGCCATGTCTTCCAGAGTCCCTCCAGTCTCAGACAGTTAAGTCTGGTCTTTTCACTAGAATTTGAGTTCTGCACCCCACTTTTCTCCGGCTCTGTCAGGGACTCTGTTGTGTTCCCTGTCAGGGTGATCATTGGTGGTAGCCAGGCACCATCTAGTTCTTCTGGTCTCAGGCTGATGGAGTCTCTGGTTTATGTGGCCCTTTCTGTCACTGGGGCTAACATTTTCCTTGTGTCTTTGGAGTTCATTCTCCTTTGCTCCAGGTGAGTTGGGACCAATTGATGCATCTTAGATGGCCGATCACTAGCTTTTAAGACCCCAGATGCCACTCACCAAAGTAGGATGCAGAACATTTTCTTAAAAAACTTTCTTATGCAATTGACCTAGATGTCCCTTGAAACCATGGTTCCCAGAACCCTGCCCCTGCTACTCTGTCCCTCGGAGTGTTTGGTTGTTCAGGAAAATTCTTAGCTTTGGTTTAGTCCAGTTGTGCTGACTTCCTCTGCAGTGTGTGTTGTCCTTGCCTTCACCTAAGATAATTCTTGTCTACTATCTAGTTAGTGAATACTCCTCTCCCTCCCTTCCCACCCTGGTAACCATCAAAGAATGTTTTCTTCTGTGTTTAAACCTTTTCTTGAGTTCTTATAATAGTGGTCTTATACAACATTTCTCCTTTTGTAACTGACTAATTTCAGTCAGCATAATGCCTTCCAGATTCCTCCATGTTTTGAGATGTTTCTTGGCTTCATCATTGTTCTTTATCTTTGCATAATATTCCATTGTGTGACTATACCATAATTTGTTTATCCATTTGTCCATTGATGGGCATCTAGGTTGTTTCCATCTTTTTGCTATTGTAAACAGTGTTGCAATGAACATGGGTATGCATACATCTATTTGTGTGATGGCTCTTATTTCTCTAGGATATATTCCAAGGAGTGGGATTGCTGGATCACATGGTACTTCTATTTCTAGCTTTTTAAGGAAGTGCCAAAGCAATTTCCAAAGTGGTTGTATCATTTTACATTCCTACCAACAGTGTGGAAGTGTTCCAGTCTCTCCACGACCTCTCCG
>NW_004443944.1:21467441-21468727 GCF_000243295.1 Trichechus manatus latirostris
AGACATTGGGCCTTTGTCAAATATCAGCTGTTCATAGGTGGATGAATTTACATCTGGATTCTCAATTCTGTTCCATTGGTCTATGCATCTGTTGTTGTACCAGTACCAGGCTGCTTTGACTACCATGGCAGTATAATAGTTCTAAAATCAGGTAGGATGAGGCTTCCCGCTTTGTTCTTCTTCGGTGATGCTTTACTTATCTGAGGCCTCTTCCCTTTTTTATATGAAGTTGGTGATTTGTTTCTCAGTCTCATTAAAAAATGCCATTGGAATTTGGATTGGGATTGCATTGTATCTTTAGATTGCTTTTGGTAAAAAAGACATTTTCACAATGTTGAGTCTTCCTATGCATGAGCAAGGTATGTTTTTCCGCTTATGTAAGTCTCTCTTGGTTTCTTGCAGTAGTGTCTTACAGTTGTCTTTGTATGGGTCTTTTACATATCTGGTTAGATTTATTGCTAAGTGTTTTATCTTCTTGGGGACTATTGTAAATAGTATTGATTTGGTGATTTCCTCTTCAAAGTTCTCTTTGTTGGTGCAGGGGAATCCAACTGATTTTTGTATGTTTAGTTCGTATCCTGATACTTTGCTGAAATCTTCTATTAGTTCCAGTACTCTTCTTGCAGGTTCTTTGGGGTTTTCTGTGTATAAGATCATATCATCTGCTAATAGAGATACTTTTACTTGTTCTTTACCAATTTGGATGGCCTTTATTTCTTTTTCTAGCCTAATTGCTCTGGCTAGGACCTCCAGCCCAATTTTAAATAAGACTGGTGATAACGGGCATCCTTGTCTGGTTCCGTTCTCAGGGGGAATGCTTTCAGACTGCCTCCATTTAGGATGATGTTGGTTGTTGGCTTTGTATAAATGCCTTTTTTTATGTTGAGGAATTTCCCTCTATTCCTATCTTGCTGAGAGTTTTTATCATGAATGGGTGTTGGACTTTGTCAAATGCCTTTTCTGCATCAATTGATAAAATCATGTGGTTCTCGTCTTTTGTTTTATTTATGTGACTGATAACATTGATTATTTTTCTAATGTTGAACCATCCCTGCATACCTGGTATGAATTCCACTTGGTCATGGTGAATTATTTTTTTGATATGTTGTTGAATTCTATTAGATAGAATCTTGTTGAGGATTTTTGTGTCTATGTTCATGAGGGATATTGGTCAGTAATTCTCTTTTTTGGTAGTGCCTTTACCTGGTTTTGGTATCAGGGTTATGCTGGCTTCATAGAATGAGTTTGGGAGTATTCCATCCTTTTCTATGCTCTGAAATACCTTT
>NW_004443944.1:21473795-21499548 GCF_000243295.1 Trichechus manatus latirostris
GGTCTGTCGTGATATCACCCATCTCATTTCTTATTTGGGTTATTTGCTTCCTCTCCTGTTTTTCTTTTGTCAGTTTGGCCAGTGGTTTATCAATTTTGTTGATCTTTTCAAAGAACAAGCTTTTGGTCTTGTTAACTCTTTCAATTGTTTTTCTATTTTCTGTTTCATTTAATTCTGCTCTAATTTTTATTATTTGCTGTCTTCTGGTGCCAAAGAGCTTCTTTTGCTGTTCTCTTTCTATTTGTTAGAGTTGTAGGGTTAATGTTTTGATTTTGGCCCTTTCTTTTTTTGGATGTGTGCATTTATTGCTATATACTGACCTCTGAGCACTGCTTTTGCTGCGTCCCAAAGGTTCTGGTAGGATGTGTTTTCATTCTCATTTGATTCTGTGAATTTCTTTATTCCATCCTTAATTTCTTCTGTAATCTAGTATTTTTTGAGCAAGGTGTTGTTCAGTTTCCATGTGTTTGATTTTTTTTCCCTTGCTTTTTCTGTTACTGTTTTCCACATTTATGGCTTTATGGTCAGAAAAGATGCTTTGTAATATTTTGATGTTTTGAATTTTGTTAATGCTTGCTTTATGGCCTAATATGTGGTCTGTTCTGGAAGATGTTCCTGTGTGTGCTGGAAAAGAAACTATATTTGTTTCTGGTTAGGTAGAGTGTTCTGTATATATCTCTGAGGTCTAGTTGGTGGATTTTGGCATTTAAATCTTCTGTGTCTTTATAGAGCTTTTTTATGAATGTTCTGTCCTTCACCAAAAGTGGTATATTGAAGTCTCCTGCTATTATTGTGGAGCTGTCTGTCTCTCTTTTCAATGCTGTTAGAGTTTGTTTTATGTATTTTGGAGCCCTATCGTAGAGTGCGTAAATATTTATTATAGTTATGTCCTCCTGGTGTATTGACTGTTTAATCATTGTATAGTGTCCTTCCATATACTTTGTGGTGGATTTTACTTTAAAGTCTATTTTGTCAGAGATTATTATTGGCACTCCTCTTTCTTTGATTATTGTTTGCTTGATATATTTTTTTTCCATCCTTAGAGTTTTAGTTTGTTTGTCTTTAAGTCTAAGATGTGTCTCTTGTAGGCACCGTATAGAAGGATCTTTTTTATTTTTATCCATTCTGCTACTCTCTGTCTCTTTATTGGTGGGTTCAGTCCATTTACATTCAGCATAATTATTGATGGGTATGAGGTTAGTGCTGTCATTTTGGTGTCTTTTTTTTGTGTTGTTGACAGTTTCTTTGTTCCATTTAATTTTCTGTGCTGTTGTTTTTCTTTATGTATTTTCTTTTCATCTTTTTCGTTGTTGTTGATTTTATATTTGCTGAGTCTTTTTTGTCTGTTTGTTTTTTACTTTAATGTGTAGGATTGTTAGTTTCCTTTGTGGTTACCTTAATATTCACCCCTATTTTTCTATGTTTAAACCAATCTTTTATTTCTTTATATCGCCTTGACTTCCTCTCCATATGAAAGATCTATGACCACATTTTTTAGTCCCTCTTTTTTGTTTTAATTTTGTCATCTTTTACATATTGACATCTCTGTTTCCTTATTTTCAGCTTGTTAGCTTTGAATTATTTTTGTGACTTCCCTATCTGGGTTTATATCTGGTCTCTGTCTGGTGTTCTAGTCTTCGATTGTTATCTGATGTGACTGACTTTCTAACCAGAGAACTCCCTTTAGTATTTCTTGTAATTTTGGTTTGGTTTTTGCAAATTCTCTAAACTTCTTTTTGTCGGGAAATGCCATAATTTCGCCATCATATCTGAGAGATAGTTTTGCTGGGTACATAATTCTCGGCTGGCCATTTTTTTCCTTCAAGGCTTTATATATGTAATCCCATTGCCTTCTTGCCTGCGTGGTTTCTGCTCAGTAGTCTGAGCTTAGTCTTACTGACTCTCCTTTGTAGACGACTTTTTGTTTATCCCTAGCTGCTCTTAAAATTCTCTCTTTATCTTTGATTTTTGGCAGGTTTGATTACAATATGTCTTGGTGACTTTCTTTTGGGATCTACCTTGTGTGCGGTTTGATGAGGATCTTGGATAGATATCTTCTCATCTTCCATGATCTCAGGGAGGTTTTCTGCCAGCAAATCTTTAGCAGCTCTCTGTGTATTTCCTGTTATCCTCCCCTGTTCTGGTACCCCAATCACTTATGGGTTATTCGTCTTGATAAAGAGTCCCAGATAATTCTTAGGTTGTTCATTTTTTAAAATTATCTTATCTTATTTTTCCTCAAATAAATTGTTGTCAAGTGCTTTATCTTCAATCTCACTAATTCTAGCTTCCGTTGCCTTAATTCTGTTCCTTTGACTTTCTATTAGTTGTCTAATTCTGAAATTTTATTGTTAATCTTCTGGATTTCTGTTTGCTGTCTCTCTACGGATTCTTGCAGCCTGTTAAATTTGTCATTGTGCTCTTCTATAATCTTCGTAAGTTCCTCTATTGCTTTGACTATGTGTTCCTTGGTTTGTTCTGTGTTTTGATTGATCTCCTTCCTGATGTCTTGAAGAGCTCTGTATATTAATCTTTTGTATTCTACCTCTGGTAATTCCAAGAAGTTCTCTCCCACTGGAAAATTTCTTGATTCTTTGTTTTGGGAGCTTGCTGAAGCTGTCATAGTCTGCCTCTTTATGTAAGTTGATATTGACTGTTGTCTCCAAACCATCAGTAAGTTATTATACTTATTTATTTTGTTTGGTTACTGTGTCCTAGCTTCTTGTTTTGTTTTAATATGCCCAAAATAGCCTTCTCGTGAGCTACTGTGATTATTGATGCCTTTGTCAATAACTTCTTGTCACCAGGTGGTTAGATCTGTTATAGGTATGTGATCCCAGGAGTCTGTTTACTTTTCTTGAATGGATTCAGCTCAGGTGTCCAGATAGTCAGTCACCAAGTGTGTGGTGCAGGCTCTCACCTACAGTCCTAGATGGGCAGGGGTGATTGGAGTAGGCACAGGTATGTGGCTGCAGTAGAGGGTCATGCGCTGAGCAAGGCAGGTGGCTGACGGCTTCCCCTGAGTGTCTGGGAGGAAAGTGTGTCCCTGTTCCCTACAGTGCGTAGGTGGATGGGTTTTGCAGCCAGACTATGGGCACCCAATGCTGTTGGCTGTAAGGATTGGGAGATATTATTACTTATTCTTGGACCCCTGTCACAGGTGGCTATGTGGCGTGAGTGGAGCCACCAGTCCTCAGGCCCCAATATGGGTACGTGAAGACCCTGCTTAATGGGCAGAGCAGTGTCAAATATTACAAATCTGCCACTCCACCATATAGCCAATACAGTTGAAGTTAGGCTTCAGGTATATATCCTGTTGTACTGTGGCAATAAGGGCTTACGCTGTTGAAATGGGCCCACACGGGTATATGCAGGGGTGAAAGGCATTCAAAGTCCGTGGAGCCCTTATGCCTGTGCCTAGGCAAAAGAGCTGTGCTTGCCCTGAATTCCTGGCTTAGGGGAGCTGGCAGATTATTTTCTCCTGTTTGTTAATTTGTTCCCTCTCCAAGGCCCAGAGAATGGCTCAGGGCATGTGACACGTCCTACTTCCGGCCCAGGGGACGCAGCAATCACTGAAGCCAGCCCAGGACCTGGTGCAGAGCGGGGAGGGAGTAGGTAAATGAGAGAAAGTTTCTTCCCAAATGGGGTGTTTTTTGATCTGTGCAGTATGTTAAACACATGTACTTACCTTTTGCCGGTTGACTGCCTCTTTTCACTGGCTCAGGAGGTCTGAGCCAACTCTCAGCCGCTCAGTCTCTCCTGACTTGAAAAATGGTCCCCGAACACCACTGCTTGCCTCACTGGGCACACCAGCCAATCCAGCCCACAGGGTGCCGGCTCACACCGGGTCAGGTGTGGCAACTCCTCGCTGCTTCTAAACCGTCTCTCCCTCCCCCGGCTGATGAGTCTGATTCCTCAACTTTGCCTTTGATGTTCAGGGCCCCTAGATTGTCATATATAATTGATTCACTTGTTTTTTCAGGTCTTTGTTGTAAGAGGGACCACTGGAAGCGTCTGAATACTCCGCCATCTTGGCCCCACCTCTAACATTGCCTAGTCTTGACTATTTTCATGATAGTTGGCATGTTTGAGTCCAGTGTTACAGCCATTGTCCAGTGCTACCCAACATAAGGGGTTCATCTTCCAGCAGTATATCTGACAATATTATGTTGTGTCTCATAGAGTTTTCATTGGCTAATTTTCAGAAGTAGATCTCCAGGCCTTTCTAGTCTGTCATAGTCTGGAAAACCTGCTGAAACCTGTCCACCATGGGTGACACTGCTGGTATTTGAAATACCAGTGGCATAGTTTGCAGCATTGTAGCAACATTGACGCTACCACAATATGGCAAACTGATATACTGGGGGTGGCGGTAGGGAGTGGGAGGGTAAGGTAGACTAGGCTGCAGTAACAAATAGACCCAAACATGTAATGTCTCAATACAGTTGAAGTTTATTTTTTCTTATTTTTAATAAACTTAATTGGAATAACTATAGATTTATAGAAGAGTTGCAAAGATAGAGTCCCTATATATTCTTCACCCAGTCTCTCCTAGTGTTCATGTCTTATATTATGATACATTTGTCAAAACTAAGAGATTAACATCAGCAGGTTATTATCAGCTCAATGCCAGATTTTATTTGGATTTCACCAGATTTTTCCCCTAATGTACCTTTTTTGTTTGAGGACCCAATCCAGAGTACCACACTGCATTTAGCAAAGTTTATTTTTTGCTCACTCTGGATGGGTAGACAGGATGAGACGTCCTCTATTCAGTCACTCAGGTGGTCAGAGGCCCTGTCATCCTCCACACATGGCTTCCAACGCTGTCCTGGTCATCTCTACTCAGTGAGCCAAAAGAGGGAATGAGCATGGAGGGACGCATGGGAGGTGTTTGAGGGCTGGGCCTGGAAGGAGCATCCTTTACTTCCATGCACAGTTCATTGATGAAAACCAGCTCCAGGAGGAAGGGAAATATATTCTGTAGCTGGGTAGCTACTTTCCAGCTTTAGCTGTATGCTATGGAAGGGAAGAATAAATTTGGTAGAGAACTAGTTGTCTATGCCATAGGAGGATGTGGGAGTGTACACTAAGCAGAAGAAATTGCATTAATAGAAGCAGAGAGGAAGGGCAAGTGCTATTATTGCCATTCTATAGGCAGGAAGGTTACAGGACACACCCAGGACCACCCAACCAAGTGCTGCAGGAACTCAACCCCAGGTCTGTCTGGGCTCCCAAACCAACGTGTGTTCATTCCCTGATCCGAAAGGCCTTCAGACTGACAGGCCGGCCTGCGAGATGAGCCCTGGAGATGCAGCTTAAATCTCAAACATTTCTTTAAGGGCATTTTATATGAAGTTTTACAACCATTGAATTTGGGAGGAAGGCTTCCCCCCAATTCCTTCATTCTACCTGAAACAAACAAGCAACGAGAGAAGATGAGTGAGGGTCTCTAAGGGCCCCACATTAATTTGCTTTTCCCACCAGGCTCCGGTCTGCACCGTGCCCAGACTCTGTCACAGCTGGGCATGATGGGGATGGGCGTGCATTCGAGACAGCGTGTCTGCCTGTCATCTCGCATGTGTGGCTGGTGTCTGTTTATTTCTGGCTGGATGGAATATAATTGCTCCTCGGGCTGACAGTGACAAATGGTGGTGTGGAGACTGTATTCCTCTGAGTGACGGGACGGGTTTGTGCACCTCAGCTGACAAAAACAGGCCCTGTCAGGAAGCAGCAGGGGGTTCACTTCCTGCCAGAGGCTTGGAGGCTTCACAGGCCCAGGGAGAGTTCCTAGTGGGTGGCTCTGAGCTGTGCAGGAGCTGTTGGCTTGTCGTTGGGGGTGTGAGGGGCCACTGAGGGATGCCCTAGGACCTCTTTCCTCTCTGGTACTGGCATCACTCAGCCCAGACACGAAGGCCCCAGGGCACCAAGATACCAGTTGGCCCTCAGCAGAGGACTGGGCCTGATTCTTCAGTGTGGCCATCAAAATGGAAATAGTTCTATTGTGCTCTTTATCCTTTATTTTAAAAGGAATACCCACCCTTTGGCCCTTTGGGAGAATCCAGTGAGACAGGAGTAGAAGAAAAGGCAATGCAGAGAGTGAGAGAAGGAAGAAAAGTTGACGCCTGTATCGCTTCCTATGGCTTCTGTAACAAATTACCACACACTTGGGGCCTGAAACAACACACATTTATTGTCTTGTAGGTCTGGAGGTCAGAAGTCCAAGATGGAGAAACCAGCAGGGCTGCACTCCCTCCAGAGGCTCTAAGGGAGAATCCCTTGCCTTGCCTTTTCCAGATTCTAGATCTGCAGTCATTGCATACCTTGGCTCATGACCTCTATCTCCAAAGCCAACATCTTGCTTCAGTCATTGCGTTGCCGCCTTCTCCTGTGTCAAATCTCTCTCTGCCTCTCTCTTATAAGAACACTTACGATTACGTTTAGGGCCCATCTGGATAATCTAGGGTACTCTCCCCATCTCAAGATCTGTAACTTCATCCCTTCTGCCATGTAAAATAACATTCAAAAAGTTCCAGGGTTAGGAGCTGGATATCTTTAGGGGCCATTATTCAGCCTACCTGAAAAAACCCTAGTGGCACAACAGTTAAGCAGTCGACTATTAACCTAAAGGTTGGTAATTTGAACCTACCCAGTGGATCCACAGGAAAAAGACCTGATGACTTGTTATGTACAGATTACAGCCAAGAAAACCCTCTGGGGCAGTTCTACTCTGTCACATGGGGTCACTAAGAGTTGAAATCTACTCGACGGCACCCAACAATGACAACATTTTAGCCTACCACAACCCCAAATGTTTCTAGCCAGACCTGTGAAAGAGACTAGTTACCTGTTGGGCACACAGCCAGGCTGTATTTCCCAGCCTCCCTTGCAGCTAAGCGCAGCCACGTGCCTGAATTTTAGCCAGTGGTACACATAAGCTGCACCACTTCAGCTCTGGCCTTTCTAGTATCTCCCTTCCCCAATTTCCACACCCACTCTCACTTTCCTCTTCTGTTGGCCAGATGCAGAGAACGCAATGGAGGACTTTAAAACCCTAGGGGATGGTGGAACCACTGATAAAAGGAACCTGGGGTCTTCAGTGCCCAAGTGAAGCACAGCCTCACTGCAGACCCATATTTGACTTTGACAGGAACAAAATTTCTTGTGTTAAACCTCTGAGACACACACACACACACACACACACACACACACACACACACACACACACACACACACACACACACACACACACATAATGGAGTCATATCTTGAATTGTTTTTTGCAATCTGCTTTAGTCTCTCAAAATGGAATGAACATGCATCTATAATGATATATTTACCCAATCATTTTACTGTCTGCATATCATTCCATTATATATATATGTACCACTGGAAACAGTGTGCCTCAATGTATGCACCATAATTTAACTACTCCCATATTCTTGGATATTTAAGTTGCTTCTGATTTTTTTTTAATTTTATGAGTATTTCTGTTATGAAGAGCCTTGTACATGTCTTTGTGCACTTGTGCAATTATTTTTTTAGGACCTATTCTTACAAATTGAATTACTTGATCACATTTAAATGGTTTTTGCTTATCACAGAATTATATTCTTGGAAAGGAAGCATTGGTTTATAATTCCATCAGGAGTGTATGAGAAATCTAATTTCAAAACTGTCATCCACCTGAATACTAACAATTTTTAGTCTTTGCTAATCAGGTAAGTGAAGAATAATAGCCTGTTTTAATATGTTGTTTTTATTAGTAATGTTGAACCCCTTCTCATGTTTATGGAACCTTTATATTGTCAATTGCTTCCTCTCTATGCATTTTTTTCTGTTGTGATTTTCAACATTAGTTATTGTTTTGTAAGAGCACTTTGCATGTTAGAGATAATATATTACTAAGGAGCCAGGGTGGCAAAATGGTTAAGCACTCGGCTGCTAACCAAAAGGTCGGCAGTTCAAACCTACCAGGCACTTCATGGAAGAAAAGACCTGATGATCTTCTCCCATAAAGATTACAGCCTAGGAAACCCTATGGGGCCGTTCTGCTTTGTCCTATAGGGTCGCTATCAGTCAGAATTGATTCAGTGGCACATGACAACATACATTTTTCAAGTTTATTTAATCTTTGAACTTATTTCTGTTGTTCATTTTCTTTTTTCTATTGAAAAGTTTTTGTTATTTCCGTTAGGGTACCAAAGCCAGAATATGAAAATAATCTCCATATTTTTTCCTAGCCTTTTTATAATTTCTTTTTTTTTTGCTTGTATATCTTTAATTTTTCTAGAATGCATTTCTGTATGAAGAATGGCATAGTCATCTGTCTTTGCTCTAAAGGCTAGGAGAGGAGAAAGAACAAGACATGTTCAAACCACTGAAGAAGCTCAGGGTGGCTGGAGAAGGGGAGATTTAGCACCGAGGCTGGGAAGATGATCAGGGCAGGTTATTAGGTGATGGACACTTACAGAACATGATGAGTCTCAGGTGCCTGTGGAACATCTGGTAGTGATTCCTAGCAGAAAGCTAAATATGCTGGTGGAGAACTCAGGTGTGGGATGTAATTTGATTCTTAACCCCCTAGGACTGGACTTTGGAATAGACTCAGGGGAAGTGAGTTTGTATATCCACACACAGTCTTGCATAAGAATGTTCTTAATAGCTTATTCATAACAGCCCCAAACAGCAAACAACCAGAGTGGCTATCAACAAGAGAATGGATAAACAAGTTGTGATATATCTATACAATGAAATACTACTTAGCACTAGGAAGAGGCAAACCATTTGGTGCACTAAAAAACGTGGGTTAATCAAAAAAACTTTATGTTGAACAAACAATGCTGGACACAAAAGAGTGTATACCATATGATTCTGTTAATATGAAGTTCAAAAAGAGGAAAAGCTAATGCCAATAAAAGTCAGAATTTAAAAAACCAGTGCGGTCAAGTTGATTCCAACTCATAGCAACCCTATAGGACAGAGTACTACTGCCCCATAGGGTTTCCAAGGAGCGGCTGGTGGATTTGAACTGCTGACCTTTTGGTTAGCAGCTGAGCTCTTCACCACTATGCCACCAGGGCGCCAAAAGTCAGAATAGTGGTTACATATGGAAGGTATGGTATTACCTGGGATAGAGAACAAAGGTACTTTCCGGGGAGATGGACATAAGTTCTTTCTATATCAGTTTGGGTATGCGCATGTATACACATATAAAAACCTCTCAAGCTGCATACTTAAGATTTGTGTATTTTACTGAATGCAAATTACAGCTGAAAAAAAAAAAAATTCCTGGGAGTGGATAAGATGCTCAGCCTCACTTTATAGATGAAGCAACTGAACTCAGAGTAGTGATGTGATTTTTTTCCAAGGACGCTGAGCTGATGTTTCAGACCAGCACTGCCTGATTTCAAGGATAGAGCTCAGTGATGATGGGATTGCCATAGGCTGGAGGTACAGCCTAGCATCCAGGCCCTAAGAGGGTCCTGGGTGGAACCATAGCCAACATCAGGACCCCAGCCAATGAGGTTCAGTCCCAGCAGAAATGTGCCAAGTTAACTGGGGAAACCAAGGCAGAAAATCCATCACGTGGTAGGGCTCTTTGGAAAGCTCTGACAGTACATGCTTCCTGGGGGGCAGGAGCAGAGGTCTCCTGATTCCCCCAACCCACAGCACATCTGACTTAGCAAAGGCAGGCGACATGACAGAGTGTGAAGACCACCATTCTGACCCCACCTCCTAAAATAAGTCCGTCATGAGAGCCAAGACCTGGTAAGCAGCCGCAGGTCCAGTTACAGAACTGGAGAAGCGATGCAAGTGTGTGCATACGCCCTGACAGCGCTTTATACCTGGCCTCACTGGGACACACCAGTGGGATCATTCGTGCCACTTTTTGTCTTATGCTGTCCCCGTGGCCCACACGGGACACTGATGGTGACACTGGGATGGCACTGTAGGTATTAAATACTCACTGATGACACTTGCCGTCTGGAAGTAAGTCAGACCAAGTGCCCCTCCCTGCTGCCTTCGGAGAGCCTAGCCGAGCCTCAGCCTCAGCCTCTACAGGGATTAGGAAAATCGGCAGGGGCTGCAAAATGGCAGTGACCACCAACTTCTGCTTTCCGCGCGGGGCTGGTGCCTCCTGGCGGAATTCTGTAAGGAAACCGGCACACACGTTTACCAATTCAAGAGCAGTTATCTGTTGTATTTCTGAGGGAGAAAAAGCAGTTGTGATAGTCCTTCAATGAAGGCAAAGGCAGACCTTGTTTAGAGGCGATCGCTGCATCCTGGGGACTGCAGCGTTTGCTGCCAGCCACAGGTTAACCACAGGGTGCTTGTGCCAATTCGGAAGCCTCCTAGGCTTTTCCGTCTCTGAGAGGTAATTGCCCACAGAGGTGAAGTCATTATAAAGAGAGGCTGGGGGTGGAGCGGATGGAGCAGTGTGCCTGTGCTCTGCTTCCACTGAGGGTACAGCCAGGAGGGAGAGGCTCCCACTAACACCACTGGGACTCCAGTCAGACTCCCAGAAGCAGTTCCGTGGTGGTGGCAACATTATGCTAGAAGCCTCCCGAGTGAGGGTGTTCTAAACGCATAAGCCCTGGCCCCTGCCCTCTGGAAGTTCCCAGTCTACTGAGAGACACACATATCCTCGGTTACTCACAAGGAGAATCCAGACTGATGTACGCAAGGATTCCCTGGGGGGCAAAAATGGTTAAGCGCTGGACTACTAACTGAAGGGTTGGTGGTTCAAACCCACCTAGAGATGCCTCGGAAGACAGGCCTGGCTATCTGCTTCCAAAAGGTCGTAGCCTTGAAAATCCTGTGGAGCAGTTCTACTCTGCACACATGGCATTGTCATGAGTCAGAATCGACTCAATGGCAACTAGCTAACAACAGCTATGGGTCCAGATTGAGGTGCACATATGCTGATATGCAGGCATCTCGGGGCCCTAGCTAGATGCAGTGGCACGCTCAGTGGGCTAACAGAGTTACATGCAAGCTAGCTACAGAGGTATAGGCAGTGGTTCTCAACTGGGGACAGTTTTGCCCCCCAGTGGACGTTGGCAATGTCTGGAGACATTTTTGGTTGTCACAGCTTGGGGAGAGGATGCTACTAGCCTAGAGTGGGTAGAGGCCAAGGATACTGCAAAATATCCTACAATGCACAAGACAGTGCCCCCTGCCCCCTACCGCCAACAAGGAATTACTCAGCCCAAAATGTCAATAGAACTGAGGTTGAGAAGCCTAGCTGTAGAAGAGCACAGCCACTGCCCAGAGCTAAGAGAGAATGATTGCTCCAACTTCTCAATCCTCCTGCCCTCTAATCTGCTACCTACAGCACCTCCTGTTACCTGAACCCATGCAGAAGCCAGAGACTAAGGGAGCGCAGTGATGCAATCTGTAAAAGGCAACTTCCTGGGAGTGAAGGATACAGAACGCAATAGCGTGGGGGAAGGCAAACAGTTCCTTCAGCTGTCCCTCATGGAACAGGATTTCTAGACCCTTCCCACTCTGGACAATGCACCCTGTAAGAACACTGGTTGTTGATACCCCTCGTAAGGTGAGGGCCCAGACTAAAGCCCCAGCTCCAGGTGGGCTCAGACAACAGGACAGGTGATCACCATCCTTGCCCTGTTCCTTTTTGGCCTTTGCTTCTGCAGATGCTCTTTTACTGTCTGCTGCCAGAATGCGGGCAGGCCGGGGGTGGGCACTTCCTCTGGGTTCCGGTAAGAGACAGTGTGATGCTGCTGGAAGAGAGCTCTGAGACGCTGCCGAAATGTCTCGTGGATTTTCATACAGTTCAAAAACTTCTCACCTCCCACCCGGCTTGGATAAGAAAGTAAGAATTAAGGAGCTGCAACATTTTTCTAGCACAATGAACTTTAAAAATGGAATTGCTGTGCAAAGCGATGACTGATATTTCAGTAAACAGATTAAGTACAATCACATTATGGTTATTTCAGCTTTGACATTTATTTACATTTAGAATAGCATCAGCAGGGATGTTTGGAGACCAGGTTGTTCTCCCTTCTCAGAGCCCAATTTCTTCAAGTAAGGGGTCAAAGAGCATCCATCAGTGGAAGGGACTGCCCTATCAGGCCATGCCCTCCAGCCTCTAGGTATCATTCCATTCTCTTCCTGGTCACATACTAAACCAAAAAATCCAGTTGCTGTTGAGTTGATTCCTACTCATGGAGACCCCATGTGTTGCAAAGAAGAACTGCTATCCACAGGTTTTTCAAGGCTGTAACCTTTCAGAAGCAGAATGCTAGGCCTTTCTTCTGAGGTGCCGCTCAGTGGGTTTGAACCACCAACCTTTCAGTTAGTAGCCGAGTGCTTAACTGTTTGCACCACCCAGGGACTCCTGTTTGGCACATGCTACTCCTCCCTTAAGAATGGCCTCATGCCTTTGGACACCATGAGGCCAAAACTGAGAATATGTTGAAAAATCTATTAAATAAAATCATTGAGAAAAAAAAGATGACATGGGGGCAGGGAACTATATTTGTGTTGCTCACCTACTGCTGCCAGCCACTCTACTAAGTGCTTTACCTATTATGTTACCAGAAACAGAGGTTTCCTCCAACCACCCTCACTAACCTGTAGCCGTGGCCTCTGGGGGTCACAAAAAGAAATGTGGTCAAGACAAAAACCAGGGTGGCTTGCAGACTCTCGGGGGAGTAATATAGCTTAGAATCCTGCCCGCATCACAGAGCAGGCAATGTAGCATTGAACAGTAAGCCATGCTCAAAGGACAGAATTTTGCAAAGATTTATAGAGATAAACTTCCTATCCATACTGCAGCAACTCTCCCAATCCCTCTGACTTTCTATCCATTCAGCATAATAACCCACAGTTCATAATAATCACTGAAGACATTACTAGGACAGTGGAAGGACCACACATGAAAATCTGGTCTTTGTCCTCATTTTGGTGGTGTTTGTCCTCATTGAGTTCACTAGCAAACTCATGCAGACTTGATGTGAGCTGTCCGGTCAGCACTTGAAAGCCAGCATCTTGGTCAAGGTGCTGCCGACTTCTTCACATTGAGGATGCTGCTTAGAGTCATGGGAGAACTGAGCCTCAAGCTGACACAAATCTCAATGACCCTACTTCTGGTCAGCTGTCCTTGCACCATGAGAGGCACTGGTAGTTTAGTGGTAGAATTCTTGCCCTCCACGCAGGAGACCTGGGTTCATTTCCCAGCCAATCCATATCATGTGTAGCCACCACCCATCTGTCAGTGGTGGATTGTGTGTTGCTGTGATGCTGAACACATTTCAGTGGAGCATCCAGACTAGGAAGAAGGGCTTGGTGATCTGCTTCCAAAAATCAGCCAATGAAAAGTCTATTGAACACAATGGTCTGATTCACAACCAATCATGGGGATGGCACAGGACTGGGCCATGTTTACTTCCATCGTGCATGCGGTCTTTGTGAGTTGGGGCCAACTCAAGGGCGGCGAACACCAACAGCAGCTTTGCACCAACCACAGATGGCACTGAACAACACTTAAATGAACATGGCTGGCTTATAGGTGATACAGCAAGCCATAATTCGTGACAGTAACTCCCATCCAGTAATGATAAAGATGTCAATAAATCCAGAGGGTAAGGTGAGTTTGAGACTAGTTGCAACACCCAACTCCATTTAAGAAGACTCTGAGTGTGTTACTCATTATTGCCTGGAGAGGGCCTTCTTGCCTGGCTTCTGCCCAGGAGTTCAGGGATGGGAACCAGTGCTCCCCTCTGTGCCATAGGAGTCCATTTTCCCCTTTACAGGGTTGTCAAGACCAAAAGCAACAATACTAACCACCTTCAATAAACATGTGATTCATTTAACTGAAAAGATACTTGTAATGGAATTGCAAATGTGCCTGCCATGGGCAAGGTCTTGTGGCTCAGGCAAATGGCTGTTCCAGCCTTCCTGGGCACTCTTGCTTAGGTGATCCAGCATTGCAGCTGGCTTCTGGAGTTTATCTAGAGAAAACAAAGGCGAAGCAGATGTTTCAAGTTCTCCATTTTGGCAACTCCAGCCATTTTCTTTGTATGACTGTTTTCTTAACAATTTTATACAACTAAAAGTTGCTACTCAAAATGACCCTCTATGCCCTAGCCATTGAATTGCCTGGACACATCTGCTCTTCCGAACACCAGGAAACAGAAAAGAGGTGGTAAGATTGGCTGACTGTTTGGTTTGTGGCAGTAGGATTGTCTGGGACTGGCTGCCCAAGGCTAGTTGATGTGATGCGAGGTGGGGGTATGAGTTGGTATGGCTTACATTGGCAGAGGGATAGAGACTCTAGGGGAATGCTACATCGCTACTACCTTTCTCAGGCTGTGAGACCTCCTGATGTTCTCTTGGCTGTTTCACTGGTTTCAGAGGCCCCCCTTGTAGAGCAAAGGGAAGGGCAGAGTAACCTTTCTGTACATTTAGAATGAAACAATGCTGAGCATTCGTAGGTGTGTGTTTGGAGGACAGGGACCATCTGCTTGTTCATGACTTTATTTACAGGGTCTAGCACAGTAATTGATATATAGTAGGCACTCAATATATATTTGAATAGTTAGTGAGGACTTTTGCGTTGAACACTCAAAACAACACTGCACAACTTTTCCATGGAGGAGCAGAAGTTCCAACCCTGACCTCCCTGTGTCTGGCACATTGGGTTGTTTCCAAGACTCTAGTATCTCCCACTTGGGAAAAGTGTCTGGCAGAGCAAAGTGTAAGGGAGAGGGAGAGGGTGACATATTCCTTCCTACTGTTACACCCCCAATATGTGCCTGGCGGTGGCCTTAGACCCTGATGGGGGTAGCTCTAGCTGAGTGAAGAAAACCAAAAACCTGTTGCATTAAGTTGATTCTGGCTCATGGCAACCCATGTGTTGCAGAGTAGAACTGTGCTCCATAGGGTTTTCATTGATCTTTGGGAAGTATATAGCCAGGCCTTTCTTCTCAGGCATCTCTGGGTAGATTTGAACTGCCAACCTTTCAACACTTAACTGTTCGTGCCACCCAGGGACTAGCTGAATGAAGACACACTATGATATGTGGTTTTCTCACACACACTGAATCTAGCCTCTCCCTGGGCATCAGGAGCTGCTTTTCATGCTGTCAAGTTAAGGATTAATTGATTAAGCAATAATGTTCATTGAACTTCTTTAAACAAATCACAATGTGCAATGTGTTTGGTAGTCAAAAGCCATAGTTCCACATATTTATAGAAACTTACATAGAGGGCAGAGCTACATGTTGTACACAGCTTCTAGGGTGAGAAAAATCCTTGACTCTAAGCCTTGCTCTTCTGCATATAAGCTGAGAGTTACTTCATGTCTCAGAGCTTCAGTTTCCTCATCTATAAAACAGGGATAGCAAACCAACTCACACCATTGTAATGAAGCTCAAAGTATCAAGTATGTAAAAATTCTGGTCATGTAATAATATTCATGGATTCAGAAATGCTGTGTTTACACCAACATCCACTTACTTCATGATTTTAAGGAAGTTGCTTAGCTCCAAGCCTTAGTTTTCTCATCTGTGAATGGGAGGCAATGATAATCACTATCTTGCTTTATCTCATGGGCTTATTATACAATTTGATGAGATGTAAAGATTAGGAGGAGGGGGAAGAATTCAGCTGCAGACTAGGTCACTCTTGCCTTTAGCTGCAGCAGAGGACCGTGCACCTCAAGCGCCTTGGTTAAGCTGTTGGTGGCTTGTTGCTGTAAGATCCTACCTAGAGAGAGAGGATATTAACCAGGAAAGAGAAATTTTGGTGATGGCTTTTGTGATCTGAACTAGACAGGTCCCTGCCTGAACGAACACTGGGAACACAGCCAGGCAGATGGGTGTGCAATACAGTCCTCGTCACTTAATGGATGCCTGACTTGGGAGAATCACATCACTTTTCTGGGCCTCAGTTTTATTATCTCCTTCTGGTCTTTGCTTAAATGTCACCTTCTTAGGAAGGCTTTTTACATTAATCTTCTTTACTGTGGTATCAAAAAAAATTTATCATTGGCTTACACAACAGACATTTTTTTCTTGTTCACATCCCCCATAGTCATGGGCCCACTGCAGGCTGTGGCGCTGCTCCACATATTTTCTAATTCTAGAGCTCAGGCAGAAGGACATATAGTTTTCGTGGTGGAGGTAGAAACAAGAGATGAACACACACTCGCATACACACACAGTTGCTGACATTCCATTGGCCAGAGCAGGTCAAATGACAAGACTTATATCTTTGGAGCAAGGAAGGATTTTCAGCTGGAAGGGAAGGACTGTAAGTCCTTGGCAGTGGCAGAGATGCATATGCAATCCCCTTAGAGGGGAAGGTGTAATGGACTTTGAACAACAGCAGAACCTAACACATCTTCCCTGACTGCCCTATTTAAAGTTGAGTTGTCCCCAACACCAGCACTGCCTACCCTGTTCTCACTTTTATTTGTCTCTATTGCACATACCATTCTCTGTCATCATTCAATTCATTTTTGAATTATTTATCTGCACGTGACTACCCAAGAATGGCAGTTTCTTGAGGGCCCAGATTGATATCTGTTTTTCCATGCATGTCTCCTCAGAACTTGGAACAGGGCCATAAAAGCACTGTACTGATTAATTGATGAATCTGTTATGTGAAGATACCGATGGATCATCTGTACCAAGTGCCTCTCCAAGCACTGAGTTGTTTCTTCCAGGCCTAGCATGTTCTGCACCCGTTAGATCGACATTTATCCCAGGTGCTGTAGCAGCAGTAACCTGAGTTATTCCAAAAGTCACGTTTGAGAGCTTGTCTGTTGTTCAGCCTTCACAATCCAGTCTGCTGCCAAGTATCCACCTCTCTTATTGGGATAAGCTATTGGGACAAGCAGCCCCCACTTCAAACACAATACCTTCCTGAACATTTACGTAAAAGTCAAGTGTCCAATGATAGAAGAGTTGACTTAGTTTTTGTTTTGTTTCGTTTGGTAGGGTGTGGGGAGGCCTGTTTCAAGAAAGCTAAAAATAATAATAATAAACCCCCAATTACCCTCACCCTTTACATAAAACTTTCAATACTCTATTTCTTGCATCCAGTATATCTTTAATTTTGTTGTTTTTATTCACAATTGAACACAAATTTGACCAGCTTAAAAAAGTCCAACGAGCATCCAGTTGAGGCTAAAAATTGACCATTGTCAATGAGGCTTAACAATTCCCATCATTGCATAGAGTTTATGGACCTACATTTCTTATCATAAATGAGAGTGTTTTCATAATTTCATTTCAGTATTCTTTTTTCATGGGATAATAATGAATGACAACACAAAAAAAGAGTTCAAATAGTCATTCTTCCAAATGTATTTCCTGAGCACCTGCTAAGTGGCACTCTGGTGGGCAGCTGGGGCCCGATGTTAAGCGGTGAGGACAACCTCTGCCATCATGGAGTTTGCAAGTCCTTTGGGGGAGATAAGTGCACCAGTGTTAGTGTGCAAAGGGGTGATTCAGCCAGCATTGAACTGTGGCTGGCAGAAGTTGCTGCCATGAGATGGATAGCTCCTTTTATTTTTTGGTTTTTTAAAATCTGTTGATGCACAATGTTTACATTTAAAAAATTGGAGCCCTGGTGGTGCAGTGGTTAAGAGCTCGGCTGCTAACCAAAAAGGTCAGCAGTTTGAATCCACCAGCCACCCCTTGCAAACCCTACGGGGCAGTTCTACTCTGTCTCATAGGGTTGCTATGAGTCGGAATTGACTCAGTGGCAATGGGTTTGGTTTTTGGTTTTCTCAATAATATACAAGAGGGAGAACTGTTCCAAGCTGAACAAACAAAATTCAAGGATTGCCTATGTGTAATTATGAATTATTTTCTCTTCTTCCAAGAGCTTTCTTCTCTCAGTTAGGACATTTATCTTTCTTAGATAAAGTAAATCTAGGATCAAGGGACTCCCAGACCTGTTCTGTCTACCACCTTCCGTGACACTTGGTGGCATTTCCTATTTTGTTCCTCCTTTTCAGCCAGAAACCTCAGGATCATCCTAGATTTTGCCCTCTATTCACCTCATATACAAACAGTTACTAAGTCCGTTAATTCAACCTGAGAAATGTCTCCTGTATCCTGGGCTCCCTCCTCCTTCTCACTAGTGCTGCTTAGTGGGAAGAACTCAGCTCCTGCCTGGAATATCGCACCAGCCTTCCTGCTTTAGGTCTCAACCCAGTCGATAAAATAAACTCTGGTCCGGCCACTTCACCCTCTGCTTGAAATTCTTTAGGTTAGAGGAAAAAAAGTAAATGAGTGTGTGTGAGAGAGAAAATAGAGGCATGTTTGAAAGTAAAAGTCTGGAGAGAAACTTGTGAGAAAGTAAAAGTGGGTTGAGAGAAAGTAAAAGTATGTGTGAGAAAGAGAAACCAAAAGCAGGCAGGCAAAGGAAGTGAAAGTTTGTGAGAGAGAAAGAAAAAGCGAGTCAGAGGGGAGAGAAAAGTGAGTGTGAGAGAGAAATTAAAAATGGGTTGAGAGAAAGAAAAAGAAAAAAAAAAAACCGTACGTGGGGAGAGAGAAAGTAAAAGTGAGTGGAGGGGAGAGATAGTGTGTGGGAAAACGTAACTAGAAGTGAATGAAGAAGAAGTAAAACTGCATGAGAGAGAAAGTAGAAGTGTGTGTGGAAGAGAGAGAGAGGAAAATTGAGTGGGTGGAGAGAGAAAGGAAAAGAGTGTGAGTGAGAAAGGAAAAGTGAGAGGGAAGAAAGTTAAAGCGAAGGGCTGAGAGAAATTGTGGCTACAAAGGAGGGAGAGAGTGATGGAGGGTGAGTGAAAGAGAGAGAAAATGAGACAGATGACCTCATATCCCCGGATCATGAGTGCCTGGAGTCCCTTTGCATAGTTTTCAGCAAGTTAACAGGTCTCCTTTTTTAGCTTATTCTGGTTCCTTACAAATTTCTGTCCTTTCAACAGAGGAGACCTGACACACATAGTACCCAGATGTATGTGCATTTGGAGTTGTGCAGCGTGGCAAACTGTTAAAAGTGACATCTTGGCAGGTGAAATTTAATGTTTCTACAATTTATGACTTGGAGACAGGGGTCAGGGGGGCACTATTTAGAGATGAATCATTGCATGATACTTGCCACCACAAGGAGCCTTACCCACTGTTGGGACCCGCGTTCCTTATGCTGAAGGAAAACCGGGAGGACGGTACCAGCCAAACAAACCAAGTTCGACTTTAGACCCACACTTCTTAAGCAGGAGACGGATTAGTTTCCTATTTATAACCGCTCCCTCAATGAAGCTTATGTATAGACAGAATTAATAGTTGAGGTATGGACGTAAGTGAATCTGGACATTGATAGGGGCATCAATCTAAGATTATACACAAGAACATCTTGCTTTTCTACACGTTATCTTATTTTCTTCTGTTTGTCTTCTATTGCTATCGATTGGCTTCAGACTGGAGGTGGAATGGAAGGGCAAATCATTATTCTTTAGGGACGAGAGCAAATATAAATGTCAAAGCAAAAGTGTAGTATTTAAACATATGCCACAAAAGAAACCATGTCAAACTGGACGTACTAACTAATGGCCAAATAAAATGCATTGCATAAATTTAATGCATTAACATTTTTATGAAGAAAAATAATATTTAGCATTTCAGGCTATATCAGTCCTTTAAAACCCCGTTGCGGTTGAGACAATGCAGACTCATAGCAACCTTATAGGACAGAGAACTATCCTATATGATTTCCAAGGAGCACCTGGTAGATTCAAACTGCTGACCTTTGGGTTAGCAGCTGTAGCTCTTAACCACTATGCCATGAGGGTTTCCATATCAGTCCTTTAGACTACATTTAAGAAAAAAGGTGGATTGAATAAAAATGGGGGTGGTCTTATGCATAGTGGTTTGTGAAAGTAGAAAAATTGGGATGATTTATCACTGGCTTGTGCATGGAATCTCTAAGTGGTGCAAGTGGTTGGCTGCTAGCCAAAAGGTTGGAGGTTTGAGTCCACCCAGAGGCAGCACAGAAGAAAGGCCTGGTGATCTACTTCCGAAAACATCAGCCATTAAAAACTGTATGGAGTACGGTTCTACTCTGACACACATGGGGTCGCCATCAGTCAGAATCAACTTGATGGTATCTCGTTCTTGTGCAGGGTAATGTTAACATAAGCAGCCCTGGTAGCCCAATGGTTAAGTACTCAGCTGCTAAGCGAAAGGTCGGCAGTTTGAACCCACCAGCGGCTCCATGGGAGAAAGACCTGGTGATCTGCCTCCGTAAAGATTACAACCTAGGAAACCCTATGAGGCGGTTCTACTCTGTCATATAGGGTCACTATGAGTTGGAATCAACTGGATGGCACACAACAACATTTAACATAGTTGATTTCAAATTGTTTTCAAGTCAGGAATTCTCCCACTTCCTTATTTATTCCTTTGACAGTTTCTAAGGTCCTAATATGTGCCAGTAAGGTGCTGGGTATAAGGAAAACAGGTAATTAATACATGGTCCCTGCTTTAGGGGGTGTACACACTAGTAACAGATATTGAAATGTCACTGGAATATTCCTAAAGCACTTACTCATGTATCCCTTGACTTTCTCCAAAAGCATGGGTCATCCTACATTCTGTAGTTTAGGTCTTAATTCTTGCTTATTCAGGCAGAGACTTACTGTAGACGTACCCAGATGTTCACTACATTTTCTTGGTTCCCTCAGAAGTATCTCTTGGACTTCTCCCCTTATCTACACAGACACGGTCCTGTCATATTTTACGTCAAGTATTCCATTTCTAAGTACAGCCAGAATGCTCCTTAGAAGCAAGATGGCAAAAGTTCATCTCATACTTTGGACATGTTATCAGGAGGGACCAGTCCCTGGAGAAGGACATCTTTCTTGGTAAAGTAGAAGGTCAGCGAAAAAGAGGAAGACCCTCAATGAGATGGATTGTCACAGTTGCTACAACAGTGGCTCAAGCATAACAATGATTGTGAGGACGGCACAGGACCGGGCGTGTTTTGTTCTGTTGTGCATAAGGTCGCTATGAGTTCGAACAGACTCCACGGCTCCTAACAACAACATCCCGTTCCTACTTTAGACAAACTCGTAACACACAACAATCCCTCTCTCTCAACACTTCTAGCCCATCCTTTTTTTTTCAACCATCATGTAATTTCCCCATTGGCTTATAAAAATAAGACATTTTCTGTGACAAAATATAGAAGTTTAATGAAGTAAAAATAATTAGCAATCCCGTCACTTCACACAGAGGTAATCCTGATAATAACTATTGTATTTCCTATATCTTTTTTCTACATTATACATACTTTCCTCCAAAGTTGACAATATGGTGTGTGAAGTTCTCAGTATACTATTTTTTTTATCCTAAGTATAGATCAAAATACTTTTCCATATTACTATCTTCCAAAGCACCATATTTAGCATTTTATTTTAGGGATGTCCTATAATTTCCACTAACTAATCCACCACTTAGTATTTTCCAAAATTTTCACTGCTGTCATATGTATGATGAGCAGCATCTATGTCTTACATCGTTGATTTATTACGTAGGGTAAAGTCCTAGAAATTACTGAGTCAAAGTTATGGAGTCATGCCAGCATTGGATTTTATTTCTTTCATCTTGGCCAGTCACAAGAACAAAAAAGATAACCTTGTTTACAGTTGCATTTTCTTACTTAATGATGATACACACATTTTATATATCACCTTAATATCTTTTCTAAATGTAAGAAAGTGTCCTTTTCCCATCTTTAAAACTTGTCTGATTGTCTTTAAACTTATTGATCTATAGGAGCGCTTACCATGCAAAATAGAAGCCCATTGTTTCATACGTTGTAAATATCCTTCCTAATTTTCATTTTCCTTTTATTTGTATTGTGTTTTAGATATAAAGAAGAATTTAATTATAATTTTCATTACTAAATATTCTCATTGCATAAGTAAGTATATATTCAAGGCACAGGACTTAAAAAGAAATAGAAAGGCAGAAAAACCAACTGGAGCTCAGCAATTGTCTTTATGGTCAACATATTTTTCATATTATATAAACATGGTATTTTAATGTACATACATCTTTGTAGCTTTTTTCTCATATATACATATATAATTTATCATTTTATTATGATATCAAATATTCTGTTACAGTAATTTTTTAAATCTGAGTATGATATCAACCAATGGATTCACATAGATCTTAATTTCACAACCATACCAGTTTAAAAAAAAAAGGCCATCGAGTCTATTCTGACTCATGGTGACCCATGTATATCACAGTGGAACTGCACTCCATAGGGTTTTCAATGGCTGTTTTTTCCGAAGTAGATCACCAGGCCTTTCTTCCAAGGCACCTCTAAGTTTCTTCCCAGAAACTCCTTGTCTACTAATACAAGAGCTAAGAGAATGTGCTAATTTTGTTCACAGCTAGTAGACAAGGAATTTCTGGAAAGCTAAGTGCTATGAAGGATACATACAGGCTATGGAGTAGGTGCATAAAAAGCCAACTGAAATTGTCTTAAGAGTCATGGAAAGCTATCTGAAGGAGGTGATCGGCACTTAAGCTGGAACCTGGAAACAGAGCATTAACCAAACCAAGGAAGGTGCAAGTACACTTCCTCAGCAGTGAGGAGACCCTAAGGTGGGGTGGGCTCTCTGCATCTGAAGACCTGAAGGTGCCTCGTCAGTGAAGGAGAGAGGGGGCGGCACGAGGATGGAGATGTGGATAGATGCCTGGTCCTGGAAGAGCTCCAGGCTGTGGTATGGAGTTTGAATTTTCTCCAAATACAGTGGACAGTCTCTGGAGTATTTCATTCAGGGAAGGGACATGATGTGACTTTTGTATTTGAAAGATCATTCTGGCTGCTGCAAAGAGAACAGATGAGCAGAGATGATCAGAGTGGAGGGAGGCTTCAGCAAGAGAAGATAGTGAATTTGAGTATTGGGAGAGAGAATAAGCGAAGGTCTAAGGAATACCAGCAGCTCATGAGAAGACAGAATTAGCAAGGAAACAGTACTGGCAGTCATTGGTTTGGGAAGTCGAATGTTTCAGGAGAGAAGGGACTGGCTGTGTGGAATGCCAGTGGGACAGCAGGTGAGCCACGGACCAAAGACTGCCCTGAATTTAGGGAGAGAGGCCATTTTATCCCCTTGGTGAGTTCTTTGGGATTTAGGAGCCTAATGTAGGTTGGAATGAGTTTGGGACAAAATGAGATGGGCTGAGGAAGTGGAAATAAGTTTAAGGAACTGTTTTGGGAAGAAAGATTATTTGAGCTAGCCTGTCATTGAATTTTTATATTATTTCCAATTTTCCATTATCATACCATTTCAGAGAGCATTGTTATACATGAATCAATACAGACACACGATTCTTTCAGATAAATTCCTGGGAGTAGAAATGCCAAGTCAAAAATTATTCATAATTTGAGGCTTCAGTTACAGATATAGAATATAGAAAACCAAGCTGCCCTCTAACGCAGACTGTTCTTATTTCTCTGCCCTCTCACCAACACCTGGTGTTACTTTTCCTTTAAATCCATACCAATACTATATGTCAAAAATCATATTGTTTTAATTTTCAATCCTTTGATACCTAAATTGGAGTCATTTTTCACGGTTGCTGGCTACTTGCATTTCTTCCCTTGTTAGGAACAAATTCAGCTCCCTCATGAATTTTTCTTTGGAGGTACTCATCTTTTTTCTTATTGATCTATGAGAACACTTTATGTATTAACTACATCAATCTTGGTTGGTTCTCTGTATGGCACATTTTTTACCATTTAGACTTGTGCCTTTTGAATGTGTTAATGGTCTTCAATAATAAGAAAATACTCTTATATTTGTCAATTTTAATGGTATTTGCAAACGTATTTCAAAATTATTTACCTAAATCATGGTGTCATTTTTTTGTTTGCTTTTGTACTACAGTGAGAATTTTATTCCATCTGACATTGATTTGGGGCAAGGTTGGGCCTTTTTCATATATCTAACCAATTATGCCAATACTGTTGAATAACATTATTCTCCTGCTTTGAAATGCCACCTTTAGAGTCTGAATTTTTATTTCTATTTGTGTTTGCTTCTAGACTTTCTGTTCTCTCTGCATTTGCCTCTGTGCTCTTTAGTAGCTACAGCCATCTCACCCTTCCGAATTAGGGTTAAGGAGGTCTTGCTCTTCTATTGCTGACTCCTAGGAGTTCTTAAATTTTCTTAGGGAAGTGGTTTGAAAGTTGTCATTCTTTTCTTTCATTCCTGTCTCATCTTCATCATACATTCACAAACAATGAAGATTTATGCTGTTGCAGGTTGCCATATGTTAGTTCCCTTAATAATTCCTACGGCAGAGAAGAAGTTGCAAAGAAGAATCTTGGAATTAGAAAATAATTATGCATGGCAGTGCTGGAGTTAAAGATTGGAACACCCCTGTCATGTACAGGTTAGGTAATAAAGGTTTGAGACCAATTGTATTACCCAGGGATAAAGTGCTGCCAAATAATAGAAGAGGATTAAAAGGAACCTTAGAAAAACCCAACAGGTAGGGCATGTGGAAGGCCCCTCCAAACAAAAAGGACTCAAAGATCTATGTATGGACATCAGAGCTCATCTAGAGAAGCCAAGGCAAGAGAGGGCTTCCAGAAGGCAAAGTCAAGCAGATTCCCATTTAACAAATATGGCAATGGAAGGTTTTCTCAGAGGCAAGCAGATTCCCATTGAACAAATATGGCAATGGAAGGTTTTCTCAGAGAGGTCAAGAAGCAGATGGTAGGTCAACAAGCTAGAAATGGCCAAAACAGAATCTGAACTCAGATCTTCTGACTCCAGATTCAACGTTCTTTCCACCCATAGATGCTGACAAGAACACCAAAACCCAGGCAGTTACACTAGATAAGCATTGACTAACACATTTTGCATAGGGGGAAAATGCACTTAGTCGAACAAAAAAAAAAAAAAAATCTCTGTTTAGCCATCCATTTCAAATTTTTATAGAAAATTGTGTAGGCAGCATCAATTATGCTTGGGCAAATTTAGACTAATTAATGGGTTGACTAAGATAATTATTGAAATTTGTCTATGGATGAAAAGAGGAAAGATGAACCATTTAAATTGCTTTTTGTGTGTGCCTGATGACTATTTCTAAAAGAATGAGCCCACTGGGAAGTGTATGAAATGGGAGTGGCTCAGCTTTTTGCAGGGTATGATGATAGAGTAACAAGACAGATGTTTTAATCAACACACCAGGATTAACGCCTTAAAAAGTCTAATATGCATAAATACATAGAACATGCACCTTATATAGAAAGATGTGCCATTTACTGAGGGTCAGCAGAGTGCAAGAATTCTTTCAGATGTTTTACATATATGATTACCTTTTATCTTTAAAAAAACAACCCCATGCAGGAAGTCATTATCATCCCCAATTTACAGACAAGGTGTCTGAAGCATGGAGAGGTTAAGTAGGTTACTGATTTACGCAGTCAGTAAGGGGGAAGCACAGGCTAATTCCAATACTCATATCCTGTGAACTCTAGCTCCTCAAAGGCGCCTCCTTGGATGGTAATTTACTTGTTGCAATGAGGATGCCATTGCTAAAGTGAGACTTGGACTCATTAAAAAAAAAGCCTTCAAAATCAAGTGTTTGACATATAGTGCATCATTTTTATTTCCTTCCAGTCACATCAGAATTTTTTTCTTTTTAATTGTACTTCAGGTGAAGGCTTACAGAACAAATAGTTTCTCATGAAACAGTAGTACACATATTGTTTTATGACATTGGTT
>NW_004443944.1:21499648-21545173 GCF_000243295.1 Trichechus manatus latirostris
TTCTCATGAAACAGTAGTACACATATTGTTTTATGACATTGGTTAACAAGCTCACAACATGTCAACCCTCTCCCTTCTTGACCTTTTTTTTTTTTGGTGAAAATATACCTAGCCAAAGATACACCATTTCAAAAATTTCTACATGCACAGTTCAGTGCCAGTCACATCAGAATTTTGAAAGATGTTTTCTTGATCTTCATTTTCATTTTACAGATCTAAGTTTGGGTAATTTTTAATAACTTCATCTACCTATAGAGGAGGAAGCTTAGCTCCATTTTGAAGCAGTTACAAAGTGGAATGTCCAACATCTGGGGAGCCAAGGTGCTCTTTTTGAACCAGTCTGAGTTTGTGCATAGGCAAGACGCAGCATGGGTCAATCAGGAGGTCTAGGCTTTGTATCCAGGAAGACAACTGGCTCCGCCGTTTACTGGCTGTGTGATCTTGGGCAGGCCACTTAACCTTTTGGAACCCTTATTCATCTCACTCATGGATTCAGTTGATAGAAACCCAACTCAAAAAACCTTAATCAGAAAAAAAAAATTATGGCTCCTATAATTTAAAAGTTTAGGGTAGGATTTGCCTTATGTCTCTTGTTTCTTTCCCTTCCTTCCTGTCCTTTTCATAGCCTTACATTACTACTTTTCTCTCTATCTTTGTTTTCCCTCTATCTTTGTTTTCCAGTGGACTCCCTTCAAGAAATGGGAAAGGTGGTCCTGGTCCTGGGATACCACCAGTCTTCCATGACAGACTGTTACTAGCTTTGCCTAGGTCACATACCCCTGTGGCAAGGTAGTTGGAAAGGTAATTGGAAACCCACCAAGATAACATGGAGTAGGAGAGTGACAATTCCTAAATACAAGGGTGTACAGAAGACAAAACAATAGTTATCCACTACAGAACCATTCATCTACAAAATTGGCTTGAAGTTTGCTCTGTTAGCTTAGCTAACACTGGATGGGTAGTGCTTGGCACATAGTAGTTATTCAGTAAACAGCTGCCATGATTTTTCAACTGAGGACTAGTCCAGAGTCCTCCCAGACATACAAAATCAGCAGAATTGCTTTAATTTGAAACAATAGTCTGATCTTTGTCTAAGCTCTCTTTGCCAAGTTCAAAATTAATTCTTTTAATGAATTATTGAGATAGGTCCTTGCAACAAATGAATCGAAGTGGGTCTCTGCCCTTGAGAATCTCCTGACCTAGTACTGCAATTTCCAGAGTGGTGTTGAGATGCCCTAGGTATGCCTGATCAGGAGGAGAGGAGGCAATGGAATCAAAGCTAGCTGTTGGAAATGGTCAGAACTTAAACTACAACCCTTTTCCCCCATTCTGCATCTATGGTGAAGGACATGTCTTTACATAATGTCCTAGGCAGACTGATAAGTGGGTGTCTCTTCCCATGGATAGGTTTGCAGTATTTGTTCAATATTTATTTAGTGGAAGTGAAATGAAACTGACATTTCTTTTGGCCTCAAGTGCAGGGAGTTAACTCTATGGGCACATTGGTTAAGAGCTCAGCTGCTAACCAAAAGATCGGCAGTTTGAATCCACCAGCCACAACTTGGAAACCCTATGGAGCAGTTCTACTCTGTCCTGTAGGGTCGCTATGAGTTGGAATCAACTGGACTGCAAGGGTTTTTTTTTTTTTTTTTTTTTAAACCACACTGGTTCACAAAAGGCTAAATAAGAACTGTATGCACCTGTTCTGTACAAATTCCACTTAAAGACACAGGAATGGATCTCGTTTGTAATCCAGGGACTGCCTGTATATTAGTTTAAGTTTTGCAGATTGTTTTCCAAAATGACTGTACCAGTCTACACTCCTACACTCCCAGAGTTGTACCCAAGGGTTCTTATGTCCCCACATTTCTGCCCTTATTTAGCATTATCTAGCTTTCTTAGCTTTTGCCAGTCTATTGAGTGTAAAGCACAGTAAATTGTTTTAATTTTCGTTTCTCTGATTATTAATGAGTTTGAGCATCAATCCAACGCTTATCAGCATATTGAGTTCCCTCTTCTTCAATTGTCTTTTCACATAACTTCTGTTTGTTTTTTGGAGGGAAAGTTCCTGTCTTTTCTATTAAATTTTTACAAGTTGCATTTATATTCTGGATATTATTCTTCAGTTGTCCGTTTCAGACACTGCAAGTATCTTTTCCCAATCTGTGTTCTGTCTGTTTTACTGAATACAAATCTCTAATTTTTATAAATAAAATTCCTTAGTTCTTAGCTTTATGATGTGTGCCTTTGAAGTTTTAAGAAGTCTTCCACCTTTAAGTCACAAAGATATCCTCCGATATTTTCTTCTAATAAATGTATACTTTTTTCATGTTTTGGTGTTTATTTGGAATCTATGTTTGTATATTTCATTTTTCTTCATAGGGTGAGCCAGTATTTCCAAGTATCTACTAATCTATCCATCCCTAAATTACTCATTGATGTGCAATTTAACCTTTATCATATAATGCATTTCTATATATTCAGTAGTCTTTCTCAGAGCTTACTGTTTAACTGTAGCATTACTGTGTCTTTTTGAGTCTGTCTCAATATTGCATAGGGCAAGTCCCACCCTCCACTTTTCATGGACTTGTAATCTTTCTTATACATTTTAAACTAAGTTTATCTAGTTTTTAAAAGAACTCAACTAGAATTTCTGTGGGATTGCATTGAGTTTATAGATTAATTTTAGCGGGGGTTGAGGGGGGAAACCCTGGCACATTTGTTATATCATTTCTTCCTATCCAAGAGCAAGGCATGTCTCCGTTCAGATTTTCCAGGTCTATTATTAAAGTTTCCTTCATATGGGTCTTGTGAATTCTTGGTTAATTCTTAGGTATGTTATAGTTTTTATAGCCAGAGTGTATGGTATCTTTTTTATTATTATTTTACGTTTACGTGGTTATTGATGGCATGGAAAAATGCTTTTGATTTTTTCTGAGTTGGTATTGTATCCAGCTACCTGCTAACCAAAAGGTCAACAGTTCGAATCCACCAGCTGCTCCTTGGAAACCCTGTCGGGAAGTTCTACTCTGTCCTAAAGGGTCGCTATGAGTTGGAACTAACTCGATGGCAACAGGTTTGGTTTTTGTTTTTTATTTATTTTTTTAACCTAGAAGAACTCTTATTGATTCTAATAGTTTGTTGATTTGTTGCATTTTCTGTACACATGATTGTATTGTCTGCAAATAATGACAATTTTATCTCTTCCTTTCTAATATTTACACTTCAGTCTGCTCCTTTCCTCTTTGATAAACAGAACTGGTGAGAGTGTGTATCATCTGTCTTTCTAGTTCTCAATCTTAAAACGGATGTTTCTAAAGTTTCTCAAAAATGGATACTATTTACGGTAGGTTTTAGGTACATAACCTTTACCAAGAATGTTCTTTTATTCTTAACTTGCTTAGAGATTTTATCAAAAGTAGAAATTGAAATTTATCAGATTTTTTCTGTTATTTGAGATAATATTATGATCTTTCTTTTTTGTCTATTATTCTTTCTGAGGCTCTACCTGCTTTTCTGTTAATAAAAATAACAACTGTTTCCTTACGTGTAAAATAAAGATCTATTGCCTGCTATAAATACAAAACCCTTAGAAAGACTAGGTCACTCACACTGAATAAGGAAAGGGATAACTTATCTGAGTATAGAGGTATAGAGTATCACTCAAAAATATTTTTAATGTTGTTTGGTTTTCATGTCAGCAAAATATCTCTACACTTTTCTGAACTTGCTTACTCAACAACTTCTTAGAAAACATATTAAAAAGTTCCTAATTAATTTAACTGGATACATAATACTTTTCTGAGACTCAAAATTCAAAAAGCATTGAAAGGTTATGTACAGTAAAAAGTAAGTTTCCCTCCAATCTGGGTTGCTCAGCTCCCTTCAGCAGTTAATCTTCGTACAGAGTTGATAAGTACAGAAATATGCGTGTATAAGCAAATGTGAATATAATCACCCACTACCACCTTTTTTTTTAACGAAGATGTTAGTAGACCCGCTATGTAGCACCTTGTTTTATTCGCTTATCAACATATCTTGGAGATCATTCAATTACATAACGAGTGTTTATGGCTGTTTAGTATTTCATTATATGGATATAACTTAATGGATGTAATAATCTCCTGCTAATAGATATATAAGTAGTTTGCTGTCATTTGTTCTTATAAACATTATTTCATGCATGTGTGAGTATATCAGTAGGAAAAATTCTTAGAAGTAGAATTGTTAGTCCCAAAAGATTTGCCAAATTACCTTCTCTATAGAGATCGTATTAATTTGCAATTCTTACAGTGATATGTAAAGAATGCCTGTTTTTTTTTCTATATCCTTACCAACAAAGTATATTACACACATTTTTATCTTGGCCAATTTGATGTGAAAAACTGTATCACAGTGAAATAATCATTTTATAGATCTAGTATTGTGAAATAATTTGACAATCTTTTCATATGTTTAAGAGTCATTTATATTTTTCTTCACTGTGAACTATCTCCTTTTTCCATTTATCTGGTGAGTGGTTGCTTTGTATCTTGTTGATTTGTAGCAGTCCTTTCAGTATTAGGGAAAAGATGGCACATGTAGCTCTTTGTGATGTTACAATTTTTTTTCTAGTTTGAAGTCTTTTTTTTTTTTGTGCTTTAAGTGAAAGTTTATAGTTCAAGTTAGTTTCTCATCCAAAAATTTATACACACATTGTTATGTGACACCAGTTGTTCTCCCTTTACTGTGACAGCACACTCCTCCTTTCCACCCAGATTTCCCATGTCCATTCAATCAGCTCCTCTCCCTTTCTGCCTTCTCATCTCGCCTCTGGACAGGAGCTGCCCATTTAGTCTCATATATCTACTTGAGCTAAGAAGCACACTCTTCACAAGTATCATTTTATGTCTTATACCCGTTGCCGTCAAGTTGATTCTGACTCATACCGACCCTATAGGACAGAGTAGAACTGTCCCCCCCTACAGTTTCCAAGGAGGGCCTGGTGGATTTGAATTGCCAATATTTTGGTTAGCAGCCATAGCACTGAACCACTATGCCACAAGGGTTTCCTTATGTCTAATAGTCCAGTCTAATCTTTGTCTGAAGTGTTGGCTTCAGAAATGGTTTAAGTTTTGGGCTAAGAGAGTCTGGGGGCCATGTCTTCCAGGGTCCCTCCAGTCTCAAACCATTAAGTCTGGTCTTTTTACTAGAATTTGAGTTCTGCACCCTGCTTTTCTCCTGCTCCATCAGGGACTCTCTGTTGAGTTCCCTGTCAGGATGGTCATTGGTGGTAGCTGGGCACCATCTAGTTCTTCTGGTCTCAGGCTGATGGAGTCTCTGGTTTCTGTCTCTTGAGCTAATACTTTCCTTGTGTCTTTGGTGGTCTTCATTATCCTTTGCTCCAGGTGGGCTAGGACCAATTGATGCATCTCAGATGGCCACTCGCTAGCTTTTAAGACCCTAGACACCACTCACCAAGGTGGGCTGTAAAACATTCTGTTAATAAACTTTGTTATGCCAGTTGACCTAGATGTCCCCTGAAAGGCTAGTCCCCAGACTCCCACCGCTGCTACTCTGTCCCTCAAAGTATTTGTTTTATTCAGGAAACTTCTTAGCTTTTTGTTTAGTCAGTTGTGCTGACTTCTCCTATATTGTGTGTTGTCCTTCCAGTCACCTAAGATAATTCTTGTCTGCTAGTGAATACCCCACTCCCTCCCTCCTCACCCTTGTAACCATCAAAGAATGTTTTCTTCTGTGTTTAAACCTTTTCTTGAGTTCTTTTAATAGTGGTCTTATACAATATTTTTCCTTTTGCAACTGGCTAATTTTACTCAGCATAATGCCTTCCAGATTCCTCCATGTTATGAGATATTTCACGGATTCATCATTGTTCTTTATTGTCGCATAGTATTCCATCACGTAAATATACCATAATTTGTTTATCCATTCGCCCATTGATAGGCACCTAGATTGTTTCCATCTTCCTGCTATTGTGAACAGTGCTGCAATGAACATGGGTGTCCATATATCTATCCCTGTGACAGCTCTTATTTCCCTAGGATATATTCTAAGGAGTGGGATTGCTGGATCCTATGGTACTTCTAGTTTTTTAAGGAAGCGCCAAAGCAATTTCCAAAGTGGTTGTACCATTTTACATTCCCACCAACAGTGTAGAAGTGTTCCAGTCTCTCCACAACCTCTCCAACATTTACTGTTTTGTGTTTTTTGGATTCATGCTAGCCTTATTGAGGTGAGGTGGTATCTCATTATAGTTTTGATTTGCATTTCTCTAATGGCTAATGATCGTGAGCATTTCCTCTTGTATCTGTTAGCCGCCTGAATGTCTTCTTTGGTGAAGTGCCTGTTCCTATCCTTTGCCCATTTTTTAATTGGGTTATTTGTGTTCTTGTTGTTGAGGTTTTGCAGTACCTTGTAGAGATTAGATGCTGTTTGGATTAGGCATAGCAAAAATTTTTTCCCCAGTCTGTAGGTTGTCTTTTTACTGTCTTGGTGAAGTCTTTTGATGAGCATAAATGTTTGATTTTTAGGAGCTCCCAATTATCTAGCTTTTCTTCTAGTGTTTGTGTATTATTCCTTATGGTTTGTATTCTGTTTATGCCATGTATTAGGGCTGTTAGCATTCTCCCTATTTTTTCTTCCATGATCTTTAATGTTTTCGATCTTATATTTAGGTCTTTGATCCATTTTGAGTTAGTTTTTCTGCATAGTGTGAGGTATGGGTCTTGTTTCATCTTTTTGCAGATGGATATCCAGTTATGGCAGCACCATTTTGTTAAAGAGACTGTCTTTTCCCCAATTAATGGACTTCGGGCCTTTGTCAAATATCAGCTGCTCATAGGTGGATAAATTTATGTCTGAATTCTCAATTCTGTGCCATTGGTCTATGTATCAGTATCAGGCTGTTTTGACTACCGTGGCAGTATAACAGGTAGGGTAAGGGCTCCCACTTTGTTATTCTTCTTTGGTAATGCTTTACTTATCTGGGACCTTTTCATTTTGCATATAAAGTTGGTGATTTGTTTCTCCATCTCCTTAAAAAATGCCGTTGGAATTTGGATCAGGATTGCATTGTATCTGTAGATCGCTTTGGGTAGAAATGACATTTTCACAATGCTGAGTCTTCCTATCCATGAACAAGGTGTGTTTTTCCACTTATGTAGATCTCTCTTGGTTTCTTGCAGTAGTGTCTTGTGGTTTTCTTTGTATAGGTCTTTTATGTCTCTGGTTAGATTTATTCCTAAGTATTTTATCTTCTTGGGGGCTATTGTAAATGGTATTAATTTGGTGATTTCCTGTTTGAAGTTCTCTTTGTTGGTGTAGGAGAATCCAACTGATTTTTGTATGTTTACTTGGTATCCTGATACTTTGCTGAAATCTTCTACTAGTTCCACTAGTTTTCTTGTGGATTCTTTGGGGTTTTCTATGTATAAGATTATATCATCTGCAAATAGAGATACTTTTATTTCTTCCTTACCAATTTGGATGCTCTTTATTTCTTTTTCTAGACTAATTGTTCTGGCTAGGACCTCCAGCACAATTTTAAATAAGACTTGTGATAAAGGGCATCCTAGTCTGGTTCCCATTCTCAAGGGGAATGCTTTCAGACTCCTTCCATTTAGAATGATGTTGGCTGTTGGCTTGTATAAATGCCCTTTATTATGTTATGTTGAAGAATTTCCCTTCTATTTCTATTTTGCTGAGAGTTGTTATCATGAATAGGTGTTAGACTATCAAATGCCTTTTCTGCATCAATTGATAAGATCATGTTGCTCTTGTCTTTTATTTATGTGATAGATTACATTGACTGTTTATCTAATGTTGGACCATCCCTGCATACCTGGTATGAATCCCACTTGGTCATGGCGGATTATTTATTTATTTATTTTTTTGATATCTTGTTGCATTCTATTGGATAGAATTCTGTTGAGGATTTTTGCCTCAATGTTCATGAGGGATATTGGTCTGTAATTTTCTTTTTTTCTGGTGTCTTCACCTGATTTGGGTATCAGGGTTATGCTGGCTTCATAGAATGAGTTTGGCAGTATTCCATCCTTTTCTATGCTCTGAAATACCTTCAGTAGTAGTGGTGTTAACTCGTCTCTGAAAGTTTCGTAGAATTTCGTGAAGCCATCCAGGCCAGGGCTTTTTTTTTGTTGGGAGTTTTTTAAATTACTTTTTCAATGTCTTCTTTTGTTATAGGTTTATTTAGTTGTTTTCCTTCTGCTTGTGTTAGTTTAGGTAGGTAGAGTTTCTATAAATTTGTCCATTTCTCTATGTTTTCAAATTTGTTAGAGTACAATTTTTTTATAGTATTCTGTTTTGATTCTTTTCATTTCAGTTGGGTCTGTTGTGATACCACCCATCTCATTTCTTGTTATTTGCTTCCTCTCCTGTTTTTCTTTTGTCAGTTTGACCAGTGGTTTATCAATTTTGTTGATCTTTTCAAAGAACAAGCTTTTGGTCTTGTTAACTCTTTCAATTGTTTTTCCATTTCCTATTTCATCTAATTCTGCTCTAATTTTTATTACTTGCTCTCTTCTGGTGTCCGAGGGCTTCTTTTTCTGCTCTATTTCTTTGAGTTATAGGGTTAATTGTTTTGATTTTGGCCCTTTCTTCTTTTTAGATGTGTGCATTTATTACTATAAATTGACCTCTGTGCACTGCTTTTGCTGTGACCCAAAGGTTCTGGTAGGATGTGTTTTCCTTCTCATTTGATTCTGTGAATTTCCTTATTCCATCCTTGATTTCTTCTATGACCCAGTAGTTTCTGAGCAAAGTGTTGTTCAGTTTCCATGTTTTTTTTTTTTTTTTCCTTGCTTTTCCTGTTATCAATTTCCACTTTTATGGCTTTATGGTCAGAAAAGATGCTTTGTAATATTTCGATGATTTGGATTCTGTTAAGGCTTGCTTGATGGCCTAATATGTAGTCTATTCTGGAGAATGTTCTGTCTGCATTGGAGAAGAAAGTATACTTGCCAAGAGACAGAATGGGCCACATAAACCAGAGACTTCATCAGCCTGAGACCAGAAGAACTAGATGGTTCCTGGCTACTTCCAATGAACGTCCTGACAGGGAACACAACAGAGGGTCCCTGATGGAGCAGTAGAACGATGGGATGCAGAACTCAAATTCTAGTAAGAAGACCAGACTTAATGGTCTGACTGAGACTGGAGGCGCCCTGGAAAGCATGGCCCCTGGTCTATCACCCCAGAACTAAAACAATTTCCGAGGCCAACTCTTCAGACAGGGATTGGACTGGCTGTGGGACATAAAGTGATACTTGTGAAGAATGTGCCTCTGGTCAAGCAGATACAAGAGACCGAAGGGGCGGCTTCTGTCCAGAGGTGAGAGGGGAAGGCAGATAGAGTTAGGAGCTGGTTGACTGTTCATAGGGAATCAGGGGCAGAGGGGAGGAGTGTGCTGTCGCAGAATGGGGTGAGTGGTTAGGGTCTCATAACGATGTATGTAAAAAAAAAATTCTGTATGAAAAGAAATTCTGTATGAGAGACTAACTTGAAACGTAAACTTCATTTAATTACAATAATAAAAATAAGAAAGTATACTTGGCTGCTGTTGAGTGGAGTGTTCTGTATATGTCTGTGGGATCGAGTTGGTTGATTATGGCATTTAAATCTTTGGTGTCTTTATTGAGCTTCTTTCTGAATGTTCTGTCCTTCACCGAAAGTGGTGTGTTGAAGACTCCTACTATATTGTGGAGCTGTCTATCTCTCTTTTCAATGCTGTTAGAGTTTATGTATTTTGGAGCCCTGTCTTTGGGTGCATACATATTTATTATGGCTTTGTCCTCCTGATGTATTGACCCTTTAATCATTATATAGTGACCTTCCTTATTCTTTGTCATGGATTTTACTTTGAAGTGTATTTTGTCAGCGATTAATATTGCCACTTCTGTTCTTTTTCTTATTATTGTTTGCATGATATATAGAGTTTTAGTTTGTTTGTTGTCTTTAAGTCTAAGGTGTGTCTCTTGTAGGCAGTATATAGATGAATTGTGTGTTTTTTTATCTATTCTGCCACTCTCTGTCTCTTTATTGGTGCATTTAGTCCATTTACATTCAGCGTAATTATTGATAGGTATGCATTTAGTGCTGTCATTTTGATGTGTTTTGTGTGTGTGGTTGACAGTTTCTTTGTTCCACTTAATTTTCTGTGCTACCTCATTTTTCTTTATGTATTTTCATTTCATCTTTTTCATTGTTGTTGATTTTGTATTTGCTGAGTCTTTATATTTTTCTTGTTCTTTATTTTGATGTGTAGGATTGTTAGTTTCCTTTGTGGTTACCTTAATATTTACTCCTAAGTTTAAACCAATCTTTTATTTCTGTATATTGCCTTGACTTCCTCTCCATATGAAAAATCTATGACTACATTTTTTTAGTTCCTCTTTTTTGTTTTAATGTTGTTATCTTTTTCACATCGATGTCTCTGTTTCCATTTTCAGTGTTTTAGCTTTGATTTATTTGTGCGACTTCCCTATCTCAGTTGATATCTGGTTGCTCTGTCCTGTGTTCTAGTCTTGAGTTGTTATCTGATGTTACTGATTTTCTAACAGGAGGACTCCCTTTAGTATTTCTTGTAATTTTGGTTTGGTTTTTGCAAATTCCCTAAACTTCTGTTTATCTTGAAATGCCCCAATTTTGCCATCATATTTGAGAGACTGTTTTGTTGGATATGTATTTCTTGGCTAGAAATTTTTTTTCCTTCAAGGCTTTATATATGTCATCCCATTGCCTTCTTGCCTGCATGGTTTCTGCTGAGTAGTCCAAGCTTACTCTTATTGACTCTCCTCTGTAGATGACTTTTCGTTTATCCCTAGCTGCTCTTAAAATTCTCTTTTTATTTTATTTTTGGTTTTGGCAAGTTTGATTATGTCTTGGTGACTTTTTTTTGGGATCTATCTTGTGTGGGGTTCAATGAGTATGTTGGATAGATGTCTTGTCATCTTTCATGATATCAGGGAAGTTTTCTGCCAACAAATCTTCAACAATTCTCTCTGTATTTCCTGTTATCCTTCCGTGTTCTGGTACTCCAATCACTCGTAGGTTATTCCTCTTGATACAGTCTCACATAATTCTTGGAATTTCTTCATTTTTAAAAAATTCTTTTATCTAATTTTTCCTCAAATAATTTGGTGTCAAGTGCTTTTTCTTCAGTCTCACTAATTCTGACTTCCGTTGCCTCAATTCTGCTCCTGTGACTTTCTATTGGGTTGTCTAATTCTGAAATTTTATCTTCTGGATTTCTGTTTGCTGTCTCTCTATGGATTCTTGCAGCCTGTTAAATTTGTCATTGTGCTCTTCTAATCTTCATAAGTTCCTCTGTTCTTTGTCTGTGTGTTCCTTGGCTGCTTCTGCATTTTGTATGATTTCCTTCCTGCTATCTTGAAGAGTTCTGTATATCTTTTGTATTCTACCTCTGGTAATTCCAAGAAGTTCTCTTCCTCAGGAAAATTTCTTGATTCTTTGTTTTGGGAGCTTGCTGAAGCCATCACGGTCTACCTCTTTATGTGATTTGATATTGACTGTTCTCTCCTTGCCATCAATAAGTTATTATATTTATTTATTTAACGTTTACTTACTGTGTCCTAGCTTCTTGTTTTGTTTTTATATGCCCAAATAGTCCGCTCTTGTGAGCTAGTTTGACTACTGGTGCCTTTGAAGCTCTAACGTCCTGTCACCAAGTTGTTAGATCTGTTACTAGGTATGTGAGTCCAGGAGTCTATTTACTTTTCTTGTACGGATTTAGCTCTGGTGTCCAGATAGTCAGTCACCAAGTGTGTGGTGCAGGCTCTCACCTACACTTCTAGACAGGCAGGGGTGATAGGTGTAGGCACAGGTATCTGGCTGCTGTAGGGGTCATGTGCTGAGCAAGGCAGGGGGCTGATGGCTGCTCCTGAGTGTGTTGGAGGAAAGCATGTCCCTGTTCCCTAGAGCGCGTATGTGGGTGGGTTTTGCAGCTGGAGTGTGGACACCCAATGCTGTTGGCTGGAAGGACTGGGAGGCACCACTTTTTCCTGGACCCTTGTTGCAGGTGGCATGGGTGAAGCCACCAGTCCTCAGGTCCCTGGTGTGGGTAGGTGAGGAGCCTGCTTAATGGGCAGAGCAGTGTCAAATGTCACATACCTGCCACTCCACCATATAGCTGATACATTTGAAGTTAGGCTTTGGGTATGTATCCTGTTGTACTGTGTTAATGAGGGCCTACGCTGTTGAAATGGCCCCACAGAGGTGTATGCAGAGGTGGAAGGCATTCACAGTCTGTGGACCCCTTATGTCTGTGCCTACCCTGAGTTCCCTGCTTAGGGGAGCTGGCAGGTTATTTTTTCCCTGTTTATTAACTTGTTCCCTCTCCAAGGCTGGGTGAATGGCTCAGGGGATGAGGAAATCACTGAAGCCAGCAGGGACCCAGTGCAGAACAGGGAGGGGCAGGTAAAGGGGAGAGAGATTTTTCCCAAAGGGGGTATTTTTTGAACCACGTGGTAGGTTAGATGCATGTATTTATCTTTTGCTGACTGAGCACTGCTTTTCACTGGTTCTGGAGGCTTAAGTAGACTCTCCACTGCTTGGTCTCTCCCCATGTGGAAAACACATCCCAAGTGCCACTGCTTGCCTCATCCGACACTCAAGTGGAACTGGCCTGTGGGGTGCCAATTCCCACTGGGTCAGGTCTGGCCACTCCTTGCTGCTTCTGAACCGTCTCTCCCTCCCTCTTCCGTTCAGTTCCTCAACTTTGTTCAGGGCTCCTAGACTGTCATTTATAGTAGATTAACTTGTTTTTTCGGGTCTTTGTTGTAAGAGGGAGCACAGGAAGCATCTGACTACTCCACTGTCTTGGCCCTGCCTCCCTAGTTTGAAGCCTTTTGACTTTGCTTTATAGTGATATTAGCCATGCAGATTATTTTTTATTTTTATGTAATAATTTATCAGTTTTTATAGCTTCTGGGTTTTGCGTCATACTTAGGCCTCTCCTACTCCAAGAATGGAAAAAGAAACAAGAGTCTCTTATATTTCTTTTATGGTTTCATCTTTTGCAATAAGCCTTTGATTGTTGGTCCATCTAAAATTTACCTTTGTGTGAGGTATGGATCAAATTGCATTTTGTCTCCTATGTGGCCTCCCAGTGCTATTTATTAAAATAATTTGTCTCTTTTGCTACTAATTTCTATTCCATGTTTATTGCATTCTATTCCATGTGTGTATTTTGATCTATTTCTACACTTTTGAATCTATTCCTTTAGTCTTCCTATTTAGTATAGCAAAATCATACAGTATTATTTATTGAAACATAAAAATAGGCTCTAATACTTTGGAGAGCTAATCTAATGATCTTCTTTTTCAGAGTTTTTGGATGTTGTTGGTTGTTCATTTTTCATATGAAAAACGTAGTCATCTTGTTGATGTTTTATTGGGATCTCATTAACTCTGAATTAACATAGGGAATGTGGACATATTATTTTTATTTTTAAAATTTTTATTCAAGCTGTATACATAGTTTACATATCAAATTGTTCTTTAATGTATGTTATAAATAAGTATAGTCCCCAGCTCCCTTCTCACTCAGCGACAACCACTTTTCACCACTTTTTTAGTATGTTTACCCCTATATTTCTAAATTAACAACCTTATTGATACATCATGATTTTTCTACTGTACCACTCTTTCACTGAGATTGACTTCTGACTGAGGAAGATGAGGATTTAGCTGTCCTCGCCCTCCCATCCAATATACCCACAGGCATCCCTTTCAGCCACCTCCCCCATCCTTGCCATAAAGTTATATCCTAATTTTGGTTAGATAAACATTCATTGTTGACGGTATTTTGACTGTGTAAATGCCATTCAAAACTGAGCCATGCACTAAATTATGATCATTTTCCCTTCCTGCACAACAATTATGTTTTCCCTGAAGCTACTATTTGCTGTGCTTATGGTTTGTTTGCTTCATTTTTATGTTTGTATTACTAATTCAGCCCAAACTCTTTGCCAGTTATCTAAAAGTCTTCTCAAGACTTTAAGGTGCGACAGTTATTTATTTTTTAAGTACAACCTCTTACAGAAAGCCTCCCAGAGCCTCCACCTGCTCTGTTCCCGTGTTTCTCCCTCTGCCTGGTGCAGGGTCATCCTCAGATCTTCGTGCAGCATCAACCAGGGAATTCCCTGTGCTTCACTCCTGCGTTAGTTCTCCCATCACCTATGACTCACTTGTCCTTGTTTTACTGCCTTGTCTTGTCCTTCAGTAGCTTCCTAAGAAAGTGTATGGAGGACATTCATACGTGAAGAGCTTCAACAGTCAATCCTTAAACTAAATTAGTAATTTTACTGAAAATAATTTTCCTTCACTACTATTAAAGCATTGTTCCATTACATTCCAGATTATGACCTGCTCCACAATCCCTGCCAAACCTTGTAAAATGTTATCATTGTCTATATTCTAAAATTTCACAGTTGTATATCTTAATGTAGACCAATTTTTATCCATTAATTTTGCTGGGCCTTTGGTAGGCTATTTCATGTTGTTAATATGTGCCTTTCATTTCTGGGAAATTTTCTTGATTATTCCATTGTCTCTGTTTCTTTTTCTGGAACTTTTATTATTTAGATGTTAGAACTGCTGAATTCTTCCTCTAATACCCCCCTTCTTCCTTATTTTCAAATCTTTGGCTTTTTTGCTCTGCTTTTCAGGAGATTTTCTCAGGCTTATCATTATATTCAATTTTAATACATACTGTCATATTTTTGGGGAGTCCTGGGTGGCACAAATGGTTAAGTGCTTGACTGCTAACCAAAAAAGTTGATGGTTTGAGTCCATCCAGAGGTGTCTCGGTAGAAAAGTCTGGCAGTCTGCTTCCCAGAAAATCAGCCACTGAAAACCCCAATGGAGCGCAGTTCTACTCTGACACACATAGAGTCACCATGAGTTGGAGTCGACTTGCTGACAACTGGTTTTTGTTTTTTGGTCATATTTTTAACATTCTGTATTTTCATGATTACAATATCTTCTCTTTATGAGAATGTTAAGAATAGTTTGTGGTGTGTTTTTGTTGTTTAAGTTGTCCTCACCCTATTTTCCTCACCCTAAATAGTCCATTTCTTCCTAGTTGCTTTGTTCTGCTTATTTGTTTTATTCTTTCTTGTTTTATTCTTTCTCTCTCATGTTTGCTTCTTTTCTCAGATATCTGTATCTAGTGAGAAACGGTGAAAACTAGACCAAGACCAGGCTGATAGAGGGTAGATTAGAGAGGAATTAAGGGAATAGATATATATATATAGTGGGAGATAAAGAGACAGTGGTCTGTTCTCTACTTTCTGGATTCTCCAAGATCAGAAACACACAATAGAAACAACAAAGTTAAGGGGAAAAGTGTTAGTGTGGGAAATGCTGCGTTTGAGTTTTCTGTGGTTTAGGGTTGGTTTTTCTTCTGGTAAAAAGATTGGCAAGCATAACCAATCCTGTAGGCAGAATTTTCACATTAATTCACTGGAAATGCAATGCGCATGTACCCTAAATCCACACCCTAAAGCTAGAACCACAATAAGTATGTGCCCAGCTGCATCCTATCTAGAGCTAGTAAGTCTCAGTATTTTCTGATTGATTGACAAAGTGCCAAGTACTGTAATTAGGCTGATAATATAATACTGAGCAAGGCGCGGTCCTGGCCCCTGAGCTCCAGTTGCCAATGGAATGGAGGAGATGGGGAGGCAAATAAACAGCGGTCCAATAGTGTTTGTAAAATCACTGTGAAATACCAGGAGAGGAGAATTAGAGAAGACTCCACAGAGTTGGTGACATTTGAACCTTTTGTTGGAAAATGATGCGAGTTTGCCAGATTCAGTCAGGATCCAGGAGGACGATGCTTTAAAGAGAGAAAGAGAATAAAGAAATAGAAGTATGAATGAGTCTAAGGTAGGTGTGGGAGAAGGAGGAAATTTTATGTGGCAGGAGATGGCGTACTAGAAGTGGTGGTGGATTATTATCAGTGAAGTAGCCTGGATCAATAGTTAGAAATACCTCTTTCTGCCTTTGTCTAATACACAAGATATTTACCATTCATGAGAGGAATAAATGGGAACATCAAAATGTCCCCTAGGAGCCCAATTGCCTCACACTGGTGGCACAGTGGTTAAGAGCTATGGCTGCTAACCAAAAGGCGGGCAGTTTGAATCCACCAGCAACTCCTTGGAAACCCTATGGGGCAGTTCTACTTTATCCTACAGGGTCCTATGAGCCAGGATCAACTGAACAGTAACAGGTTTTTTGTTTGCTTGTTTGTTTCTCTGTACTGAGCAGTAATGTTCCTGATGATGGCACAGGTTAATCCCTATGTCTCTTGATATGTAATATTTCCAAGTAGCCAATTAATTCTGCTAATCATATTAGTGACAATTAGCAAGATGTTCCTCTGATTAAGAAGCTGTGCTCAAGAGGCTCTGTGGCATCACTAGGGGGGTGCAGACCACACCCCCTGACACGGGGTGACACCAAAATGAGCCCAGGGTCTATAGAGGCAGGCCAGCACCATCAGGGGAGGGGCCACCAAGGCAGTGGTGTCACCCAGTGCGATAACTTTTCAAACCACCCCATCACCCACCAGTCACTAGGGGTGGTCACCACCACCACCCCCAATCCACCAGTCAGGATCAGGCAGCTGGGCTGCAGCATCTGCCAGTGGGCAGAGAAGAGGGTCTCTGACTTGGCCGAGGGGCAGGGCTGCATGGTGCTCTACCCACAGGGGGATACCATGAGTTACCACACTGGGTGACACCAACCCTGTTGATGCCATTGCTTCTTTGTAGCACTTGCTAATTTCTGCTAACAGGGGACGTGAGATTTACCCCAAAAGACCTCCTCTTTACACCCTCTCACCCATCACCACTGACTCTTGTAAAAGCAAAGACAATCTCATTCTCAATGTTTCTCAGAGTTTGTAGACTGGGAGAAGGAATCTTTATGTTGTTTGTGTGTGTGTCCCCTGTTGCGCACCTTGGAAAGTATTGTTGGGAAGCCAGCGCAGAGTGGTGATGAAGAGACGGATCACCAGCTAGACAGCCGTGCATTGATTGAACCCTGGCTCCAGCATTTACTAGGTGTGTGTCTTAGTCATCTAGTGCTGCTTTAACAAACAGAAGTTTATTGCCTCACAGTCCAGTAGGCTACAAGTCCAAATTCAGGGTGTCAGCTCTGCAGGAAGGTCTGTGTCCTCAGCCCTCCTTTGGTCTGGGAGCTTCTCTGTGCTTAAAAGCACGTTCTGGCTTTTGTAGGTTGTACTGTATAGCATTTACCGTAAGCCGGACACTCTTTGGGCACTGTATATCATTAAGGCATTTAACCCTCACAATAATCCCTTCATGTAGGTGCTCTGTATCATTCCTGTCTTATAGATGAGGAAGCCAAGGTGCCAAAAGATAGCTATGTGACTGCCAAAAGATAGCTATGTGACCTTTGGCAGGTTAATAATGGCAGAGCAAGGACATCAACCAGGCTGTTTGGTGCCAGGGCACATTCTCTTCACCATGATGCTGCCCTGTAAGTGCAAACCCAAAGCCAGAACACTCCATGTGCTAGCTAAGCCTCGCTTCCAGGTAGTGAATTGACTGAAGGCACCATAGTGCCCCGTTAGCTCCCTCTGCGGCCTTCAGAAAGGACAGCACGATCTGTGAGAGGGACACCCCGTGCCTAGCAGGAAGGGCCTGGGGCTTAGTGCAGGCAGCACACCGTGGTTGAGCACCAGTCCTGCAAAGGAACACTGTGTTTGTGGAACAGGGCAGTCCAAACTCCTCTGCTTTATTTTCTGGAATCAAGTTAGGCTGGTGAATAGGCCTGTGGCGCTTTCATCAATTTCTCAGCCTTCCCTTGGAGTGGAGCCTGATTTTCTTGGCCTCCCGCAATGCTACCTGCTGTTTACTGAGCAAACCAGCTCCGGGAACCAGCCCTGCTCGCAAAAGCCTTTAGTAATGCAGCAGGGCAACGCGGCGGAGGGAAGATTACAGGTATTAGAGGCCATTTAGGATCGAGCCGTTTTCTGAGCAGGCAATTAATCCAGTTGCATTAAAGAGAGCTGCTGGGGCTCCCATACCTCTCCCTTTGGTACGAGGAGGATTTGGGAGGCTTCTGTTAAATGAGTTGCATTGCTAGCTCTGGGGCTCAGCGGGGCATTTTTTTGGGGGGGAAGCTTCAAGCCTGTCCTCCCTAAGCTCTAGATCTGCTTTGGAAAGGAGAAGGGTTTGGTGAAAGGATTCAGTTTGAAGCCCTGGCGGACCAAGCTGACGTGTCTCTCTGGACTGAGGCTGGAGGGCTGGTCAAATATGCTTCCTCAGGGCCATCTCCTTTGGCTGAGCCGGAACTGGCTGCAGCTGTGTACAGTCCTGTTATTAGCTGTCAATTCCAACTCATAGGGACCTTACAAAGAACAGAACAAAGCATTGCCCAGTCCTTTCATAGAAAGGAGTGAATGGGTCCCTGCATGTCCTCTAACATGATGTGCTGACCACTTGTGTATACAGTACCTCAGCCTTACAAACAACCCGAGGAGGTAGGGACTACAGCAATGGAAGCTGAGGCTCAAAGAATTCAACAACGTTGGCACGTGGCCCCAAAGCTACACTTCCTCCTTAGGTCTGGTCCCAGGAGGTCCTTTTCTTCATCCTCCAGCCTGAGACAGACAAAGGCCTCCATGCGTGGGCTCCTTTCTTTCCTGCAGTCTTGCCTAGGCCCCAAACCAAGTTACATGCCCCGTAACTCTGTTAGTCTGGTAGGGCTGGCATGAGGACAAAAGCATCTGGCAGACAGACAGAAAACAGTGCTCCTCAGATAATATGCTTGGCCAAGTGTCTTCCTTTCTCTATACCTCAGTTTCCCCTTCAGTAAAATTAGAGGGTAGGAGTCTATGCCAAGGTCTCCTCCGGCGCTGATGTATTATGAGGCTATACATCTGCTGGACTATTGGAGGATGGCCAGCATCTAGCCAAAAGTAAAGACTGAGCATGCACTCCCCTGGGAGACCAGGAGTCCTTGCTTCTACACTTCGCCTGTTGTGCATGTACCCATAGTCTGGACTCAACTAATGGCCACTTGCCCTCAACGTTGGCTATACTCCAAAATGGAAGTGCTGCAGACAGAAGCCAAGAGGGCTGGCAGGGAGAAGGCATTCAATACATATTTACAAAATGAGTGCCCGAGAAAGGCTGTTCACGTTCTTATTAACTTACCCCTCAGCGAGCCAGGCACATCAGCCATCCCAGAGTAAAACCAATAATTAGTAAGAAGGGAATCAATTTATAGAATTTTTCTGATGATGCTCTTTGCCACCTCATAATCCCTTTTAACAGAGAAGACTGTCCCTTGTCTACCCACTAGCTCGATTTTCGATTTTCTGTTATCTTTGTTTTGTTCTTCTGAAGACTCACTGCAAAACACTACCATTTCAGAACATCATAGCCTAGCATAAAAAGAAATTTTCAGCCCTGAAGAAACCACTGTTGACACTTTGGTGTATATTAAAAGTCTCTCCAATGTTCAGATTTTAAGTTGCCAACGTTCCTGGATTCCAAAGGTGGGACAACGCTGCATGTCACCAACAGGTGGCAGTAGGAGTTATACTTGGTTTTAACGATTATGTTGTTTGGTTTGAAGGTGTGGGACACTGTGTCATATTTCTCTAAGTGTGATGCAAGGACCACTGGCATACAATTTATGTTAGATGCTTGTTAAAAAAGCAAGCACTTGGGCCCTACCCTACCAGATCAGAAGCAGTACTTGTGGATGCACAATGACTGCTACCTTGAATGCCTGCATCCCACTCTTCCAGCCTCTTATCCTTTGGCCTCGCTGACAGCTTTGGGTGATGCTGGTTGGACAAGGCAGTAGATCAGAAGGAAGCCTTGGTCCACAAAAAAGGAACAGGCATTTTCACAAACAAGAAGACACAATACTGTACTCAGGACTTCAATTTCTCTTCCTCAAATGGGCCTCTTCTTCCCATAAGTCTGATGCTAGAAGTTAACTGCTCCAGTGCTCACATGCAGTTAATACCTCCCTCAATTATAGCACTTAACACATTGTGCTGTGATTATTTGTAGGTGTCTCTCCCACTAGGCTCCACGCTCCTTATGGACAGGAGCCATGTTGAAATGAGCCCGGTGTATAGCAGGCGTGCAGGGTTGTTAGGGGTGGTGGGTCCCCCCATTCTGTAAAAGACAGTGTAATCTCTCTCCGAAAACATTAACCTGGTCTTGCTTCAGTGAACCACTTATAATTTCTCATTGAGTGTAGAAACTGCTCCATTGGCCAATGTGTAAAGCCCACTCTTAAGACAGATGAAATCAATTAATGGCTAGAAGAAAACAGCAAGTCCACAGCCTTATAAACTCTTCCGGTATCAACCCAGCCTAGACTAACAAACAGGCTTGATTTGCTCGTGGGCGACAAGGGTTTATGGCAACATTCTCCAGCCTCCATCAAGCAAGGAAAGTCAAGAGCAGAGGTGTTAAATCAATCAACCCATTTCACAGTGGCTCAGGTAGTAATGTTTCTATAAAGTTAAGCCCATTCCCTGTCCCAATGACAGATATGTCAACTCATCTTTTTGCCCGACAACATTGCTCAGGAGTAAAAGTTGCATCTTCAAGCTGGGCACCCACCGAGTGTTTCTCCCACTCTTCTCTCCACAGTTGTGGCTGTTCTTGTTTCACATTTCAGACATTGGAGGCCTCAGAGTGCCCTCTCCCAGACTATTCACTGGGGCTTGTCAACCTCAAGATGCCCTTTCTTGTCTTGGCAAACACATCTTTTAACCAACATTCTTCTTTGGGATTTTGCCCTTCCTCTTTTGAAATCAGCAATTCTAATCCATAAGCTTTATTGAGGCTCTACAAAATGCCATTCACCATGCTGGACATTGTCCAGCTCCATCTTACAGGTGAGGAGCAAGTCAGAGTTAGGCACGGAAACTTGGTAAAGTATATTTAGAATCAAAAAGATCAGCTCTGGTTCACATAGAGGGCTATAAACCTACCTAACCTCTTTCTACAGAACTAAGCAGAGCAGGAAGTGTAAAAGGATTCGGAAAGACAGTTGTGACAAACTGATGAGTGGCAAGACAATAAATGGACAATTGCCAGGTTTTATTAAAAAAAAGGTACAAAGACTGACAGGTAAGATGCACTTTCTAAGATCAAGGGCCCAATCTGTTCAAAAAGTGAGACCATCCCAGACAAATCCAGATGTATGGTCACGGTTTTGAAATGATTGAGTTAGAGACATTTAAGACTCTGCAGCCATACAATGCAGTATTTACAACTGTGACCCTATGAGGAATCAGATAATGAACTGTGTTTAATACTTTTTCAGAGTTCTTAATTGTACTAAGAATTACTTATCACATTGGTTATCCTAAGAATGAAACTTGAAGAGTTACATGTAACATACAAATAATCCAGATGTGACCCAGATCCAAGCTATCCGGGTGCATCAGAAGTACTAAGGGATACAAAAGTTCCAAACTATCTGTCAGCTTGGCTAGATCATGATTCCCTTATGTGTTGTAAATGCTGTCACTTTGATGTAATAAGATGGATTAGAGGCAGTTATATTGAGGATGAGGAGGTCTACAAGATTACGTAGTGTTTTATGCCAATCTCTTTTGAGATATAAAAGAGAGAAGCGAGCAGAGAGTCCGGGGGACCTCATACCACCAAGAAAGCAGCACCAGGAGCAGAGAGTGTCCTTTGGACCCAGGGTCCCTGCAGCTGACACCCCGAATTTGGACTTCTAGCCTACTAGACTGAGAGAAAAATAAATTTCTCTTTGTTAAAGCCATCCACTTGTGCTATTTCTGTTATAGCAGCACTAGATGACTAAGACACATACTACAACCACCCATCTGTCAGCTTGTTTTATTGTGGTGGCTTTCTGGAAGCCATGCCACTGGTATATCAAATACCAGCCAGATTACCCATGGCAAGGCAGACAGGTTTCAGCAGAACTTCCAGACTAGGAAGAAAGGCATGGTAATCTTCCAGTGAACACCCTATGGATCACAACTGAGTATTATTCAATATAGTGCTAGAAGATGAGCCCCCTAGGTTGGAAGGCACTTAAAATACACAGTGGCCACAACCAGGGACTGGAGCATACCAATGATTGTGAAGATGGCCCAGAATTGGGCAGTGTTTTGTTATACACAGGGTTACCAGGAGTCAGCGCTAACTTGACGGCAACTATATACTAGGTACTGTGAGGAATGTTGCAAATAGAGTGGTAAGTAAAACATGATGCTGTTAGAATGCAGACAGCAGGGCTATTTGACCTAGTTTGAGGTCTGTGAAGGTTATCCAAGCAAATGAAGTTTGGGCTGAGTTCTTAAGCATAGGTAGGCATAAAAAGGCAAAAAAGTGAGGGAAAGACATTCTAGGCAAGGGGAACTGCATATGCAAAGGCTTCAGCACTGGAAGATACTTAATATATTCCAGTAATAGAAATGCCAATTTGTGAGGTGGTTCATCATCAGAGGGGACAACAAGGCCATATCATGGACCAACTTGTCCATGTTAAGGATTTTCTCTCTAGCCTAATTGAAGGATTTTAAGTAAGAGAATGATGTAGTTAGCTTTGCATTTTAACATATTCTATATTCTACCAGCTGGAGCTTGGAATTCATTTTTTTAGAAATAACTTAGTAAATGGCAGTTCTGTGAAGCCAGAATAATGCTATTAGCACAATGTATCCAGCTAAACAAGCCTATTGAAAAGGTGGCCTTGGTTGCCAACCACCATTTATAACAACTTGGTTTCTATAAGAAAATGCATTCCAACTTCCAGACAACCTAATTACAAATGACATTTTTGGGGGACAGCCTATAATCTACTCCGATTTGTGAAAAGCCTCCAACGTTTCCCTGTATCAAAGGTTGTTAAGAAAGGTGAGTAACAGACTTCTGAGTTTAAGATGGCAGAATAAAGATCCTTCTGCTTTCAGAAACTACCACTCCATAAAAAGAAAATGCAAGTGCTAGGCTAAAACTAGGAAGACTATATCATGTTGAACAGTAACTATAAGGGGAGGCTGGAGCGTGCAGCGGAGAATAAGGGTGGGGTCACATGCTGAGAGAATACATCGGTGGCTGAAAATCTCAGCAGTTAACAGGACAGTCCACCAACATTGGTAGTGTTCCCAAAGAGGCAAAAGCCAATGAGTCCTTCGATGTCAGAGACGTAGGGCAATCCCTGGACCCAATTTCACACCACAGAGAGGCAAGGAAGGAATGATGGAATAAAGAACCAAGGAGCCAGTCTATTAGTACATCAGGGTAGAAGAGACAGACTCTTATGATGTTGATCTTTGCTGGCTAACATAACTAATGTATACACCCAACACTTTGTACCATACATAATTTCTCTGTGAATTAAGGAGAATTCCTGCTGGCTTAGAACATGACTCTACCCCTCTTCCAGTTAAACCTCCTACAAATAGTTAATGGAGGCAGAACTCACTCAACTTTTAGTCAAAGATGGGTACTGATACCTATAAAAAAAGGAACCAGTACAGGTTCTACACAAGATGAGGAAAGGGATGGGGAAAAGATAAGTAAAAAAACACTTTCTAGAAAATATTGCCACAGATAAAATAAAAATTGAGACTAAATTTATCACCACTGAATTCTAACGAAAATTCAGAAATTACCTCTTTATGCCAAAAACTCAACACAGAGGAAGATCAAGTAGGAGATGAAGCATGAGGTTGCTTAACTAACTCAGGAATGAAATAGAGAACAGCAAAACAGCCATCACAGAAATGAAGGAACCACATTAGAAGCAAGACAAAGAAGAATAGGTACTCCTAAAAACATTAAGGAGCATGAATAACGAGGAAATGGAAATCAAACAAACATTAAAAAGCATTAGAGATAAAATAATAAGTATAGAAGGCAAAGGAAATCCAACATACAATGGTGGCCCCAAAGAGGAGACCTGAAGAAATAGAGGGAAAAAAAAAAAAATTTCAGAGCTAGCATAGTGTGTTCTACGAAAGGATTATTCAAGATACTCAAAGTTATAACACTGTAAATTTAATAGATTTAAAATCTAAACAAAGAATACTTTAGGGGTACAAGCACTATATAAGAAAAAGAAAACAATATCTTCCCCAGCAACATTAAATGCTAAAAGAGACAGTAGATTAATACCTATAAAATTTCAGAGGGAGTTTGACCCTCAAGTTTTATAACCAGCCAAATTGTCATTCACATATAAATGCAAGGCATGGATATTATTGGACATGTAACAATCCCAGAAGCACAGCTTCCTACTAACATTTCTTGTTACATGGATTCAGTGGTCTCTGCCTAGCCTTTTTGCTGTAGCTTCTCCATTCAACCTGGGGACTAAAAATCCCAATCTTGAGATTATGACTACAGAAATAGTAGAAATGTGTAAATTACCCAACAGACTGCCACTATGGCCAGTATTAAAAACTAGTTATTCTAAAAAATTGTCCTGTAACAATTCCCTATATGCTGGAATATGACCACAAATGTGCTTTAAAATGAATAATAAAACTAGTGTAAGTAAGGAAAATCCCTTAGGGACAAAAGTAAAATGGGAGCCCAGAACAGAGTGGTAAGTGAATAAAAAGCAGTGCTTGACGTAGGGGAATTAGAACTGAGGCTCCACCCCCAATAAAGCTTAGGTACTTGAAAAGGTATACTCTCAGTGAACAGCTGAATAGGAAAAAATTGTTCAACACATTTAATGAACAGCTGAATAGGAAAAAATTGTTCAACACATTCAAAGAAATAAAAGATGGGATAATGGAACAAGAATGCACCAAATGTGATGAGGCATATTTTACAAAAGAAATACAATTTAATACTTTAGATATGAAATTAGAAATTCAGTGGACATGGTATGTAGGAAATGAGATACACTTCAGAAGAGAATTAGTAGCTTAGAAGATAGAAGTTAATAAACTAGGCAAAATGTATGCAGGAAGACCATAAGAAAAAAGAGAGAGAAGTTGAGAGATATGGGACTAGGATGTTATAATATTAAAAAAACTATGTATATACACACATAAGCATATATATAACGAAATATATATATACGTACATATCATATATATGTTTTTTTTGCTGTAAGGGGAGAATGGGGAAATGCAATATTCAAAGAAATAATGGCTAAGGACTCTCTAGAACTGATAACAATTCTTTTTTTTTAATAACAATTCTTTTTATTAATCCTAAAAAGGAATAATAGAAAGAGGTCTGCACCTAGACTTATAGAAACAGAAACATTCAGAGCACCAAAAAGATCTTCAAAAAAGGCCGTGAAACTATAATAGATAACCATACCGTGGAATGACCAGCCAAAAGCAGCTTTGCACTGGAAGTCAGAAAACAATGAAAAAGCTGCAAAGTTCCACAGAGAGGAGAAAAATAAACCTTGAATCATAGTTGAGAGTGAAGGTCAGATAAAGATATTTTCTGAGAAATAAAAACTGAGAGTTGGCTACCAATAAACTCTCACTACAGAAAAGTTAAAATGTAGTTCAGGAGAAAGGAAATTGATCCACCCATGAAGAAAGAAAATCTTATATTTAAGAAAGAATGATGAGCAAAGAAATCAGTAAACCAAATGGCAAATTCAAGTAAACATTATTTTAAAAAATAATAATGCTCAATTTGGGGTGTGTATATGTGCATAGAAAACAGGATCGAATTAAACCACTGCACAACAATGTCTACTGTGGAGTAGTTAGGTTAGTTGACTTTAAAGTATTCTAAGATCCTTGGGTTTATTCTAAGATCCTTGGGTTGTATGAGAAGTGAGGTACTGATTCTATTTAGACTTCAAAAGAGTTGAGAGCGAATGGAATTCATGAGAATAGATAAAAGAATTGGTTGGAAATTGTAGGACAAATTCAAAATACAAAATAAGATGGAAGATGTAATACTAAGTTTATCATGACCACGATAGAGGTGTGGTCAAATTAAGTTGTTTTTAAAAAATGAAAAACAAATAGAAAAGTTACATGCTAGAAGATGAAAGTGATGGTACAGTTTTTGGATTTTCCCCAATTATCGCACAAAAACTGAAAAGTAAACTAAAATAGTTTAAAAAAACCATGGATGATATCTACCAAACATCTAGGTGACAAAGTATCCCCACAAATTATAAGTGAGGAGGGCCAAACCACAGCTAACCAGGATGGCTACCACTGAGACATATTCCAGTACAATTTCTAGACTTTAAAACGCAAAAAAAAAAAACAACTTTTTTTTAGGGTTCCAGGCAAAAAAGGCTAAGGTACTTGAAAAGGAAAGAAGATCAGATTAGAAAAGGAAAGAAGATCAGATTAGTATCGGACTGACGGCTACAAAACCTGCATGGTGTCAGGTCTTTCCAGGAAGAAGGAGCGGAAAGCAGCAAGGCATTAGATGAACCTCAAAATAAAAAACAACCAGCAGGTACCCACTGGAAAGCTTGAAAATTCGAGAACAGTAGCAGAAACTGGGAGTCATCTCACACACTCCAATAGTGGGTGAGTACAAGGGATCAGCAGTAAGGTATGAAGGGTCTGGGACAGTCTGGGTCCCATAAACTCTCAACAGTAACCAGCCAAAAGCTCCCTACCTGGAATAAATACTGAGATTAAGAATCAAAATGAACAGCACAGGGACAATACTAACAGGAAATTGAAGGTCTAGATGAAAGCATGGGAGAGAAACAGAGCTAGAAGACATCAGAAAGTAAACCACCATATTTTTGAACATGACCCAAGAACAACAGGAGAGAGCTCTGTGGTGGTAAAAGTTAAATTTTGAATTACATCTCCTTCTAAATGTTCAGGAAAACTAATAAACTAATTTCATATAAGGGAGGACAGAAAATGATTGAAATCAGAACCCATACAAAGTTATTATAAGGAAAAAGAGGAAGAGCATCCCTCCAGACAATTAAAGTATGCTAGAAACCGTGTCTACTAGTCAGATAAAAACCATAACAAACTATTTCAAAAAGTGCTAAAGACATTAAGAAAATGAGACATGAAATAACAAAAATTAGAATAAAAAAAAACAACACAATGAGGTCATAAAACCAGTTGTCATTGAGTCAAATCTGGACTTATGGTGAGCTCATGTGTGTTAGAGTAGAACTGTGCTCCATAAGGTTTTCAGTGGCTGACTTTTCAGGAGTAGATAGCCAGGACTTTCTTCCAAGGTGCCTCTGGGTGGACTCGAACCTCCAACCTTCATTTAGCAGCCAAGCTTGTTAACCATTAGCACCATCCAGGGACTCCAGAATGATGTCATAGAACTCAGGAAATGATTACAAATTAATATATATATATATTTTTAGACTAAACGAAGTAATACTGGAATATATTAATACAACAAACGATGCCTTCTGAAAATGGGTGAAAGAGATATATGGATTCAAGAGAAAGTGAAAATTTTAGGAAACAGCTGAAGATTAGCCTACCTATACTAAACCAAAAACCAAACCAGTTGCCATTGAGTTGATTCCGACCCATTGTGTTGCAGAGTAAGAACCATGCTTCATAGGGATTTTCAAAGCTGTGACCTTTTGGAAGCAGACTGCCAGGACTTTCTTCTGAGGTACTTCTGGGTAGATCTGAATCTCCAACCTTTCAGTTAATAGCACCGAACCATTTGTACCACTCAGGGTCTCCTATACCTATACTACCAAAATAACCAAACCAAATCCATTGCTGTCAAGTTGATTCTGACTCATAGCAACCCTGTAGGACAGAGTGGAACTGCCCCATAGGGCTTCCAAGGAGCGCCTGGTGGATTCAAACTGCCAACCTTTTGGTTAGCAGCCATAGCTCTTAACCACTACACTACCAGGGTTTCCATATCTATATTGAACAAAAAAAACCAAACCTGTTGCCGTCGAGTTGATTCCGACTCATAGTGACCCCATAGGACAGAGTAGAACCATCCTATAGAGTTTCCAAGGAGTGCCTGGTGGAGTCGAACTGCCAACCTTTTGGTTAGCAGTCGTAGCCCTTAACCAGTACACCACCAGGGTTTCCATACCTATATTAGGAGTCCCCAAAAGAGAAATCCAAAGCAAAGGGACAAATACCAAAAAAGTGTAATTCAAGAAGACTTTCCTGAAATAACAACAATAAAAATGACATATTGAAAGAGCACACACCTGCTTGAGAAAATCGACCCAGAATGTCTAACACTGAGACATATTCTATAAAATGTTTAGACTTTAAAAGAAATCTAATTTTTCATGATTCCAGGCAAACTGACAAAGTCACTTTATCAGGGAAACAAAATTAGGCTTTTCAATGCCAGAAGAAAATGGAGTCATGCGTTTATAATACTCAAGTAAAGAAAATATGAGCCAAGAACTTTATAGACAACAAGACTGACTGTCAGGCATAAAGACTGCAGATAGATTGCTATTAAACTGCAAGAGCTTAGAGGTTATTTTTCTCATAGTTCTTCCTGAAGAATCTACTCCAGAATGAGCTTCAGTCAACCAGCATGATTAGGGCTGATGGCAAAAATTAAATAAATATTACACTCATATGGGAAAAGTATAGTATTAAATGGCTATATGTGCCAGCAATGCAGATTTAGTACAACTAGTAAACACGGGGGGAAATAGGGAGATTATCTATTGAAAACATTTACTAGTTCAATGACCAAATGGTAGAGTTACTATTGGTAATTATTGTTATTCTGAGACTGTTAAGTATACAGTGTGAGTGATTATATGATATTCAAGAAGACAATTCAAATTTGTCTCTTTGAGAACCAAGATTCTTGGTGAAGAAGAAAGGCAATGCAGATGTAAGATAGAAGAGGTTAAGTAAAAACCTTGTAGTCCTGAATCTGAATTGGGAGTGTTAGTATGAACTTAAAAGGTATTTTCTCTTGAACTCATATGAAGTGGTCAGAATTAGTAAGGCAAGAATGAACTCTGTTGGATTGAGATTTAGAGGTATTAGAATGAATAGATGGATGGATGATAGATATAGATATGCGTGTATGTGTGGCTTATTATATGTACATATATTTCCAAGCTCTGTCTACTGGTAAGACTCAGAAGCAATGATACCCCCAGTAACAACGAACACAACAACATCCAGATCTTGGTTTCTAAATACCATTCTCTAATATAAAGGAGCCAATAATCTATCCTTAGAGAAGTGGCTGATTCCGGAGCTGGGACACAGAAAATACAACATGAGACTAGAGCAAACCTGTACATTGGAAGAGACTTAAGACGTATCTTCAAAAAAACAAAGCCGGACAAACTAAACTGTGGTGTTTTCAGATGAATATTTGGATAATAAAACTATAAAGAAAAGCTGGAAGTGAAGAAGTCAGGATACTTCTTACTTTTAGGGGGAAGAAAAAGAGTCTGTGACTGAGAGGGGGCCTCTGGAATGGCTAATAAATTTTATTTCTTGACCTTGACGATGCCAAGGGTATTTGTTTCAGAAAACTTTATTAAGTTCTACATTTGTTTTATTTAGTTTTCTGTACTTTGTGCTGTATTTTACAATAAAAAGATTTTTGATTTCTTAAGGTGCATGCTCTTAAAGAGACACATTCCCAATATGAGGATGCAAAGAGATTAGAAGTAGAGAGATGAGAAAATCAGCACAATTGTTTTATAGTGATGGAATGAGATACTATGGGCAAAAACTAGCCAGAGGAGAGATGGCATACTTCTAGTAACATAAGACAAAACAGACCTTAAGGCAAAAAACATAAGACAAAACAGACCTTAAGGCAAAAAACATTATTTAAAAAAAAAAAGGAAACTATATGATGATGAAAGGATCAATGTGCTAGGCAATATAATAATTGTATGTTGCCATGAGTCGGAATTGACTCGATGGCAATGGGTTAGGGTTTGGTTTCAATAAAGTAGCTTAAAATACATGAAAGAAAATGTGACTGTTCAGGAAGGGAAAATTTTCGAAAATTTTCAAATGCAACATCGTAGTGGGAGATTTTACACACATCTCAGTAATTGATAAATCAAGCAGATAAAACATTAATGAGGATTTAGAAGATTTGAATAAAACAAGAAGATCTAGTGGACATACAAAGAATCCAACATTCAGAAATGACAGTGCATAGTCTTTTCACAAGAACACATGGACTACTTATAAACTGACCAAATAAGGACTCAACAAATTTCAAAAAATGAATACAAATATACACCTCTATATACAAATGAATACAAATATACACCTCTATATACATATGTGTATACAGAAAGAAATCAAGAACAAAAATATAAATACACAGATAGCTTTTAAAACTCCAAATAACTACTCCCAGATTAGCAAGGAAACTACCATATTTGTACACAAATAACGTGTCAGCAGTTTGAACCTACCAGCGGCTCCATGGGAGGCAGTCTGTTTCCATAAAGGTTTACAGCCTTAGAAATCCTATGGGGCAGTTCTCTGTCCTGTAGGGTCGCTATGAGTCGGAATCAACTCAACAGCCATGGATTTTCTGTTTGTCAACTGCGCCCTCCCACCGCGAGGTATTTTCGTAAGTGCCCTATGCTAATTTTTTTACACCAACATGTAAAAAAAATTGGCATAGTGGCGCTTCTGAAAATACCTCGGGGAGGGGGTGAGGGCGCAGTTGGCAAACAAACCTAGAAGGAGCGCATTATTTGCATTGAGGTATATTACATTAAAATATACTTGGCTATATAATAAAGTTGCTATAAACTTTTGTGAACAGTGCTCATACAGACACTTGTATATGAATATTCATTGCATCTTTATTTATGATAGCTCCAAACTGGAAGTAACTCAGATGTCCTTGAATGGGTGAAGGGCTAAATAAACAGTAGCACATTTATTGCCTGAAATACTATTGAGCAATAAAAAGGAAGGGATTATTCAGACACATAGTTACCTGGATGAATCTCCAGTGAATTAGGCTGAGTGTAAAAAAAATAACTAAATAAGCCAATACCAAGTTCTATGATTCCATTTATAAGCCAATACCAAGTTTGCATAGTATATGATTCCATTTATATGACGTTCTTGAAATGGCAAATTATAGCAATGGAGAACAGATTAATAGTTGCCAGGGGTTAAGGAGGGAGTGAGGGTGGAGGAAGGTAGATGTGGTTATAAAAGGGCAGCATGATGGATTTTTGTGGAGATGGAAATGTTCTGTGTCTTGACTGTATTAATGTCAATGTCTGGTTGTGATAGTGTAACATGTTACCATTTGGGGAACTGGGAAATTGGATTAAGGATACACGGAATCTTCTGTATTATTTCTTATAACTGCATGTGAATCTACAATTATCTCAATATAAAAATTTAACAAAATATACTAAATTGGGATTTATAATTCTTTATTTTAGAAAAGGCAGAGAATTAGTAAGCTAGTCTTTCAAACTAATAAGTGAGAAAAAACACATTACATCATTAACTTAATTCAAAGAAAGTAAAATAATGGAGAAAATTAACATAAGAATAGAAATGAAACATAAAAAAGATCCACAAAACCAAAAGGGAGAGAGAAGTTACATACAGAGTATTAAGGGAAACAACCGTTATACCTACAGATGTGGCAGAATTTAACAATATAAGAGAAGACCGTGTGCTAGCCTTATCCCAATACATTTGAAAACTTACATAAAATGGACAATGTACAAGAAAAATGATAATTGTACAAGAAAAGTGATAATGAAACACTAAGACTAACTCACAAAGTACCTAAACTGTAAACACTGTTGTGTGCTACCAAGTCGATTCCAACTCATAGTGACCCACCCTATATGACAGAGTTGAACTGCTCCACAGGTTTTCCTAGGTTGCAATATTTACAGGAGTAGATCTCCAGGTCTTACTCCTGCAGAGCCAGCTGGTGGGTTTGAACTGCTGACCTTGTGGTCAGCAAAGAAATCTAAATGTAGTAAACACAAAACAAAAAGGTAGAAATATAGCCAGACAAAAGGAACTAAATTCTCTAGGAAGAGACCCAAGTTATCTGATTAGTTTTTTTTCAATCTAGCTATATGCTATTTAGAGGAGTAACAACCAAGACATAAGATCACAGAAAAGTTGAAGATAAATTAGTAGAAAAAGATCTATCAGGAAACAGGAAACACCACTAAAAAGAAAAGAAAGAAAGCTGGTACGTCACTGGAGGTCAATATCACCATTATATATGGCATATAATCAATTCACCTTGAAGATATAACCAGTTCTAAACTCGGTATGCCACTATTAATATAGTTTAAAAAATGCAAAGCAGAAGTTGTTGGAACTACAGGGAGAAAGTGAAAAAAACACCATCACTGTGGACAAAATTAACATACTTTCTCTCTGTAATTGATATTAGAAAACAAAAATTTTTTTTCTAATTAAAATAGTTGAGATGAGAAGATTTGACCAACACAGTCATTAAGTACTCAACTGGAAAACAGGGGACATTTATAAAATTTGACCATATGGTATTAGGCATAAACCCATTCTCAACACAATCTGTATTACACAGATTACTTTCTATGATTACAAAGTAACAGAAAAACATTAAAAAGATAATTTTATAAAAATTTATGAGAATTTAAATCACTGCTAAATTATTCATGGGTCAAAGAAGAAGTCATAATGAAATGGGAAAATATTTAGAACTGTATGATAATACAAATATTATATGTCAAAATGTGTAGAATGCAGTTAAACCAGTATTTATTTAGAGAGACATTTAAGCAATAAAATGTTTGCTAGTAATGAATGAAAGTTGGAAATTAATGGCCTAAGCATCCCACTTCAAAAAGTTAGAATAAACACAAAGAATGTAGAAAGAAAGAAATCACTAGGGTAAAAGCCAAAATTGAATGGAGTACAAACGCACAATAAAAAAAAGACCGACAAAGTCAAAGGTAGTTGCTAAAATAATTGAAAAATCCTTGCCAGGATTAAGTGGAGAAAAAGAGAGAAGGTAGAAATGAATGATATCATACATGAAAAAGAAGACAATTATAAATGCATCAGTGATTTAAAAGATACGAATGTTGTAGGTTATAATCTTTAGGCTAGTGAATCTGAAAAAAAAATTGAACACATTCTAGAGAAAAATGTACAAACTGACTGAAGAAAAAATAGTAAATCTAAACAGTCCTGTGATTTTTAAAGAAATTTAATCAGTAGTTTAAAAACATTAGGTCCAAATTGTTTAATAGCCAAGTTTTACCAAATATTTAAGAAACAGATAATTCTAATCTTACAGATAACAGAAAAAGTGAATCAATTCCTTGACTTATTTTACATAGTAAATATAAACTTTATACCAAAACTAGATAAGGACAGCACAAGAAAGAACATTTCTCTAAATTATTTCATGAACATACGTTCAGAAACCAAAAACTTACTAGCAAAGAATTGTTAGATTCAGCTATATAAAAAAATAAACACGATGCCTGAGGAATTTAATTCTCAAAATACTACTGTATTATGTAGATAAAATATTAAAATTAATATGAAAATTTACCAAAGTTTCTATATATTAGAAATATTAAAATGTTAATTACAGGTTCTAGCCTGACTGGAATTCTTACTTACTGCAGGTGAAGTATAAATTAGTACAACTGCTTTAGACTTACTGCAGGTGAAGTATAAATTAGTACAACTGCTTTAGAAAATACAAACCATATGGCAGGCTCTACTCAAGCTGAACACCCTGCAGTTCTACTTCTAAGCAAAAATCTAACAAAAATGAGCACATAAGTATATAAAATGTCACACAAAAGAATGTTCATAACAGCCATATCCCCGAACTGGAAACTATAAAAATCTATTGACATTAGGATGTATAAATTATAGTCTATTTCTGCAATGTAAATCTCTGCAGCAAAGAGAATGAACCATTACCACACTCAACATGAATGCATCTCACAAAAACTTAATATAGAACAAAAAAAGAAAAGCTAGACATCAAAGTTTATATACTGTATGATTCCTTAAGTTTGAGAAAGAGGCAAGCTAGTCTATGGTTAAAGCAGTGAGGATACTGATTATAGGAGGTAGTCGAGTTGGGGCGGGGGCTGCTGTTTCTTATGTCATAGTAATGTTTTGATTCTTGATCTGGTTGCTGGTTACATAAACGTATGAGCTTTAAAAAAGTTGTACACTTATGATTTGTGCACTTTCTATATGTTTCACTAAAGAGATTACCCCCTCAAAAGTCAGTTGTATTTGTATACTCTAGCTACAAAGTTATTCAAATAATAAATACAATAACAAAATATAACCTCCTAGAAATAAACACCACTTGTACATGATCCTTCTGAAGGAAATTATAAAATTCTATCGAGGATGACATTAAACATGGCCTAAAAGAATAGAGACTATTATTGGATGCAAACACTCAATATGTTTAGGATGTCAGTTCTTTCTTTTCAAGCTAATCTATAGATTCAATGCAATTACAATCCAAATCCCAATGAAACTTGATAATTATCTAATTTATACAGGAGGCTATCCAAAAAAAGAACATCATGGCCAAAAAAAGAACATCATGGAAATGCCCTCCCAGTAATAAGGAAACTTGGTGGCATGCCAGTTAAGCACTTGGCTGCTAACAGAAAGGCTGGGGGTTCAAATCTATCCAGCATCTCAGCAATGTGCTCCTGTAAAGATGACAGCCTAGAAAACCCTATGAGGCAGTTCTACTCTGTCACATAGGGCCGCTATGAGTCACAATTGACTCCACAGCACACAACAACAGTAACAACATAGCTATAGCAATTAAGAAAGTGTGATATTGGTTACAGAAATAGACAAGTGGAAACAAATAGAGAGCACAGAAACAGATCTATGTACATATGGAACCGTTTTTTAAGCTGGTAGGGAGAAAATCCAATATGTAGTAGGGGGATAACTGATTATCCAAGCAGAAAAATTTATTTGGACCATCTGTCACCTGTGACAGAATCAATTTCTGATGAATTAAGGCATCATATATAAAAGGTAGGAACCCTGGTGGTGCAGTGGTTAAGCACTCAGCTGCTAACTGAAAGGTTGGCAGTTCGAACCACCTCCCCACCTCCCAGCCACTCTGTCGGAGAAAGATGTGACAGGCTGCTTTTGTAAAGACTTACAGCCTTAGAAACTATGGGGCAGTTCTACTCTGTCCTATTGGCTCGCTATGAGCTGGAATCGACTCGACTGCAGTGGGTTTGGTTTGGTTTTATGTACAAGATAAAACCCTTATGTTTTAAGAAAAATAGAAGGATACTTAATGACTGTAGGGTAGAGAAAGATTTCTCAAAGATGATACAAACAGTGCAAACTATAAAGGAACTGTTGATAAGTTTAACTGTTTTAAACTTCTGTTCCTCAAAAGGTACCACAAATTAATTGAAAAGACAAACCACACACTGGGAGAAAATATTTGCAACATACAAAGCCAATAGCAAATAAATACCTAGAATATATAATGCATCTCAGTGAATCAATACGATAGATGCATTCATAAAGAAGGAAAAAATTAACAAAAAAAGACATTTCATAAAAGAAAATATGAATAACCACAAAGACCTAAAAAAAGTAGTCAATTGTATTAAAATCCTAGAAATGGATGATTAAACTGCCTTGAGATATGATTTCACATTCTACAGGTTGAAAAAAGTAAGTAAGTCTAATGTTGCCAAGCATGATGGAACAATGGGGACTCTGATGCACTGCTGGAAGGAGGTATAAATTGGTAAAAACACTTTAGGTAAAATTTGGCATTTTATGGTAAAGCTAAAAAGGGACGCACCTTACATTCTAGCAATTCCATTCTGAAATAGGTCACCTAGATAAACTCTCATGCATGGACATGTAAAAGCTAAAAATTTTAGACATTCCAAATGGTCCATCAGCAACCATGGATAAATAGTGATATCTCCGCACAACAGGATACTATACAGAAGAGAAAATTAGCAAAATATGAGTTTCAAAATAGATGAATCCCAAATATATTGCTGACAAAAAATGCAAATTGAAGTGGAATACATTCACTCTGATTCCATTCACATAAAGGTAAAAAGCAATTCATTTTTTATTATATATTATATATAATACATATAATACAGGGTATATATATGTGTGTGTGTATACAGATATAGATATATTTACAGTTGGATGATTGACACAAAATTCAGAGTAGTATTTGCCTTTAAGGAAAGGTATGAATTAGGAGAGGAAAACAGAGGGGCTTCAAATGTACTGATAATGTTCTGTTTCTTAGCTGTTGGTGATGGTTGTTCTTTTTATTCTTTAAGCTTTATGTATACCACAGCAGAGGAAGAAGGAGAGTCAGAAATCATAGGAGGAAATGGCATGTGTGTGTGATTACCTACATGCCTCCTTTGCCATGAGACCAGAAGAACCAGATGGTGTCCAGCTACCATTACTGAACATTTTGATCAAAGATTTAATAGAAGAATTCTGATCTAAAGGGAGAAAAATGAGGAACAGAATTTCAAATTCTCATGGAATCCAGACTTTCTGGAGCCATTGAGGCTGGATGAATCCCCTGGAACTATTGCCCTGAGATAACCTTTAAACTAAAACTATCCCCTGAAGTCTTTTTTGAACCAAATAATTAATGAATAAAGTATGTCTGCCTTGAGCATTGTGCTCTTTTAGATTTAGAGAATTATCTACACTGGATCAAACTGACAACAGCAACTTGAAAGATTAGGGGTTACTAAGTTTATGTTTGGAGCCCTGGTAGCACAGGGGTTAAGAGCTAAGGCTGCTAACCAAAAGGTCAGCAGTTCAAATCCACCAGTCGCTCCTTGAAACCCTATGAGGCAGTTCTCCTCTGTTCTGTAGGGTCGCTATAAGTCAGAATTGACTCAATGGCAATGGGTTTGGTTTTTTGTTTTTTTAGTTCATGTTAATTGTAGTAGAAAAATTTGGAAAAGGATAGTGAAAATGGTTGCACAACTTGAAGAATGTAATCAATGTACAGGTAGATATTGTTGAAATGGTATATCTTTTGCTATGTATATTTTCACCAAAAATAAAATAAATTACAATAAATTCTCATAGGAGGAAATGGAAATCTCATACCTTGCTGGTAGGAATGTAAAATTATATCACCACATTGGACATCTGCTTGATGATTTCTTAAATAGTTAAACATACACCTACCTTATGATCCAGACATTCCACCTCTAGGTATTCACTAAAGGGAAATGAAAGCATATGCCCATACAAAGATGTTTTCAGGAATGTTCAGTGTTATATAAAGATGTGTATTGGCCCTGAGTTGTTTACTTCTTCATAGCAAGCTGAAAGCTGTTTGTTAGCTCAAAAAGCTCACTGATACCAAACTCAAATTTGTAAACATCCAATTGTTTTTAAACAATAGCCCAAATAAGCAGATTTTAGCCACTTTGCGCCTTCCTGCTTTACATTTGGAAACTGCACCCAACATCTGTTACCTGTAGATAAGATAAAATCCTGTCTTTATACAGACTCCAGGATGTCACTGCCCTTCAGAGCTCTCTGATCCAGAGACCTCCCACCTAGCTGCAGATAGACATCACCTAGAGACATATAAGCTTTCCCTCACTCACTTCTCCTCTTCCTCAGAATTTTTGTATCTTCTTCCCCTTCTGGTGGTTCCCTGTGGCCATTTACCTCCGGAAGACCTCTTGCAGTGGGGTACACCCTCTGCATTCAATTGTCAATGTGCCAGTCCCAATAAATAGCTTGTTGTGCAACACTGAAGGGGAAAGAAAAAACTTTTTGTATATATACCTTATATGCCCCAGTACCTGAAATTAAGAAGTCCTGGTTGTGCAATGGTCAAGCCCTTGGCTGCTAACCAAAAGCTTGGCTGTTTGAACCCACTCAGCAGCTCTGTGGGAAAAAGACCTGGTGATCTGCTTCCATAAAGATTACAGCCAAGAAAACCCTACAGAGAAGTTCTACTCTGTCACATGGGGTCACTGCGAGTTGAAACCAATTCAATGGCGTCCAACAACAACCACCTGGAAATTAAAATAATAATATAATAAACCCTCTCACACAACCCTCAGGTCAAAGAGCAAATCAATATGAAAATTGCAGAACAGCTAGAAAATGACAATTATAAGAACCACTGGGTCACAATTGATGCAGAAAAGGCATCCGATAAAATCCAACACCTTTCCTGATAAAAACCCTCAGCACAATAGGAACAGAAGGGAAATTCCTCCACATAATTAAGGACATATATGCCAAACCAACAGCTAACATTATTCTCGATGGAAAAAGACTGAGAGCCTTTCCCTTGAGAACAGGAGTAAGACAAGGATGCCCACTATCACCACTCTTATTCAGTATTGTACTGGAAGTCCTAGCCAGAGCAATAAGGCAAGACAGATAGGGAAATAAAGGGTATCCAAATTGGAAAGGGAAATAAAGGGTATCCAAATTGGAAAGGAAGAAGTAAAACTATCCCTATTTATAGATAACATAATCCTATCCATAGAAAATCCCAGCAATTCCACAAGAAAGCTACTAGATCTAATAGATTAACACACAAAAACCATTTGGGCTCCTCTACACTACCAAGGAGAACTCCAAAAAGGAAATCAAGAAAATACCATTTACAGTAGCCCCCAAAAGGATAAAATACCCAGGAATAAAGCTAACCCAGGATGTAAAAAGACCTGTACAAAGAAAACTAAAATACTACTGCAGAGGGAATACAACAGAGAGTCCCTGACAGAGCAGGAGAAAAGTGGGGTGCAGATCTCAAATTCTAGTAAAAAGACCAGACTTAATGGTTTGATGATTGAGACTGGAGGGACCCTCGAAGACATGGCCCCTGGACTCTCTGTTAGCCCAAAACTAAAACCATTCCTGAGGCCAACACTTCAGACAAAGATTAGACTGGACTATGGAACATAAAATGATACTTGTGAAGAGTGTGCTTCTTAGCTCAAGTACATACATGAGACTAAACGGGCAGCTCCTGTCCAGAGGCAAGATGAGAAGGCAGAGATGGTCAGGAGCTGGTTGAACATGGGAAATCCAGGGTGGAAAGGAAGAGTGTGCTGTCACAGTATAGGGAGAGCAACTAGGGTCACAAAACAATGTATGTATAAATTTTTGTATGAGAGACTAACTTGAATTGTAAAGTTTCACTTCAAGCACAATTTAAAAAAAAACAAAACACTACTGCAGAAAACTAAAAGAGATCTATATAAATGGAAAAACATTCCATGCTCATGGATAGGAATACTCAACATTGTGAAAATGTCAATACTATCCAAAGCAATCTATAGTTACAATGCATTCCCAATCCAAATTCCAACAACGTTCTTCAAAGAAATAGAAAAGCTAATCACCTATTTTATATGGAAAAGAAAGAGGCTCCAAATAGCCAAAGCAACGGTGAAGAAGTAGAACAAAGTAGGAGGCCTTACACTTCCAAACGTCAAACCTTATGATATAGCCACGGTAATCAAAACAGTCTAGTACTGGCTCACACAGAGTATGACAGACACATAGACCGATGGAACAGAATCAAGAACCCAGAAGTAAATGCAACCATCTATGGGCAGCTGATCTTTGACAAAGGGTCAAAGTTCATTCAATGGGGAAGAAACAGCTTCTTTAACAAATGGTGGTGGTAAAACTGGATATCCATTTGCAGAAAAATGAAACAGGATTCATACCTCACACCATACACAAAAACTAATTCAAAATGCATTGAAGACCTAAATGTTAAAGCTAAAACTATAAAGTTCCTGGAAGACAACATAGGGGCAAAGCTAGGGGACCTGATTTTTGGCATAATAAGTTTATCAAGCACAACTACAAATGCATGAACAACAGAAGATAAACAAGATATGAGGAGCTCACAAATATATTCTATGATATATATATATATCATAGTATTCTAATAAGGAGCCCTGGTGGCGTAGTGGTTAAGAGCTCATCTGCTAACCAAAAGGTCAGCAGTTTGAATCCACCAGCTGCTCCCTGGAGACCCTAGGAGGCAGTTCTACTCTATCCTAAAGGTTTGCAAGTTGGAATCAACTTGACGGCCATGGGTTTTTGTTTGGTTTGGTTTGGTTTGGTGTCTATATGGGGCTCTGGGTGGAGCAAATGGTTTGTGCTCAGTTACTGGTCAGAGATTGGCAGTTTGAATCCACCCACATATGCCATGGAGTGGGGGCCTGGAGGTCTGCTTCCATAGGATCACAGCTATTGAAAGCCCTATGGAGTGCAGTTCTACTCTGATACACGTGGGGTCGCCATGAGTCAGAATCAACTCGACAGCAATGGGTTATATATATGTTATATGTGCGTATTGGTTGTGGTTGGGTTGATTCTGACTCATGGCAACCTCATTTGTGCAGAGTAGAACTGCTCCATGCAGTTTGAAAGGCTGTGACCTTTCGGAGGCGGATCGCCAGGCCTGTCTTCCGAGGCACCTCTGGGTGGATTCAAACTTCCAATCTTTCAGCTAGTGGTCGAGTGTATAACCATTTGCACTAACCAGGGACTCTGGTTGGTTATATATATTTTCCATATATAAACCATATACATATATATGGTGTTGTTAGTTGTCATCGTGTCGATTCTGACTCATAGCAGCCCCATGTGTGCAGAGTGGAACTGCTCCACAGAATTTCCCAGGCTGTGACCTTTCAGAAGCAAATTGCCAGGCCTTCCTTCCAAGGCACTCTGGGTGGGTTTGAACTGTCAACCTTTCGGTTGGTAGTCTAGCGCTTGACCATTTGTGCTACCCAGGGACTCTATATGTATATACAAACCATATATATAGTTTCTAAAGAGCCCTGGTGGTACAATCAAAGGGTTGGCAATTCGAACCCACCCAACAGCTCTGCAGGAGGAAAATCTGGTGATCTGCTTCCGTGAAGATTACAGCCAAGAAAAGCCCCATGGGTCTGGTCTACTCTGTCGCATCAAGTTGCTGTGAGTCAGAATTGAATCAACAGCACTTGTTATGGATTGAATTGTATCCCCAAAAAATACGTGTTGTAAATCCTAGCCTCTATGCCTGTGGTTATAATCCCATTTGGGAATGGGCTGTCTTTGTTACAAGAATGAGGCAGGATTAGTGTAGGGTGTGTCTTGAGTCAATCTCTTTTGAGATATAAAACAGATTAAACAAGCAAGCAGAGGAGAGATGAGGCAAGACTGATGCCAAGCCACATGGACATCTCCAAGGAACTAGGAAACAGAAGCGAAAGAGACAAGAACCTTCTCCTAGAGCTGACAGAGAAAGTCTTCTCCTAGAGCCTGAATTTGGACTTCCAGCCTCCTAAACTGTAAGAAAATAAATTTCTGTTTTTAAAGCCAAAAAAAAAAAAAAAGATAAACAAGATAACTGGGACCTCCTAAAAATTAATACTTAACGCTCATCAAAAGACTTTACCAAAAGAGTCGAAAGAGAACCTACAGACTGGGACAAAATCTTTGTCAAGGACATACCTGATGAGGTTCTCTATGTATTTTAGAGATTGAACCCTTAACTACTTAACAACAAAAAGACAATCTAATCAAAAAATGGGCAAAGGACACGAACAGACACTTCACCAAAGAGGACATTCAAGCGGCTAAACACATGAATAGATGCTCATGATCATTAGCTATCAGAGAGATACAAATCAAAACTACAATGAGTTTCCATCTCTTCCCTGCAAAAGTGGCACCTACCAGAGGAAGAGCCAAGATGGTGACTTAGATACACCATGTCATTCCTCTACAGCAAAGACCCGAGAAACCAAGTAAAACAGATATAGATGACAATCCTGGAACCCTGAGCATCAAATTAAAGGATAAAGAATTAGATCAAACACTGATGGGAAAAAGAAACTGAACAAAAACAGCAAATGAGGAGAGATATAGAGTGCAGGTGCCCTTCCAGCTGGCCCAGCACAGCATAACCATCTTGAGACAAAGCCAGCAGAGAGCCTAGGAGAGGAGCACAGGGAGGTAACTTCATGGAATTCCCAATAGGAGACAAAGAAGCTGTGTAAAAATAACCCAGAGTGAAGATGAGCAGGACATGAACCAGAGCTAAGGAGGGAAAAGTAAACAAAGGAGGGCGAGAGCTTCAGGGATCCTGGCACCCACAGAGTGGGGAGGGAACCAGGATCCAGAGACAGAGTGACTCACTAGCAGCTGTCCCAAACCATTAGGGTGGGTGGCACACATGGAATAATAGATTCATACAGCATCAGCAAGAGGTCCCAAACCCAAAGGGACTCTAGCAGCTACCCCCTTTTCACAGTTGGTCAGTGTCGGATCCCGATTGCTGGCTGTTCCCAATGGGAAGGACCCAGGCACCCTTGCCTGGTGACCAAAGGAGCACACTCCCCCTCCCCCCACCCTCCTGGTGACTAGCAGCATGAACCCCCCATCCCTGCCATCCTGACCACTGGGGACCATAGTATGACCTCTCCCTTTCCCCCAGTCCCATCTGCCATTCCTCCCAGCTCACCCAGCCAGCAGTGGAGGGTGAGTGTTCTCCAGCCATCCCCTCCTGCCCCTCGCCTGCCGGCCCACCAAGAGGGTGGAGGTAACACCTCCACACTCCCTAGCCACCTTCCCCCCCTTACCCAGCGACCTGCCAGGTGGGTGGAGAGAGCACCACCATGCTCCCAGACTGCTTGTCCATCCCACTCCCTACCTACCAACTTGCTGAGTGGGTGGAAAGAGTTCCTCTGCACTTTCTGGCCACCTGCCCTGCACCTCGTTTGCTGACCTGCTGAGAAGCCAGAGACAGCACCTCTGTGCTTCCCAGCCACCCACCCCGAAATTCATCTGCTGCCAGCCCACCTGTGAGATCTCCCACAACCCTGGACCAACTACAGATGGTGGCCAGTGCCTGACTAGCATACCGTCAGCCATCTCACATGCACAATGAACAGTGACATAGGCTTGCCCAGTCAACCACTGCCCTGCCCACCTGGAGACAGGTAGTGAATGCTCTCATGCCACCAGACGATTGATCAGCGCAGCACAGCTGACCTGTTCACACTGATATATCAAAACAAAACAAAACAGAAAAATCATAAATAACACCTTAATGCCTTGGAGACAACAGACACTATCAAATCATATAAAAAAATAGGACAAGATGGCTAAAGCAAGTGACTAAAATAAGGGAGCAGAAAACCTTCATGAGAAAGAAATCATAATGGGACTACCTGATAAGGAATTCAAAAGACTTATATATAGGCTCCTCAAAAACAGCAAGGAAAACACAGATAAAACCAAGGAAAATACAGACAAAATCCTAGCAGAATTCAGGAAAACAATACAAAAACAAAATTACAAAATAGACAATTAGAAACCACACAAAAACAGAACTAGAAATCTAGAAGATTAACAATAAAATATCAGAAATAGATAACTCAATGGAAGGCAGAGAAGTAGAACTGAAAAAATGGATGACAGAATCAGCGAAATACAGGACATCCCTTGATACTAATTTGTTTGAGGAACCATACTGGAAAAAAGAATAAAGAAAAATGAAAAAAGCCTAAGAGTTATATGGGACACTGTGAAGAGGAAAAATTTACACATGATGGGAATTACAAAACAGGAAGAGACCAAAAAAAAAAAAAAAAAAAAAAAGCCCAGAATTTTTAAAGATTTGCTGGCAGAAAATTTCCCTAACATCATGAAAGGTGAGAAGGCCAGAAGAAAGTCACCAAGACATATCATAATCAAACTTTCCAAAACCAAAGACAAAGAATTCTGAGAGCAACTTGGGAAAAATGAAATATCACAAGTGAGCACCAATAAGACTAAGCTCTGATTTCTCAGCAGAAACCATGCAGGCAAGAAGGCAATGGGTTGACATATATAAAACCCTGAAAGAAAAGAATTGCCAACCAAGAAACATATGCCCAGCAAAACTGTCTCTCAGATATGATGGTGGGAACTAGGACATTCCAAGATAAACAAAAATTAAGGGATTTAGTAAAAACCAGACCAACCTTAAAAGTAATATTAAAGGAAGTCTTTCATACGAAGAACCAATGACATCAGACAACAACCTGAGATTAAGACACACAATGGCATCACCCAGGTATCAACCCTCATAAGGAATTCTCAAAAGTAAAATAAAGCTATAAGACTGAAAACTGGGAACAAGAGATGTCAATCTGTAAATGACAACAACTTCAAAACAAAAAGGAGGAATAAATGATGTAGTTATAGAACTTCCATATGGAGAAGAAGTTAAGGTGATATCAAGAAATAACAGACTGTTTTAAACTTACGAAGATGAAGGTAAACTTCAGAGTAACCACAAAGAAAATTAATAAATCTGTTCACCAAAATAAAGAAGAAAACCATAAAGACTCAGTAAACACAAAATCAACAACAACAAAGGCAATGAAAAGAAAATCCATAAACAAGAACTCAGCACAGAAAATTAAGCAGAACAAATAAACTGTCAACACTACAAAAAAAGCATAACAAAATGATAGCAGTAAATTCATACTTATCAATAATCACACTAAATGTAAATGGTTTAAATGCATCAGTCAAGAGACAGAGTGGCAGTATTGATTAAAAAAAAAAAAAGATCCATCAATGTGTTACCTACAAGAGACACACCTTAGACACAAAGATATAAATAGTTTAAAAATCAAAGATGGAAAATAGTATATCATGCAAATAATAACCAAAAAAGAGCAGGAGTGGCAATATTAATTTCTGATAAAACAGACAGTCAAAATCCATCGTGAGAGTCAAGGAAGGGCACTATGTAATGATTAAAGGGTGAATCCACCAAGAGGACATAACCATAATAAATATTTATACACCCAATGACAGAGCTCCAAAATACATAAAACAAACTCTAACAGTATTGAAAATAGACAGTTCCACAATAATAGCAGGAGACTTTAACACACCACTTTCAATGAAGGACAGAACAACTAGAAAGAAACTCAACAAAGATACAGGAGGTCTAAATAACACAATCAACCAACTTGACCTCCTAGACATATACAGAACACTACACCAAACAGCAGCACATTCTTCTCCAATGCACATGGGTCATTCTCCAGAATAGACCCTATTTTAGGCCAAAGCAAGCCTCAGTAAATTAAAAAACACTGAAATACTACAAAGCATCTTCTGTGATCACAACACTATAAAATTAGAAATGAATAACAGGAAGAACAAGAAAAAAAAATCAAATACATGGAAACTGAATAGCACCTTTCTTAAAAACCGTTGGGTAATGGAAGAAATTTAAAATGAAAATAAAAAGTTCCTAGAATCAAATAAGAATTAAAACAAAACGTACCACAGTCTTTGGGACACAGAAAAAGCACTGCTCAGAGGAGAATTTATAGAAATAAATGTGCACATCAAAAAAGATAAAATGACCAACATCATGGTGAGTAGTGTCTGGGGTCTTAAAAGCCTGTGAGCGGCCATCTAAGATACTCCACTGGTCTCATCTCTTCGGGAGCAAGTGAGAATGAAGA
>NW_004443944.1:21545872-21559186 GCF_000243295.1 Trichechus manatus latirostris
TGGGGTTGTTAACCAATGTCATAAAACAGCATGTGTGTTACTGTTACATGAGAAACTATCTGTTCTGTAAGCCTTCACCTGAAGTACAATAAAATATTAAAAAAAAAAAAAAAAAAATGACCAACATCAACAGCTTAACCCTACAACTTGATCAAAAAGAAAAAGAGCAACAAAAGAAACCCACAGTCACCAGAAGAAAGGAAATAATGAAGATTAGAGCAGAAATAAATGAAACAGAAAACAGAAAGAATCAACAAGACTAGAAATTGGTTCTTTGAGAGGATCAATAGAATTGACAAACCACTAGCCAAACTGACAAAGGAAAAGAACAAGAAGATGCAAATAACCAAAATAAGAAAAGAGATGGGTGACATTACAATAGAGCCAACTGAGATAAAAAGGATCATAACAATATTATGAAAAACGGTACTCCAACAAATTTAAAACCTAGAAGAATTGGACAAATTTTTGAAGCATACTACCCACCTAAACTAACACAAACTGAGGTAGAAAATTTTAACAGACCCATAACAAAGGAAGAAACTGAGTAAGTCATTAAAAAAAAACTCCCAACAAAAAAAAAGCCCTAGCCGAAACCCCAAGAGTATGGCCCCCAGACACCCTTTTAGCTCAGTAATGAAGTCACTCCTGAGGTTCACCCTTCAGCCAGACATTAGACAGGCCCATAAAGTAAAATGAGACTAAAGGGGCACATCAGCCCAGGGGCAAGGACTAGAAAGCAGGAGGGGACAGGAAAGCTGGTAACAGAGAACCCAAGGTCGAGAAGGGAGAGTGTTGATGTGTCGTGAGGTTGGTAACCAATGTCACAAAACAATATGTGTACTAATTGTTTAATGAGAAGCTAGTTTGTTCTGTAAACCTTCATCTAGAGTACAATTTAAAAAAAAAATGCCCTAGCCAAGATGGCTTCACTGGAGAATTCTATCAAACTTTCAGAGAAGAGTTTAAACCAATTCTACTCAAGATATTCTAGAACATAGATAAGGAAGGAATACTCCCAAATTCATCCTATGAAGCCAGGATAACCCTAATACCAAAACCAGGCAAAGACACCACTAAAAAAGAAAATTACAGACCAATATCCCTCATGAATGTAGACACAAAAATTCTCGGCAAAATTTTAGCCAACAGAATTCAACAGCATATTAAAAAAATAATACATCATGATCAAGTGGGATTCATACCAGGAATGCAAGGATGATTCAACATTAAAAAAATGTATCAACGTAATTCACCACATAAGTAAAACAAAGGAAAAGAATCACATGATCATCTCAATCGATGCAGAAAAGGCATTTGATGAAATCCAACACCCTTTCCTGATAAAAACTCTCAACAAAACAAGAATAGAAGGAAATTCTTCAACAAAATTAAGGGCATATATACAAAACCAACAGCCAACATCATTCTCAATGGAGAGAGATTGAAAACATTCCCCCTGAGAATGAGACAAGGATGCCCACTATCACCACTTTTATTCAGTATTGTACTAGAAGTCCCAGTAAGAGCAATAAGGCAAGAAATGGAAATAAAGGGCATCCAAATTGGTAAGGAAGAAACATAGCTATCCCTATTCACAGACAACATGATCCTATACATAGAAAATCCCAGAGACTCCACAAGAAAGTTAATGGAACTAATAGAGGGTTCATCAAAATAGCAGGGTACAAGATCAACATACAAAAATCAGTTGGATTCCTCTACACGAACAAAGAGAACTCTGAAAAAGAAATCAGGAAAACAATACCATTTACAATAGCCCCCAAAGGGATAAAATACTTAGTAATAAATCTAACTATAGACATAAAAGACTTATACAAAGAAAACTACAAAACACTACTGCAAGAAACCAAAAGAGACGTGCATAAATGGAAAAACATTCAAGATTTAACACTGTGAAATGTCAATACTATCCAAAGTGATCTATAAATATCATGCAATCCAGACCAACAACATTCTTTAATGCAATGGAAAAACTAATCTGCAACTTTATATGGAAAGGAAAGAGGCCCCGGAAAGCTAGAATGTATTGAAGAAAGAACTAGGAGACTTCACACTTCCCAATCTTAGAACCTACTATACAGCCATGGCAGTCAAAATAGCCTGGTATTGGTACAGTGACAGACACATAGACCAGTGGAACAGAATGGAGAACCCAGAAGTAAATCCATCCATCTATGAACAGTTAATCTTCAACAAAGGGTCGAAGACCATTAAAGGGGGAAGAGATAGTTTCTCTAACAAATGGTGCTGACAAATCTGAGTATCCATTTACAGAAAAATGAAACAGCACCCATACCTCATGCCATACACAAAATCTAACACAAAATGGATCAAAGACCTAAGTGTTAAACCTAAAATTATAAAGTTCACACAAGAAAACATAGGGACAAAGCAAGGGTCCTTTATGGCATAAGTAGACTATCAAACTTAACTAAAAATACACAAACAGCAGAAGATAAACTAGATAACTGGGACTTCCTAAAAATTAAATATTTATGCTCATCAGAAGATTTCACCAAGAGTAAAAAGAGAACCTACAGACTGGGAAAAAAATTTTTGGCAATAGCATATCTGACAAAGGTCTACTCTCTAAAATTTATAGAAAACTTCAACACCTCAGTAACAAAAAGACAAACAATCCAATAAAAAAAAATGAGCAAAAGACATGAACAGACACTTCACCAAAAAGACATTCAGGCAGCTAACAAACACATGAAGAGATGCTTGCAATTATTAGCCATTACAGAGATGCAAATCAAAAATACAATGAGATACCATCTCACTCCAGCAATAATGGCACTGATCCAAAAAAAAAAAAAAAAAAAACCCCATAAAATAATGTTGGCGAGGTTGTGGGGAGACTAGAACTCTTATACACTGCTGGTGGGAATGTAAAATGGTACAACCACTATGGAAAATGGTATGGCGCTTCCTCAAAAACGTAGACATAGAAATACCTTATGATCCAGAAATCCCACTCTTAGGTATATATTATAGAGATATAAGAGCAGTGACACAAATAGACATATGCATACCTATGTTCATTGCAGCATTATTCACAATAGCAAAAAGATGGAAATAACTTAAGTGCCCATCAACGGATGAATGGACAAATTGTGGTACATACATACAATGGAATACTACACAACTATAAATAATAATGATGAGACTGTGAAACAGAACATGGATGAATCTGGAGGGCATTATACTGAATGAAATAAGGCAATCACAAAAGGACAAATATTGTATGGTCTCACTTTTATAAAAAGTCAAGAATAGGTATACACACAGAAAGCAATGTTCTTTGATGGTTACAGGGATGGGAGGAGGAGGAAAGAGGAATCATTTTCTAGATAGTAGACACTTATTTTTTGATGATGGGAAAGGCAATACCCAATATTGGTGAAGTCTGAACAACTTGTTCAAGGTAAATGAAAACACTAAGAAGTAAACAAGAATAAGGGACAATTTTGGTAAAGCTATAACAATTTTACAACAATAATAATTTTGCAACAGTAATAACAACCAAAAAAATATATGTGCAGTTACATAGGTAGATATGTATGAATAAATGTATATAGGAAAGGAGCCCTGGTTGCACAGTGGTTAATATATATCCATTTTCAGAAATGAATATCAATTTGCAGAAAAATGAAACAAGACCCGTACCTCACACCAAACACAAAATCTAACACAAAATGGATCAAAGACCTAAATGTTAAACCTAAGTCTATAAAGTTCATGCCAGAAAACATACGGACAAAGCAAGGTCCTAATTTATGGCATAAATAAACTATCAACCGTAATTAAAAGTGTCTGTGCATGTCCTTTGCTCACTTTTTTATTGGATTGCCTTTTTGTTATTGAGGTGTTGAAGTTTTCTATAAATTTTAGAGATTAGACTTTAGTCAGTGTTAGTTATTAGTGTATACAGGAAGACACGTGAGTATATGGGTGTGCATGTACAGGTGTATCTGTAGGCATGTGGATATACATGTTTCTGTGTGGTACATATATATTCATATATATAATAAACCACATGGGGGCATAGTTATGTATACTTCCTAGATATAACCAAACACCTTGCAGGATTGGTTTATTGGGTTTAAAGGCTTGGGACCATAGTTTCATGGAATAGCTTGATCAATTGGCATAACATAGTTCATAAAGATAATATTCTACCTTCTACTTTGGTTAATAGTGTCTGGGGTCTTAAAAACTTGTGAGTGGCCATCTAAGATACAACTATTGGTCTCTACTCATCTGGAAGAAAAGAGAATGAAGGAAACCAAAGACTCAAAGAAGAAACTAGTCCACAGGACTAACAGCCTACATGAACCACAGCCCCACCTAGCTGGAGACAAGAAGAACTAGATGTTGCCTGGCTGCCACTACCAACCGTTCTGACCAGGAACACAATAGAAGGTCCCAGATAGAAAGGGAGAAAAATGCAGAACAAAACTCAAATTCCCAAAAAAGGCCAGACTTACTGGACCAATGGAGACTAGAGGAACCCCCAAGACTATCGTCCTACGATACCCTTTGAACTTGGAACTGAAGCCACTCCCAGTGGTCACCTTTCATCCAAATAGTAGATTGGCTTATAAAATAAACAATAGTACAGTGCTCCCTTAAATGATCAACTATATGAGACCAAATGGTCAACATTTACCCTAAAACAAAGTTGAGAAACTAAGGAGGGGCAGGGAAGCTCGATCGACAGAAACAGAACAAACAAAATGGAAATAATGAAAATGTTGACATCTTGTGAAAAATGTAACCAATGTCATGGAACAATTTGTATCAAAATTCTTAAATGGGAACCTAGTTTTACTGTGTAAACTTTCATCTAAAACACACTAAAATATTATTAAAAAAAGAAGAAACACCAATGGGATGCTTCTAACACAGTAGATTCATGGACTTATTTTGTCCTCTTTCATGTTTATTAATATCTGTGAATTTAGGAGCTAACTCAAGAAATTAGAAAATTTTCAACAAAATAAACCTAAGGAAGTAGAAGAGAGAAAACACATCCAGAGATTCATAAAATGAGGAAAATAAATGGCTCGGTTAAGGGGGTTAGGGAGTAGTTGGCACAATGATTTTGTATCTAGAAAACACAAGAGAATAAATGGAGAACACCAGAAAAACACAATAACATCAACAAAAATCATCACAACAATTAAAACAATGAGGAAGGTTTAAATATGCTGATACATCCAGAAGAGTCCTCATTTTGCTAAATAAAAAAAGCAAAATGTATCACAAGGTATGCAGTCAACTTCCATTTATGTTTAAATGAATGAATGAGTAAAAATCTGTCATTTTCTTAACCAATTAAACATATACTACCATATGACGCAGCACACTAACTCCTGGATTTTTATCTTAGAGTAACGTTCACACAAAAATCTGTACACTCACGTTTATAGTAGCTCTATTCATAATCACCCAAAACTGGCTGCCTTCAACAAGTAAACAAACCCTGGTATATCCATACACTGGAATACTACTCAGCAATAAAAAGGAACAAAAAATCTCAAAAACATTATGCTAAGTAAAAGAAGACAGCCTCAAAAGGTTACATCTTGTTATGATTCCATTCATGTGGCATTGCTGAAAAGACAAAACTCTAGTGATGGAGAAGAGATCCGTGGTTGTCAGGGTTTATGGGGAGGAGGGAGGCTGTGACCAGAAAGGGATAGTACAAGGGATTTTTTTGGGAGTGATGAAACTGTTCTGTATCCTGATAGTGGTAGTGTTTACAAGAAATCTATGTTTTAAAATTCATAGAACTGTAACCCCTTTCCAAAATAAATGGTAATATACACACTGTACAAAATTATATTTTAATCAAAATGTAAGTTAAATAATGGAGGTTATCATGGGATGGGGTGGTGCTTTTCTGTTCTTGGTAGGAACTTGGCTTAGATTTAGAAAATGAGAGGCAGGTCTTCAAAGGCACTGGGTGTGGCTTCCGGACAGAAATAGGCCTCCCCAAGACGTTGGTCTCAAAAAGTCTGTTGCCATTTACTGCCTATTTGTGTACAAAATCATGGCAGTAACAATCAAGTTGGGTATATTCCATCCTAATATCCAGATCCGTTTATCAAGTCCCCAGTTAACCACCCTAGGAGTAATAATGTCAGATTATTGACAGAGAACTAATACATTTCACTCTTTAACTTGTTCGCCACAGGTATTGTCAACAAAATTACAAGTAGTAATGAGTTCTTTATACAAAGGAATTGATCTAAAAAAAAAAAAAACACTTTCTCTACTCTGAATAAGACTGAAGACTGTCCTGGCGCCACTCAAGTTTCTCTTCCTCTTGAGTGTTCAAAGTGGGCCTCCCCTTGACTTCTGCTGTTCTTGTCTCATGCTGCTAGGATGATTCTGCTATATCAGGACCTTTATTATTGTTTGCAGAACAGACAGGGTCTTTGTGCTTTCGTTCAAGGAATATTTTAAATTCTGAGATTTTACAAAAAAAACTCTAGCTAAGGAATGTGGCTTCCCTCTAATTCATTCTGCAAAATGAATAGAAGAAAATGGCTCTTCTATCTACTTGTTGGATCCCATAGCTGTATTACTTGCAGTCTGAGTAATTTGTCTTTATTTTCTCACCAGTTACCCCTCAGTTCTGCCCCTTTGCCTTGACTTCTTGCCCAAGAAACTAATGAGAAAGGTTTTTTTTTGTTTTTTTGTTTACTCTCTCCTTTTGGGCTGCAAAAAGTAACTTCCTTTTGGGGTCTAAGTTGAAGACTGATGCTCCCATTAGACGTCATGGCACTTCCTGTATGACCGTCAAGCACCCTCTTCCTCCACTATGTGCAGCTCTGTGCTGGGAGCTTCTTTTTAACCACTTCATAGGATGTGAATTCACACATTTCATAGGTGAAACTGCAGATGAATTTTAACACAAGTCCAAGGAATACATTTCAAAAGAAACAATCCAGATTATTCAAGAGAATGCAGGCTACGAGTTATTGTTCCTAGGCAGGAAAGAGCCCCAAGAATGTACCTTATCGCAAACTCATTACCACTGTTGTGGCCGTCCAAGTCAATTCTTCCAGGGCATTTTCAAGGGGGATGAGTATTGAGAACAGACAATGTGACCCTGGACTTATGCAAAATGACGGTACTTCTGCACCTGGAATACCATGTGCCTTAAAGGTCCTTGTCTCTTTGGCATGATAAAATTAAACAATTTCCCTCCTTGCCCTTGCTCTGTGCTGTGTATTTCACATTCTCAAATTCTTTATTTTGTTTTTTTTAGGGCAACCCTATTTTGTAGATGGGGCTTGGAGGATGAGGTGACATGCCCAGCTACTAGTGAATGAGCTCAATTTCTAACTCTGTCTCATATTCTTTCTCTATCCAGGGCCATCTCTAACTATGTGATCAGAAGGCCCTGGAAATGATGTGCCAGGATTGATTAAAACTGCCAACACCCTTCCCCTAGAAAGCCACAATGTGGACAGTACTCATGATCCTCTGAGAGACTAAGTTGATGCTCAAAACCTATTTGCTAAATAAATGACAGATGATAATATTGTCCCATCTCTTCAGTCTATGAAATGGCAGGTACAGACAGTAGCCTCATTTTACAGAAGGAGAAACTGAAGTTCAGACTAATTTGCCTTCAACAATATAATTAAAGAGAACCAGACTTAGTAAAAAAAAAAAAAAAAAAACCCAAAAACAAAGCCCTGGAATATCCAGCAGGTTGAGATACAGTGAGTACAAATAAAGGCAATTCTGTATCAGGTTCACTGAGAAATAAATATATGGAACTCCTTATACAACAAGGCAGTTTGACTAGAAACAGAAAGTAAGTCAAAGCTAGTTTCCGTACCACATGAAAGGCAGGCGTTAAACATATAACAGCCAGAGCTTCCAGACCAGAAGCCAGGTCTGTTAAGCAAAACTGTACTTATAGGACTAATGACAGCAGGACAGCTCACTTGTTTAAACATGGTTTAGAGCATGGACTTGAAAGTAGACTGTCTGGGCTCTAATTCCAACCCTGCCACTTACTAACTGTGTAACCATGGGCAAGTTGCCTAACCTGTCTTAATTAAAAAAAAAAAAAACTTGCTGTTGGCGCCAACTCGTGGCAACTCCATGTGTGTCAAAGTAGAACTGTACTCCATAGGGTTTTTAATGGCTGATTTTTCAGAAGGAGATTTCTTTTGTGGTGACGCTGGTGGACTCAAACCTCCAACCTTGCACCACCCAGGGACTCCATCAGTGGGAATCAACTTGAGGGCAACTGGTATCTTAGTTTAAAAACCAAAACCAAAACCAAACCCATTGCTGTCGAGTTGATTCCAACTCATAGTGACCCTATAGGACATAGTAGAACTGCCCCATACAGTTTCCAAGGCTGTAATTTATGGAAGCAGATTGCCACGTTTCTCCCTCAGAGTGGCTGGTGAGTTTGAACTGCAGACCTTCGGTTAGCAGCGAAGTGATTTAACCACTGCACCACCGGGACTCCTTGTCTTAGTTTGCTCATCTAGTAAATAGGGATATTCAAAGTACCTAAGTATCTTGGTAAGGATGCACTGATTAAATGAGTTAGCATTTGTGAATCACTTTGACTAGTTCCTGGCACATAATAAAGGCTGTTTAAGTGTTTGTTAAATGAAATTGATTTTTAATCATCTTCATGTTTCCTCACAGCAACATTATGAGAAGTATGCTTCATATGCCATTTTAAAGATTTGAAAACTCAGCTCACAGGGCTTACAGACTAGCCCTCTCTTATACATCTGGGAATCAAACCTAAGCAGGCTTGGCAGTGAAGCCCTTGCTCTTCCCCCAAGCCCAGCTCCTCCCACATGAAGCTTGCATTAGAACCTACAACCTACGATCCATTCTTCCTTCCACCTGAAGGGCAATCCTAAACCAAACCCAAATCTGAACTTTCAGTGTTCTACCTTAGTTTTCCCCCTACACATACCTAAAAGCCATTATTAAAAAGGAAATGGAAAGATAATCACACACACACACACATACACACAAAGGGTAATTACTGATTTTATTAAAAACATCTATCATGAAACCACATAACCATTGTTATTGCAGGCCTGAGAATACAATGCACACTATTAAGCCATCTGATGATTAAAGATAAAAGCATGATTAAATATGTTAATGAAAGTGCCAGGCTGCATTGAGACAATATGCACAGCTCATCCATCTCACAGAAGTTGGGCCACCTTTGTGATCCCTTTGTGAACTTTTTTCCTTTTCTGAGTTTTCTAGAAGATTCTTTATTTTATGCTAAAAGAAATCCTCTGGGTAATGAAATTCTCTGTGATCTCTGGGGCTGGCTGGGTAGCCTGGCTTCCTGCCCTCTGGCTGCTGCTACAACCCATTTTCATTCTTTTCTAGTGGAATTGGAAACCAGGCCCCTGGCATTCTCCTGCCCATTTCCTCCATGCTCAGATCTGGAGGGAAGGGAACAGAATGCAGGCAGGAGAGAGCTAATATGCGTCAAGGCTCAGCCATTGACCAGGCATGACACTGAGGTCTTAATATATGAAGACATCAGTTCTGATTTATCTTATAACTATCTTATTTTTACAGAAAAGTCTGGGCTCGGAGATGTTAAATAACTTGGTATGGTAGTCATTAGTGGTACCTCTAAAATATATTTGGTTCTCTTTCTGGGTATCTGATAGGATTGCCCTTCCCTGCTGTCTTAGTTATCTAGTTGCTGCTATAACAGAAATACCACAAGTGGATGGCTTTAAGAAACAGAAATTTATTCTCTCACAGTCTAGTAGGCCAGAAGTCTAAATTCAAGGCGCCAGCACCAGGGGAAGGCTTTCCTTCTCTGTCGGCCCTGGAGGAAGGCCCCGTCATTGATCTTCCCCTGGTCTAGGAGCCTCCCAGCACAGGGACTCCTGGTCCAAAGACGTGCTCCACCCCGGAACTACTTTCCTGAGGCTATGAGATCCCCCTGTCTTTCTGCTAGCTTCTCTCATTTATATCTTAAAAGAGATTGACTTAAGACACAACCTATTGTACACTGAATGCTGCCTCATTAACATTAACTGCCTCTAATCCTGCCTCATTAACATCACAGAGGTAGGATTTATAACACATAGGAAAATCACATCAGATGACAAAATGGTGGACAATCACACAATACTGGGAATTATGGCCTAGTCAAGTTGACACACATTTTTGGGACACACAATTCAATCCATAACACCTGCCATCTTAGATTAGGTGTGTCTACGTGAATGGAAGTGACATGTCATATCTGGGTGGAGGCTTAAAAAGCTGGCACTGTGTGTTCTTCCTTTGGTACTTGCTTCATAAGCCTGGGCCCCCTTATGATTAGGAGAAGCAGAGCCCCATCTAAACCGTTCATGGACGTATAACATGAGTGAGAAATCAGTATTTGTTGTTTCAAGCCACTGAGATTTGGGGCTTGTTGTTACTGCAACATAAGCTGGCCTGTCCTGACTCATGCACCCGGTCAAGGTCAAACAGTTAGTGTGGACCTGGAAGCTGGGCTATTTTAAATATAGTTCTGTTTCCAAAGACTGCTCTTTCCCTTGCCCCAAACACCTTCCATGAGGCACTGCCACATGGAAGGATCCAGGAGAACATTGAGCTGTACTGCCTTCACCATGTGAGGGACAACGATGGGTCACAGACACAGCCCCTGGTCAGAGGCTTTCCATGGACTCATTTAGGATTCCCACAAGACTTAGAATTTCAAGGTCAGATGAAAATGTATCAATTCATTCTGTAACCTTGTGCTAGAATCATCTAATCTCAGTTTTTTTCACATATTTAAAATGAGAACAAAACCAACTACTAGTCAAAGTTCCTGGCCTACAGGGAGCCCTGATACTAAAAGAGATCCTCATTTTTTTCTTGAGTCAGGAAAGATATATTCAAGGATTATACAATAACATTGTCTACTACCTTGAATGAATAAATAGATACAAGATACATTTCTGGAACTGAGTGGCAATAACCTCGACCTTGGACAAAAAAAGAGTGGCAAGAGAAGATAAGGAGGAATGGACCCTGGGAATAGATGTAACCGGAAGGCATCCGTATCACCATAAGGAATTAGATCAATAAAGATATTAATTATATATTATTTATTAAATATGTCAATACAGATTAGCCCAAGATATAGACTGGAATAGTATGAGTCAGTGTGACTGGGGCAGGGGGTGAGGTTCCACAGGACTCTACTCACAGAATGGTGGGAACGAGCAGTCAGTTTCCAGAGCTCTCCCACAAACCAATGGACTCATTTTTTTTTTAAATTGCAAATCACATCAGTAACACCATTTCTGAGCATATATATGTATAAACCAACCAGTTGCCATCATGTCAATTGTGACTCATGGTGACCGCATCTGTGTCAAAGCAGAACTGTGCTCCATGGGGTTTTCAATGGCTGTAATCTTACAAAATTAGATTGCCAGGCCTTTCTACCAAGGTGATTCTGGGTGGACTCCAATCTCCAGCCTTTCAGTTAGCAGCCAAGCACGCTAACCGTTTGCACCACCCAGGGACTCCATATATATGTATACTTAGTGATAAGTATATATATACACACTAGAGTAATATATTATGTGTAATGTATGTACATTTTGTAGGCACAAAACATAAACCAAAGGAGAAATATTAAAAGAATGAATAAATAAACAGAACTAGACAGGCTAATATGTTCTTCCCACACACTGCAGTGGATCATTGAGCATGGCTTAGGATGTATAGCAACCCACCACTGAGTTAACAGCTTTGCATCTGTCTGCCTGGAAGTGACTTTGACAGCACCAGTCATAGAACCCATGGGGAAGGAGCACAGGAAAGCTTTTCAACAGCTTGTTCTGGCTTAACCTTCCACTGAGCTAAATGCTTTAAAAAGGACAGTGAATAAAGTAAAATATTCTTTAATCAAATTCCAACGGAAAATACAGTCAAAGGGCAAATATAACTCATGTTCCTTTTCTTTTTCCAATGCTACAGAGGAGACCAAGCAGAGGGAAGCCACATCTTGCTGACATGCAGAGGAGTGTTAATTTACACATTTAAAGCAATAGTTACTGTTGCTTATATCAAACTCTCCACTTAGGACTCTAGAAATCTGTCATCCCAACAAAAAACTAAAGAGTCCAATTTATCACGTAACCATTTGAAATAATAAAGTCATGAGGTCTACCAACCACGGTTCTGAAACTTAAGAACCACCTAATATGCAGAGCAGTATGCTTGGTGATGGAGTTGCTTGTGTAGTTAAGTAGGCATTGTGGGAGGGGAAGGGAGGAATCACCTTCAGTAGAAACTTGGAAAGACCTGGGGGGAGGGGTTGTTATATGTGTTTCATGAAATAGTATATTGTGAGTATTCTCTGCTTAGCTTCCAGAACATAGGGCATGCTGAATAGATACTATATAAATGAATACATTTCAGGAACAAGTCTACATAATTTATCCTTCTGACCTGCAGAGACTAGTAATATATTTAGAGGTACAAAGGCTAGACAGATAATAAGATGGAATAAAAAATAAAAACCTCAGTAAATTCAAAGTAAAGCAAGAAGGGAAGGAAAATGCATAGAAAAAGTAAGATAACGTAAGATGGTACAAATAATTCGTAATTTGTCAGTATCCTCAACAAATGTAAATGGACTAAATGTGCTAATTTAAAAATAAAAATTATTACATTTGATCAAAAAAAGCCCAAAATCCAAATTATACACTTTTAAAAGGGACATACCTAAAACATAAGGATACAGAAGCTAAAAGTCAAAGGGAAGAAAAAGATGTATCAGGGGAACACTAAAACATAAGGATATAGAGGCTGAAAGTCAAGGGGAGGAAAAAGATATGTCAGGAGAATGCTAACTAATAGAAAAAAGCTGGTAAAACCAAATTAATATCATATAAAATAGACTTGAAACTTAAAAAAAAGGATCTTTTTTATATTAAAAGAGGGCTGAATTTACTAGTCAATGATAAGCAATCTGGTTCTAATGACACTAAACTTGTATGCACATAATAACATGGTTTCAAAATACATAAAGCCAAATCTGACAGAATTACAAAGAGTAATTTTGATATCTGTCAGTGGAAAACTTTTTTCATTCACTTATCCATTGAACACATGTTTTTTTCCTGAGCTTTCTTTTTTTATTCCAGGAATCATTTTAAGTGCTGAGGAGATAATGATTAAACCAAAATTTCTTTTTTCATGAAGCTCATATTCTCCAGGATAGAAAAGACATTAATGAATATATAT
>NW_004443944.1:21559425-21563117 GCF_000243295.1 Trichechus manatus latirostris
AGACCATTAAGTCCTGTCTTCTTACTAGAATTTGACTTCTGCACCCTACCTTTCTCCTGCTCCATCAGGGAGTCTCTGTTGAGTTCCCTGTCAGGGCAGTCATTGGTGGTAGCCAGGCACCATCTAGTTCTTCTGGTCTCAGGCTGATGCAATTTTAGGCTTTGCAGGCCATACTGTCTCTGTCATAACTACTCAACTCTGCTATTGTAGTTTGAAAGCAGCCATAGATAATACATAAATGAATGGGTGTGGCTATGTTCCAATAAAACTTATTTACAAAAACAGGTGGCAGGTTGGGTTTCTAGTTTGCAGATTCTTGGTATACATGAAAGCTAAATTTACACTATCATCCCAAAACCAAAAAACCAAACCCATTGCCGCCAAGTTGATTCCAACTCTGTAGGATAGAGTAGAATTGCTCCACAGGGTTTCCAAACAGCAGCTGGAGGATTCAAACTGCTGACCTTTTTGGTTAGCAGCTGAGTTCTTAATCACTGTGCCACCAGGGTTCTGATATTACCATAAGCCCCAGCAATTCAACAAAAATGTATCTCTGTGTTCACCAAAAGATGTGTAAAGGGATATTCATAGCAGTATTAATAGCTAATAACTAGAAACAAACCCAAATGTCCCTCAACAATAGAATGAATAAATAAATTCTTAGATAGATATTCATACAGTGGAGCCCTGGTGGCACAGTAGTTAACCACTCGGCTGCTAACTGAAAGGTCAGCAGTTCAAACCCACCAGCTACTCCACAGGGGAAAGATATGGGAGTCTGCTTTTGTAAAAATTACAGCCTTGGAAACTCTATGGGGCAGTTCTACTCTGTCCTGTAGGGTCACTATAAGTCTGATTAAACTCGACAGCAACGGGTTTGGGGTTTTCTTGTGGAATATTACACAGCAATGAGAATGGATGAAGTAATATTCCATGCAACAATGGGGTAGAATCTCACAAATAATAAGGCTGAACAAAATAGACACAAAAAGATACTTAAGATTCCATTTATATAAATGTCAGAAACAGGCAAAAATAACCTATGATGTTGTCAGAATATTATCCATTTTTGGAGAGTTAAGTGACTGGAGGAGGCATGCCTGGACTTCTGAAGTGCTGGTAATTTTTTTTCTTTCTTTCTTCTAAGTGTTGCAGGTTGTTATGTGGGTAAGTTTGCATTGTTGAAATTCACCAAACTGCTTGTTTATGATTTATCACATTTCTGCATATATAGATCAATTAAAAGTTTAAATTAAAAAAATAGAGGTGGGGCCAAGATGACAGAGTAGTCAGACGCTTCCAGTGGACCCTCTTACAACAAAGACCCGAAAAAACAAGTGAACCAATTATATATGACAATCTAGGAGCCCTGAACATCTAAGGCAAAGTTGAGGAACCAGACTGAGCGGCAGGGGGAGGGAGAGACAGCCCAAAAGCAGCAGAGGAGTTGCCAGACCTGACCTGGTGAGAGCCTGAGCCCTTCAGGCCTGATCAGCTCATGGGTGAACGGTGAGGCAGGCAAGCAGCCATGCTAGGGAGGGGCGTTTCCCACACTGGGAGAGACCCAGCACCAGAGAGTCTACTCAGCCACCTGAAACCAGTCAGAAGCAGCCCTCATCAGCAAGATAAGTACTTGCATATGGCCTACCACGTGGATCAAAAACACCCCCCCTTAGGGATAAACCTCTCTCCCACTTACCTCCCCATTCTCTGCTCTGCACTGGGTCCCAGACCAGCTTCAGCAAGTGCCGAGTTCCCTGGGCTGGAAGTAGGATCCATCACACGCCCTGAGCCATTCTCCCTGCCTTGGAGAGTGAACAAATTAACAAACGGGAAAAAATAAACTGCCTGCTCCCCTAAGCCAGGAACCCAGGGTAGGCACAGCTCCTTTGCCTAGGCACATCCACGGACTCTGAGTGCCTTCCCCCTGCAGGGACTTGTGTGGGCCATTTCAACAGTGTAGGCCCTCATTACTGCAGTACAATAGGGTATGTACCTGAAGTCTAACTTGAACTGTTTCAGCTGTGAAGTGGCAGGTTCGTGACATTTGACACTGCTCTGCCCATTAAGCAGGGTCTTCACCTACCCACATCAGGGGCCTGAGGACTGGTGGCTCCACCCATGCCACCTAGCCACCTGCAATAGGGGCCCATGAATAAGAGATGCCGCCCAGTCCTTACAGCCAACAGCACTGGGTGCTCATAGTGCGGCTGCAAAACCCACCCACCTATGGGCTCTAGGGAACAGGGACACACCTTCCTCCTGGACACTCAGGGGTGGCCGTCAGCCCTCTGCCTTGCTCAGAGTATGTCCTCCTGCTGCAACCAGATGCCTGTGCCTACACCAATCACCCATGCTTGCCTAGGACTGTAGGTGAGAGCCTACACCACACACTTGGTGCCTGTCTACCTGGTCACCTGAGCTGAATCCATACAGGAGGAGTGGGTGGACTCCTGAGCTCACCTACCTAGAAACAGATCTAACTACCTGGTGACAGGACATTAGAGCTTCAAAGTTGCCAATACAAGGACTGGAAAAGAAGCAACAAAATTGGACTAAGAAGCACACTCTTCACAAATATCATTTTATATCTTATACTGTAGTCTATTCCTTTGTCTGAAGAGTTGGCTTCGGGAATGGTTTCAGTTCTGGGTTAACAGAGAGTCCAGGGGCCATGTTTTCTGGGGTTCCTCCAATCTCAGGCCATTCTAGAATTTGATTTCTGCATCCCACTTTTCTCCTACTCTGTCAGGGACTCTCTGTTGTGTTCCTTGACAGGGCGGTCATGGGTGGTAGCCGGTCAGCATCTAGTTCTTCTGGTCTCAGGCTGATGGAGTCTCTGGTTTATGTGGCCCGTTTTGTCTGTTGGGCTAATATTTTCCTGTGTCTTTGGTGTTCTTTATTCTCCTTTGCTCCGGGTGGGTCAGGACCAATTGATGCATCTTAGATGGCCATTCGCTAACTTTTAAGACCCCACACAGCAGTCACCACCGTGGGAGGCAGAACATTTTCTTAATAAACTTTGTTATGCCAGTTGACCTAGATGTCCCCTGAAACCATGGTCCTCAGACCCCTACCCGTGCTACACTCTCCCTCAGAGTGTTTGGTTTTGTTCAGGAAACTTCTTAGCTTTTGGTTTAGTCCAGTTGTGCTGACTTCCCCTGTATTGTGTGTCGTCTTCCCTTCACCTAAGATAATTCTTGTCTACTATCTAGTTAGTGAATAACCCTTTCTCTCCCTCCCCACCCTTCTAACCATCAAAGAATGTTTTCTTCTGTATTTAAACCTTTTCTTGAGTTCTTATAATAGTGGTCTCATACAATATTTGTCCTTCTGCAACTGACTAATTTCATTCAGCATGCCTTCCAGATTCCTCCAAGTTATATTTCATGGATTCATCATTGTTCTTTATCATTGTATAGTATTCCATTGTGTGAATATACCATATTTTATCCATTCGTCTGTTGACGGGCACCTAGGTTGTTTCCATCTTTTGTGCTATAGTGAACACTGCTGCAGTTAACATGGGTGTGCATGTATCTGTTCGTGTGATGGCTCTTATTTCTCTAGGATATATTCCAAGGAGCAGGATAGCTGGATCGTATGGTACTTCTATTTCTAGCTTTTTAAAGGAAGCACCAAATCAATTTCCAAAGTGGTTGTACCATTTTACATTCCCACCAACAGTGTAT
>NW_004443944.1:21563321-21573574 GCF_000243295.1 Trichechus manatus latirostris
CATAAGTGTTTGATTTTTAGGAGCTCCCAGTTATCTAGCTTCTCTTCTGGTGTTTGTGCATTGTTAGTTAATACTTTGTAATTCTTAAAACGTACATTTGGAAAGGAAACATGAAGACATGCACAGGAATGTTAAGCCCTAAATTCAGTGTTTAAGGTGCTAGATTTTTAGAAGCTATGAAGTTTTAATTTGTACTTTTCCATTTACCTTAAATTAAAAAAACAAACCCAGTGGATTCCAATTCATGGTGATCCCATATGTTAGAGAGTAGAACTGCTCCATAGAGTTTTCTTGGCTGTAATCTTTACGTACACAGATCACCAGGCCTTTCTTCATGGTGCTGCTGGGTAGGTTCAAACCACCAACCTTTAGGTTAGCTGTCAAGTGCAAACTGTTTGCAGCACCTTCGGACCTTATGTCTTAAATCTCTTATACTGAAATTCTTTTTAGATTTAAGGTACCTCTTCCTCAAGGGAGCACTGAGACTCTGATGGCAAAGGTGAAAGAAACTCTGCACATATTTATCAGAAAACCACCTAGGAATAATCTGCATGCTTTTTGACTGTTTCCAGAGAATGATTTTATTTTCCTTTCCTTTTGTTAATTCTTTGAGCATGAAGGGAAGGATACCAGGTGCAAGGACGTGCAAAATACAGAGAGAAGGTGTTGGTGCAGTTTCTCCACTTGCATGCTCTTCCTGCCACTTCCAGAAACTGGGTAGATGCCTTGGGGTAGGAAATATGAATGTGCAAATGCAAAAAAGCCCTCCATGTGGCCTGGAGAACAGAATTGAAAGGTCTGGCTTTCCAGTAACAGTGCTGGACCTGCCACAAATATGCCCAATGAACAATTTGAACAAAGACAGAAAATAAGGCATGGGGACTGTAGAATTTTCCTGTATTCTCTTGCTATTGGGTTTGGATGTATCACATCTCTGAGTCTCATAGTCCTATCTGTAAGAGGGAAAGTTAGACCTCATAATCTTTATGTTCTTTCCTGGCACTGAAAGCTTAAGAATCTAACAATCAGGGGCCTTAGATTCCAATGGGTAAGACAGGATATGTACACAAAAAATTAGGGTATTAAGATGACAACGTGCAAAGTCCAAAAAGAGGTCCAGACACTATTGGAAGATTAGAGGAGAGAGAGACCACTTGTGCCTGTGGGATCAGGGAATCCTTCTAAGAAGAAGTGATGCTAAATTTAATCTAATTTTTTTTCATTTTTTTTTCTGATTTGAGAAGTAATTTTCGCCTATTATAGAAAATTTTAAATCACAGAAGATTGGGGACAGAGAAAAATATTTACTCCACATATCCATCCATCCTTCCAAATATTTGACTACCTGATATGTTCTACATATTATCCCAGGCTCTGGGGAAATAGCAGAAAACTAAATAAACAAAGTTCTTGCTCTCGTAGAATTCATTTTTCAGGCTAGTGTGGGGTAGATCAGGCAAGTAAATAATTATATAAATAAATGAGCAAGATGATTTCTGCAAGTGCCAAGTGCCAAGAAAATAAAGTAGGTTGATGTGATAGAGAGTGATGCGGTTGTTAGCGGTGGTTGTTGCTGTTGGGTTGCCGTGGAGTTGATTCTGACTCATGGTAACATCATGTTTTACAGAGTAGAACTGCTCCCTAGGATTTTCTTGGCTATAATCTTAATGGAAGCATATTGCCAGGGCTTTTCTTCTGTGGTACTGCTGGGTGGGTTTGAACTGCCAATCTTTAGGTTAACAGTCGAGTGCAAACAGTTTGTACCACCTAGGGACCTTTGAGTGAGGATGCTGTTGTTGTTATGTGCCATCTAGGCAATTCTGACTGGAGTTAATATTTGTGGTCAAGGTCATGGAAGGCTTCTTTGATGAAACATTACTCACCAACACACCTGTCTCAGTTATCTAGTGCTACTATAGCAGAAGTACCACAAGTGGGTGGGTTTAACAAATATAAATTTATTCTCTCACAGTCTAGGAGGCTAGAAGTCCAAATTCAGTGTGCCAGCTCCAGGGGCAGACTTTATCTCTCTGTCGGCTCTGGGGGAAGGTCCTTATAATCAGTCTTCCCCTGGTCTAGTAGCTTCTCAGCGCAGGGACCCTGGGTCCAAAGGATGTGCACCCATCCTGGTTCTTCATTGTTAGTGGCATGAAGTCCCTCTCCTCTCTGCTCAATTTTCTCTTTTATATCCCAAAAGAGATTGACTCAAGATACAAACTAATCCTGTAGATTGAGTCCTGCCTCGTTAACATAACTGCCTCTAATCCTGCCTTATTAACATCATAGAGGTTAGGATTTACAACGCATAGGATAAATATACCAGATCACAAAATGGAGGACAACCACACAATACTGGGAATCATGGCCTACCCAAGTTGACACACATTTTCGGGGGGACACAATGCAGTCCATAACACTACCACTCAGATTTAACATCTGGTGGGCTTCCTCCCTGTGTGCATTCCCTTTCATCGATTTGCCATGTGATGAACCTCTCTCTACAACCCAAACTTCACTATTCTTTATAACTAGGACCTCCCCATGCATTGTCATAACATTTGCAGTGAGAAAACTTGTTTCCCTAATTTTGAAAGAGATCAATAAAAACAAATTAAAATTGAGGATTAGCGTGTCTTTTTGCCACATTGTTTTCCCTAGAACAAAAGATGTAGTGATCTCATCATTATTTCTCCAGAGGTCTCTAACCATAATATAAAGCCATTTAGTGCAGCTTAACATGATAATAACTCACTTCTTCTATCTCATTCCTCCAGGGAACCATGGGGAGGGAGAAAAAGCAGGTAGGTATAAGGATTGGGAAGAATGAGAAAAACCCAGTTCTCCATATTCAAAAGACTATATAAGGTTGCATTTGGCTTAGCTGTCCATTTTAGGGTGGGATTTTCTGGAAAGAAACAGTAAAGGATGGACAGTGTGATTGAGAGTGTATCTATCCCTAGAAAATGCTGAGGTGTGATGGAGGAGAGGGTTGGGGAGAGGAAGAAATGAGCGAATAGTGTGAAAGCACTGCAGACAAGGGGTCTGCTGCATTTAGGAATGTGACGAGCACTTTGGGAAAATCAAAAGAGTATGCAGTACTTCCAATTCTGAGCAAGTGAGAAGGGCGATTCCATCAAGTAAGAGCAACAGAGGACTTATCCTGGGAGGCCCAGGTGTCAACCAGAGGGCCACTGGATAGTTCCTTGAATGAGGCACACTACCACTTCCCTCTCCAGACTGTTAGAAGGCTATATGAGGTGTTGTCTGTAAAGTCTACAGTTCAGTGTGGGAGGCGAGGTTGGGCACTATGATTAGGAGCACAGGCCCTGGAGTTGTTGGTGACAGTCACCATTTGGTGAATGCTTACTGTGTGCCAGGCACTGGGCTAAGCACTTTGCTGATATTAAATTTACTTCTCAGGGTACCCTCTCTGAGTCATTATTTTCTCATTTGTAGGATTAAGTTTTCAATATGTACATAATATGGCATCTGTGATGATGAAGTAAGATCATGCACAGACAGTACTTACCACAAAGCCTAGAATTTACACAACAAGAGCTCAAGAAATGGTAATTTAGAGGATGATAATGATGAAGAATTTTATAGTCTTAGCTTCTAAAGAAACCCAAAAGGTCTTCTAACCCCCTCCTCCTTCTGCTGTTGAACCAGCTGAACCCCAGGATAGCGTCATTAAAACACAGACTCAGGAGTAGACAAACCTCTGTTTAAATGTCAGTGCTACCATTTGCTGGCTGCATGGCACAGTCACTTTGCTTTTTTACTCAGTTTCCTCATCTGTAAATTGGGGGCACTGAGACTTATGGTGGTGAGAAGTAAATTTAATATAAGTAAAGTGCTTAGCCCAGTGCCTGGCATACAGTAAGCGTTCACCAAATGGTGATTATTATGATTATTATTCAAGGTGGGAGCAAGTTAATGACAAAACTACAAGTTCAATCTATCTAAACAGATGAATATCAAGTAGACCAAAAAATTTTAAAAAGGAAGAGATGTTCAAGATCTTAAAAATATAATAAGTTCAAGCTTATTAGTATATTAACACATTGATATTAAATAATTTTAATGTATAGAACTTTACATCCAAACAGAGAAAACACATTTTTTTAACATACACAAAATAGTCCCCAAAACAGAACACATATTAGGCCATAAAAGAAGCCCAATTAACTTCTAAAGAATCCGTATCACATAGGCTATGTATCCCAACTGTAATATAATAAAATCAGAAATTAATAACTAAAAGACAACTTTAAAATCCCATGGATTTGACAAATACATAACAACATGAGTTAAAAAGGAAATCACAAAGAAAATTAAAGGGTTCATGAACTGAATAATAATGAAAGAAGAACATGCCTATTTTTAGAACAGAGCTAAAGCAATACTTAGAGGGAAATCTGTAGCTTTAAATTCATTTATCAGGAAACAAAAGTTAAAAACAAATGAGTTGGATATACAGATGGCAAATAAGCACGTGAAAAGATGTTCAACATCATTAACCATTAGGGAGATGCAAATTAAAGCCACAAGGAGATATCACTACACACCTATCAAAATACATTGCTAGTGAGAATGTATTATGGTACAGCCACTCTAGAAAAAGTTTGTCAGTTTCTTATAAAACTAAAATGGGCTTACCATATGACATAGCAATTGTACCTTTAGGCATTTAACACAGAGAAATGAAAACTTATGTTTGTGTAGAAACTTGCAGATGAATGTTCACAGCAACTTCATTTGTAATAACCACAAACTGGAAGCTAACCTAATGTCCTTCAACAAGCGAATGGTTAAATGAACTATAATATGTCTGTACCATGAAATATTACTCAACAATACAAAGGAACAATTAATACATGAAATAACTTGGATGAACCTCAAGGGAATTATGCTGAGTAGGAAAAAAAAGTAATCTCAAAATGTTATATAATGTATGATTTCATTTTTATAAATTCTTGAAATCACAAAATTATAGAGATGGGAAAAGGATTAGTGGTTGCCAGGGGTTATGGATGAAGGGGCGGTGTGGCTATAAAGGGGTAGAATGAGAGAGCCTTATAGTGGTGGTACACTTCCCTATCTTGACTGTGGTGGTAGTTACACAAAGCTACACATATGATAAAAGTGCATATAACTAAAAACACATACACAAAAATGAGTACATGTATAACTGGTGAAATTTGAATAAGCTCTGTGGATTGTACTAATGTCAATTTCCTGGTTATGGTACCGTACTATAGTTATGCAAGATGTTAACACTGGGGGATGCTGGGTGAAGGATAAACGGGACCTCCATGTACATTTCTTTGTAACCTCCTGTGAATCTGTAAGTATTTCAAAATTTCAGCTCAAAAATATCAGAAAAAACTCAAACAAGACTGAAGGAAATTAACAAAATAATAATATCAATAAACTGGACAAGAGGTTTAAAAATGAGAGCTAATTCTTTGAAAAGAATACTAAAAGACAAAACTGATCAATAAAACAAGACATGAACACAAAATTCTGTAAAAATAAGAATAAACTGTAACCTATTAAATTCGAAGTCTTAGATGAAATAGATAAAATCCTACAAAAACATGACAAAATTGGCATGAAGAGAAAGAGAACATTTATATGGACTGATAAGATTAAAGAATTTGAAATGGTTGCCAAGCCTTCTTTCTCAAATACCCTGGCATAAGTGGTTTAATGTGAGTTCTACCAAAACTTCCAAATAATATTTAATTTCTAACTTATGTAATTTTTGCCAGGAAAATAAGTCCAAAAATGTTACTTGACTGATAATGTGAAGTTACTGGAATCTTGATTCCAAAGTCAGATAAGAATACAAGAACATAAATATATAGGCTGATTTCACATATGAATATATATCTCAAAACATCCTAAATTAAATATTAGCTAATGAATACAATAATATTTTATAAAAATAATAATCATATTTGTATGGGGCTTACCTCATAATGCAAGTTGTTTCAATATGAGTGTAATTCACTACATTAATGTACTGAAGGGTAAAAGTCATGATCATCTCAATCAATGAGACAAGGCATTGATAAAATTTGCCATCAATTTATGATGATTTAAAAAACTCTTATTACTCTTTGGAAAAAAAAAAAAACAGAAAAAGGAGGAAACTTATTTAAAGTTGGTAAAGTTTATAAGCCAATATCCTACAGCAAATATATTTAATAAAGAAAATTTAGGTATATTCCTATTCAGGTCAGGAAGACAAGAATGTCCATTATCACAACTAGTATTTAACATCATACTGGAGTTCCTGGCCCACACCTGAAGGAGAGAAAAAGAAATTAGACAAATAAAGATTAGAAAATAAATAGAATTCATTATTTGTAGATGATATAGTAATCCTCTTAGAAAAATCAATAACAATCAAAAACTGTGAGAAGTAATAAGAAGAGTTCAACAAAGCTGCCAGATATAAGATCAACTTACAAAAATCAATAGCATGTCTCTACACCAGCAGTAATGAACTAGAAAATCTAATTTAAAAAAACAGCAATACAAATTATAAAATATTTAGAATTTAAGTCATCCAAGAATACACAAAATCTCAATGGAGAAAACTTTAATACAGGACTTGATAAACGATCTGAATGAATGGAGAAACAGTCCATGCTCATGGATGAGATGACAATATTATATAGATGAACGTCCTCCCCAAATTTATCTATAAATGTAATATGTTCTCAATAACAATTTTTGTTGGATTTTTAAGGAAATGATAAACTCTTTAAAATGTAGATAAAGAAATAAAAATCTACAGTTAACAGTCAACTTTGAGGGGGGATTAAAAAATAAAAGAGGACTCAGAGCAGAAGAAAAAAATGTGGAAAAAAATTCAAACAGAAAAAGACCAGACTTACTGGTCTGACAGAGACTGGAGAGACCCTGAGAGTATGGCCCCTGGACACCCTTTTAACTTAGTACTGAAGTCACTCCTGAGGTTCACCCTTCAGCCAGAGATTAGACAGGCCTATAAAACAAACAACAACACACTTAGTTCAATCATGTATAGGAAACAAAATGGGCACACCAGCCCACGGGCAAGGACGAGAAGGCAGGCGGAGAGAGGAAAGCTGGACAAATGGAAACGGGGAACCCAAGGTCAAGAAGTGGAGAGTGTTGACATGTTGAGGGGTTGGCAATCAATGTCACAAAACAGTATGTATTAATTGTTTAGTGAGAAACTAATTTGCTCTGTAAACTTTCACCTAAAGCACAATAAATAAAAGTGGTGAAAATATTGTAATGCCTACCTCATATGATTGTTATAAAAACTGAATAAAATAATGTACATATATTGGTTAGCAGAATGGAGGGCCCACCACTTGTGTTAAAAGGAAGGGCAAGGGAGGAGAGAGGGAAAGAGAAACGTCAGTTCCATTTTCCTTCCTTTATAATGGTGCTGCTGCACAGCCAGCATTAGGTACTGAATAAAATACATCAAAGACAAAAAATAAATAAAAGAGGACTTGCCCTATCAGATATTAAAATATACTATAAAGTCATAATTATAAAAATTGTCATACTAGTGCTATAACAGGCAAATAGGCCAAAAGAGCAGAATTGAGAGCTCAGGAATCAACCTATGTTTCTATAGAGAAAAACTTTGTCTGTGATAAAGGTAGCTCTACAAATCAAGTGCACAGGATAGAATATTTAATAAATGGTTTTGGGAACAACTTTTTCACTATATTGAGGAAAATAAAACTGGATCCTAACCTAATACCTCATACCAAAGCAGTGGACTCTGGAAGACTTAAAACTTAACCGTGAAAGATAAAATCTATAAAGAGAGAAGAAAATATTGAAGAATGACTTTGTAACCTAGGGTTGGGCAGGGACTTAAACAAAAATGGATGTCCTTTATGGGAGAAGGATAGGGAAATGATAGCAGTGGCTCATCCTTGAGTACCATACAGCAGTTACAGCAACAGATTCAGTGTGTATCTAGCAGCATGGATGGGCCTTAAAAGCATAGCACTGAGTGAAAACAAGTAAGAAAACAGAATGAGATAACACAATACCATTTATCTAAATGAAAACCACACCTAATACTGTATCTTTTCTAACAACACAAAATAAACATATTCGAATGGTTGCCTGTGGTAGTGTTAGATAAAATGGAGGGTCAACAAAAATGAGGGAAACCCTCGATGAGATGGATTGACACGGTGGCTGCAACAATAGGCTCCAACATAACAATTGTGAGGATGGTGAAGAAAATGGCAATGTTGCGTTCTGTTAGACATAAGGTCGCCATGAGTTGGAGCTGACTTGATGGCAACTAACAACAGCCTATAGTAAGAGAGTGGGAATAGGGAAAAAGGGAAAGAAGAAGTCAGGATATAGTCAGGATAGGCTAGGTATGTGCTAGTAACAAACACCCCCCAAATTTCAGCGGCATAACCCACAACAAAAGTCTGTCTCTCTCCTGTCATAGGACCACAGGGGTTGGCAGAGGGCTCTGCTCCTCAAGTCCCCAGCTAAGGAAGGCTTCCTTACCACAAGTGCTTCCACAATCTCTTTAGCAGGGGAAGTTGAAACAGACCAACCACGCACAGGGTTTTAAAGCTATCCTGAAAGTGACAGGCAACTTCTGCTCACATTTTACTGAGCAAAGCAAGCCCATGGCCACACCTAACTTTAAAGGAGCTGGGAACTGTAACCCAAACGTATGTCTGAAACAAGGGAAGAAACGGAATATCAGAGAAGAGACATAATGTCTACTTTTTGGGAGAAACTGTGAAAAACAACAAACCGTAGTAGAACAGTTGACTGATTTGATTGCATCACAAATGAAAGATGCTTATTTATCAGAGATCACCATGGGCAGAGTTAACAGACAAATATCTAGAATATATAAAGAATTGCTACAGATTAGTAGGTAAATGAATAAAGAATCATGAACAGGGAGTTTATAAGGATGGAAACCCAGAAAGCCAATGAGCATACGAAGAAATTCTTAAACTCATTAGCATTAGAGAAATGCAAATTAAAATAGTAATGGGAAAAATACTTTGCAGCCCTCATATAGGCAAAAATTAGAAAACTGGATAATGCCAAGTATTGGAATGGATGCAGGTTCACAGGAGCCTTCACACACAGCTAGGAGGATTGGTGCAGCTGTTCTGGAAGCAAATGGGCAAGTACTTTGTCAAATTAAGTTTGCATATACCCTATGCTATGGATTGAGTTGTGTCCCCCAAAAATGTGTGTCAACTTGGATAGGCTGTGATTCCCAGTATTGTGTGACTGTCTACCCTTTTGTCATCTGATGTGTTCCTGTGTGTTGTACATCCTACCTCTATGATGTTAATGAGGCAGGATTAGAGGCAGTTATGTTAACAAGGAAGGACTCAATCAACAAGATTAAGTTGTGTCTTAAGTCAATCTCTTGGGATATAAAAGAGAGAAGTGAGCAGAGAGATGGGGGGACCTCATACCAAGAAACAGGAGCCAGGAGAATAGTGCGTCCTTTGGACCCCGGATCCCTGGGCTACGAAGCTCCTTGACTGTGGAAGATTGATGACAAGGACCTTCCCCCAGAGCCCACAGAGACATAAGCGTCCTCCTGGAGCTGGCACCCTAAATTCAGACTTCTAGCCTCCTAGACTGTGAGAGAATAAATTCCTCTTTGTTAAAGCCATCCACTTGTGGTATTTCTGTTATAGCAGCACTAGATGACTAAGACACCCATAAATCAGCATATTGGCTCATAGAAATATATACCCCAAAGGAATGCACACACACCTGGAAGGAGACATCTGTGAGGTGGTCTGCAACAACACTATTTGTGGTAGTGATAACTTGGAAGCAAACCGTATGTCCATCAGTGGAGAGTAAGTTGGTCAGTTATGGTGGATGAACACCATGGAACACTGTGCAATGGTTGTAAGTGGTGGATGGACTGAAGACACACAGCAACTTGGGGGAATGTCAAAAGCATAGTTCCCAGTGACAAAAAGGTAAAAGCAAATGAGCTATAAGAATGCATACTAAATAACTGCACATGCCATTGTACAAGAATTCATTCAAGGCAGTTCCGGCACAATGGCGCTCTAGGCAGAAGCACCACACTGTCCTTCCACAGCAAAGATCAGAAAAACCAAGCCGAACAGAGAAAACAACAATCCTGAAACCCTAAAACATCAAATGAAGAGATAAAGAACTCAGCCAAGCACCAAATGGAGTGAGAAAACTGACAG
>NW_004443944.1:21583661-21621950 GCF_000243295.1 Trichechus manatus latirostris
TACCTCACACCATGCACAAAAACTAACTCAAAATGGATCAAAGACTTAAATATAAAATCAAAAACGATAAAGATCATGGAAGAAAAAATAGGGACAACGCTAGGAGCCGTAATACATGACATAAACACAATACGAACCATAAGTAACAATGCACAAGCACCAGAAGAGAGACTAGATAAATGGGAGCTCCTATAAATCAAACACTTGTGCTCATCAAAAGACTTCACCAAAAGAGTCAAAAGACAACCTACAGACTGGGAAAACATTTTTGGCTACGACGAATCTGATCAGCCTCTATCTCTAAAATCTACAAGATACTGCAACACCTCAACAACAAAAAGACAAATTACCCAATTAAAAAATGGGCAAAAGATATGAACAGGCACTTCGCCAAAAAAGATATTCAGGCAGCTAAGAGTCACATGAAGAAATGCTCACGATCATTAGCCATTAGAGAAATGCTGATCAAAACTACAATGAGATATCATCTCACCCCAACAAGGCTAGCCTTTATCCAAAAAACACAAACTAATAAATGCTGGAGAGGTTGTGGAGAGACTGTAACATTTATACACTGTTGGTGGGAATGTAAAATGGTACAACCACTTTGGAAATTGATTTGGCACTTCCTTAAAAGCTAGAAATAGAAGTACCATACGGTCCAGCTACCCTGCTCCTTGGAATATATCCTAGAGAAATAAGAGCCATCACACAAATAGATATATACACACCTGTGTTCATTGCAGCACTGTTCACAATAGCAAAAAGACGAAACAATCTAGGTGCCCATCAATGGACGAATGGATAAATGATGGTGTATCCACACAATGGAATACTACGCATCGATAAAGAATAACGATGAAGCTGTGCAACATCTTATAACATGGAGGAACCTGGAGGTCATTATGCTGAGTGAATTTAGTCAGTCACAGAAGGACCAATATTGTATGAGACCACTATTATAAGAATTCAAGAAAAGGTTTAAACACAGAAGAAAACATTCTTTGATGGTTCCGAGGGTAGGGAGGGAGGGTGAGGGTTATTTACTAACCAGATAGTAGATAAGAATTATCTTAGGTGAAGGGAAGGACAGCACACACTATAGGGGAAGTCAGCACAACTGGACTAAACCAAAGCTAAGAAGTTTCCTGAATCCAATCAAACACTTTGAGGAACAGAGTAGCAGGGGTACGGGCCGGGGAACAAGCCTTCAAGGGGACATCTAGGTCAATTGGCATAACAAAGCTTATTAAGAAAATGTTTTGCATCCTACTTTGGTGAGTGGTGTCTGGGGACTTAAAAGCTTGCAAGTGGCCATCTAAGATGCATCAATTGGTCCCAACCACCTAGAGTAAAGGAGAATGAAGAACACCAAAGACACAAGGAAAGTATTAGCGCAAGAGACAGAAAGGGCCACATAAACCAGAGACTTCATCAGCCTGAGACCAGAAGTAAGTGGTGTCCAGCTACCATCAATGACCGCCCTGACAGGGAACTCAACAGCGAGTTCCTGATGGAGCAGGAGAAAGCAGAAGTCAAATTCTAGTAAGAAGACCAGACTTAATGGTCTGAGATTGGAGGAACCCCAGAAAACATGGCCCCCGGATTCTCTATTAACCCAGAACTAAAACAATTTCCTAGGCCAACTCTTCAGACGGGTTGAACTGGACTGTGGGATATAAAGTAATATTCGTGAGGAGTGTGCCTCTTAGCTTAAGTAGATATAAGAGACTAAATGGGCAGCTTCTGTCTGGAGGTGAGATGGGAAGGCAGAGAGGATTAGGAGCTGGTTGAATGGACATGGGGAATCAGGGGTGGAAAGGAGGAGTGTGCTGTCACAGTATGGGGAGAGCAATTAGAGTCATATAACAATGTATGTATAAATTTTTGTATGGGAAAAAATTTAAAAAAAGAATGTCCTGGGGGCCATTGGAGGGCTCTCAGTTGTGAGCAACCTCAGCTTTGAAAAACCCCAGATCTCTGAATATAAAAAAACCCAACTTTCCACTCAGAAAGAGGTCATTATTCTGGGGGAGGGGCCATTGGAGTCAAATGATCAGATATTACTTTTGTTTGCTTATTTGATATATTCTAGAAACAATTTAAGGTCTCCGAGGGGCACAAACCTTTATTTTGTTAGTTTGTGTTTGACTGATAACTGAAAGGTTGGGTGGTTCAAATTCACTCAGCAGCACCGTGAAGAATGTGGTGGCAATCTGCTTCCATAAAGATTATAGCAAAGATAACCCTATGGAATTAGTTCTACTCTAACACATGGAGTTGCCATGAGTCGGAATGGACTCGATGGCAACAGGGTTGGTTTGGTTTTGGTTTAGCAGCCGTTTGACTTACACATGGTTTCTTACCAGCATCACAGTGATAGGAAATTAGCTACACTGAAGTCTGTTTCCTAAGAAGTGAAGTGTTTAGAATGTTTAATGCCTCACCCTCGTACCTCGCCTAGTAGTAGGTGGATTTTTGCCAACAGAGATGTTTCAGGTTCTATTTTTTCTCCAGCCTCTTTTTTTTTTTTTTTTAAATAGACAAGGAGACTTACCATGAATTAAGTGTGCATTGAAGTGAAGCCCATGAGATATTATAGGCTCACCTTCTCATCTCTTCTTTCTCTAGACACTGAAACCATGTACTTTAAAAATTGCTTCTCTTTTTCCAACCTGATTTCCTCTACCACAGAAGTAATTTTTAAACATTCTAAAGCTTTTATTTTCAGGCTGCAATCTTGTCTCTGTGTCTATTTAATTCTTCCCAGCGTTTGAGCACCTGAATGGTTGATGTGGCAGGAGGTGCGGCTGACCACCCTGCTTCCAGGCTCAGCAACAGACCAGGTGGATGCATCTGGATAGGGTGGAGAGGGAAGACCCAGGTTGGGGCCAGAACGGGGAAGCACAGCTTGGCAGCTAGGACCTCACTGATTTGTAGGCATGGGATGCCCAGGTGGAGTGAAGTACTGGGAGCGGAAGGATGGGGATGGGAAGTTCAGACAGTGGGTTCCTGCAGAAGTCAAGGTCTAGTTAGGAGATAAATCATACTATTTTAACAGAGAAGATTGTCTATGAAGAACTGTAAACTATCATCATTCTCAAATTGTGGGCTAAGGCGGCCCAGGACACCATGGGATATTTTAAATTATTGCAGAAAACACAGCATCTTCTGTCAGATGATCCCTGGGTGGTGCAAATGGCTTGCGTTCAACTACTAATCTAAAGGTTGGTGGTTCAGACTTGCCCAGTAGTACCATAGAACAAAGGCCTGACCATCTGTTTCTATAAAGATTATTATTGTTAGGGGCCATCAAGTTGATTCTGACTCATAGCCACCCCATGGGACAGAGTAGAACTACCCCACAGGATTTTCTAGGCTGTAATCTTTACGGGAGCAGATCACCAAGTCTTTCTCCTGTGGGGAAGCTGGGTGAATTCGAACCACCAACCTTTCAGTTAGCAGCCAAGCACTTCAGCCACCAGGGCCCCTTCCATAAAGATTACAGCCAAGAAAACACTATGGAGCAGTTCTACTCTGTAACCCATGAGTCAGAATAGGACAGCAATAAGTTGGGTTTGGTTTTGGTCTCTGTCAGATAAGGCGAATTACTAACGTGAGGTAGTCCACAATTTCAGCATTGGATTGCGCTACATGCCTTTCGGTGACTTCATATCTTTGCAAAGCTGGGCTTTCGGCAGTTGCTGTGATAAAAACCAAGTACTGCACGAAAATTAAGGTGGAGCAGGCAACAAAAGTGGCAGTGTCTAATCCGAATCCATAGTTTGAGAAGTTAGGCAATCATCCTAGTAAGTAATTGTGGTTATTTAAGAATCAAATACAAAATACTGCTTTCTCAAATAGCTATTAAGTTATTAGGATATAAATACTTAAGTTATTTGGACCTAACCATTTAATGAATAAGACTGTATTTCTTTGGGCTTAGGGTGCTGTGAACATAATTACTGAGATACCAAGGGCATCGTGAACCAAGAAAGTTTGGGAATCCTTGGTTAGCCATATTTAAAGAATTATCTAGGAAACTGAAAAAGTTAAGAGAACGTGAAGGTATTACACCAACGTAGCAACTGTGGGAAGCAGTTACTGCTAAGGCTGGGTAGGACAAAGAGAAGAGGCTGAAATTATGAAATCTTAAAAGCTGTGTGGTCCCCCGCTACTGCCCCCTATTGGCAGAGTCTGGCATTGAGCCAGGCGATAGAGCAGAAGTGTGATTTGTGGATTCCCAGCCCCAGTGTCAGAAAGCAAGGTATACAGAAGGGGTGTTTGGAGCCAAAAGACCACAGCTTGATAACGGGCCGAGGGCACTTAGGCTATAGTTCTCATGCTTACCCTGAGAACCATGACCCCTGTCAGTAGGTTGCCTTTCAAACCTGAGATGTATCTCACTCTTGGTTCCCCTCCCAGGCCCCAAGCTGCTTGACTGCAGGACCCATGAGATAGGGCTGCTGGCCCAGCCTAGGTTCTGCACTATCTTACATTCCAGCCAAGGTCACACACCCGTTCTATGTATGAAGATGGAGCAGGATACCTAACCCAAATCTGAGTAGAAAAAGTGTTTGAGTAGAAGCTAAAACTGAAGACCAAAGGATGAATGGAAACTAGGAGAGTGGTGGGAATAGAGAGGGGCAGGAAAAGTCACAACTTTTAGTCCAGTGTCACCTCCTCCGAGTCATCGTCCCTGGCCACTTGTAAAAACGGCTTGGGGGCAGTGCGTGATCTCCTCCAACCCCACAAGGGGGAAAGAGAACCAAGATCAACAGCACAAGGCTGACTGCCATGAGGTGGAGCCAGACAAGCCCCCTCTCTCCGCCATCTTTACTACTTCTGACACCAACTGTCTCTCGCACAGCACTCTCTATTTCTCTGCTGGGTTCGATAATTCATTGCAATCACCACACAGCACTCACAGACCACAGTCACGATTATGGGATTTATAAGGGAAGTAACAGTTACAATTCAGGCTCAGGAACATTCAGGATACGGTTCTTCCATCAGGACAGCCTCTTCCCAACCGTGCTCACAGGCAAGTCTCTCACTGGCCCTAGGCCTCTCCCCAAAGGCACTCAGCCTTCTCTCTCCATGGGCTGGATGCCCACGGCACCGTCTCCTGCTGCCAGGTCTCTCCTATCACCACTTCTTACTGTCTTCAGGGTTACAGCTTGCTCGCTCTCTCTGTCTGTCTCTCAGTCTCCTGCTTCCAGGAGCTCCTCAGTACAGGGATCCCAGGTCCACAGGACGCGCTCTCTGTTCCTGACTTCTTTCCTTGGTGGTGGTAGGATCCTCTTCTCTGCTCTGGGATTGGCTCTCTTTTAAGGCAAAACTGACCAATACCCTTGGCAGGCCACAATTACCCTATCACACAGTCCTGCCCAATCACCTGGGTGGGAGTTACAAGACCATGGCTAGAAAGACCACACAAAAGTAATCTATCACACCACACCACTATACCTAAAGGCCCTAGCTCACCATTTTAACCCAGTTATTCCCTTACCTTTCCTTCAAAACAGTTATTACAAAGAGCAAGTTTGTCTGCTCATGTGTTTGAGTGGCATTATGATTGTTTAGTCGGCATCCCACACCAGATTTTAAGATCAAGTGAGACAGAGACCATGTCTTCTGTTTTCATTACACTGTGTCCCCTCATCTAGTCTGCCACCCCATAGGTGATCAATAAATCTTTCAAGCTAAGCCATATTCAGAGAAAGAGTAAGAACTGTAGTGTCACTTGAGAGGAAAAATCAAGGAGGTAGTGGAAGGACCTGAAATTAAAGAAGTAAAATTATAGGCACAACCCCACCTGGCCCCAGTCTCCTTACCCTGCTTAATATTTCTCCACAGCACTTATCACCATCTAACATGCTATATATTTTTCTGATCTATCTTATATATCATTTCACTAGAACATAAACCTCATAATGGCAGAGGGGACTTTTGTCTGTTTGGCTTACTCCCTTATATCTAAGATAGAGCCTGGCACATGGTACAAATTAAAAACATATATATTTTTCAAAAGAATGAACTGTATAGTGCTTTGCTTTTGGCAAAGAATACTCTTACCACGCCGTTACAATGCCCTAGTTGTTATTTATATCTTAGGATGGTGGTGGTTGTTATTAGCTGCTGTTGAGTTCGCCCCCAACAACAGAACGGAACAAAATGCTGCCTGCTCCTGCACCGTCCCCACAGTCAGTTGCAGATCGGACCATTGTGAGCTCTAGGATTTTCACTGGCTGATTTTCAGAAGTAGATCACCAGGTATTTCTTCCTAGTCTATCTTAGCCTAGAGGCTCTGCTGAATCCTCTTCAGTATCATAGCAACATGCAAGCCTCCACTGACAGGTGAGCAGTGGCTGCACAGAAGGCACATTGGCTGGGAATCAAAATCAAACCTGAGTCTCCTGCATGGAAGGCAAGAATTCTGTCACTGAACCACAGCTGGTGGGATTAGGATGGTAGGAGGGACCAATATAATGTGTAACACCCAGAATGGCCTACTCATCACTCTGTAGGGATGTGTATGTGTGGTGGAAGGTGAGGGTTTGCTCTTCACTTGGGCAGACCACTCATGCAGCAGAATCTTGGTGGCCATTTGCTCCTTTGCTCTTAACTCCTAGATTTTAAATGTGCTGGTCCTTTTGCCTGGAGTCTAGCCTCTTCATCCTCAAACCACCCCCCTATACACACATACACACAAACTCTCCTCCTTAACCTGGTTAAATCCCATCTATCCTTTGCCCAAGGCCCCCTCCTTCAGGACAGCCTCCCTTGACCTCTAGCCTGTTACACTGTTGGGAATTTTTTTTAACGTATTTACTCTTACATGGTGGAATGTTAATGGGTAAGTTATGGGGTATGCTATAGCCCAGTGCTGTGAGTCTTCCAGTCAATAACATTCCGTCCAGCGGGTTCCGGTCAAGAAGTTCATACTCTGGAGACAACTCCAAATGCTCCACAGCTTGATCAACAAGCCTCACTTTGGTAATTAACATGCTGTATTGTCAGAAATTGGTTTCTGTGGTTAAAATCAAGGGCCTGTTGACCAGAATAAATATTAGAAATGGGCTCTAATTGGTGAAATTGAAGGTGTTCAAGATGTATGGGTTGACCAAAATATTTTTCAAACACTCTCTAGCCTTACATGATGAAGAACCACCTCCTGGTAAGACCTCTAGCCTTGAACCTTATGGATGGTGTAGAAGGCTTAATTCCTGAACAGTCCTGTGTCAGTCATTGGATTAGAAGGATTCCTGGATGCTCAATATAACTATAATCACCCCCAGAACAGGGGTGGACAAATTATAGCTCATGGTTGTGGCTGCCTATTTTTGTAAATAAACTTTCATTGAAACAGAGTCACGCTCATCTGTGTACATATTGCCTATGTCTGCTTTCAAGCTATGGCTGCAGAGTTGCGTAGTTGCAGGAGAGACGGTCTCACCTGCAAAGCTTAAAATATTTACTATCTGGTCCTTTACAGGGAGCCCTGGTGGCACAGCATTTGCGCATTTGACAGTTCAGCTGCTAACCAAAAGGTCAGCAGTTTGAATCCACCAGCTGCTCCTTGGAAACACTATGGGGCAGTTCTACTCTGTCCTATACAGTCACTATGAGTCAGAATCAACTTGGCAGCAATGGGTTTGGTTTGGTTTTTGGTTGGTCCTTTACAGAATAAGTTTGCCAGCCCCTGCTTTAGAATATTGTCACATCTGCCTCAGATGAATCTTTCATGAAAACTGGTGGTCAGATCACCTAAAAGGAGAGATTACTGGGACTTTAATGAGTTTATGGATGAAATTGTTTGACCTGTTTTATGCCTGCTTGCTAATAATAAACGTTTGTTAATGTATCTGTATAGTATATTTTGGTCTGAGACTTGCTTTTATTATTACCTGATAATTCAGTTGTGGGGGAATCATTAACCTTCACTCAGCTCAAATTTCCTCGATGGCTTCTGGTTTCTGTATGAAAAAGGACCTAAGGGTTTTGCATGAGTCAGGGTCACACTGGATTAGATGAGTTCCCAGCAGTAGGCTGGGTCTCTCCACCATATGCTACCCTGGAAGCCAGCACTTACCCTGCAAAAGACTCATCAGGCTTCATCGCTTTATTCTTCCCAATTCTTGTGTCTGTGTCGCCGTCTGGGGCATGAGTCCTATGAAGGGAAGACAGTATCTGTCTTGTTCACCTGCATCCCTAATGCCTGACCCATCACAGAGCTCTAAGATATGTTTGTAGGAAGGAAGGAACAGATACGGCAATGTCTGAAAGGGCATTAATGGAAGCTTGCTAACATCAAACTATAGCTGGTTATGAGCATGGGAATCAGGTCAGGGGTCCACAGTAGCCTGTGATGCCTGTTCTATTTCAATGGCTCCCCTGCCTCACCCCTTTTCTGGGCTTAGAGGAACACAGCTGTGTCAAGTAACATCCAGAAGTTTGAAAGACATTTTATCCATAATTCACCTCATAGTCCTAAGAACGTGGGAGTATTATCCATGATTTGCATATGAGAAAAATGAAGCACAGACACAGACAGGATAAGTGACTTAAGGTCTCAGTGATAACAGAATTGATGCTCTTTTCACCATGTCCTGTTGCCTCCATGTTCAGTAAGTATTTTTGAATTAACAAGCAAGTCAATGAACAAGTGAAATTACCTACCTTCTCTATGGCATTGCTACAAGAGGGTCACAATCAAGTCACCTTCTCACAAGTCAACATTCTCCAACCTCAGATGATTCTAGTTGTCAAGACAGGTAGGACTCAGTGACTCTGGACTGTAGGGGTTACCAGTATCCCAAAGTGAAAAATCTGGACTTCTGTCCTTGCCTACATTCATAAGATATCCTTGGTGATATCCAACAAATTCCTGCCCATCAAACATCTGCAGTAAATCGCAGGAGGTGGTGGATAGTAACCAAGAGAGTGGGTTTGGATGATGCTGGAAGGAAGACGGATTTTAATTTTGTTCCTTTTACCTTTTTTTCGCTTTGTGTATCATTTCCAGGCAGAAATTGCAAATTAATGGTCACATCTATCTGTCAACGTATTACTGCTCTTGCAGTATCAAATTATGTTGGCAATAATGTTTCCAGCTGCCTAGGACTGCAATGCAATTTAATCTGAAAGGAACTCAAATTGCATCTCCAAATGGATAAAAAATTAATTTTACGTACAAGCTATCCACCTCCACATTTTCAGCCCCGTGTCCCAAATTATCTCAATTTAGGTTCAACTTTGAACAGTACATGTTACAGCCAACTCCAAGTGCAAAGATGAATACATAGCAAATTTATGAATTGTAAATTTGCTTTGCTGCTCCTTTTTTAATAAGATGTTCTGCCTTGATTAAGGTCATTAGGAGATTCTACAGCAATTGCCTTTGACAGCAGGGACCCAGGCTGAGTCCATATAGAACAAAAAAGGCATGGATTCTGACTTAACCATGATTACCCATAACAATCAGAGTGTAGAGAACCCTGATACTAGGTCCTTAATCCTGGTTTGATTGTCAACTACTAATTTATTTACTTACCCTTTTATTTATTTATTAAGCAGCTGTAGGTTCTGGTTATCTACAGGCTGACAGGTTGGCAGGGAAGGTGAACAGGAACCCAACATATAAACAATTACCATGCAATTTGATAAAGGCTATGGCAGAAGTACGCTAACGTGTTAAAGAAAATAGATAATTGTGGCATTAATTCTGCCTGGGCGAGGGAGGCTGTTGGAGAAAGTTACAAGTAAATGGTGACATTGGAGCTGAGCCCTGACTATATTGAATAGGAGTTTGCCAATCGCATCCCAAGCAGAGGGAATGGCAGGGGCCAAGCATGGAGGTGTAAAAGGATTCAGGATGCAACACTTTGCTTTACGAGCACAGGGCTCAAGGGATGAGTAGTGAAAAATGAGACATGAGGGATGGGACTTGGAAGTGGGCACAAGCTGCAGGCCGGGCTGAGGTATTAGGTGGAAAATGGTACTTCTGGTTGGGAATGATACTTCAGTAAAGCTGGACGTGGAAAGGGAGAGATGTGACCAGAGGTTAAGATGACTAATCTACCAGAGGCAGCAGCAGGAATGAAGCAGCAGTTTCTGAAGATATGAGTCACACACCTGCCTCTAACATGTGCAAGAAGACAAATGGGTCTGGGCAAAAATATGAATGGAGGCCTGCAAGTCCTTTCTCTTCCCTTTTCACTGGACTCCATTCCTCTTCACAAAGGGCCTCATGAACATGTGTGTGGAGACCTCAGTCCTCATGAGCAAGTTCTGTCCACTCCCCCAAAGAGCCATCCTTTGACTACTCCTCAGGCCTAGGGGTGCCCATACATGGAGTATGGCCCACTCTCGAAGGACACACTAAAGGAAGGGGCTCACACAGGCCCTGGAGGTGAGGTTGGGGGCCACTGAACAGGGAATTCTGGGGTGTCAAGAACCTGAAGCTTGGCCCAAAAGGGTCAGCACAGGTGCTGAGTGGGCACAACCATAGTCCCCTGGCTCCTTGCTTCAAGAGGAGGGCACAGCCTGAAGAAGGCCAGAGTGGGCCCTCTGTGTATGGGTCTCAGGATAGAACTCCTTTTGCCCAAGTCTAAACCAGAAAAAACCAAGCTCGTTGCTATGGATTCAGTTCCAACTCACAGCAATCCTATATTACCAAGTAGAACTGTTCTATAGGGTTTTCATGGCTATCATCTTTAAGGTGTGTGCAAAGTGCATCCAGAAGGTGAGCCACTGTGATTTTCCATCAGAGGGTGATTTTCCAGCTTCCCAGACAAGTCATACTCTCTTCCAATTGTTTGCCATCTTCTTGGCCTGTAGGCTGTTACTCAAGAAGATCATATGGACGAGGCCTTATCTGGAAGCAGAAACCACAAGCTCTGGGCTTGGACATATTTACCCAGGGATGTAAATTCAACAAACCAATCTCCACTGCACACAGAAGGCTTTCTTAGCAATTTCCAACTTGTTTGCACCAATTCAAATGTAAACTTGAGACTCTCCCTGCTTCAGGCAATTATTGGATCAAGAGCTGAGTTTGGATGCTGAGGTTTGGAGGGTCAAATTAAAAGCACGAATGCTTCTATCACTCATTTTGGAAACTACTTTCCATTGTGTAGGATTTCAGGACATTCTCTTGATTGAATGCAGAACAAGATATGTTCACGTTAAACACCCGCTGACATGCTGGAGGGACAGAACAGGGACTACAGAGTCAGGGGGTCCGAGCTCAGGATCACCCATGGTGGACAGGTTTCATAAGAGCTTCCAGACTGTGACAGACTAGAAAGAAAAGCCTAGCAATCTACTTCCTAGCATTATCGAATTAAAACCCTATGGATCACAACAGAGTATTGTCTGATATAGTACTGGAAGATGTGCCCCTAGGTTGGAGGCACTCAAAATACACGGTGGCCCCAACAATAGACTTTAGCATACCAACAATCATGAAAAAGGCACAGGCCTAGGCAATGTTTCATTCTTTTCTACATGAAGTCACTGTAAGTTGGAGCAGACTCAATGACAACAACTGCCCCTCAACAGACCCTATGCATGTGCCAGGGTTGCTGGCCAAACAGGACACATTCCTTGTCCTAGAAAGGCTTCTAGCCTTGAGGGGAGGTTGGGGTGGGGTGGGGGAAGGGGAGACAGATAAATGAACAATCCCTGGAAAGTGTGGCAACTGACGAATGTGATGGAAAGCCATGCGAAGCGCCGTGGGGACTTGGCTGTGTGGCCCTGGTTAAGTTATGTCCCATCCCGCAGCCTCAATTTCCCTATACCTTAGAGTTGTTTTTAGGATGCAAGTGCCAAGTATAGCACCAAGCCCAAAATTGCTGCTTAATGCTGTGAATTGCCCTTATATTTCCCTTTGACGAATGGCAACCAATAGTGACTAACACTAGTACAGAGTTCTAGAATTTTCAAACCACTTGCACCTACATGTATCTAACCCAAAGGTCCACCAGAGGCGTCTTGCCTTTTACATGTGAACTGAGATTTCCTCGAACCTTTCTGTTTCCATAGCCTAGGGAGCCCCTAAATCATCACCAAAAATTTGTGAGTTCCCTTTACCTCTGGCCCCTGTGTTCCCATGGGGTATCTTGTTTGGCCCAGGGCATGCAGGCATCAGCCCTTACACTAGAATCCAAGGAATTCAATCACAGCAACATTTTTGTGGCATTTTGAGGACCTCACTGAAGATCTAGGAGTCACATCAGGATGGTCACACCCAGCATTCTGCCATCTTGTTCACCCCCCTACTGCTCCTATTCAGTCCCAGCTCACAAAGAATACATTTTCCCTTCTTCTGAAGACTCAGCACAGCTGACACCACCATTCTGGGAATTCAGCTTCTACTCCAAAGAAACTTATGGCATTTCTCTAAGAAAGGCAAGTCTCTCTAAAAGTAATCCCCACTGTAAGCAAAGGCATTTTTCTCTCCCTCTTTACAGTTCATTTTATACTCATTAACAACCCTCTGAGATTAATGTAATAATTTCTACTTTGTAGATGAGGAAATGGAGGTTCAGAGATGGTGTGCCCTTACCCAAGGTCACACAGCCAGTAAGTGCCAGTGTCTGGCTTCAAGCTCTGCCCGACTCCCTCCTCTGTGCCCTGTGTGACAACAGTCACACACTCTTTTGAGGCAGCAAGTGGCTATCCCCATATCTTGACCTTCCTGCTCTAGGAGGAAGTCTCTGCTGTGTGGGAGGAAGACTTGCAATTCCCCTTACCTTCTTGGAAAAGGTGCCACTGCCTGCTCCTTCCTTGAGAAGGAGCAGAAAGGTGTTATGTGCACAGCTCTGCAGGTGAGCTACGGGGAGCAAGTCTGCTTGCAAAATACCATCACAGGCGAAGATCAGGGGCAGGCAGACTGAGGCCAGCGGTCAGTTTAGCACTAAGTGTGTCTGAGTTCCAGCAGTGCCCTCTCCAGCAGGTTCAGCCACTTCCAGGGCTTCAAACCTGTTCATTCAGATTCAAACCTTTGCTGAAAAATTGCATTTCTAACAAGGTCGCAGGCGACACTAATGCTGCTGGTTAGGGACCAATTCTGAGAACCACTAGTAGAGCAGTGGTTCTCAAAATTTATCATACATAAGAATCACCTGGGGATCTTGTTAAACTGCAGATTCTGATTCAGTATATCTGGGGTGGAAAATCAAATTCTTAGCAGGGGTTAGAACTGGAACCAACTGGTTCGAAGCCCTAACCACTTCTGTCTTAGAGTTCTCGGCTTTCTCACAACCTCCTCCCAGGTCTCCCCAGAGCCTGATGACTATGACATGCCCCATATCTATGTTCTTTCCCAGGATGCAGTCCCTGGTGGTATCACGGTGCACAGGGGCAGATTACCCAATAAGCAAGGTAAGCACAGGCTCACTTATGCTTACTTCCTAATCTATAGTGAACAATTTCACATGGGATGTGGTGAAAAACATGTGAAATTGCTCACTACGGATTAGGAAGTAAGCCTGTGCTTACCTCGTTACTGGATCATCCGCCGCATCAGGGATTGTAAATTTGAAAAAGTGCTGTGTGGGCGGGAGAGAGACAGATGTCAGCCACACCTAGAAGCAGAATCTTTGATATAGTGAAAAAATGTGAAATTATTCACTACAGATAGTCTGGTAAGCACCGTGCTTACTTTGCCTATTGGCTATTCTGCCCCTGAGGGAGCAAACAGAGGCTTTGACTCTCCAAGATGTCATATCTCAGCTGTGCCACTCACTGTGTGGCTTTAGGTCAATCATTTCAGCTCATGGCACCTGGATTTCCCTGCGATGAGGCTGCCCGTGCCTTCCTCATGGGCTGTTTGTGGTCTACAAAATAGAGCATACGTTCATTCAACTGGTCCTTACTGAGAGCCTTCCGTGAGGGTCTCTGGGCTGGATACAGGTGATAGGATGAAAAGACATCATCCTTGCTAAAAAGTGTTTACATTCTAGTATGCAGGAGCATTTTTAAAAAGGTATCATAGTGGAAAAATGGTGACTATACAAGGAAACCGTAAGCACTAAGAGAAATGGCTACTGACTTCTGCCCAAGGGGTCAGCAGAGAAGTCCTCACAGAAGGGGCAACAGAAACTGGGGCTGAAAGCATGAGAAGGGATTGCCGAAAACCCCAGCTAGAAGAAAGGCAGAACTGGCAGAGGGCAGGAGGGGGGACAGGTGCTGCTCCCCTTCTCCTAGGTGCAGACGCAGGGCCTGCCAAGACGCTTCTTTCCAGCCCCCTCTGGCCAGGCACATCTTCATACTTCACACACTAGACGCAAAGTCAGACAGACACAAGTTCAAAACCTCACTTAGCCACTTTGCTAGCCTTACTACTCTGTACAAGTCCTCAACCTCTCTAAGTCTCGGTTTACTCATCTGTAAAGTGGGGTTGGCAGTCCTGCCCTCACAGGGTGGTTCAGTTCTAGAACCCAGCAGCCCTGCGGCTGGTGCTCCATACAGCTGCAACCTCACGGTGCAGTGCCAGTATGTGTTCACCCAGCAGCAGTATGAGGCCGAGGAGGTCATCCAGACCTCCTCCCACTACACCCTGTGAGGTCTGCGCCCCTTCATGACAATTTGGCTGCCGCTCCTGCTGTCCAACCCCGAGGGCTGGATGGAGAGCGAGGAGCTGGTGGTACAGACAGAGGAGGATGGTGAGCAAGCGGAAGACATTTCCTCTCTAACCTGTGGCTGGATCAAACATACAGAAGTGGTTTAGAACTCCAGCAGCCTTCTAAATCAGTATATCCCCGAAGTGTTGTGTGTGTGCTCTGGATGGTACCCAAGATATGGTTTTGGGTGGTACCCTGATGAACCTTTTAAAAATTTACAATTTTGCATGTATTTTATCCTTTTAAGTTTTTTAAATTGAGGCGACATTCACATAAAATTAACCATTTTGGGCAGCTCCTGTCCACAGGCAAGATGAGAAGGCAGACAGGGTCAGGAGCTGGTTGAATGCATGTGGGAAATCCAGGGTGGAAAGGAGGCGTGTGCTGTTACAGTATAGAGAGAACAGCTAGGGTCACATAACAATGTGTGTATAAATTTTTGTATGAGAAACTAACCTGAATTGTAAACTTTCACTTAAAGCACAATTTCAAAAAATTAACCACTTTAAAGTGAACAGTTCAGTGATTTTATTACATTCATAGTGTTGTGCAATCACCATCTCTAATATCAACATATTTTCATCACCCCAAAAGGAATCCCTGTTCCCATTAGGCAGTCATAGTCCACGTTCCCTCTGCCTCCAGCTCCTGGCAGTCACCAATCTTGCTTTTATTTTTATGGTAAACAAGATTTATGGCAAGTAATTTGGGTCTTCCCTTTATACAAGGCTATGTTTTCTTTTAGATGCATGCATTTAAATAAGAAGAAGGAGATTGATTTAAAGAAAAATGTTCATTAAATTATACTGCATGCAGCAAACATCGTGGAGGCTGTGGTTGAGTGGTTGAGCTAAGTCTGGAAAAGCTGCCTTCCTCTGTTTCCAGTGCACTGTCACCTGCCAGGGGGCACCCACCCCGCCTTTCTGATACCTCCTCAGAGCCTGTGTCTTGTGTGTCTGTCTTGCAGACCCAGTGCACGGCCCACAGAACGTGGAGATTGTGGACATCCGAGCCCGGCAGCTGACGCTGCAGTGGGAACCCTTTGGCTATGCAGTGACCCGCTGCCACAGCTACAACCTCACGGTGCGGTACCAGTATGTGTTCAACCAGCAGCAGTATGAGGCCGAGGAGGTCATCCAGACCTCCTCCCACTACACCCTGCGAGGCCTGCGCCCCTTCATGACAATTCGGCTGCGGCTCCTGCTGTCCAACCCTGAGGGCCGGATGGAGAGTGAGGAGCTGGTGGTGCAGACAGAGGAGGATGGTAAGCAAGGGGAAGAGCTTACTTGGGGACGGGAATGTTGAACCTGCTCATGGGCTACTCCTGTCAGTTAGGAAGCGTTTTATTTTTCTCCCGTTCTCTATCTGCCTCTTTTCCAAGGCCTCCAAAGAAGGACCATGCAGGCTGTGCCTTGCACAACTCCAAGGGGACAACAGCAGCTTTGCCATAGATGCACACTCACATTTGACCCTTCTGTACCCTCTTCCTTCTCACTTTACACCACCTTCTGTGTCCATACTGATGACCCCCCAAAGGGAAAGAGTATATCATACTGTTTAAGCATGTGAACCTGGGAGTCAGACAACCCTGGATTCTGCAAGAATTAAAATCAGAAAATACATTTAACCCTTTTGTTACCAATTTTTTTATTTTTATTTTAAGAAATGTTTTGATGGCATGTGTTTTCAGTATTGGAATGCATGCTTAGTAAGTAATTGGGTGTATTTAAATTTTCGGTTGGTAATATGGATTTTGAGAAATATGATCTGGTAATACAAGCCACCAATATTGCAAGTGGCACTCTGGCACCACGGATCTGTGGGATGATCATATACAAATAAGAACTAAATAGAGAATTTGTTGTGAGCACCTTTGCATTAGGTTACATGGGGAACCTCTGGTTTTCCAAATACGACACAGAAGAACCATAACAAACTCATCAGGACTCCGAACTATCACACAGGAAAGCCATAATTATACTTGCAAGCCTTATCTCACAGAAATAAAGGGGGAAAAAAAGGAAAGGTTTACAAAACTTACACATGCAGGTAGCATCATCTAATAGAATGCTCAAACTACACAACAAAGAGGCTCCAACTCCTGTCTTCACGCATTTCAAAAGGGATCCACCTTGATGTTAAATGCATTAGAAGTGGAATAACGTACTACCTATGATGTCCAGACACATAAAAAGTAGCTGGTATACCATTAAACCAATAGTAACTAAAGACATAAAGAGCTCAGCACACACATTTGATGTGTCCAGAACCAACTGTTCACCTGGATGTCCTATAGTCCTCTTACACTCAAAGTATCCAAAAATGAACCAACTCTTATACACTGACTCCTCTCCTTGTGTTCCCTATCTCAGTAAACTGCATGGAATAGCTCACGATAGTGACCTGAACATCAGCCTGGATGCCCCCATTTCTCCCACTTACAAGGTTCTGATTCAGCTTCCTGCAGGTTATCTTCTAGCACTCCTCTTAACTTTACCAAACCAACCAGATGCCATTGAGTTGACGCCAACTCATGGTGACCCCACGTGTGTCAGAGTAGAACTGTGCTCCATAGGGTTTTCAATAGCTGATTTTTCAGAAGTAGATCACTATGACTTTCTTCCAAGGTGCCTTTGGGTGGACTCAAGCCTCTAACCTTTCAGTTAGCAGCCAACCACATTAACCATTTGGATGCACCACCCAGGGACTCCCCTCTTAACTTTAGACTCCAGGAATATGGAGCTGCTTTTACTTCCTAGAAAACATAACTCCTCCTGCCTCTCTGTCATTACCCATGCCATTTCCCTTGCTTGGAATGAACTCTCCCTCCATGTTTGTGGACAAACTACATTAATCTTTCAAGTCTTGGTTCAAATGTTATTTCCAGTCTTTCCCTGACTGCCCCAAACGGAGTTAAGTGTTCCTTCCCAGGCTCCTACTGCCAATGGCATGTAACTCCTCCACAGCAGCTAATTTATTTATGGGTAGATGGAATCTCCTGGTTGTAGGACTTATCTAGGAAACACTTCTTCTCCATGGCCATGTTTGGACTCTCCCTGCGCCAGGCTGACTCAGGCCTTGTAAAGTGTCTTTAGTTAGCTCTCCGCGATCAGGTTCTGAGAACAGAGTTTGTATGCAAGTGTTTTATTAAGGAAGTTTTCCCAGGGGAGACTGAGAAGGGAGAGGGGGAGGCAGGACAGGAAGGGGACAGAGAAGAGGAGGATGCCAGGCAAAGATGCAACTCCAGCCAAGTCCAGTAAACGGTGACTGCAACCTGAGCCTGGAGGGGAGCCCTGCAGGGTAGGCCATGCACCAGTAGTTCAGGGCTGGGGTGTTTTGGGAAGTAAATTCTCAGAACTTCTGGCTCTCTGCTTGTGCAGGCAAAGGGTAGAGGGGACAACAAAGGGATCAGAAAGGATCTGGGCAGAGCCCTATCACTGTCAGCCACATAAGGCAAATGCTCTATTGACCCAGATTAGTCTTTGGAGCTTCAGGACAGAGCCTCTATAGCGGCAATCCCTCTGGTACCCTTGTATCACACAAGCAAGTTCCAAAGAGCCCGGACTTAGGGTCCCTGCTGGGCTCCAAACCCACATCCTCAGCTGCAAAGCCCCACAGGGAGAGAGAGGAAAGGGTGCCAGCCTCTTCTCACCCTGTCACCCGATACTCACTTCCCCTAGTCCCCTCCTAGAACTGGAAGTTTTATACCACCTACTTTATGACCCTCCCTGACCCCCTTCAAATTCATGCTTGAATCCACCCTCTCCACAGCCCCTACATGCTGTGCTTAGGTCATCTCTGGAAGCAGCAGCAGCAGTGGAGACCTAGCCTCTTGTCACCTTAGATCCCCACCTTCCGGTTTTGCAAAGAACCTTAGTCCTTTGTGGATACAGCTCTCTGCCCACAACCAACTTCTCTAGTAGATCTGAATGCTCTGCTTTCTGTGAACCCAGCCCCACACAAAAGAGAGAGTTGGGCATCTCATCTTGGCTTCATTCTGCAGCCATATTAGCACCCCCGAGCTGTGGTTCTAGAACTGTGCTCCATGGTTTCCCTAGAGCTGGTTCCGTTGTTTCAAAAATGCACAGCCCCTTATTCCAGCAGGGAGGGTGATGCACTATTGGATAAGGAAGACTGTGGAACCATACATGCCAGGATCAAGGTGCTTAACCTCTCAGTACTTGGTTTCCTCATCTATAAAATGGAGTTAATGATAGTACCTACATTTTGTATGTTATTATGAGGATTGAAAGGGATGGTATATAAAGGAATTGGAATAATGCCTGGCAGACAATAAGCTTTCAATATATGGACTTATTATGTTTGCACTAAATCACAGACCAAATATATCTTGACAAAGGAGCCTCTAGCACAAGCGACCCAGAAACCACTAGCAGTCTTGGGAAACTTCTTCAGAGATCTAGACGTCCACTCTAAGTGGCTGTAGAAAATATAGCATGGACTCTCAAGGAATGGCGGTGTTCTCAGTGCCTGATTTGAGAAACAGAGACGAGAAGGGTAGTTCAGTGACAGATGTTCACAGGGAACCCCCAGTTGTTAGACAGGAAGCAGCCAGTGGTAAAAATCAGTGTGAAAATTCAGGACTCAGCAGATGGACAGTAGGATTTGGTCAAGGAGCAGCTCAGACACTTTGTTCCAAGGTGCTTTGCCCACCTTGCCTACTTTCTGAGGATTTACCTACATGTGCAACAGCAAATCCCAAGTCCCATCTTTAAGGCCCGCCTCAACCTCTCCCAAAACTTCCCTTTCTCCTTGTCATGAAAAATCATGAAGCATTTATCAAAACAATGTGACAGCAGCAATGCTTTGAAATTAAAATTTAATTAAACACCATTAATAAAACATCAGTTCCTACTCTACCAAGGCATGTGGAAATATTAAAAACACCAACCATACAAGACACTAGTCCTCAGTCCTGAAGCCCCACCTCAGGAACCACTGAGGCAGGTCTTCTGAGGCAAGACTCAGAAGAATGCAGGCACCCTCTGTGGGCCGGGATTAGGTTCCAATCTTCCTAAAGAAGTGGGAGGAGGCACCGTTGCGGTTTGCTGGGCATCTCGTCCACCTTAAGCACAAGCTAAGGATGGAGCATGGATCTCATTGATTAACTGAAACTCCCCTCAGGGAGCCAAAGAGCAACCTCTCGGATTGAGCTGACTGGATTCATGCTTCTTTCAGCAGAGCTACAAAATTGTCTTCTGGGGAATTTGTAGAATTTATAATTTCAGCATCCCAGTGCCTTTGAGGGCCCACAAAGCAGTCCACTGCTGGAGAGACAGGCTCATAGCCCCTGAGCTCTGTTGCTTCATCTGGGAGCAGCTGTTCATAGGAGACTAAAAGGGCTTTTTTATGTTTCCCTTTTTTGCAAAGGTCCCAGACAAAACAAGAGCTCACTTATTTAGTGGTTACTTCTCTAGTTTTAACCCTGTGGGGCAGTTCTACTCTGTCCTATAGGGTCGCTATGAGTCAGAATTGACTTGACAGCAGTGGGTTTTTCTCTACTTTTAACTATCCAAGCCACAGCCAAGATAGTGAAATTGAATATATGAACACCATGCTGGTGGTGATCTTATGTTGCCTACCACTTACTGAGCACCGACACTGTACTAGGCACCAAGCTGGGTTCTGTCCAATGACGTGTGTGCTCCTTCGCCCGAGATTTCATTTGGAAATGTTTCAAAGCCATGGAAAAATTGAAAGACTAGTACAAAGAAGACCTGTAGGCCTTTCCCCTAGATTCAGCATTTTTTAACAGTTTGCTCCATTTACTTTTTCATATATATATGAAAAATATATAACAGGAATTGAGTAATAAGCCCCAATTTACTCCACAAGAAAATGAAAAATAACTGAGCTCAAATGTAGTAACCATGCCAATAAAATAAACCAATCATTTTTATGATGAAAATTATTTCACTATACACTCATGCATGTATACATGTACACATGCATACATACGTATACATGCATATACATATATACACACAGGTATACATATACACATATTCATACATGAATGCATACATATATAAGTGTGCACACACATGCATACTTCAAATACATGTGAGGGTGACCAACTGTCCTTGCTTGCCCTGACTTGCTCAGTTTTAGCACTGAAAATCCAGTATCCCAAGAAATCCCTCAGCCCTGGGAAAACTGGGATAGTTGGTCATTTAGGTGACCAAAATATAATATTGTTTAACTATTTGAAAGTAAATTTCAGAAGTCGTGACACATGGCCCCTAAACTCTTCAGCATACATGACCTAAGGATAAAGACCTTCTCCTACAAATGCACGATACCATATAACATTTTAAAAACTTAACATTCATTTTAAAATAACCTCATAAATAGTTCATGTTCACATTTCTAATAATGTTAAACCTCGTTCTATGTGACAAAACCAGAATATGACACATTTTTGGCAAAAAAAAAAAAATACTACACGGTGGTGAAATATATTTCTTACTGTATCATGGCAAAACCAGTTGCTGTTGAATCAACTGCGACTCATGACAACCCCACGTGTTTCAGAACAGAATTGTGTGCCATAGGGTTTTCAATAGCTGATTTTTCAGAAGTAGATCATCAGGCCTTTTTTCCAAGGCATCTCTAAATGGACTCCAACCTTTCAGTTAGCGGCCGAGTGTGTTAAACATTTGCACCACCCAGGGACTCCGTATCATGTCAAGAGGTACATAACATCAGGTAGTCCCTTTATTGGTAATGCTACATTTGTCACTTGGATAATATGGCAATGCTACATTTATCACTTGAATAATATGGCAATCACCCAACCCCTCCTCTGTAAATGCAGTACCTTTTTGCCTTTGTAAATTAATAGCTAATCTGTGGAGTGATACCTTAAAATTGCAAATACCCTTGTCCCCAGTAATATTTTACTCAATGGTTTCAGCACTCTTTAGTAATCCTTGCCTGAATCAATTATGACATGGGTGCTTACAAAAAGGATGATTTTTAAATCATTCCCTCTACACTTATTAGCTTGTATTCTTCTTTATAGAAGATCTTTCCTCTCCTCATCCCCACTCCCATTTTGGTGTCCCTACGTAAAACAATTTTTTTTTTTATTCAATGTATTAAAAGCCATTACTATCATTATTCTGGAGCCCTGGTGGTGCAGAGCTCATCTGCTAACCAAAAGGTCGGCAGTTCGACTCTACTAGCCACTCCGTGGAAACCCTAGGGGCCAGTTCTACTCTGTCCTATAGGGTCACTATGAGTCGGAATTGACTCAACGGCAATGGGTTACAGGTTGTCATTATTCTTTTTGATGCCAAATTGTACCAAATATGGCCTGTGGGAGTTGCTTCAAGCTGGGTCCTAGGTCCTTTTGATACATCCTCATTAGTCTTTCTTGCTTTCTTGGACAGCACATTATTCTAGACTATTCTTGTAATGTTCCTAGCCCCAGACCTGAAATCAACCACTTATCTAAGAATTTCTGGTTGCTTTCAGTGGGAAATGATATTTTGGCACCAAGATACACATCTCAGGTATGCTCAGTGGGGTGTTGTTGCCTCTAGGCTCTTTAAGTAGGCAGAGCTAGGGAATATAATGTATCTGTTTTAAATCATGAGCACATACTGATCCAGATCCAACACCTCAGGATTCTTCTGCACTTTCCTTTATTCCATATATTATTTCTCCCATGGTGACACCCCTGGCTCCCAACAGCCACATACGTTTTCATTTGCCGCATCCTACAATACATACAAAACCATTCCAGAATTACAATGCCAATCCCACCAACAAACAATAAAACTACTAAGTTAGGTCAAAGATTTCTTTTTAGATTTTTCTGTTCTTATACTGTATCATACGGAGGATATATAGTCGGAACACTGTGCCACAAATTTACTTGTCTTAATTCTTCTCTCTGTATGGTTATCCTATCAATTTGATCCTCAATTAGGCTCATTTGTTTTAATTTTAGGGTTTGCCTTTTCCTCCATCCTTTTTATTTCATTGTTTTTAATATGCAAAATAGTTCCATGGTTCAAAACTCCAAACTATATAAAAAGATTCATTCAGAGCAAGTATTGCCACTACCCCTACCTCCTTCACCTGCTCCTATCCACACCTGAAAGGTAACCATTTCCATTCATTTTGGGTTTATCTTTCCTATTCATTCATTTTGTAAAAAGTAAATAATATTCTTCTTTCTCCTATTTCTTATATAAGAGGTAGCACAACACATATTCTCTGCATCTTGTATTTTTCTGTACTTACTATATCCTAGAAATCACATATCAGTTGATAACAGATTTTTCCTTCTTCTATGTTAAACTGCATGGTAGTTTATTGTGTGGATGTACCATAGTTTACTCAAGCAGTGTCTTAGGGACACTTAGGTTGTTTCCATTATTTGCAGTATCACCAATAATACTGCAGTGAATAACCTTGTACATATGTTGTTTGGTATTTGGAGATTGAACGCTAGGAAAGGACATCATGGTTGGTAAAGTAGAAAGTCAACGAAAACAAAGAAAACCCTTAATGAGATGAATTGACACAGCAGCCAAAACAATGGACTCAAACATACCAATAATCGTGAAGATGGCACAGGTTTGGGCAATTAAGTTTCTCAGGATTACTAAAGTATACAAAATGCAATTTATTTCCTCAAGGTTGGTTGCATAACAAAGTAGTGAATGAAGCTTGGCTCTAGCCCAGATCTGTCTGTATCCAAAGTATTTCTTGAATTACTCTTTTCTTCCACTACCTGGTAGATATGTGGGTGCTGAAAGGCTGCCACATTACCCGTTAGTGGCCAAGCCAGGGTGTCATGGAATGAATTCTGTCCCCTCAAGATATGTGTCAACTTGGCTAGGCTGATTCACAGTGTTGTGTGGTTGTCCTCCATTTTGTGGTCTGGTGTAATTATCCTCCATTTTATGATGTGTTGTAAATCCTAATCTCTATATGTTAATGAGGCAGCATCAGGGTGGGGTATATCTTGAGTCACACCCTTATTCAAGTCACACCCTTGCTTGAGTCAAACTTTTTATCTTACAAGAGATAAAAGGAGAGAGAAGTGAGCAGAGAGTGGGGGACCTCACTACCACCAAGAAAAAAAAGCCAGAAGTGCAGCGTGTCCTTTGGACTGGGGTCCCTGAGCTGAGAACCTCCTAGACCCAGGGGAAGAATGATGTCAAGACATATAGAGATCTCCAAGGAAATCTAGGCCCACAGATGTTGAAAGGAGACAAGGACCTTCCCCGAGCCAAGAGACAGAGAAAGTCTTCCCCTAGAGCTGGCGCCCTGAATGTGGACTTCTAGCCTCCTAAACTCCTAGAGAGTAAATTTCTGCTTTTTTAAAGCCATCCACTTGTGGTATTTCTGTTATAGCAGCACTAGATACTAAGACACAGGGTGTCTAAGCCCCAGGCCAGAGCTCTTTCTACCTCACTACATACCGCTTAAGGTGGTCTTTTTCTGTTATACATAAGGTTACCATGAGTTAGTGCCAACTTGACAACAGTCCATCCCTAAACGCTCTGATGCAGATGCTACTGATGCAGTTGTGCAATCCTATATCTGGCCAAAACCTTCCAAACACTCTTTTCTGCTTAATTTTTTCCATAGCACTTATCATCATCTGAAACACTGTATATTTATTACTTTGGTTTATTATCTGTCCTTTCATCAGGAATGTAAGCTTCATGAGGGTGGAGAATTTATTTTGTTCACTGATGTATTTTCCAAGCACCAAAAACAGTGCCTGGCTCATAACAGGTGCTCATTAACTTTTTTTTCCCTTATTTTGTTGTTGCTGTTGAGAATATACACATCAAAACATACCCCCATTCAACTATACTCATGAACTATTTATTGAATGAATTAATGAATAAATGGAAGGAGGAATGGAGAGAAAGACTATCTAATATCAATATCCCTGCCCCTTTCATATCACAGGCTCCTATTTATATACACTGTCTAAGAAGGTGGGGATACGTATAATGTTTTTTAAGCTGTATGCAAATCCAACTCATACTGGCTGCGAGAGATGATTATTAGCCTTTCTTCCCACCTCGGAGTTCACTAATGCCATGTTCACTGCTTGAAATCAGCTGTGGTGGGGATATTTACACCATGGAAATAGGCAAACAAATTAGAGCTCTCCCCCACCCACTGACAGCTGATTGTGAAATATTTACTAGCACATCATTGTACAGTCCCATAAAAGGCTATATTTGATGGCTTTAAAATATAAAGATTTATCTGGGGAAAAAATACTTTTCCTCCAACAAGACTGGAAAATATGAGTAAATTGAAATTGTCTAAATCTGTCTTTTCTCCAGAAGATTCACTTACAGACTCGAATGGCCTCTGAATCATTCTCAAATTACTTATATTTTCTCAAGTTAATTCTGAGCCTTTTTATAATGAACAACCAACTAACTAACAAATATGGCACCTGGAATGGAAGGGCAAAAAATGACCTGGACAAGACCATCGGGAAGGGAAACTCCTGTTGACTGTACAGGGCTCTGTGCTTTTATATATGCCCATATTACTCTCACAACTTCCCTCAAAGTTCACCATCATTAACCCCACTTTTCAGATATGGCAATGGAGGCAAGCAGAGTAGAGGAAAGAAGAGCAGAGGAGAGAAGGAAACTTTCCTTGGTAACACTCTGTCCCTTTTATGCTGAAAATTTCCCTTAAATTACCACCTGACTTGAAGGCACAAGAAAACATCTGGTTTAATTATAGTGAATTTACATGAACCTACTGACAAGAAGCATGGTTAAAATTAGCAATTTTAGTGTGTTGTTTTTTTTTTTTTTAAGAGAATGAAATTATAAAGTAATTAACCTTTGTTGTAGAACTCTGTCAAAAGGATGGAAAGGCCCATGCTGTTAGATAGAAGAAAAAATGAAATTGTGGAAAGGGAAAATGCAGATTTGTTAAAGAATTATAAAGAAAAAAAAGGGGAGGGGGTAAGGTGACACAAAATTAGAAGACAGGGCAAAAAAGTAATTTTTCACCAAGAAGTCTTTCCACAATGAGAATGAAAAAAAGCGAGAGACCCAGTTTAATCAAAAGAAAGGAGTAGTTCAAAAAATACTCTGGATCCCAGGAGGATCTGGGCTATATCCAAACTTCATTCACTACTTTGTTATGCAACCAACCTTGAGAAAATAAATTGCATTTCGTATACTTTAGTACTCCTAAGAAAATTAATTGCATTTCATATACTTTAGTACTCCCATCTGTGAAATGGGGATAATACCACCAATCTCTTTAAGGTATACTACTTGAAAGTCTATAACTTATTATTAAGTCTTAACTTATTAAGAGCTATGCTAAATGGAACCAACTCAATAGCACCTACCAACAACAACATGCTAAATGTTGTGTGGCCAACATTAGACATAGTAGACAGCTTTTTATTCAAGGGTGCATAACTAGGAAAAACTGAACAAGACATCTATGAGAAAGTTGTTTATCATGAGCAAGAGATTTTAAATAACCTTTAGGCCCCTCTGTAATCTCAGTTTCAAACATGTCACTCTGACCATGGCTCCTCTCTTTTCAGTTCACTCCCTCCAGTACAGTAACTCCAAAAACTCAACACCACCAGAACCTGCTACCTGCGTTCACTCCCCTGTCCACTCAGCTTAAATTCTTTGGCCAGTCATTCCAGTCACTCCCTTCACTCCACAGCCCCACTCTCACATCCAGGTACTCACAAGACCACAGCCCTGGTTGCATTTCATTCTCTGCCTATCCCTGGCTGTCTCTTTTGTAGTTGACTGCACACCACGAGACTGCTTCATTTTAAAGCCTTAAGCATTTAATCGAGCAGCCCTTCAAAGCTGCCCAATCATACCATATTTCCCAGATCCTTTCATTTCTCTACTCACCAAGAGAACACTCCTCCCTTCTTCAGACCTCCAACACCTCTGCCTCTTCTCACCTTCAGTTGATGAACTTGTTGCCCATTTCACTGAGTAAACTGAAGCCATTTAAAGAGATTGCCTCCAGCTCTTATAACCAACACCTGTGCCCACATACTCAGCCTTCCCTCCCACCTCCTGTTTCTGTGGATGAACAGTCTGTTTTCTAAATACAGGCCAATCTCTCTACTTAATGCACTAAATCCTATTTCCCTTCCCCTACTTAGGACATTGCTCCAGCAATTGTCCCCTTTTTACCCTACATTAAATTTTCCCTCTATAGCAGATCATTTTCATCACCTTACACACAAATTGTTTCTACTATCTTAAAAAACAAACAAACAAAAAACCAACCAACCCTACTTTTATCTCCTATACTGTCCCATTCACTCTATATACCCACTTTTCTCCTTTCTCGACTACCACCCATCTGTCAGTCTGTCATACTGTGGTGGCTTGCATGTTCTGTTATGCTGGAAGCTATGCCACCAGTATTTCAAACACCAGCAGGGTCACCCATGGACAAGCAGGTGGACAGATTTCAGCGGAATTTCCAGACTAAGACAGAGTAGGAAGACAGGCCTGGAAATCTACTTCTAAAAATTAGTCCATGAGAACCTTATGGACCACAACAGACTATTGTATGACATAGTACTGGAAGATAAGCCCCCTAGGTTGAAGGCACTATGCAATAGCCACAACAATGGACTCAAACATACCAACAGTCATGAAGACGACCCAGGACTGGGCAATGCTTTATTCCCTTATACCTAAGAGCACCATTGCATTGCATTGGGCAAATCTGCTATAAATGACCTCTTTAAAGTGTCGAAAAGCAAAGATGCCGCCTTGAAGACTAAGGTGCACCTGACCCAAGCCATGATATTTTCAATCACGTCATATACATGGGAAAGCTGGACAATGACTAAGGAAGATCAAAGAATTGACACCTTTGAATTGTGATGTTGGCAAAGAATATTGAATATACCATGGACTTCCAAAAGAATGAACAAATCTGTCTTGGAAGAAGGACAACCAGAATACCTCTTAGCAGCAAGGATGGTGAGACTATGTCTTACCTACTATGGACATGTTGTCAGGAGGAATCAGACCCTGGAGAACGACATCATGCTTGGTAAAGTAGAGGTTCAGCGAAAAAAAGGAAGACCCTTAACAAGACGGATTGACACAGTGGCTGCAACAATGGGCTCAAGCGTAACAACAATCATGAGCATGACGCAGAACCAGGCAGTGTTTCGTTCTGTATATATATATAGGGTCGCTATGAGTCAAAACTGACTCGACAGCACCTAACAACAACAACAAGAGCACCATAAGTCAGAGCCAACTCAATGGCAACTAACAACAACAACAACAGTATTTCTTGAACTCACTCAACCAAAGTAACCCTAATCTCTACCATTCCACCAAAACAATTCTTTCAGGGTCAACCATGACCTTCACATTGCTAAATAACAAATTTTCATTACTCAGAGAGGTAGATCTTCCCATTCAACCAGTACTTGACACAGCTGTTATCAACTCCTTAAAACCAGAGCTTGAACCAGTTCTTCCCAGTTCAATCATGGCCAAGGAAGTGACACCAGATCAGAATTTTTAAAATTTGGGTGAACCAGAACCATAACTGGAACAGGAAAAAGTACAGGATGAAGCCCTGCTAGAAACTTAGTCTCCCTCTTAGAAAACAAGGACAGCATACGCATTGCATAGCAACCAAATCTCTTGCCCGTTGGATATTGCATAGTCGGAAACAGTGGTGCCCCACTCAAAAATGGTAGCCAACTGTGCCGCTTTGAATGAAAGGAGTCACTACACCTCTTCAGAGTCTCTCATTCCAGGGCTTTGACCCGTAATTTTTCCTGTTCTGGTTATGGTTACAGATCATACAAATTTAAAAATTTGGGTCTGTTCCAGTTTTGCTTTGTTGGCCTGACTGAACCAGTTCGAAGCCCTGCTTAAACCATGTTTTTCACTTGGCTTCCAGGACACTGCACATTCTGGTTTTCCTCCTACCACAGTGACTCCTCCTCTTTGGTCTTTTTTGCTGGTTCCTTTTAAACACGCCTACCTTGTTGGCTCAATTCTTGGGGCTCTTCTCCTTTACTTTGACACCAGATGCTGGACAGATCATAAACTTAGGATCCATGGACCAGGAAATCTCTGTAGCAACTATTCAACTCTGCCACTGTAGTGTGAGAACAGCCAGAGACAATATATAAATGAATGGGTGTGACAGTGTTCCGATAAGATTGTATTTACAAAAACAAGCAGCTGGTTGGATGTGGCCCAAGGCTATAGTTTGCCAACCCTTGATCCACTCTCATTCCCCTGATTATCTCATCCAGTCTCTTAGTTTTAAAATCCATCCATGTTTCCCCCAGTTGACATCTCCAGGCCAGACCTCACCCCATCCCACTAGAGTCATTTATCCAACTGCCTGCTCAACTTCTCCACCTGGACTGGTAATTATTGTTATTAGCAGCCATCAAGTCAGTTCCAGACTCAGGGCGGCCCAATGCACAACTGAACAAAATGCTGCCTGGTCCTGCACCATTCCCACAATCAGTTGCAGATTGGACCGTTGTGATCCGTTGGATTCTCATTGGCTGATTTTTGTAAGTAGATTGATAGGCCTTTCTTCATAGTTCATCTTAGTCTGGAAGCTCCACTGAAACCTGTTCAGCATCATAGCAACATGCAAGCCCCCACTGACAGACAGGTAGTGGCTGCACATGAGGTGCATTGGCCAGGAATCAAACCTGGGTCACCCACATGGAAGGTAAGAATTCTACCACTGAACTTCCAATGTCCCCTTTAGGATTGCTAAGAGGCCTCTCAAATTAAACACATCCCAAGTGAAGTTCCTGATTATCCCTCAACCACCACCAAACTCATTCTTCTCACAGTCTTCTCCATCTCATTTAATGGCAACTCCATTTTATTAGTGGTTCAAGCCAAAAACCGTGACTCTTCACTTTTGTTATACCCAAGGCCCTGGATTTCGTAACTCCAGGAAACATCCTTCACCTTGTATTCTCTGTGATTGGCACCCCTGGCTTAGTGAAAACCATCAGCCCTGTTCACACCCAACATCTGATCCATCAGTAAATCCTCTTGGCTCAACCTTCAAAATAATATCAAGATTGTTCACAATCTCCATTGCCAGCGCTTTGATCCAAGCCACTATGATCTTCAACCTGGATAGCCTCCTATACATGGTTTTTCAGCCTCAGCCCTGGCCCCTGAGTTACTTCCTTAACACAGCAGCCAGAATGATTCCATTAAACCAGGGGGCAAATCACATCACTCTTCTGCTCAGAACCTTCCAATGGTTTCTCATGCCACTGAGAGGAAAAGCCCAAGTTCTCACAATGGCTCACAAGGCCCTTCCTAGCAGAACTCCCACTTCTGGTTGTTTCTGACCTCATCTCCTTCACCTCTGCCTCAAGACTTGACTCCAGTCCATTGTCCTCCTCAAGGTTCCTCAAATATGCCAGGTATATTGCCTCAGGACCTTTGTATTTGCCATTCCCTCTCACTAGAATGATCTTCCTCAAATAAGCAGCACTGGCTCCTTCACCTGCCTCATCCTTATTGAAGTATTGCCTTTCAGGAACATGTACCCCCACCATGCTATTGAAAATTGAAAACTGCCCCCCGAGCACCACATTTCTTGTTCCTGTTTCATGCATCTCCTTATCATTTATCATTCATACTGCATATTTTACTATACATTATCTATCTTCTCCCACTAGAATGCATTCCATGGAGATAAAGATTGTTTATTTTTTCTGTTTTGCTTACTGTTATTTCCCAAGCACTTAGAACAGTGCCAGGTAGATAATAGGCACACAATAAATACCTTATTGAATGAATGACTCCTGAATCCTTGGAGACAAAATAAATTTAAAAATTATTTACCATAGAAATTAGAGGAAGATTGCAAAAAGCTGTTTAACATCCTCAATAAGCTATGAGAAGATATGGTTTTATGATTGGCCATATTCAGAGAGAACAGATCAAGGTGAGGACATCCACTGAAAATAGTAAAGATCCTAACTGGCTCTACAAAAAAATCAAATTGATGATCTCCAGGCTACACTAGAGCCATTTCAGGGAATGCAGCTGGGAGCACTGTGAAGAGCAAACGCATAGCACATTTACTCTGTGCCAGGCACTTTGCTAAGCACTTTAAATGTATTAACGTATTTGCAAAAGTCGCTAACTGCGAGAGTTTAAAGGAACAGTCTCCACAGACATCCCTCACTTGTAACACCAACTGCAAGTTCAGGGGAGTTCCTAAAACTATCCTCAGGTTCAAAAAATCACAGGATTCACAGAACTAGCTGAAAGCTATTATACTCACAGTTACAATTTACTACAGAGAAAAGATACAGATGAAAATGAGCAAAGGGAAAAAGTGCTCAGGGAGGAGTCTGGGAGTTACCAAATGCAGGGCTTCTGTGTCTTCTCCCCTTGGAGTTAGGAAAGATTACTTTCCCAGTATGGATGTGGGACAATATGCGGAGTATTACTCACCTGAGCCTCAGTGTTCAGAGTTTTTACTGGGGCTCCATTTGATTGACATGATTGATTGCCTTCATGACTTATCTCTATCCCCAGTCTCCAGCCCCTCTGGGCATGACCCAAAGCCCCACTCTAAATTACATTGTTGGTCTTGCTGGTGTGGCCAGCCCCACCCTGCACACTAAACAAAGACATTCTTACCAGGTATGACATTCCAGGGGCTAGCCCTATTGGCGAAGTGGCTAAGAGTTCCACTGCTAACCAAAAGGTCTGCAGTCTGAATCCACCACCGCTCCTTGGAAACCCTATGGGACAGTTCTACTCTGTCCTACTCAACGGCAACAAGTTTGGTTTTAGTTTTTTTAGAGTTCACTTACCGGAAGTTGAGGGCAAAGACCAGACCTTGTTTTTACCCATTGCCATTGAGTCATGTAGTAAAGAATTTAACCAGACATTGCTTTGGGTATGGTTAAATTCTTTAGTACACAGTACTGAATCTCCGTAACAACCTTGTTAGTGTTGTTGTTAGGTGCCCTCGAGTTGGTTCCCACTCATAGTGACTTTATGTATAGCAGAACAAAATGTTGCCTGGTCCTGCGCCATTCTCATAAGCGTTGCTATGTTCCAGACCATTGTTGCAGCCACTGGGTCAATCTCTCTCATTAAAGGGCACCTTCTTTTTTGATGATCCTCTACTTTACCAAACATAATGTCCTTCTCCAGGGATTGGTGCCTCCTGATAATATGTCCAAAGTAAGTGAGATGAAGTCTTGCCATCCTCGCTACTAAGGAGCATTCTGGTTGTACTTCTTCCAAGACAGACTTGTTTATTCTTCCTGCAGCTCATGGTGTATTCAATATACTTCCCCAACACCATAATTCAAATGCATCAATTCTTCTTCAGTCTTCTTTATTCACTGTCTAGCTTTCACATGCATATGAGGTGACTGAAAATACCATGGCTTGGGTCAGACACACCTTAAGTCTTCCAAGTGACATGTCTAGATCTATCAAATGATTCATAACAGCCTATGAAGTACTACTTTTAGCCCCATTTTTAAAGTAAGGAAACTGAGGCACAGAAAAGTTAAGCAACCTGCCCAAGGTTATACAGCAAAACAGTGGTGACAACAGGACACAAACTCAGGCAGTCTGACTCCACCCATGTTCTCAGTCATTACATGGTACTGTGATATACGTCTAAATGATACAATGAAGAGTTTTGATTCAAGATGGCAATCTGATCTAACTACACTATCTTCCCAAAGTAATAGAGAAAAATACCTTTAAACTTAACCTGAGAACTACATAAGGATGCCATGCTGTCTTAGTTACCTAGTGCTGCTATAACACAAATGCCACAAGTGGATGGCTTTAACAAACAGAGATTTATTCTCTCACAGTCTAGTAGGCTAGAAGTCCAAATTCAGGGCACCAGCTCCAGGGGATGGCTTTCTCTGTCAGCTCTGGAGGAAGGTCCTTGTCATCAATTTTTCCTGGTCTAGGAGCTGCTCAGCACAGGAACTTCGAGTCCAAAAGAAATACTCTGCTCCTGTCGTTGCTTTCTTGGTGGTATGAAGTCCCTGTGTCTCTCTGCTGGCTTCTCTCTTTTATATGTCGAAAGAGATTGACTCAAGATACAACCTAATATTGTAGACTGCCTCATTAGCATAACTGCCTCTAATCCTGCCTCATTAACATTATAGAGGTAGGATTTACAACACATAGGAAAATCACACCAGATGACAAAATGGTGGACAATCACATAATACTGGGAATCGTGGCCCAGCTAAGTTGACACACATTTTTGGGGGACAAAATTCAATCCATAACATTCCACCCTTTGGCCTCCAAAAATTCATGTCTTGCCACATGTAAAACACATTCACCCTATCATATCACAGCAAAAATCTTAAATCAACTCCAAGTCCAAAATCCAAAAGTCCTCATCTGTGAAATCTAGAATACAAGTTATCTGCTTCCAAACAATAATGAAACAGTTACAAGGTAGACATTTCCATTACAAATGGGAGAAATTGAAGGGAAAGAAGGGGTAACAGGCACCAAGCAAGTCAGCAGAACACATTACATTAGCGCTCAAGGCTTGAAAATGATCCTCTGGTCTCTGAGACCATTTAGGCAACGGCCCTACCCTCCAGACTCTAGTATTGGCCATACTCTCTGGATTCTGGGTGGAGGCCCCTTGGCCCTGGGCTTCAACTCCGCCTTCCAGGCCCACTGGGATAGCAACTCTGCTCCCTAGGCTTTAGGCACATCATTCTCCTAGTCCATCTGAGTGGCGACTCCACCCTTAGAAACTCCAGAGGCCATGGCTCCACCTTTTGAGACCCCAGAGTCTGGAGGGCAGGGCCATTTAGCTGAAATGGACTAATTCCTGGCAAAATAAAAATGAAGAAAACTGACTAAAGAAAAAAATTCAATATAGTTCTACAAGAAATAAAGAAATAGAATCAGGAGTTTAAAATTTTCCAATAAAGAAAACTTCAGTCCCAGATGGTCTCACAGGTGCAATCAGACAAACACCGAAGGAGCAGTTAATCCAACATTACATACACACTTCCAGAGAGTGGAAAAAGAAGGAGCATTCCTCTCATTTTATGTCAGTGTAACCTTGATATCAAGACCAGACAAGCTTAGTAGGAGAAAAAGGAAAATTAGATGCAAGTACCCCAAATAAAATATTAGCAAATAATTCAGCATTGTATACAAATAGGAAAAAAAAATTAGTTTATTTCAAGAAATCAATATTGGTTCAACATTAGTAAATGCATTAATGTAATTCACTATATTAACATAACTAAGAGAGAAGAAAAAAAACAAATTGCTGCAATAGATATTAAAAAGCACCAGTTAAGGCTCAGCATGAATTAAAAACAAAATAGCCTTGTACACTAGGAAGAAAAAAGATCTTCTTAACCTGATAAAGCAGAACTAGAAGAAAACTACAAACACCATAGTCAAGGATGAAATAACAAAATTTTAATCTTTAATTAAAACATAGATGCCTATTATTATTTCCATTAAATACTGTATTGATGGCCCTAGTTGAAGACAAGAAAATGAAATAAAGAGTTAAAAGATTGGAAAAGAACAAAACTATTATTAAATGCAGATGCTATGATTATCTATATAGATAATCCAAAGCAATCTGCATACAAATGATTAGGATTAATAAGAGAATATAGCGTGTTTGCCAAAGACGTCAACATCAAAAAGTCAATTGCATTTCTATTCACCTAACAAGTATATGACATTTGTTTTTAAAATATCATTGACAATAGCAATAACACTGTAAGGTATTTAGGAATAAATCCAACAGAAGATTTCAAGATGTGTATATATACATGTATAAAACACTGAAAGACATTAAAGATGACTTAAATAAGGAAAATGACCTAAATGAGAGTATTTTTTAAAGGAGGGGCTTGCACTGTGTATGTATTGCTTTTTCTTTTTTTTTCCATTTCACTTCCTATATCATGTTTGTGAATGGGAAGACCTAACATTATAAATACATAATATATAAAGACATAAATTCTTTCTCAATTGACCTATAATCCATGCATCCCGATATAGAAATCTTTTTTTTTTTTAATTCATGAAATAATCCTAAAATGTATATACAAGAAGAAAAGGCAAGAATAGACAAGATATTCCTGAACATGAAGAACATGAAGTACAAAGTTGCAAGCCTGGCTCAACCAGGTATCAAGATTTAGAAATATATGTTAATTAAGAAGGTGTGGTATTGACATAGCCTAATAATCTAATAGAACAATTGAAGAAAATAGAATATAGAACTAGCCTCATACATCTATGAAAATGTGATAAAAGGCACAAGTAGCACAGCAGGTCAGTTGAGTAATGTTTTTTTTCAATAAATGGTAGTAGGATTTAGTCATTCATATGTGAAGAACTGAAATTGGATCCCTACCTCACACACTATACATGAAAACATAATTGCAGATGGGGTGAAGGTGTTTTATAGATAGAACTTTAAAACTTCTTGAAGAAATTTTAAGAAAATATTCTTAGGACCTCAAGGAAGGAAAAGTATTTCTTAAATAAGACTTCTGTTGGGTTCCTTCATAAGCAGACGCTGAGAGAAGGAATCAAGTGCAAGTGGTTTGTTTGGGAGACGATGCCAGGACACCCTGGTAAGGGAGAGGGAAAGGGAGGCAGAGAGGGGAAGGAAGGCAGTACAAGCAAGTGTGTTATCAAGCAAATTACCAGTATGAATAATTGGGTTTTAGAAAAATACCACTCAATGTGTGGTCCGTGGACCAGCACTGACTCTCAAACTCTTTATTCCTGGTCCATTTTAAGATAGGTACAGAAACAGAGAGAAGTCTTTTGTTGTTTTTTTTTTTAAAGTAGTAGCTTGTATTTTGTATGGTTTTATTGTTTTGTTTTAATTTAACTTTCCTAGTAATTCATTTTTGTTGTATTTTATAATAGCATGGAAACCCTGGTGGCACAGTGGTTAAATGCTACGGCTGCTAAATGGTCAGCAGTTCGAATCCACCAGGCACTCTTTGGAAACTCTATAGGGTAGTTCTACTCTGTCCTATAGGGTCTCTATGAGTCAGATTGACTCGATGGCAATGGGTTTGCTTTTTGTTTTTTAAGTAATTCATTTTTGTTATATTTTATAATAATATCAGTTCACAATGGGTTGGAAATTATGGTGATAATAATTATTATAAACAACACTGAGGTTTAAGTGTTTGAGATAGTTTGAGAAGTACTAGTAGAACAGGTCTCAGAGTTATCCCAAACAAGGGGTGAAGAAACTGGGATATTTATTTGTCAAACTCCTGTCCTTGATTGCTTAAGGTTGTCTGGAGGGCATTAACTCTCCTGCACTTCTTCTTACTTGGCTTGTGTGGAGGCCAAGCTTGCCTCAATAGTCTCAGATAGAGTAGCAAGTGTTTGCAGTAAGCATCATTCAGCAGGATATTGTGGGACATCAACGGTATCTGCTACAAAGTCTGTGTCTCTCTCCTACACACACAAAAACTCTGATAACTCTGACTACATTAAAATTAAGAATTATCTTTATCCAAAGGTAGCATGAAGAGAAAGGCAAACACACAAATCAAGATATTTTTATAATACATATAGCCAAGAAAAAAATCAGTAACAAGAATAAACAAAACACCTCTACAAATCAGTTAAGAAAAGGACAATAATGTACAACAGAAACACAACAGAGAGTCTCTGACAAAGCAGGAGAAAAGGCAGAACAAAACTCAAATTCACATAAAAAGACCAGACTTAATGGTCTGACTGAGACTGGAGGAACCCCTGAAGCCATGGCCCCCAGATGCTATGTTAACCCAGAACTAAAACCATCCTGAAGACCACTCTTCAGACAAAGATTAGACTGGACTATAAAACATAAGGAAACCCTGGTGGCATAGTGGTTAAGAGCTACGGCTACTAACCGAAAGGTCGGCAGTTCAAATCCACCAGGCGCTCCATGGAAACTATGGGACAGTACTACTCTGTTCTATAGGGTCACTATGAGTCAGAATCGACTTGACGGCAATGAGAATGAGATAAAACATAAAATAATACTCGTGAAGAGTGCGCTTCTTAGTTCAAACAGATACACGACACCAAAGGGGCGGCTCCTGCCTGGAGGCAGGATGAGAAGGCAAGAAGGGACAAGAGCTGGTTGGATGGACATGGGAAACCCGGGGTGGAAAGGGGGAGTGTGCTGTCACATCATAGGGACTGCAACTACTGGCACATGACAATGTGTATAACATTTTGTATGAGAGATTAACTTGAGCTGTAGATTTTCACCCAAAGTACAATTAAAAAAACAAACAAAAAACTAATGTACAGCAGACATTAAAAGGTGCTCAGTCTCTTTAGTAAATAAATAAATGCAAATAAAAGCTCAATGAAATATCATTTCACACTGCAAATGGACTAGAATTTAGAAACTTGATACTATCAAGGGTTTGTAAGGATGAGACAAATAAGAATTTTCAGAACATTGCAGGGAGGTTGAGGGGCAGAAGTGTAAGTTACTGCTATCACTTTGGAAATCAGTTTGTCATTACTCAGTAAAGCGGAAAATATGTATACCCTTCACTCTACCTATCCTTTCCTGGATAAATCATGTACAGGTTCAAGAGAATGTATAAAAATATTCATAGCAACAATGTTCATATATATCCCCAACTGGAAACAACCCTAGTACCCACCTTCAATAGAAACGTGAAATAAGTAAGACTAGATTCATAAAATGGAAAAGAATGTAATATAACTACTTACATCAACACGGATGAATCTCAAAACAATGCTGAAGGACAAATGTCAATCATATACTAAAAAATTAAAAAAAAAAAAAAACAAAAACACACAAAACACCTAAACCCGCGGCCTCAAATCAAGTCCGACTCCTAGCGGCCCTATAGAACAGAGTAGAACTGCCTCATAGGGTTTCCAAGGCTGTAATCTTTACAGGAGCGGACTGCAACATCTTTCTCCTGAAGACCTGCTGGTGGGTTCGAACCACCGACCTTTTGGTTAGCAGCTGAGCACTTAACCACTGCACCACCAGGGCTCCTCACACACAGGAAACCAAGAAAGATTACATGATATATTGTCTTGGAATACATCCATATATTTATAGCTATAAATAAAAATCAAAATAATCATGAACATGAAATTCAGGATAGTACTTGTTTTTTTTTTTTTCTTTATTTTTTAGATGGGGGAGGGAGAAAGAATCAACAGTGAAGAACACAGGTGATTGTTGTTAACTGCCTTCAAGTCAGCCCCTAACTCATGCCACCCCATGTACAATGGGATCGGACAGTTGTGATCCACAGGGTTTTCACTGGCTGATTTTTTAGAAGTAGATTACCAGGCCTTACTTCCTAGTCCGTCTTAGTCAGGAAGCTCTCCTGAAATCCGTTCAGCATCCTAGCAACACAAAAGCACCCACTGACAGACAGGTGGTGGCTATGCTTGAGGTACAGGAGTTAAAATCAGGTCTCCCACATGGAAGGCAAGAATTGTCAATGGCACATTATTGTTTTATTTCTTAGTCTGGATAGTGGGGACAAGTATGTTCATTTCATAATTATTCTTTAAATTATATATTAATATATATACATTTATCT
>NW_004443944.1:21623799-21625214 GCF_000243295.1 Trichechus manatus latirostris
TCTCTCTCTCTCTTTGCTTCACACGCTTGCTATAAAATCTATTCCCTGCCCATGGTTTCAATTTCCAAACACTGGCCCCAGTCTCATATATCCACCTGCTACTTGACAACACCATTTTGATGCTCTACGTACACCTTAAATGAAAAATGACAAAAACTGAGCTCAACAGCTTCCTCTCCAAAACTAGTCATCCTCTAAGGCTTCCTCTTTATGAACAACACTCTGATCCTCCCTCCTCCCAACCGTACACAAGAAGAGCTGGAGTCTTCCTTCACACCTCCCTCATCCCTCCACCATCACCATCAAGTTACAGCAGCTAGTTCAGCTTCCCCAAATCCCTGATACAGGCCACTTCTCTGCTCCGCTGCTATCACCCTGGTCCAAGCTACCATTCTCTCTCCCCAGCATGACCACAGTAGCTTCCTAACTGATCTTTCTCCTTCCCTCTCTTGCCCTCACAAAGCTATCTATCACACTCCAATGTCTGTCCTTCCCCCTTTTGTCCTAGTAACTTCTACTTATCCATCGACTCTTTTTGCCACTTAACATCTTGATTTACCAGATTAGATTTGCTCTCTTTGTTCTAATTCTCCTAGTACCTTTACTTCACAGCCCTGATAAACAACTTTAATGAATTAATTGTGGGTATAATTATTCATTTAATGTCTGTCTCCCTTTCCAGAATGCAAGCTTTATCAGGGATTCGACTACATCTCTTTTTTTTTTCCACTGGTGTATCCCTAGTATCCATCACAGTCCGTTGATCTTATTAAAGACTCAATAAATATTTGTGGAAAGGATGAATGGATAAGGGAAAACATTGAGAGATCTGGCTACTTAAAAGCTTCTACATACCTAAAAGATTTAAAAAGCAAATGAGAAGCTGGCAAAAATACTTACAACCTATGCAATAAAGCTTATAACTTTAAAAACGGATTATAATCACAAGCCCACAAGACAAAGCTGAACGAAAATGGAGATTCCCTACAGGAAAATAAATACGGAATCTAGAGCGCACGTTCGAAAAAGAATCAATGCAAATGGCTAATTAAACTGAAAAAAAATAATACCCTCTCCAGCATTCTAAAAAGCCACACACACACAGACACACCTGTATGTGTGCATATATATATAAAAGGAAACCCTGGTGGTGTAGTGGTTAAGAGCGAGAGCTGCTAACCAAAAGTTTGGCAATTTGGATCCACCAGGCACTCCTTGTATACCGTACGGGGCAGTGCTACTCTGTCCTGTAGGGTTGCTATGAGTCGGAATCGACTCGACGGTGAGTTTGGTTTCTTTTGGTTATATGTATATATACATATATATAGACAGAGAGGGAGACTGACTGACCCTGAGTGGTGCAAACAGTTAAGACACTCAGCTGCTTACCAAAAGGTTAGAGATTCGAATCCACC
>NW_004443944.1:21626009-21626769 GCF_000243295.1 Trichechus manatus latirostris
TTGTACAAAAATACTTATTTACAAGAATACTTAACTGCAGTGTTACTTACAATCCTGTAGAATTCAAACCAACTTTAATGCCCAATAGTAAAGGGTGGGTGACTGTAACAGGGCACATCCCCCTCTAGGCAACCCTTAAAATACATGGTCCCAAAGCACATTTAAGGATTAAAAACAAGCCTGTGATTTGTTTAGTGATAAAAGAAGGTGACAACACAATATGCACAGTATGAGTTAAACTTTTAAAAATAAAATATGTTTATGCATAGGCATAAAATACTGGGAAAACATACAGCATAAAACAAACATTTGTTATCTTTGGGTATGGGGATGATGAGTGATTTCGTTCTTTTTTTTAACCCTTCTGGATATTCTTAATAGTCAACAAATTCTGTGTATCATGTCCATAATGAGAAAAACTAACTATGTTTTAATTTAACAATAGTGAACTGATTACAACATATGGGCAAAGCTATATCTAGAGAGGCATGGTATGGTGATTAGGAATGTATACTTTGAAGCTCACAGACAGGTGTTCACTTCCCTCTTTACAACTTACGAGCCAGATGACCTTGAGCAAGTTCTCTCTCTCAGCCTCAGTTCCCTTATCAGTGCAAAGGAGGTAATACACACTAGGCAGAGCTGTCTGGTGGCTTAAATGAAACAATGTATGTAAAATTCTGTTCAAAGAGTAAGTACTTAGTCAAAGTACCTGCTTTTATGATGCCAAAAATATAAACAGATCCAGTAATGATTTACA
>NW_004443944.1:21628742-21630026 GCF_000243295.1 Trichechus manatus latirostris
CCTGTGGGGTCACTATGAGTCAGAATCAATCTAACAATGGTGAGTTTGGGTTTATCATACGAGATATGGGCAAGAATCTCCTTAGGCGGGAATGTACCCACCCACCATTAAGCCAGCACAACCTGGCTTTCTGAAAACTTACAAAACTAGAACTATATAGAAATCCATTGTATACAACAACAGATGATGACAACAACACAATTCCAACAACCAGATATAGGTAAGATTCAACTATGGAGAGGAAGATGACTGCCCTCCCAACCCTTATATTCTGAGATACCATGAGCTTACAATATGGCGTATAATAACACAGCAATGCACAGGAAAGGGTGTGGATGAAGCTGGAAAGATATAGCCTCATATCCCACCTCTCCTATAGTCTCAAGTGACCTTTGGCAGATTCCTCCTTTCCCTAAGTCTTGGTTTCCTCAACTGTAAAGTGGGGGTGGAAATCAGTGTTTCAGGGCTGCTGTAGGGAGTGTGAAGAGGGAAAGAACACAGCATCCCCAGGCTGAAGCATGTATGACAGGCCCATGGAGGGGTGGAGGCCAATGAGTGTTCATGCAGAAACATACACCTACTATACACCTACCGAGAGTGGGCTGGGGAAGAATTCTCCACAATAAGGGAGGATGAGCTCTGGGAAAGAAAGTCAAGGACTGACTGATGAAGAAGAAATATTCAGGATTAATCAGATGGACCCAGAATCTCTCTGAAGGAGAAGACCAATCAGCATGTACACAGTGCTGAGAAAAAGCTCATCTCAATAAATCCAGAATTCCTCAGAAAAGCTAACAATTCCATTTTAGAAATTCTGAAAGCCAGGGTAATAATACAACTTACCTCACAGGGTTGCTTTGAGGATCAAATTAAATACGTGTTTAGCACAGTGTTTGGCACCTAGACACAGCATTGTAAATGGTTGCTCTTATCCTCACATAAAAATTGAGATTCAGAGGTGAAATGAAAAGACCAAGGTCATATAACCAAGACGGTGAGTTCATGTCTCCTGAATGCAGATGCTACTGTCTTGCTCTTTGCTGCTACTCCTTGTGATCCATGGACCAGCAGCATCAGCATCACCTAGGAGCTGGTTGGAAATGCCACATCTCAGGTCCCACCCCAGACCCACTGGATCCGAATCTGCATTCTCATGAGATGCCCAGTGGTTCATATGGGCATTAAAATTTCAGAAGCTCTGCTCTAGACCACACTATTCTTTAGAAAGTTTCAGCAGTTGCTAGGAGGGCATGTCCTTGAGCAGAAATCCAGAGTCCCTCCCAC
>NW_004443944.1:21630972-21636798 GCF_000243295.1 Trichechus manatus latirostris
TTTTTTTTTTTTGCCATGAGAGTGTCAGACAGTTCCGGGCTTTGACCAGGTAGGAACCAGAAAGAAATGCAAATCCATATCAAACTCACAAAATCAAAGCCTATACCTCATTTTGGAGTCACTTTGCTGTTTAAACTTCACCTGTGGCTGTGGCCAGAGTCTTTGAAGATAAAGCGGTCAAGACACAACGAAAACGAGCCAGTGCAAAGGTCCTGAGGTGGGAATGAGCTTGGCATGTTTGAAAAACAGAAAAGTAGCCAGAGTGACTGAAGCTGAGTGAGCACAGAAGATCGTGAAGAGGCTGAGCTGGGTGGTGGTGAGCAGGGTCAGACCATGCAGGGCTCCTAGCCATGGTAAAGAGTGTGCGCTTCACCTTGAGAGGAACGGAAAGCTCTAGGAGGCTTTAAGTAGAGGAGTGAAGGAATCAGATTTATATTCCTCAAAGTTCACCTTGGCTCTGATGTGTATAATGGGCTGTTGGGGACATCTGGAAAATGCACCAGGAGACAAGGGCATGCCCATTGTCCATGACATCACAATGAGGGGTCAAGCTATTTGTCGGAATACTTTGTACCTGGTGGAAGATTGGAAAGCTTTGTCACATCTGCCTCTTCCCTGTTGCTCACCTTTCTCTGATACTCTCCTTTCAGTAACGAGTTCTTATCTTGATGAGCTCCCTGGAATCACAAACTGTCAGAGCCTGAGCCCACCCTAAGGTATGGGAGTCTAGCCCTGGCCCTGTTGCCACCTTGGGACAGTAAACATCCTAATTCTGCAGTGGCCTTGACCCACCACCCTGCCCACTGAAGTGGGAGCTGAGAATACTCACCAGATCCCACTGAAGCCAGCCGAATATCAGCCGTGATAGAAGTATGAGGATAAATTAGAACGTGGCCTCAGATCTTTGTGGATTTGCACTTTAGTGGGAGATACAGAATGCACTTCTGTGATCACTTCCATAAGGGAGTGACAGACAGTGCAGAGAGAGAGGCCACATCACAACCTTGTAACTCAAAGTATGGTCCACAAACCAGCAGCATCAGCAGCAACAGGGCACTTGTTATAAATGCAGAATCTCAGGCCCCAGCCAGACCCACTGAATCGGAATCTGTGTTTTAACATATCCCCAGGTGATTGGTGTGCACATTAAAGTCTGAGAAGCACTGGTCTAAGAGCCATTCTAAAATTACAAAATCTGCATCTATATTGAATTTCCAGTCACATAGATAAGGAGATGGGCCCACCCCCTGTGGCACTGGTTTCCTTTCAGGGTATGGCCCCTGGTGGCAGGCACTGATGTGGTTCAGTTAATCAAGCAATGGCTTTGGAGTTGCAGAAACCCAAGTTTGAATCTCAGATTTTCATTTCCTGGCTCTGAGACTGTGGATAACTCATGAAAACTCTCTGAAGCTCAATTTCCTCTTGCACAAAGTGGGGTCAATAGTCCCAACCCTGCTAGGCTGTTAACGAGTCTAGCAGAGAATAGGAGCATAGTAAATCTTACTCACCCCATATCCAAAGTCCAGTGCTGAATATTCCAGCCTATTAGCACAATCGTAACACTTCCCAGGTCGAGGGACGCTGAGCTGTGCTAGGAGCACTTCTTCTCTGGGAGGATTGAGCTACATGGCTACCTTGTTTTAACCTCCTAAAACTAGTTGCTGTTTAGTCAATTCTGACTCATAGCAACTTCATGTGTGTCAGAGGAGAACTGTGCCCCATAGGGTTTTCAATGGCTGATGTTTCACAAGTAGATCACCAGGACTTTCTTCCCATGTGCCTCTGGGTGGACTTGAACCACTAACCTTTTGGTTAGCAGCCAAGCGCATTAACCATGTGCACTACTCAAGGACTCCTTCTAATACCCATGTTGTTGTTAGGTGCTGTCAAGTTGATTTCAACTCATAGGGACCGAATGTGACAGGGCAGAGCTGCCCCATAGTTTCCTAGGCTATAATCCTTATGGAAGCAAATTACCAGGTCTTTCCTCCCATAGAACTGCTGGGTGGATTCGAACCACCGACCTTTTATTAGCAGCTGAGCACTTAACCATTGTACCACCATCCTTGTTAATACCCTGGCAGCCTCTAATTGCATCTGAAAGAGTACCCGGTGGTTCACCATGACCTACAAGGCTCCATGACGTGGCCGCTGCTTCCCTCTCCAAACTCATCTCCTGCCACACTTCTCAGTGATGCCTTATGGCCTCTTCCCTTTCCAACATCCCAAGACTTTACTGTTGCCCTCAGGTCTTTCCCTGTGCCTGGAATATTATTGATGCCTTTTGAGAAGCGAACAAAGCTATGCTGCTCGAGAGGATGGTGGGGGTCAGGAGAGGATATCAGCTGGTCCAGAAAGCTCTGCTCAGTGAAAACATTGTGATTGTTGTATGAATCATGTGATCATTGAATGAACTGAGCAATATCCCTACTCTTGTGGCGTCCATAGAGCTATTTCGACCAGGGGTATGGAAACCATAGCATTAGCACAGCCTCTTCCAGAGCCCTGCTCTTCGTTTGAAGGAAATATCAGTGTTCCCCAATCAGGGCATGCACTCGAAGAAGAGTGCTATGGCCTCCCCCATCCTGACTTCCTAACAACTACAACTCATCAAAAATATGGACCATCACAACTGCAGACAGGCACTTATAGCCTGAATGAGGTCACCAGGGAAACGATCCAACCAAACAGTTGTCTGAAAACTCTTCATTAAAATCATTTAGAGACAAGCTGTTCAGAGTTCATGAAAAACAGTAATCAATACGTGTTTCAATTCAATTAATTGTTCTTGTCTCTGTCCAAAAATAAAAATCACACAGCGTGAGGGAACTGGGCCAGAAGATGCTACACTAGCAACTGGGTTAACTAAGTGTGAAAATATTTAAAATTCAGACATGCAAAGCTTCCCAGTAAGCCTTTCTGTTTAGCAGTCAAAATCACCAAGTTTCTAATTACAGTGTATAAATCTTGGAAGCTTAAAGGGAATGAGAAGACCCTAATGAGGTAGGAATGGGTGTCTTGATTACGCTAGAGCTGACTGACATTTATCTCCCAAGCTATTCTAGGTGCCGGGCATTCAGAGTTAAATAGAATACAGACTTTGCCTAAATAAAACAAGGTGGCATTCCTGTGTGGAAGCCTTCAAAAGGGACAGTAGGTCAAAGAGTTGTCAATATTTTTCCAGCATACAGATGGTTGGATTCATTCTGAACCAGAAGCATGGGCCCCAGGAATCAACATCCCATCAGAGTGCATCGCGAGAAATCTGGGTGTGTGTTCTGGGCAGAGGGGAGTTCTGAACAGGGCTGGAGCAGAGACAAACATTGATGGAAGGAGGGGGCGGGCTACGTGGACAGCTCGTGAGCAAGCTGTCAAAGAGAGAGGTCCATTGGAGATCCCTGGCTCCCTCAGTTGGATGGATGAGCACACCCTCCTCCTGTCTTCTAGCTTGGCCACACGGGCCACTCCAGGCTCACTGACCCTAGACACATCCATGGCTCTGGTCAACAGAGGCACAGCAGGGAGAATGGGATGTGGTCCAGATGGGCAGGAGGCACTATATGCAGGAAAGAGATCAGCTGGCTTGTAACTAATACAGCTCAGAGCAAGAATTTGCATAACTCAAACTGAAACTACTTTAATTAGGATACACAGTTTGCATAATGCAGGTTGCTATTGGGTATAACTCAAGCCAGCCTCCTATCTAGAAAAAAGCTCTGATTTCTTTTGTTCAAAGGAGCCCTGGTGGCACAGTGGTCAAGCATTTGGCTGCTAACCAAAAGGTAGGCAGTTCGAACCCACCAGCCGCTCTGTGGGAGACAGATGTGACAGTCTGCTTCTGTAAACATTACAGCCTTGGAAACCGCATGGGGAAGTTCTACTCTGTCCTATAGAGTCACTACGAGTCAGAATTGACTTGATGGCAACGGGTTTGGTTTTTTTTTTCCTTTTGTTTAAGTCAGAAATGTGGAAGTCATCCACTCCACCTGCACCCAGCTGCCACACATCCTGTCCACCACAAGTTCACTCACTTCTGCCAAAAAAAAAAAAAGTCACTGTCAATTCCAACTCATGGTGACCCATGTGTTTCAGAGTAGAACTGTGCTCCATAGGGTTTTCAATGGCTGATTTTTTTGGAAGTAGATCACCAGGTTTTCTTCCAAAGCACTTCTGGGTGGACTCGAACTTCCAATCTCTCAGTTAGCAGCCAAGGGTGTTAACCATTTGCACCACCAAGGGACTTCAAATAGACTCGTTTGTCCTCATAGCCCCATCTCCAGCACAACACCCTGTTTAAAGCACCCATCTGATGCCTGGACCACCTCAGTACCTCCGAATTGATCACCCTGCCCATCCCCACATTCCCTTTCCACTTCACCACACAGCAGCCAGAGAGAACATCTTACAAGATAAATCCAATCACATTACTTCTCTCTTTTGGCTTCATCTTAATTTTAGGAGACCAACTATCTGGCCCCAGCCTGCCTCTCTACCCTCATCTCCTGCCTCTCTTCCCATTACTTACTGTGTTCCAGTCCCCATGGCCTTCTAGCATTTTCTCAAGCTCAGCTAGTTCTTTGCAGCCCATATGACTTTGTACATGGCGATCTTTCTGCCTATAACACTCTTCACTTTATACGTGTCATGAAGGCTCCTCCTTATTCCTCGCCTCCAAGTAAAGGGCTTTCTCCCATCTACTATCCATTTTATCCAAAACAGTCTCCCCTCTATTTTCTCTTTCAGCAACTTGCATATTTCTTTTATACCATTTTCACAGTCTGCTCTTATTTTATTTGTATATGCTAGTACCTTCCAGGCCTTCACTGGACTTTTATTAGCCTCATGAGGGCAGAGACCATATTTATTCTTGCTTTTCAGTGTATCCCAAGGGCCTAAAATAGTGGCTTGCACATAGTAGGTGCTCAGTAAATATTCCTTGAATTAATGTGTGGATTTGTGCTTTATCTTAACAAGAGGTGGTGATGAAATTTTTCTCTAACTTATTTTGTGGCTCTCAAGCCCAGCTGAAGATTGAAATTACCTGGAGAGCCTTAAAAATTAGATGGATGGATATGTGAATGGATGCATGAAAGGATGCATGCATGGATGGACAGATGCATGCATACATGGATAGGGACATACATGGATGGATGGACAGATGCATGCATACATGGATAGGGACATATATGCATGGATGAATGCCTGGATAGATTCAAGAATACATGGACCTCACTGCAGTACAAATAAATCAGGATTTCTGGAGGATAGGCTCTATCCATGTGTTTTGTTTTATTTTAAAGTTCTTCAGGGAATTCTAATGTACAGCCAGGGTTGAGAAGCAGCACTGCACTATATAAATCCAATCAGTCCCCTCTGATATGTTGTCCTAGCTAAGTACCTATTAACACCCTCTTGCTGCTGGCCCTACCCTGTCTTCATTCTCACTCTGCCAGAATCCACCTCTGTCTTGGTCATCTAGTGCTGCTGTAACAGAAATACCACAAGTGGATGGCTTTAACAAAGAGAAATTTATTCACTCACAGTGTAGTAGGCTACAAGTCCAAATTCAGGGCATCAGCTCCAGGGGAAGGTTTTCTCTGTCAAGTCTGGAGGAAGGTCCTTGTCATCAATCTTCCCCTGGACTAGGAGCTTCTCCACGCAGGAACCCCAGGTCCAAAGGCTGTGCTCTGCTCCTGGTGCTACTTTCTTGGTGGTATGAGGTTCCCATGTCTCTCCGCTTACTTTTCTCTTTTAAATCTCAAAAGAGGCTGGCTTAAGACACTATCTAATCTTGTAGATTCATCAGTATAACTGCCACTAATCCAT
>NW_004443944.1:21636999-21661928 GCF_000243295.1 Trichechus manatus latirostris
CTAGGTGCTAGTTATTTTTAAGGTTTAAATTCAAGAAGCATTAGCCTTTTTCCTCAAGGTTGCCAAACCAACACTTCGTGGAGTAATTGAAGACACACAGAGCAGTATCAGTCTGTCAACATCCCTTGGTGTTTTACTATTGGCATCTTGCAACTCAGATGCCAGAGCCTACCACAGACCTTACCTTACAACCTTTTTCCATCTCCTGTATAGCATAAGTTAGTTATGCTGTTCTTTTGTGAGATTAAAAAAGACATACACACACACAAACAAAACAACTTAATAGATTTGCCCAGAAGCCTTCCCTAAATCTTAAAAGTCAGGGCCCTGGGATGTCCAGCAGCCATTTTTCCTAACCCTCAGCCCATCAGTCAACCTCCATAGGATGTTTTCCTTCCAGACACTTGACAAATGCAGGCAGCCCTGGGTAAATGCCATACATAGGCCTGCTGGGCTGAGAGGGGAGCTGACAGGTGTTTCAGTAGAAATGGCTCTGAGTTGAAAAGGATGATTTCTTGCACTCAAAGTCTGAGAAGGAAAGGAAGTGGCGTTCTGATGCAAGTTAAGTTGCATGTATATAAGTGAGCCCATTAGAGCTGCCTACTCTACTAGAGGGATATCAGGAATGCCTATATATTTGCCTCGGGGTAGTTTATTTCCCTTGTTAGAACAGGTATTTGTGATGGAGCCAGGCAAGGTGACAATGGGAATCAACAGATGCATCGCACTTGTTACCTAAAAGCACAGAAAATCATGTTCTTCTGGTAATAAAAATGTTTTCACAATAAACATTAATCATTCAGTTCAGCTATAGGTAAAAGGTGGAAAATGCTGGAAAACATTCCTTCAGTATGCACATAGGGATAAGTATGTTTGTCTTGGTGTGTGCACGTGTGAGAGTTTACACAATTGTATACTGGCACGTGTGTACACAGATGTATTTGCATGTTTGTCGGCATGTGTGTGCAAGGAATTCACCCTTGGACTATACCCATTTTCCCAGTTGCATCTTCAAAATTGCTCTATTACATTGGAGAGTTAACTGTGGGAGATATTAGAGACACAGGGCTATGTGTTTTCTCCTAGACTGGACGAATGCTAGGTCACCTCAGCCATGCCATTGTAATGTCATGGGAGAAACCCCCTGTCATTTGAATAGGCTCCCAGCTGTTTCTCATGAATTTCCATCACAATTCCTCTCTAGAGCTTTTAAATAAAGGAGAACTTTAGATTAAAATCAACAAGTTAAATTTAATCTTCTGCATTTATAACTGTCCTAGGAGAGAGGAGGGAAGGCAATGAAAAGTTCTGCGTTTGGCACAGCATGGGCTCTCTTTCATGTTCTCAGCTAGGAGGGACACTGTGTTGATGCACTATATACCCAGAGGCCTTTGTAGAGGATCCCCCGTACACACCACCACACGGCTCGAGGAGGAACCGCCTCTCGGGCTGGCATGGTCCTTTCTATGAGCTGTGCCCAGAGGCGGTGTGTAAGCTGCAAAGTGTCTCTTTAAACATCACAAGTTGTTCTCCTTTCATCTCCGATGTTTTACCATGTTACTCCTGTTGGAATCCCGCCTGGGCTGGGCAATGCAGCCTGAATTTGCTGCTTTTAACTGGCTGGCCCTTTCATTCCTGTTTTGGTCAGAAAAGCTCTGTATTTGGGCTCAAATGAAGGGTGTTTGTGGGCTTTCATCTACCATTAGGGCATTCAGAGCCTCCATTCTGAAGTCCCTTGAGACTGGAATTCAAATTGGCCTCAGGGGACGGCAGTGGTCCTCCTCCTTTCACCCTGAGCCCATGAGCCCTTTTGACTACTTTTTCTTAACTCGCCCCTGAGAGAAAAGTAGTTCCCTTGAAACTGACACCCAAGTACAGGGCCTTGGCCTACCTCATGATGGTTTCAGTACACACACACATACATGTACATACATTTATGCAGATGTTCATATATGCTTGCATGCATGCATATCAAGTCTTCTTTGGAGCCTTTCAAAACATGTGCCATAAAAATGATCCCTGCTTTCTGGGTCTCCCTTTTATTTTATGCATGTTTTCAAGATATGTAGATCATTGCATGTCAAATAACGAATTGTGCAATTAGGATATTTAAGATGGATGTTTAGTTTGCCAACCAAGAAAACCCAAAACCTGTTGCTGTCGAGTCGATTCTGACTCATAGGAACCCTAGAGGACACAGAAGAACTGCCCCACAGGATTTTCAAGGAGCAGCTGGTGGACTCGAACTGCTGACCTTTAGGTTAGCAGTCGAGCTCTTAACCACTGCACCACCAGGGCTCCGTTTAGTAATGCATTTGAATGAGTCCCTTCCCTAACCTGGGCCTCAGTTTCCACATCTGTGACCTGAGAGGGTTGTACCAGATAGATTCAAAGGTCCCCTCCTGCTGACTCTCACCCGGCTGCTCAGAATTGTATTAATCCTACTCCTAGTTTCATGAATGCTCCAAGAAGCAAGAATGTGAACAACGTCTCACATCCTTTGGACATGTTATCAGGAGGGGCCAGTCCCTGGAGAAGGACATCATGCTTGGTAAAGTAGAGGGTCAGCAAAAATGAGGAAGACCCTAAGCGAGATGGATTGACACGGTGGCTGCAACAATAGACTCAAGCATAACAATGATTGTGAGGCTGGCACAGGACCAGGCAGTGTTTTGTTCTGTTATACATAGCGTTGCTATGAGTTGGAACCGACTCAACGGCACTTAGCAACAACAGTTTGATGAAACACTTTCCTCCTTGGTCCATGCATGGCCCTCCTTTGCATTCCTTCATTCATTTTGGCAATGATACACTGCCTGACAGAACAGCTAGAATACTGATAATACCTTCCATCTACTTATGAGCTCCTCCCCATCCCATCCCTCTGCCTCCACCGCTATTCTGAATCTTGTATAAAATTCCTCTGCATTTTATATGGATCTACTACTTGTACATAGTCCTTAAAGCATATTTTTTTAATTTGTTGTTTTATCTTTAATAAAAGATGCCAAGCTATATACAAACTTTTGGAACTTTTTTCCATATTTTATTGCTAACATTCATCCCTACTGATCTGTACAGATGTAGTTCATTCATCTTTTCATCTTTTTTTTTGTGTGTGTGTATGTGCTTTAGGTCCAAGTTTACAGAGCAAATTAATTTCTGATTAAACAATTAATACACATACTGTTTTGTGACATTGGTTGCCAACCCTGTGACATGTCAGCACTCTCCCTTTATGGACCTCAGGTTCCCCCTTTCCATTTGTCCAGCTTTCCTGTTCCCTCCTGCCTTCTTGTCCTTGCCCCTGGGCTAGTGTGCTATTTAGTCTCATACACATGGTTGAACTACGGTGTTATTATTTGTTTTATAGGCTTGTCTAATCTTTGACTGAAGGGTGAACCTCAGGAGTGACTTCAATACTTAGTTAAAAGGGTGTCTGGGGGCCATACTCTTGGGGTTTCTCCAGTCTCTGCCAGACCAGTAAGTCTGGTCTTTTGTGAGTTTGAATTTTGTTCTACATTTTCCCCCTGCTCTATCTGGGACCCTCTATTGCGATCCCTGAAAGAGCAGTCGGTGGTAGTTCATTCATCTTGACTGCTCTATAATATTCCATTGTGTGACTACATCACAATGTATTTAACCATTATCCTTTGACAGGAATTTAGGGTTGCTTCTAGGTTTTGGCTTTTATCAACAGTGATGATATGAACATCTTTGTACATATATCTTGTTGTATACATGCAAGAGTTTCTCTTGAGTTTATGCCCTGAAACTAGGTCACAGGATGAATGAATATTCAACTTTACAAGAAAATGGCAAACTGTTTTCCAAAGTGACTTGACCAGTTTCAATCATGCCAGAGAGTATAAGAGAGCCTATGATTCCAAATCTTCCCTAATATTTCCCATTAAATATATTTGCTGTAGATTTTTGTTTTTCTTTATGGAGCCTCTTTCTCAGGCTAAGGTACCTGGGTGGCACAGTTTGCTCTCAGCTACTAACTGAATGGTTGGTGGTTCAAATTCACCCAGCAGCACCATGGACGAAAGGCCTGGTGATATACTACTGTAAGATTAAACCATTGAAAACCCAATGGAATGAAGTTCTACTCTGACACACATGGGGTTGCCATGAATCAGAATCTACCCAACAGCAACAGATTTGGTTTGGGTTTTATCAGGCTAAGCTCCCCGGGTGGCACAAATGGTTTGTTCTTGGCTACTAACCAAGAGGTTGGCAGTTCAAATCCACCAAGTGGCACCATGGAAGATAAGCCTGATGATCTGCTTCAATAAGATCACAGCCATTGAAAATCTGTGGAGCACAGCTCTACTCTGACATACATGGGGTATGCCATGAGTCAGAACTGACTTAATAGAAATGGGTTTGGTTTGAACAGGCTAAGGGAGTTCATTTCTTTTCCACACCTGTAACCTGAGACAGTTGGGAAAGATTGCCTCTAAAGCTCCTTTCTACTTTGACTTACCACAACATTCTCCTACAATTGTAACAGGATTTCCGTTTTCTACTTGCCTATCACTGCATCTCAGCCCCCTTAACATCCACGGGCAGTTTCCCATTGCATTTCAAATGAAAACTTCTGACTCCGGTCTAAAAGACCTGTACCACCCATTCTCTTTTTTTCTCTAGCCTCAGTGGCCTTCTTTTATGTCCTCCAACATGCCAAGCTCCCTCCACCTTCAGGCTCATAGCACGTGATGTTCTCAGTTACCAGAAAGCTCTTCCTCCTGCACTTCCACAGCCAACTCGTTCTCATGCTACAGGTATCAACCTACGTGCTACTTCCTCAGAAAGGCCCTCTCCAACAACCTTAAAGTAGAACTCTACCCACTCATCATTGTTCTCTATCACTGCTTCCCATTTCCTGAATAACATGTACCCCAATTTGTAATTATGATATATTTTTTTATAACTATGTCTCCCTATACTGTAAGAACCATGAAGCTGGGGTCCAGGTATATTTCTCAACAGTGAAGAACCCAGTGGCTTACAGTGCCAGGAACACAGCAGGTATGCAAATGATTTTTGAATGCATGAAGATTTTGCGAGGTTCCGTTTGATGGCTGAGGTACAATAATAAACCCATCGTCGTCAAGTCAACTCTGACTCATAGCAACCCTATAGGACAGAGCAGAACTTCCCCATAGGGTTTCCAAGGCTGTAATCTTTACAGAAGTAGACTGCCACATCTTTCTCCCAGAGAGCTGCTGGTGGGTTCCAACTGCCAACCTTTTGGTTAGCAGCTGAGCACCACCACTGAGCCACCAGGGCTCCATGAGAGGTACAATAATAGTCAGGAGTAACTCTTGGCACCAGTTTATCCACAGATATGAATCAATATGACCACATAAAATCATGAGATTGTATCCCAAATCCTATAGTATATAATATACTGAGGTTCCAATGACCGACAAATTTACATTTAACTCATAAAACTCAACTGCTAAATTGTGAACTTCTCAAGGTTAGGGGTCATTGTTTATGAAATCCCAAGTGCCTAGCACAGTTCTTGGCACAAAGTAGGTGCTCAATAAATATTTGTTGATTAAATAAAATTCTATTTCAAATTTAAATCAAGGTTAAGACAACAGCTATAATATTTAAATATCTACCTCCCAATGATTTCTCGATCTTTTAAAAGACTTCTTCGTTAAAATTAGTGATGTTATAACAACATTAACTAATGTTTGAAAGATAAGGAATGAAAGTAACCACTTTTCCCATCCTCTTACATCCCCAACCATTTTCATATGGGTTTATTTATTTTTTCCTAGTCTTTGTCCATTTTAACATCTTTTATGTGGTTGTAATCGCATTGCAAAAGTTTGACTTTCCACTATGTCAAACATTTTCCTGTTTCTACGTAATCTACTTAACCATCCTGGTTAATGGCCTTCAGTTCCCCTGAGCTCATAGGCCATATTTTACTTTCTAATCATTCTATTTTGGGACATGTTTATTGATCTTGCTAGATTTAAAGACAGAAGTTTTGGAGTATGATAAGGGCGACCTGGATCTCTTTAAGCAGCTGGTCAGTAAAGTTTGAACTCCTGCCTTCTTTCTTCCTCTCAATAGATTCACCAGCAGCAAGCAGAGACATTCACATGCCTGCCATTGATGGGAGGACTGCGCTCAAAATAATAGCTCTCTTTGTTCGGTAGAAATGGATCTAAGGGAGGGGAGTAGGACAGTATGTACACATTTGGATGGAAGTCTATAAACGCAAGGTTAGGAATGGTGGACTTGTTTTCCTTCTTGTTTTAAAATTTGAGTCTCACTTTGCTTATTTCCTAACAAAGGGAGGTGAATATGGGGCAGATGTGTTCCACTTCTCCCTACTACCGTTCCCATGATAGACAGCAATCATCAATAATGGCATGATTTTCCACTGAACTTGGACATGGCCTCAGAATCCCTCTCATCATAGCACTCTAAGTGGTCATTTCCAATTGAAGGAGATTAGCACTCAAGATGAAGTCAGCCTGTCATCCCTGGATGATTCTCAGGACACTGATATGGGCATGGGTGAAGCGCTGCACTTATCCATCTGCTGTCCCATAGAATCTGTCTTTACTGTAATTTCTGTTTTTTTTTTTCTGCTCCATGAGCATTTTTACGTTTCAAGTAATTTTCACAATGCTTATAATCTTAGTGGACTCTGTTATGATACCTGCAGGGACCTCAACATTCTGGGCCAATGAGAAGATGAAGCAGCTGGTCTGAGGTTCTGGAGAAACTCCTCAGACATTCTATCGCCTACTGGGCGGCTGATTGTCCAGTTGCCAGTGGACTAAAGCAAGGACCAGACATGTCAGTATCAGAGTTGTTCCAATTTCGTGGCTGGACTCAGCATTATGAGTCAGCACGATGGACAGGAGGTGCTGGATATTAAAACAGGCAGTAGAATCATTGTGTGGAGATGCAGAGAATATGTCAAGGCCCTGTGCAAGGATGCTTGGTTGAGCCAGCCTCCCAGTCAGGGGGAACACCACGGAGAAACCTCCTTGTACAAAATGGACCTATCCAGGCTTAGGAAGGGCTGTGTTAGGCACAGAGGCGGCTGGTTTTCCTATTCTAGTTGAAGCTGCTGCTGTACCTTGGCCCTAGGTGGAGCTTGGCCTTTAGGGGAGACTATGAAGATTCTATCAGGAGTGCCTGGGGAAGGTGGGAGCTGAGAATGGCCTTGGCAACACCCTCTTCTCACAATTGTCTGCCCTAATCCTAACAAGACACACTTAAACTCTCCCTGGAGCTCTCAGGAACTGGTTCCATGAGACATGGCCTAGGTGACTAACTCTTCATTCCCAGCCTCAGCCATGTTATCAGCTGTGATGCTAACTGTCCTCCTTGCCCTTCCCCATCTTCCATGTAAATGTGCTATCTGCAATTCCCAAAGGTAGTTCTTTATCTTATGTTCCTACCTGGAAGAAGGGATCAATGCTGTAGAGATCTTCCCGAGGAAGACACTAGAAGCGAGAAAGTCTACGCTAGAACACATCATCTAGAGAGAATTTATGACTGAAAAGCAGAGCTGCTGGAAAATAGGAGCGTATATATTTGTTTCAAGACTATACTGGAACTTCCCTTAAGGATCCTGTGTAGATAAGCCCTGTGCACTCCCCACCAACATGTGAATTTGTGTATTTACTCTTTTGTATTCTTAGCCTTCCCCAGCCAATTTCAGTAAAAATATTACAGAAAGTTTGGGTATCAGAGAAAAAAAATCCCCCATAATCTCTTCTTCTAGCATGAAAATTATTTTGCCTTGTATTTTACTTTTGTTAATAAACATACATATTTTACATAACTATAATTACATAAAATTTGCCATCGTTATTTTTCATTAAGCATTTTATCACCATCATGATGACTTTATAGCACCATGGAAACAGCTTATCTTTTTTAATGAGTACATAACTTTCCTAATTTACTTAATTATTCCTCTATTGTTTCTCCATATTTCTGATAACACTGTGATGGACCTCAAGTATATGATGGTGGTGGTGTGTCATGGTGGAAAGAATATGGCCTTTGGATCAGATAGACCTAGGTTCAAATCCTGATTCTAACGTTGCCTGGATAGGTGACTTTTGGGTAAATTAACCTCTCTGGTATTTAGTTATCTTATATTCAATATTCAAGCCTACAATTCAGGAGTGTTGTAGGAGTTAGAGATACATTACAGTCATAGCTACTCAGTAATCACCCCATGTCGTAGTTGGTCTTCTTTCTCCTATTTGGTGTATTGCTATATTAGCTGCTTCCCCCATGTGAAATTACAGGGCTGAAGGGAATGAACACTTTTGTAACTCTTGATACGTATTGCCAAATACATTCAAATGGATTGCACCAGTGTGAGTGTTTTTTTTTAGTCTTGTGTTGAGATTTCATGCCAATCACTGCATCTGGGAAGCAGGTCTTTGGCAGCCCACCAAAGAGATTTATGTCAGCTTTCATGATACCCTCAGAGAAGGCTGATGTGTGAAGAGCTCATCACACGCATTGGCAGATCCATTTGTACTCTCCAAGGACATGAATACTGGAAACACTCTTGCCTCATCAACTCTTTGTTCACTCCCTTCCCCCCTTGCCCTTAAGTAGCAAGTAGAGTGTATGGCCTCAACAATCCCCTAAAGGGTCCTGGGGGGTCTCATGAGCACTCTGAATCAGAGGACTCAAAGTCAGTTTTCTACAGGCTCTACCACCAACTTACTGTATGATACAGGGCCAGTCACACCCTTCCATGGGCTCAATTTGCTCACCTGTGAAAAAGAAGGTTGAAGCAGTTGGCCTCTAAGGCCTTACCCCTCAGAAGTGCGGTCTGTGGACCAACAGTAACAGCATCACCTGGGAGCTTATTAGAACTGCTCCATCTAAGACCATTAAATCAGTAATCCTCCAGGCAGGGCTCAGAATCTGTGTTTTAACAAGCTCTGTAGATGATTATGATGCACACTCAAGTTTGAGAATTACATTCTAGGCCCTTGGTACTCAAAGTGTGGTCCACAGATCAACAGCATCAGCAGTATCTGGGAGTTGTTACCAAGGCAGCATCTCTGTTCCTTCTCCAGATCTGCTGAGTCAGTGTATGCATTGTAACAAGATCTCCCAGGTGATACCTGCGCACATTAGAGTTTGACAAGTACTGCATTATGTTATTTTCTGACCAAGATCTCCTCTCATATTTGAACCTTTGCTGGGAGCTTCAGTTTTAGAACCGTTCTCCTCTTCCACCACACTTGTACTACCCCCAACACTTCCCTGCCCTGCAGTGAGAGTCCTCCCCTGTCCAGTTACAGTTGGTGGGCCTAGGTATCCCTTCTCATGGGTCAGGGTCAGAGCAGTGTGGAAATATCAGAACAGGCAAAGGATATTTGGGTGGAAAACTGGTTCTCAGCTACCAACCCAAAGTGTAGCAGTTCAAATCCATCTCAGAAGAAAGGCCTGGCGATCTACTTCCAAAAGATCACAGCCATTGAAAACCCTATGGAGTCCAGTTCTATCTGAAATACACGGGGTAGCCATCAGCCAGAGTCAACTTGACGGCAACTGGTGTTTTATAGCAAGGGAGTCAGCCACCATCACTTGTATTTGGCAGACATTCAAAGACAGGCAAGGGAAGTGGGAAAGCTTTATAGTGAAGAAAAGAGAGGTTTCAGGTATACCCTGATTAGAGTCTGTTGGCATGGGGAAGTGTACATGGGCTAGCTAGAAGCAAGGCATCCTATGTGATTGGTTTAAAAAGCCAAACCCACTGCCATCGAGTCTATTACAACTCACAGTGACCCTATAGGACACAGTAGAACTACCCCATAGGTTTCCAAGGCTGTCAATCTTTATGGAAACAGACTATGACATCTTTCTCCTGGGAGCAGCTGGTGGGTTTGAATCACCAACCTTTTGCTTAGCAGCTGAGCACTTAACCACTGTGCCACCAGGGTTCCCTTGTGATTGGTTAGGAGAACATATTTGGCTTTTTTTGGTGAGTCCTAAATAAAAGGTGGGGGCAAAAAATTAGGGAAGCTATCAGTTACTGATAAAGCCCCGGCTGTCTTGGTCTGACTGCTGCAGAGGTTGTGGTTTGGCTTCTTTGGTTGCTGCAGGTTGTGGGTCTGAGTTTCACCGTCATATACAGCCTGGCATTGTCTGTTTATATAGCAGTCTTTCAGTAGCCAATACTTCTTCCCTAGGTGACCAAAGTAATTTTGCTGAAACACAAATCTGACCAGTCACACTCTACTATTTAAAATCCAGCCACAGATCCCATTGGCTTTCAGAATAAAATCTCAGCTCCTCCTTAGCTTAACCAACAAGTCCCTCCATGAAATACCCAGCCCTTGCTGGCCTCCCTGGCATCCTGTCCTGTTTTATACCCTCCCCCACAAATCCACAGGTTCTAGGAGCTGTTCCTCGTCCATACTCGCTCCATTATTCCTTGTTTCCCTTATCTGCTCACAACAATGTAGAGTGCCTTTATTTAGCTCTCCTTGAATGATTGTTTCCTGCTGAACCCCAGCAGAGACCGCTGTTATCATTGCCGTGTACCTTCCAGTCAGTGTGCCGACCATCAGGCCCTTTATCTCAATCCTTGCAACTCTTCAAGATAAGGATCATTATCCCCATTTAACAGTAAGGCCTAGAGAGGTGAAGTGACTTGCCTAAGATCCCACAGTTAATCAGTGGAACCTGGATTCCTACCAAGTTTAATCACAAAGCCTGTCCACTTAAGTAGTTAGCCAAAGTTCCTTCACCAAAGGTGCTCAATAAAAAATCGTGCAATTGATCTGAATTTCCTATCATGATCACTCCACCTAATGGCTGTGGGCTTGCAGGTGGGGACTTAGGGGCCAGCCTTGGGGCAAGAGAGAGGCTAAGATCTGGAACCCACCTTGGCCTGAAAAGCTTGGGTTCTTATTTCCCTCTTCCAGCCCACATTCTCTCTTCCAACTAGAGCTGTCAAATCCTTGAGAAGCAGTGCTCAGTCAATATAGGTCATCTAAGAATGGATGCAGGGAGGGGGGTGGGAGAAAGCAGGTGAGGCCAGATTAGAAGGAGGAGGAATCAGAGCCCTCAATAAAGGTGGTGCTTCCTTATCAAGATTCCACTGGCAAAGCCCAGAAATCTGAACATTTCTGCAGCTGAACAGAGGTATTCCCTGCTCTCTCCATCCTCTTTTATGCAGGTGAATGGTATACTTGACCTGATGACTTTGGGAGGGTGCTTACACAAGTTTCTGACTCAGATTTGCACCATGTGGTATGCAGACATCAAAGGAAAATTGTATACAGCAAATTGGGATAATATTTCTCAATAGTGGAAAAAAATTTCCTGTTCTAAATTAATTTTGAAAAAAAATCTCTTTTGTATATCTTTATACTAATGTCAAAATGGGCAGGGTTCCCTGTAAACCACCACCGCAAGTCATGACATTTCATATTTTCAAACCAATAATTATTTAAAAAAAAAATATCCTGGACCACCTGGACTACTATTTTTATATCAAAATGCTGACAGAAGAGCCCAGTGACCATGTTCGATTTGTTTTCTCCATCCCAGTGGAGCAAGTCCAGCCCATAAGTGATAGTTTATGATACTCAAGGCAGTGTTTCTCAAACTGGAGTCTATGAAACACTGGGGTGTAGGGTCCACAGATTTATTCTTGGGGTTTACAAGTTTTTAAGTTTTAGGAACACTAAGAGGATGAAAGGCCTTTTCCTTTTTCTTTAGACCCCAATTTTCATGGTGCTTTTTAACCTTAGTAAATTCTCACCATGTAGTATGTGCTTAAGGACAATTATAAAAAGGAAAGAAGTGGAAAAGGGAGGACAGGAGTGAGGGCAGATTTTACATTCCAATTCAGAAGCTTGCAAACCTGGCTGAGCTTTCAAACCCAGGGAGGTCTGCAAAGACAGGGAGGCCTGGGTCCTCCCTACAGCTACTGAATCAGAAACTTCAGGGGTGGGGCCAGAATATACTTAGAAATGGAGCCACAGAGAAGCCTATGTGCAGCTTGGTGAGAGAGCTACTGTGGGAAATCTCTCTGGACTGTTGCTTCCTCCTTACCTTGGCCCTGGTTGGAGCCTCAACTTCTCCAGGACTCCTGCCTCCATCACCTGCTGGATCTCCCTGTCCTTGGTCACCTTTCCCCAAGATCTGCCTTCCCCATCAGCCATCAGAGTCAACTCTCAAACACATCAGCCCAGCTAACATGGACAACCTTTCACCAGCAGAACAGAGTCCTAGCTCTTTAACACAAAATGTTCCCTGGCCCCCATAACTTCTTCAGCCTCCTTCTGAACATCCCCTGCTGCCATTTCTATGTCCAGCTGCTCTTCACCTTTGCACCTTTGTGCATGTTGGTACATTGGCTTAAAGCCTCCTTCCCCTAGTGAGCGGCCATCTAAGATGCATCAGTTGGTCCCAAATCACTTAGAATAAAGGAGAATGAAGAACACCAAAGTCACATGGAAAGTATTAGCCCAAGAGACAGAAAGGGCCACATAAACCAGAGACTGCATCAGCCCAAGACCAGAAGAACTAGATGGTGCCCGGCTACCATCAATGACCGCCCTGACAGGGAACACAACAGAGAGTCCCTGATGGAGCATGAGAAAAGTGGGGTGCAGAACTCAAATTCTAGTAAAAAGATCCAGCTTAATGGTCTGAGACTGGAGGATCCCCAGAAAGCATGGCCCACTGACTCTCTGTCAACCCAGAACTAAAACCATTCATGACGCCAACCTTCAGACAAAGATTAGACTGGACTATGGGACATAAAATGATACTCGTGAAGAGTGTGCTTCTTAGCTCAAGTACATACATGAGACTAAATAGGCAGCTCCTGTCCAGAGGTGAGATGAGAAGGCAGAGAGGGTCAGGAGCTGGTTGAATGGACGCGGGAAATTAAGGGTAGAAAGGAGGAGTGTCCTGTCACAGTATAGGGAGAGCAATTAGGGTCACACAACAATGTATGTATAAATTTTTGTATGAGAGACTAACTTGAATTCTAAACTTTCACTTAAAGTACAATAAAAAAAAGAAACATTAAAAAAATTTTTAAAAAAGCTTCCTTCCCTTACCCACTTGTTTGCCTGCTCATCTGAATAACCTCGATCTTTACCTCTTTTCAAGAAAACTTCTCTCACCTCCTCCAACTGGTTTATGCACTCACCCACACAATATTCCTGAGTATATTGGTCACTGCAATTAGCACATTGTGTGACTGAGTGTGTGTGTGTGTGTGTGTGTGTGTGTGTGTCACTAGACGCCAAGGCAAGGACTGTGTCTCACCCACCAATGTATCCCCAACACCTAGAAGAGTGCCTAGTACACAGAGGATGCTCAATGGATATTTGACACGTGCATGAATTTACCTGGCTTTTCTTTTCCCTCATGAATTGACCTATTTTAGCTGGAACAGTAGGTTACTTAATGTTCAGGAAAGATGGAAAAGAAAAAGTACCTCACATTTTCTTTTTCCATTTTCTCTTCTAGCCTTTGTCTGTTTGCTTAAATTCACCCTCTTTTGCTCACGTATCAGAGACATGCACCTCTCTTTAATCTAGGATTCTTAGTAGAACTATCTCCTTGTGTAATATCTTGATGCCATCCTAGATTCCCTCCTGCATGCTTGTCTTGGGATGACAGATGTTGCTAAGGACTGTTTTATATTTGTGTCTTCACCTGAAGAAAATATATGCCCATGGCTGCAATGGCAAAGTCTATTTTGCAATGCCCAGGAGCGCTGCAATTTACTGTAATTGAGCTGCACTTGGTGTGGTGTGATGGCTGCCACATGACTCCCCATGGACTCCGACTTCCAATGACATGAGTTAATCATGTCAGAACTTCAGTGGTATGTGTAAATGAGAAAATCATCCCTAAATGAGGCCCTAAGCAGGTCATCTGCTTGCTGTTTGAGGCTTCTAAGACAGAATTCCCCCTCCACCACCCTGTAAATCCCATCAGACCAATATCACTCAGTTCCAGCAAGAAAGGGAGATGTGAGCCATCAATTACCAACCCTGGTGTTTTCTGCCCAGGGCTCAGGAAGCCATTGTTGGGAAACAAATACCCTGACCCATAGGAGTCCTAAGGTGACAACGCCCTTGGTCTAACCTTTAAAGCTGCAATACTGGCTTTGTGTAGGTTTCTATCATTAAATTGGGGGTATTTGTTTGCCCAGAGAAAGTGCACCTGTGACAGTGAATTCCAGCTGAGAAAAGCAAGGGTTTCTTTGTTGAGGCTTGGAAAAGCTTCAGTGTTCAAACTTACTGATACAGCAGCAATGGAAATGTTTGCAGGGGCAAATAAACACTTGGAGACTGGTCCCTTCTGCATCTCGATAACATTTGGTTAGTTCAGCAGATGCCAAGTGAATATAGACCCATAGGGGCTTGTTAAGCTGAAGTTTCGCACAAACTTTAATCTTGTTTTAAAAAGTTATTTATGTATGAAGAATGTAATCATAGTGACAGAAAAATAAAGCAGTCTCAGTTACCCAGAATCTCATTTTCTTTTTTATGTTTCCTTCTAGTCCCTGTCTGTATGCGTATGAAATTTTTATATAGTTGTAATTATTGCATCTTTATAATTTTAAATACTTTTTCCTAAATTAAAATTATATCATAGTTATAACATTATTAGCACTTTAATGGCTACCAGTCCCTGGAGAAGGACATCATGCTTGGTAAAATAGAGGGTCAACGAAAAAGAGGAAGGCCCTCAGCGAAATGTACTGACATAGTGGCTGCAACAATGGGCTCAAACATAGCAATGATTGTGAGGATGGTGCAGGACTGGGCAGTATTTTGTTCTGTTGTACACAGGGTCACTATGAGTCAGAACTAACTCGATGGCACCTAACAACAACAACGTCCCATCAAGCAGCACAACCACGATTTATTTAACCACTCCATATGACATTCCTACAGCCTCCACTATTTCTCTACTATATATGGCTTCAATGAATGTATTCCTGCATTTCCTTTTTCCTGTTTTTAAATTATCTCCTTTAGATAAGTTTCCAGAATTGTGATTGTGGAATCAAAGAACACAGCCACTTGACATTTTTCTGGATTTATAGTATCTCTTTAGTGGTGTGATCCTACCAGACATCAGTCCAAGCTCTGATAAATGGGGCTGTAAGTATAGAGGCCTTGGCTGGAAAGAGGTGAAGGACAGAGAGGGGTCTGGGCACAGAGTGAGGACCAAGGACGGAGAGAGTCAGGGGCAGGATTAGGGCCAAGTCAAGAAACAGTGGGCCATGGAGATGGCAGATCCAGTCTAACTTTGCCATTAGACCCTGAGTGATGTTGTGTAAGTCATTCCTTTGGGCTCAGTTCCTCACCTGTGTTGCCCTTGCTGTGTGCCATCGAGCTGATTTCCACTCATAGTGACCCTACAGGACAGAGTAGAACTGCCCCATAGGGTTTCCTAGGCTATAATCTTTACAGGAGCAGATCACCAGGTCTTTTCTCCCACGGAGCTGCTGGTGGGTTCGAACCACCAACCTTTCGGTTAGCAGTCCAGCACTTAACCACTGAACCACCAAGGCTCCTCCTCACCTGTAAGTGGGGAGAATGACTCTGGCAAGTTTTTTCCGACATGGACAAGAACTTGATGTGAATGCACCTGGCATGGAAATTGACTCAGCTCTGATCCCCTTTCACTTTCTGCCCCACACCCCCAAGCACACACGCTCAAATCCAGCAGCAAATCTTCAAAGTGCTACCTCCAACATGTTCCTGAAACCTTCCCACTCTCTGCCTTCACTCTTACTACCCTATGCCCGGCCACCAGCATCTCTGGCTCCAACTACAGTAATCTCCTAACTGTTCTCCATTGTTTCCTCGCTTGCCCCATACTCATCAAAGTTCATTCTCCACGGAGTGGTGTTTTTAAAATGCCAATTGGTTCATGTCACTCCCCTTCCTGAAACCCATCAAAGAAAATGTAGCAGCCTCAGCAAGCGAGCACACCTCCAAACTTCCCCCACACACCCACCCACCCCCCACTCCACACACATAACTTATTTGTGGCCACATTGAAAATACACCATCAGCAACTTGAATCAAGTGATCCTGAACAGTGCCAAGGACTTTCTTTCACTTCTGCGTGAATACACTGGGGTAGAGACCCAGTGTTCCACGCAGCTGAACGGTGTTCTTGCTCACAGGGTACCTTCCGGACATTAAACGTGGGTTTCCCTTTGGTTCTAAACAATGAAAGGGCCAGGATACTGCCCTCGGTTCAACAGTGGCAATTCTTTTGAGAAATGAGGAGGGGAGCTTGCTGGAAATACCAAATGTAGATGTGTCTAGAAGAGAAGGGCAGAAAGTGTAGTTCATTTTCCAAGAAAATGGGATGTAATCAGACCCTTTGCTTTTTGAGGGTTTATACAGGGGTTGAGGAGCCCTTGTGGCACAGTGGTTAAAGTGCTCAGCTGCTAACTGAGAGGTCGGCTGTTCGAACCCACCAGCTACTCCACAGCAGGAAGATGTGGCAGTCTGCTTCCATAAAGATTTGCAGCCTTGGAAACCCAATGGGGGCAGTTCTACTCTGTACTATAGGGTCACTATGAGTCGGAATTGACTCAACAGCAATGGGTTTGGTTTGGTTTTGGGTAGACCGGGGTCAACCTGACTCCAGGGAGAATCAGAAGAGAAGGGGAGTTTTAGGTCCACCAGGGGCAGGCACCTCAGATAATTTTGACCCAACTCTGGCAGAGCTATGGCTGGGCAGAATTGGAGCAGTCAACCTCATCAAAAAGCTGGGATTCCTGAAGGAGGAATTACTCCTCTTACCAAGGTCCAAGAACTGCCTTCTGGGGTGTTTCAACCAGCTGCCAGGGCTCTCCTCCACAGCTGCTCCACCTGGCCTCAGCAATCCCAGCCCGACTCAGCCAGCGTTCTCCACAATGTCCCAGAATGCCCTAACGTCTCGGGGCTCCTAGACCGTATTAGGTAGGGGTTGTTCCAGTTTTGCTTAACTACTGCCAGTTTATTGGGGCACTTTGCAAACTGGGGACAGACCCAGACAAGGCAGTTCACCTCAGAATGTGGGGGGTGGGCTGTGAGGAATACCTCAGTGCTTCAGTAATCAAGTCCACCAGCTCAGGTATATGGGCAACATATGCCAGGCAGCAAGATGACGTGCATTCTTTTGTGAGATAAGCATAGTGGGGAAGAGGAACGGAGCTGCCCCAAAACATCAACAGTGATTAGTCTGGCATAAGAAGGAGGAGGGTGAATTATTTTGTCCTTATGCTTTTTTTGCGCCGTGTGTGTGTTTTCTGCTGTTTCTAATGAGCATGCATTTTGTTTGTAATCAGAACAAAAGAGCATTTGCATGGGGCAGGGAAGTCAAACACACCAGAATCAAGCACAACAGCTCAGAAATTATCCAGTGGAAACCATCCCAGCTTTCCTGGCCATGATACCCCAACCTTTGGAGATGACAGGAGTCACACTCAGGCAGATAAATGTACAGTATTCACTTAATGGCGCAGCTCACTTTTTTTCCATCAAAATTAAACCCATTGGTAACCAAGTTGCCCATAATAGCGAAAGACATACACACATAGCAACCTCAATCTCAAACATCTTCAGATCATCTCTGAGGACTGACCACCAGACAAAGATCACAATTACCCAGGACAGCTACCTTTTCCTTCCTCCCACACACACCTTACAATGAGATCACCTGTTGTTGTTGCTGTCCCTTCTGTGACACACACAGACTGAGGCAAAGCCCACCTCCCTATGGGTTACATAACTACATTACATTCTACACAGCCACACCCAGATTTGCAGGACCAGACCCCCACCCTTTGTGTAGGTAGCAGAGGAGTAGCCAGCTTCCTGTTCTGGCCCAGCCACACACTTGTCCTTCCACCTTTGGAAGTCAGAGAGAGGGCTATTCCTGCTTTGCTGGCATGCCCATCACTTACCTCCTCTAATCTGCATCCTCAGCTGATCTTTCTCTGTCAGAAGAGGAACTTCTCAGGGAGGTGGACCTGAGTAGGAAGGTGAGGAAGACTGGAGGAGAGGAGGACTGAGGACAGGAGGAAGGAAGGAAAGCAAGGGGGAGAGGAAGTCCTGAAGGTTTCTCATCCCAGCCTCCCGTTCTGGGATCCCCAACATTAGCATTCAAACCACGTGCCAGGGGGTGAGGCGGGGAGGTCTTACGGTTTGTGAAGAGTCTGTGAGGAGAAGAATGTCTAAACCAGAGAGATGCTAAAATAGGGGAAGCTGTCTGTGCTTTTTTTCCTCAAAACTCTGCCCCACCACCCTGTAGGCTCCAGGGAGCCCCACCCTCCTCCACTTACTGCCTCGTGTTCCCCGTGGTCATGCAAATTATGTAATTATGTGCAGGTGCAAATGGGCTCAGCATTAGTCCAAGCCTGGGGAGCAGGCCAACCTCTGCACCCCGCATTGAGCAAGATGAACCTACACACGGTGTAGTTGTAACACGGATAAGCAGGAAAGCATGTGGCCCACACCCGCTATGTGTACACAGAAAGACTCACAGATGTGTGGTCCTAGAGAAAACCAGCCTCTATCACTGTCACAGTCTCTTCCTATAGGCAGTGGCCCATGTCAAATTCATTCATTGGCTCACTCACTTATTCAGTATTTCCTGAGCTCTTGCTCTGTGCTGTTCTTGGATACATCAGGGAAGCAAACAGACACACAAGTCTCTCCTGGAGCTGATGTTTGAGTTGTAATAGGAGGCAGCTTGGTGTGCCCTTAGCAAAGGCCAGAGGATTAGTTGTTAATGGCGTCCACTTGCGCCTTCTCCAGGCCCAGGTGGAGGCGTACTCCAACCAGCACAGCCTTTCCTGGGGATGGGGCTCGGGTGTGTACTGTGACACAGAGCTCCATGACTCTCCTAGGCATTCTCAGACCCAGAGTCCTTTCTGATCAGCAGGTTCTTTCTTTCCACACTCAATGCCTTCGATCCCTCTGTTCCTGGTGGCCTGGGAGCCTGTCCTCCATGCCCAGGTAATCTGCATCCCCTGTTCTGATCTGATTTGGACACTGATTCTGAGGGCAATCTGATAGCCACGCTCCTCTTGTCTTTTTTTATGGGCTACAAACCACGCATTAGCGACTGCTGGCTAGGTTAATCTTCCCTCATGTATTTGTTAACCATTTGTATGTTATTTTTGAGCCCTTGTTTTCTAACTTGCGCTCTTTGCTGTGGAGGCAGAGATCTCACTAAGGTGAAGAACGTGCTCAGTTTTTGGGTCATTAGTGTGGGTCCAAACAAACAAACCCATTGCCACGGAGTCAGTTCTGACTCATGGTAACCCCATGTGTTTCAGAGTAGAACTGCTCCATAGAGTTTTCAATGGCTGTAATTTTACTGAAGTAGATCACCAGGCCTTTCTTCCAAAGCGCCACTGGGTGAATTCTAACTGCCAACCTTTCAGAGTGTTTGCACCACCTAGGGACAAGCATGGGACTGAGCTGGACTCTTACATTTCTCAATTCTGTCACTTTAGGCCTGTGCCTTCCAATAAAAATATAGTGCAAGCCACATGTGTCCTTTTCTTTCAGCAATGCTAAAAAAAAAAAATAAAAAGAAATGAGTAAAATTAATTTTAATAAATTTTATTTAACCCAAAATACCCTAGATAGTATCATTTTAACAGGTAATCAATATAAAAAATATTAATGGAATATTTTACACACTTTTGATCATATTAAGACTTCAAAATCTGGCGTGTATTTTCCATGTGTAGCTCATTTCAATCTGGATTAATCACATTTCAAGTGTTCAACAGTCAAACTTCAGTTTCAGTTGTGTGACAACTGCTGGAACAGTGTAGGGAATCCATAAAAGTGTCAAGCTTTCCTCACTTTCATATCATTCATCCAGTCTGGAGTGTGGGCAGAGGTTAACATTTGACTTAAAATATAAATGAGCATTTTAAACATAATAGATACTAGTTTGTCTGGTATTTTTTGTTATTGTTTTTCTTTCCAGCTGTTATTCTCTTTTTATTTTATCCCTAAAACTTCTAGTAACATTAGTCTTGATTGACTGTCTCTACTTCCTCTCCCTCCCATTCATTCCTCAACCCCACTACACTTGGACTTTTGCCTTCTTCACTCATTGAAATGGTGCTGCTGGAGGTCACCCTGGCCTTTACATTCCCTCCCAGATGCAATGGCCTGGAAGCCTGGCTGCCCTGAGGAACTCTGACCCCTGGCCTAGACATTGGGGATGCAGGACCAGGGCACCTAGTTAATCTCCAAGATTCTGAGCTCCTGGTGGCATCCTGAGACAGAGTACCTCTCCAAACTCAGTGTCCTCATCTGCAAACAAACCCAAGCTCTCCTCTGCAAGTACACCAAGGGCATCAGCCTGACCAGGGAAATCCCCAAGGGCCTCCTGGAAGTCTGCACTTGAGCTGAGCCTTGAAATATGATCAGGTGGTTTGTTAATTCAAAAAGAGGAGAAGGGATAAAGGGACAGCTTCTGTAAGTGTTTGCAGGAAAGAAAAACACAAGGACGTCCAGGAAATAGAAAGGTACCTCCCCAGGGAGGAGCACTGGGTATTTGGGAGAATTGGCAGCAGGAGGCTGATTGGGTTAGATCCAAGAAGGCCAGATCATGGAAGACCTGGGATGTGGAGTTGTCTTCTTTGGGGTTTGTGTCATACCCAGTGATTGGTAAGATTTATCAGGCATTTGCCAATAGGAACTTGAGCTTTATTCAAAAATACAAGATTCCATACTGTAATACGAGGTGCCCGATTCTCCTTCAGGACAAACTTGGAGCTTCCAGACAGGGCCCTTTGCTTGGTGATATTTTGCCACCCTTCCTCCTCCTCCAGCGTCTGTGGAGCCCTGGAGTATGTCAACTTTCATGACCTTTTTCTTTTTTACTATAGCATAAACACCACTACAATGACGTTCCTAAGATTCTCAGTGAAAGAAGAAACATAGCCACAATCCATAATCCAACAAATCAAGCCTTTAAGTCCTCTCCCACATCCAGGAAGAATTTTCCATAGTTATTATTATATCGTAGATATATCTGATACTGGACTTTCTTCCACTTAGTGTTATATAAAAAACTTTGTTCTCATGCTGCTAGTCTTTATCATTATCTTATTCAGTGACTATATAATATTTCATCAAGTTGATGGACCCTAATTTGCTTACCCATTCCCCTATTATTGGACAGTGTTACTCTAATACAGATAACACTGTTATCTCCATAACCAGTGGATCAGAAGCTGACAAAGCAGACACAGCCAGAGTCAGTCATGAATTATGCATGCGGCTACGTTGCATACAATTTCTTCTATCTGACTTAGGGGCAGCAAACAGAAGGCCAGTGCATCCTGGGAGGTGGCAGTGGGGGCAACTGGATGAGGTGGTGCATGAAGCGATTTTCAACGATAAATACTGGGATTTGATGAGGCTGGGAAGAAAAGGCCTTTAGATTCATTAACACAATTATACATTGTAGGTTCATGTTATATACATCTCACCCTATAATCCGCTTGTCTTTATTCAACAATATATTAGGAATATCTTTACATATCAATATATAGAAATCTTCTAGGTTCATTTTATTGCATTGAATGCAGTGCAGTATATATACCGATATCATATTTTTTAATCACGTGAATTTATAATGCTTTCCCATTGTAAATAACGTGGAGATGAACATTTTCGTGCATGCATCACTCTCATGTGTGCAGTTCTTGCAAAATAGCTAGTTGTCCTGATGTCATTAGTTGAACAATCTCTGTGTGTGTGTATAAAAAAAAAAAAGTACTATCACCAACTCGGGGTGACCCCATGTGTGTCAGAGTAGAACTGTGCTCCAAAGGGTTTTCAATGGTGAATTTTCAGAAGCAGATCACCAGACCGTTCTTTGAAGTACCTCTGGGTGGACTCGAACCTCTAACCTTTCAGTTAGCAGCCAAGCACATTAACCATCTGCACTACCCAGGGACTCCTACTATGTTATTTCATTTAATTATATAAAAAAAGACAGATATGTTTACTATTGTCACCTATTTTTCATCCACTACAGAGGAAAAGAATGCTTTCCAAAGAGGTTAAGTGACTTACCCATGGTCCCACAGCTAGAAGAGGCAGAGCTGGGAGTTGAACCCAGGGTCAAAACATTTAACCACTACACTACGTGTTGTTAGGTGCTGTTGAGTCAGTTCCAACGCATAGTGACCCCACGTGCAACAGAACAAAACACTACCTGGTTCTGTGCCATCCTCACAATCGTTGTTATCCTTGAGCCCATTGTTGCAGCTACTGTATTTGAGGGTCTTCCTCATGTTCACTGACCCTCTGCTTTACCAAGGATGATGTCCTTCTCCAGGGACTGATCCCTCCTGATAACATGTACGAAGGGCATGAGATGAAGTCTCGCCACACTCACTTCTAAGGAGCATTCTGGCTATACTTCTTTACATACATATTTTATATATATATATATGTTTTTATTGTGCTTTAAGTGAAAGTTTACAATTCAAGTTAGTTTCTCATACAAAAATTTATACACACATTGTTATGTGACCCTACTTGCTCTCCCTATACTGTGATAGCACATGTCTCCTTTCTACCCCGGATTTCCTGTGTCCATTCAACTAGCTCCTGTCCCTTTTTGCCTTCCCATCTTGCCTCCGGACAGGAGCTGCCCATTTAGTCTCATGTATGTACTTGAGCTAAGAAGCACACTCTTCACGAGTATCATTTTAGTCTTATAGTCCAGTCTAATCTTTGTCTGAAGAGTTGGCCTCAGGAATGGTTGTAGTTTTGGGCTAACAGAGAGTCCGGGGACCACGTCTTCCGGGGTCCCTCCAGTCTCCATCGAACATTAAGTCTGGTCTTTTTACTAGAATTTGAGTTCTGCACCCCGCTTTTCTCTTGCTGTGTCAGGGGCTCTCTGTTTTGTTCCCCATCAGGGCAGTCACTGGTGGTAGCCGGGCACCATCTAGTTCTTCTGGTCTCAGGCTGATGAAGTCTCTGGTTTATGTGGCCCTTTCTGTCTCTTGGGCTGATACTTTCCTTGTGTCTTTGGTGTTCTTCATACTCCTTTACGCCAGGTGGTTGGGACCAATTGATGCATCTTAGATGGCCACTTGCAAGCGTTTAAGACCCCAGACACCACTCACCAAAGTAGGATGCAGAATATTTTCTTAATAAGGTTTGTTATGCCAATTGACCTAGATGTCCCCTGAAAGCATGCTCCCCAGACCCCTACCCCTGCTACTCTGTCCCTCAAAGTGTTTGATTGTATTCAGGAAACATCTTAGCTTTGGTTTAGTCCAGTTGTGCTGACTTCCCCTGTAGTGTGTGCTGTCCTTCCCTTCACCTAATTCTTACCTACTATCTGGTTAGTAAATAACCCTCACCCTCCCTCCCTACCCTTGGAACCATCAAAGAATGTTTTCTTGAGTTCTTATAATAGTGGTCTTATACAATATTTGTCCTTCTGTGACTGACTAAATTCACTCAGCATAATGACCTCCAGGTTCCTCCATGTTATAAGATGTTTCACGGCTTCATCGTTGTTCTTTACTGTTCATAGTATCCCATTGTGTGGATATACCATAATTTGTTTATCCATTCGTCTGTTAATGGGTGCCTAGGTTGTTTCTATCTTTTTGCTATTGTGAACAGTGCTGCAATGAACACGAGTGTGCATGTATCTATTCATGTGATGGCTCTTATTTCTCTAGGATATATTCCAAGGAGCAGGATAGCTTGATCCTATGCCACTTCTATTTCTAGCTTTTTAAGGAAGCACCAAATCAATTTCCAAAATGATTGTACCATTTTACATTCCCACCAACAGCGTATAAGTGTTCCAGCCTCTCCACAACCTCTCCCACATTATTTTGTGTGTTTTGGATTAATGCTAGCCTTGTTGGGGTGAGATGGTATCTCACTGCAGTTTTGATTTGCATTTCTCTAATGGCTAATGATCGTGAGCATTTCCTCATGTGTCTGTTAGCCACCTGAATGTCTTCTTTGATGAAGTGCCTATTCATATCCTTTGCCCATTTTTTAATTGGGTTATTTGTCTTTTTGTTGTTGAGGTGTTGCAGTATCTTGTAGATTTTAGAGATTAGATCCTGATCAGAATTATCGTAGCCAAAAATTTCTTCCCAGTCTGTAGGTTGTCTTTTTACTCCTTTGGTGACATCTTTTGATGAGCATAAATGTTTGATTTTTAGGAGCTCCCAGTTACCTAGTTTTTCTTCTGGTGTTTGTGCATTGTAACTTATGGTTCATATTCTGTTTATGCCATGTATTAGGGTTCCTAGCATTGTCTCTATTTTTTCTTCCATGGTCTTCGTCATTTTAGATTTTATATTTAGGTCTTTGATCCATTTTGAGTTAATTTTTGTGCATGATGTGAGGTATGGGTCTTGTTTCATTTTTTTGCAGATGGATATCCAGTTATGTCCGTACCATTTGTTAAAAAGACTGTCTTTTCCCCAGTTAATGGACTTTGGGCCTTTGTCAAGTATCAGCTGCTCACAGGTGGATGAATTTATGTCTGGATTCTCAATTCTGTTCCATTGGTCTATGTATCTGTTGTACCAGTTCCAGGCTGTTTTGACTACCACGGTGGTATGATAGGTTCTAAAATTAGGTAGTGTGAGGCCTCCCACTTTGTTCCTCTTCTTGAGTAATGCTTTAATTATCTGGGACAGCTTCCCTTTCCGTATGAAGTTGGTTATTTGTTTCTCCATCTCTTAAAAATGCCATTGGAATTTGTATCGGGATTGCATTGTATCTGTAGATCACTTTGGATAGAATTGACATTTTCACAATGTTGAGTCTACCTGTCCATGAGCAAGGTATGTTTTTCCACTTATGTAGGTCTCTTTTGGTTTCTTGCAGTAGTGTCTT
>NW_004443944.1:21662608-21696604 GCF_000243295.1 Trichechus manatus latirostris
TGGCTAGAATTTTGTTGAGGATTTTTACCTCAATGTTCATGAGGGATATTGGTCTGTAATTTTCTTTTTTGTGGTGTCTTTACCTGGTTTTGGTATGAGGGTTATGCTGGCTTCATAGAATGAGTTTGGGAGGATTCCATCCTTTTCTATACTCTGAAATACCTTTAGTAGTAGTGGTGTTAACTCTTCTCTGAAAGTTTGGTAGAATTCTCCAGGGAAACCATCACGTCCAGGGTTTTTTTGGTTGGGATTTTTTAAATTACCTTTTCAATCTCTTCTTTTGTTATAGGTTTATTTAGTTGTTCTGCTTCTGTTTGTGTTAGTTTACATAGGTAGTGTGTTTCTAGAAATTTGTCCATTTCTTCTAGGTTTTCAAATTTGTTAGAGTACGATTTTTCGTAGTATTCTGTTGTGATTCTTTTAATTTCAGTTGGGTCTGTTGTGATATCGCCCATCTCATTTCTTATTAAGTTATTTGCTTCCTCTCCTGTTTTTCTTTCATCAGTTTGGCCAATGGTTTATCAATTTTGTTGATCTTTTCAAAGAATCAGCTTTTGGTCTTGTTAACTCTTTCAATTGTTTTTCTATTCTCTGTTTCATTTAATTCTGCTCTAATTCTTATTTTTTCCTTTCTTCTGGTGCCCGAGGGCTCCTTTTACTGCTTTCTACTTGTTCCAGTTGTAGGGTTAATGTTTTGATTTTGGCCCGTTCTTCTTTTTGGATGTGTGCATTTATTGCTATAAACTGACCTCTGAGCACTGCTTTTGCTGTATCCGAAAGGTTCTGGTAGGATGTGTTTTCATTCTCATTTGATTCTGTGAATTTCTTTATCCCATCCTTAATTTATTCTATAACCCAGTAGTTTTTGAGCAAGCTGTTCAAACCACCTGATGACAGGACGTTAGATCTGTTACTAGGTATGTGAGCCCACAAACGAGTCCATTTACTTTTCTTGTAGGGATTCAGCTCAGGTGTCCAGGTAGTTGGTCACCAAGTGTGCAGTGCAGGTTCTCACCTACAGTCCTAGAGGGGCAGGGGTGATTGGTGTAGGCACAGGTATCTGGCTGCAGTAGGGGGTCACATGCTGAGCAAGCAGGGGGCTGACGGCTGCCCCTGAGCATCTGGGAGGAAAGTGTGTCCCTGTTTCCTAGAGCGTGTAGGTGGGTGGGTTTTGCAGCCGGACTATGGGCACCGAATGCTGTTGGCTGTAAGGACTGGGAGGCACCACTTATTCTTGGACCCCTGTCACAGGTGGCTAGGTGGCATAGGTGAAGCCACCAGTCCTCAGGCCCCTGAAGTGGGTAAGTGAGAACCCTGCTTAATGGGCAGAGTGGTGTCAAATATCATGAACCTGCCACTCCACCATATAGCTGATACAGTTGAAGTTAGGCTTCAGGTATATATTCTGCTGTACTGTGCTAACGAGGGCCTACACTGTTGAAATGGGCACACAAAGGTCTACGTGGGGCTGAATGACATTCAAAGTCCATGGACCCCTTATTCCTGTGCCTAGGCAAAGGAGCTGTGCCTACCCTGAGTTCCCGGCTTAAGGGAGGTGGCAGATTATTTTTCCCTGTTTGTTAATTTGTTCCCTCTCCAAGGCTGGGAGAATGGCTCAGGGCTCATGACAGGTCCCACTTCTGGCCCAGGGGACCCAGCAGTTGCTTATACTGGCCCGGTTCCTGGTATAAAGCAGGGAGGGGACAGGTAAATGGGAAAGAGATTTTTCCCAAAGGGGCTGTTTTTTGATCTGCACAGTAGGTCAGATGCATGGACTTATCTTTTGCCAGTTGGGCACTGCTTTTCACTGGTTTTGGAGGCCCGAGTAGACTCTCTGCCACTGGGTCTCTCCTGATGTGGAAAATGCATTCTGAGCGCTACTGTTTGCCCCACACAGTGCACGCCAGCCAGTCTGGCCTGAAGGGTACCGGCTCCTGCTGGGTCACATCTGGGAACTCCTTGCTGCTTCCAAACCGTCTCTCTCTCCCCCTGCCACTCAGTCCGATTCCTCAACTTTGCCTTTGAAGTTCAGGACTCCTAGATTGTCATATATAATCAATTTACTTGTGTTTTTTGGGTCTTTGTTGTAATAGGGACTACCAGAAGCGTCTGACTACTCTGCCATCTTGGCCCCACCTCCTGGCTGTACTTCTTCCAAGACAGATTTGTTTGTTCTTCTGGTAGTCCATGGCATATTCAATATTCTTCACCAACACCATAATTCATAGGCATTAATTCTTCTTTGGTCTTCCTTATTCATTGTCCAGCTTTCACATGCATATGAGGCGATTGAAAATATCATGGCTTGGGTCAGGCGCACCTTAGTCCTCAAAGTGACATCTTTGCTTTTCAACACTTTAAAGAGGTCCTTTGCTACAGATTTGCCCAATGAAATAACATCATTTGATTTATTGACTGCTGTTTCCATGGGTGTTGATTGTGGATCCAAGTAAAATGAAATCCTTGACATCAACGTTTTCTCCATTTACCATGATGTTGCTTATTGGTCCAGTTGTGAGCATTTTTGTTTTCTTTACATTGAGGTGCAATCCATACTGAAGGCTGTAGTCTTTGATCTTCACCAGTAAGTGCTTCACGTCCTCAACACTTACAGCAAGCAAGGTTGTGTCATCTGCATATCGCAAGTGTTAATGAGTATTCCTCCAATCTTGATGCCACGTTCTTCTTCATATAGTCTAACTTCTCAGATTATTTGCTCAGGATACAGATTGAATATGTATGGTAAAAGGATACAACCCTGATACACACTTTTCCTGACTTAAACCACACAGTTTCCCCTTGTTCTGTTTGAACAACTGCCTCTTGGTCTATGTACAGGTTCTACATGAGTACAATTAAGTGTTCTGGAATTCCCATTCTTTGCAATGCTATCCATAATTTGTTATGATTCACACAGTCCAATGCCTTTTCATAATAAATAAAACACAGGTAAATATCTTTCTGGTATTCTCCAAGATCCATCTAACATTAGCAGTGATATCCCTGGTTCCACATTCTCTTCTGAATCCAGCTAGAACTTCTGGCAGTTCCCTGTTGATGTACTGCTGCTACTGCTTTTGAATGATCTTCAGCAAAATTTTACTTGTGTGTGATATTAATGATATTGTTTGATAATTTCCACATTCTCTTGGATCACCTTTCTTTGGAATGGGCACAAATATGGATCTCTTCCAGTCAGTTGGCCAGACAGCTGCCTTCCAAATTTCTTGACATAGACCAATGAGCGCCTCCAGTGCTCCTTCCATTTGGTGAAACATCTCACTTATTATTCCATTAATTCCTGTAGCCTTGGTTTTCATCATTCCCTTCAGTGCAGCTTAGACTTCTTCCTTCAGTACTATTGATTCTTGATCATATGCTACCTCCTGAGATAGTTGAATGTCGACAAATTCTTTTTGGTACAGTGACTCTGTATTCCTTCTATCTTCTTTTGATGCTACCTGAGTCATTCAGTATTTCCCCCTTACAATCTTTCAATATTGCAACTAGCGGCTTAAATTTTTTTCTTCAGTTCTTTCAGCTTGAGAAATGCCAGGCATGTTCTTCCCCTTTGGTTTTCTAACTCCAGATCTTTGCACACTCCAGGTCTTTGTACACTCCAGATCTTTACTGTGGTGGCTTGCGTGTTGCTGTGATGCTGGAAGCTATGCCACCAGTATTTCAAATACCAGCAGGGTCACCTATGATAGACAGGTTTCAGCAGAGCTTCCAGACTAAGACAGACTAGGAACAAGGAGCTGGCCATCTACTTCTGAAAATTGATTATGCTATACTGTCCCCTTTTATCATACTGAATTCATATATAACTTGGTTTCTATTTCTAGACTCTATTCCATTGTATTGTTTGTCTGTTACTGCACTATTACCATACAGTTTTACAATGCATTTCCAATATCTTCATAGGCCCCTTCCCCCTTCTCTTTGTCAAAAGCTTCTTGAATATTCTTACATTTATCTTCCAGATAAATGGTAGAGAATTTTGTTAAGTTGCAATAGAAACCCTATTGGATTCATATTATACTTGCATTGAATTTATAGATTAATTTAGGAAGAATTGATACTTTCTTAATATTAGATTTCCTATCTAAGATCAGGAGCCCTGGTAGCGCAGTGGTTAAGCATTCAGCTGCTAACCAAAAGGTCGGCAGTTTGAATCCACCAGCAGTTCTACTGTGTCCCATTGGGTCACTGTGAGTTGGAATCGATTTGGCAGCAACGGGTTTGGTTTTGGTTTGGTTTATCCAAGAACAAGTTATGACTATAAAATGTTTTCTATTTCTCAATAGGATCCATTGATTTATTCGCATAGGTACTTCACATTTCTGGTTAAGCTTGTTCCTAGATTTTTTTTTGTGTGTGTGTGTGACTTTTATGTTTAGGATTTTTCTTGTATAATATTTTCTAGCTGATCGTTATTTCCATTACATTTTCTGTCTGTTGTATATTGTGAAGCTATTGGCTTTTTATTATTAATTTTGTAACCAGCCACCTTAGTAAATTCTTCTGTTTTTTTTTTTTTTTTCCCCTAATATGTTTTTTAGCTGATTCCCCAAGGCTGACTTGGAAATAATAAACATCCTTACCTTCTTTTTAAAAACATGCATACCTTTATTTCAATCTCTTATTTAATTGCTTTGGCAAGTATTTCTGGAATAGAGGACATTCTCATCTTGTTCTGAATCTAATGGAAATGCTTGAATTATTTCAATATTAAACATAAAACAAGATTTGGATATGAGATACCTCTCTTTGATCATGTTAAAAAATAGTCACTTATTTCCATTTTACCAAGCCTTTTATCAGGGATGGATGTTGAATTCCATTAAAATCCTTGTTAGGTATCTTTTGACATTCCTTCAACAAATATTGATAGAACACCAACTATATGCCAGGTATTACTCTAGGCAGTAAATGAAACTTCTACCCTCATTGAGAAGATGGTGCTGGGCTGGAGGGGAGGTGGAATTTCAAACAAGGTAGTTCTACGATACCCTTTGAGTGGAGGCCTGAATGCAGTGTTGGGTAAGCAGTGTGAGACCTGGGAACATATGTCAGGCAGTGGAATCAGAAATGATTGGATGATTTTCTGTTTGACTGCTTAATGTGATAATGAATGAATACAGATTTCCTAATAGTGAACCATCTTGCACAGCTGAAATCAATCTCATTTCATCACGCTGTAGAGTTGTTCTAATGAGCTGCTGGGTTGAAAATATTTAATTTAGAATTTGTGCACCAATATTAATAGGTAAGTTTGGCTTGGGATTTTTGAGCCTCTCTTCATAAAGTTTTCCCTTGTATGTTAGACTGGCTTGAAAACAGGAATTCCTTGGCTTACTTTCCTTTTTTGTGACCTAATACTATTTCGCTGATGTAGGAATTTTTTGTTCTTAAAGGGCTGAAAATATTCTCCCATAGAACTAGATGTCCGGTGCTTTGAGTGGTGGAGGAGGGACACATAAGTCACGTGGACATTTTTTTTTTTCTTTTAGCTTATTTTATGGTTATTAGGAGCCCTGGTGGTCCAGTAATTAAGCACTCGGCTGCTAACTGAAAGGTTGGAGGTTCAAACCCACCAGCCACTCTGTGGGAGAAAGATGTGGCAGTCTGCTTCCATAAAGATTATAGCCTTGGGAATCCTAAAGGACGATTCTCCTTTGTCCTATAGGGTTGCTATGAGCTGGAATCGACTTGATGGCAACAGGTTTTGGTTTGGCATGGTTATTGATTTATTTAGGTTTTCCATCTTTTCAGTCAAATTTGTTAGTTTATACATTCCTAAAAATTCTACTTTCCTAAAAATTCATTCAGGTTTTCAAATTGATTAGTGATAGAGTTGGACAAAAATATTGTGCCATATTATTTTAATTTCATCTTTGTCTGTGATTCTTTGCTCTTTCTCATAGTATTGTATTTTAAATTCTGGTTTTATTGAAATATTATTTACATATAATAAAATTCACCTTTTTAAGAGGACAATTTAATGAATTTTGACAAATATATTCAGTTAGGTAACCACCACCACAATCAAGATATAGAATATTTTCATCACTCCAAAATGTTTTGCCACACCCCTTTATACTAAATTCCCAACCTACGCTCCCCTCGTGCTCTGTCTATCACTGATCTTATTTCTATCCCTGTAATTTTGCCATTTCCAGAATGCCATATAAATGGAATTCCTTAGGATGTTACCTTTTTAGCCTAGTTTCTTTCATAAAGCATAATGCTTTTAAGATTTGTCTATGTTGTTGCATGTAGCAATATTCTTTCCCCTTTTTCGCTGAGTAGTATTCCATAGTGTGGATATATCATAGTTTGTCTATCTATTCTACTTTTTGTTGATTTAGTGCCTGGTGTCTTATCTATTCTATGTTTACTTTCCAACAAAGGCATTTTGAATTTACTTTTAAATCTACTTTTCTGTCATTCTTCAATTTATTAATTCCTCTTGCTTACCTCAGAATTTTATGTTGTACTTTTTTCCCCTCCAATTTCTTGATATAAATGCTTTAAATATTTTATTTTCACTCTTTCTGAATGTAATGGAACAATGAAATATGAAGCTTTGGCAGCATTTCCTTTTTTTATAAGCCAAAATAGTTACTGTTTTTTTCTAAAATATTTAAAATTAACTGGAGTTTTGATTTCTTCTTTGAATCAAATTTTGTTTATCTTTAAAAAAATTTCCAAGTGGTTTGAGTTTTGGGGGTTTATATTTATTGATTTGCTGTCAGAGACATAGTCTGCACAATTTTTAGAATTAAGTAGGTTTTTTTTTAGTCTTAGTAGATGCTATGAAAATAAGCCACAGATAATACATAAGAAATATGTATGGCAGGGTTCCAATAAAACTTTATTTACAAAAACAGAGGTCCAGCTGGACTTGGCCCATGACCCAAGCCAAACCCTGTTTTGGAGGAACCAATAAAACACTAGTTTGCATTATCTTATACTAACATTTCCTTCTGAAACCAAATCAGAAAGCAAAGCAAAATACAGCTGCAAATTACTGAGGCTGCTTCCCATTTCAAATATTTAGCCTTTCAACAATCTATTGGTACTTTTATAACTCAAGAAATTAATACTTCGGTTTGTACAAATACTACTTTCAATTTGACATCATTCCTGATTTTGTTCCAAGTTTGTGATTTCAATGTTATAGCTCCATTTTAGGACAACAAAGAGTTAGATTTAATGGATCTATCAGTTAGATTATCTTTTTCCTTACAATTTATTATTATATTGGAAGACAAATTGGTCTGTTATCAGAATTACCTCTCTACTGGCCCATATATAGGCAGCATATACTTCTCTCTTAACAGGAAAAAATTTCAAGCTTAGTTTGACACACAGAGTCCCTTTTTTCTATCTAAGGGAGGGGTTACTGGTTGGAGAGATCATTCTTTCATATGCCTAGCAGATTTCCTAAATGTATTTTCCTAATTTTCTTGGAAGCAGAATAGTTTATTTTCCCTTAAGTTTATCAAGAAAAGTTCATTTCACATGTTACCCAAACTTTATCAGACAAAATACATTCATGGGTTTCACTAAATTAAAATTCCACCATTTTCACTTGTTATCTGCTCATATAAATTGGACCTATTTCTGGAATTTTTATTCTGTTTTACTGAATTATTATCTGTTTCTGAGCCAATAGTATGCTGTTTTACTTACAGTGACTCTATAGTAAGCTTAATAAAGGGAAATGGTTGGTTACCCCTGTTTTCCTGGACTTATAGCTTACCATATAAAGTTTAAAATTATTTTGTAGTTAATTTTACTAATTAAAGTCATAAAATTTCTATTGGAATTGTGTGCCATTAATGTATTGGTTTTGGAAGGATTGACATATTTACAATATTGAGTTTTCTCATTCATAAGCATGATATTGCTTTCTATTTGTTCAAGCCATATTTGCATGTCCTTCAATAATGCCTAATGTTTGCTTGCTTTTTCATATAAGTCCAGAACTATTCCCACTGAATGTATTCTTACTTGTTTCATATTATTTTAGTCTCCATTATGAAAGAAAAGTTTTTTTGTTCGTGGTTATTGATGTCATGGGGTAAAGCTATTAATTTTTGTATATTTCAGTTGATTCTAGCTAAATTAGCAAAGCCTGTATAAATTCCAGTAGTTTTTTAACTAGTCCCTCAAGTTTTCTGAGTTTACAACCACATCATTTACAGATAGATTAAACTTTGTTCTTTTTTTTTTCCAATATTTTTCCTGAGTATTGCATTTCTTGACTAAGTGCATTGGCTAAAACCACCAAAACAATATTAAATAGAAATAGACATGTGATCATGACTGTCTTTCAAAGGAAATGACTTCAGTCTTTTACCCTTGTATATTGTTTACTGATTTTTTTTAAAAGAACCTTTATTGTATTTAAGAGGTGCCCATCAATTCCTAGTTTAGTTAAAGTTATCATTAGGACTATCTACTGGATTTTACCAAATGTATTTTGGCATATATATCAATGAAGATTCCCTCTGTAACAAGTGCCAGGAAATCTAACTCAAACCCAAAGCAAAAAGTGAATGTATTGGCTTTTATAACTGAAAATGCTCAGGATAAGGCTGATTTGAGGCTAGCTGCCTGTAGGGGCTCAAACTGCATCACCAGGATGTGGGGTATCTCAAAGACTCTCCCCCTGTGGTCACTTTATGGGATGCTGCAACTCTAGAACTGACATCCCTTTATCTTTCAACCCAGTAGGGGGAAAGGTGGTAAGTGTTCCCAGGAGTCATCGGAAATATTGCATCTCACTGGCTTCTCTAGGACCAGAGGCTTCTCTGAATTGGCCAATCACTGGAACCAGGGAATGTGATGTGCTGATTGGTTCAGGCTTAAATCTCAAACTCCACCCCTGAGCCAGGATAGAGTCCCATCCAGCACGCATCCACTGACGGGAGAGGAGCAGGTGCTTCCCCAGGGGAAAGCTTTGGTTTTAGTTATCAGAATAAGGGAGATAGCTACTGGGTGGCATAATAACAGATGTCACTACAGCATCTATTGATGCAGCCATATGGCTTTCCCCATTAATTTCTGGTTGTAATACATTATCTTGATATATTTGCTTTGGAATAATCTTTGTTTAGTCATGGTTTATCCTTTTGATGCAATGATCAATTCCATTTGTTTAAAAATTTCCATCTGTCTTCACAAGTGAAATTCATCTCAGGTTTTTATTTATTTTATTTTTTTATATTATCTGCATCATGTTAAGGCATTAAGATTATGTTTGATACATAAATTAAGGGGGGAGTTTTCCTTATTTGTAAATGGACTTAAATAACTTAAATATCATTAGAATTACCTGTTCTTTAGAGACTATATTTAAATAAATCAACTAGAAAAAGAAGGATCTAGACTTGATATGTTTTTAATAAAAGATGTGTACATAACTTTCTTAAACTATGCCCTGGTTGTATATTCCATCAGGGTTTCTCTCCTTGGGTGAATTTCATAATTTTTTTTTTCTGGAAAACTATCATTCTCCAGATTTTCGAATTTGATGCTATAGCATTACATGTACTAATCTCTTATAATGAATTAAATCTCTTTCCTATTAATGGTTACCTTTCTCTTTTCTAATATTTTATATTATACTGTTTATTTACTTTACTAAAGGTACATTTGTTTTTCAAATGTCCACTTTGTGCTTTATTTACATGTTTTTTCATTTTTATGTTATTATTTTCAGCATTTATATTTTCTTAATCTCGTTTAGTCTACCTGTTACTTTTTCTAGTCTGTAAAGTTGAAATGCTTGGACCGCTTTGCTCTGAGTATAGCTTTAGCTGTGTCCATGTGTTTTGGAATGAAATAGCCTTTCTCTTTTATTTCTTCATTACTTTCTGGAGAGTTTTTCATTTCCATTTGCATTGCTGGTTTAATTTAGGGTTGCGTATTTAGCTTAAAATTGTTTAACTTCAAATAAATTAAGTTTTTCATTTTAAGTAGATTAGATTATGTTTAGAAAATGTTACCTGTAAAATAACTCCTTTAACAGAATTTATTACAATTTTCTTTTTAGCCAAATAATTATTAAATTATATATATATATATATATCCCAAGGACATAACAAAAGTGTACGTTGTCTATTCGTAGGATGTCAAATTCATTAAATGACTAAGTGTGATGCATGATGCATTATATATATGTATGTATGTAAAAGGCTCCCTGGTGGCACAGTGGTTAAGGGCTCGGCTGCTAACTGAACGGTCAGTGGTTCGAACCCATCAGCCACTCCACAGGAGAAATATATGGCAATCTGCTTCCATAAAGATTACAGCCTTGGAAACCCTGTGAGGCAGTTGTATGCTGTCCTATAGGGTTGCTATGAGTCGGAAATCAAAGGATGCTTTGCTTCGGGCAAATCTGCTGCAAAAGATCTCTTTAAAATGTTAAAAAGCAAAGATGTCACTTTAAGGACTAAGGTGCGCCTGACCAAAGCCATGGTGTTTTCACAATGCATGTGAAAGCTGGACACTGAATAAGGAAAACTGAAGAAAAACTGACACCGCTGAATTATGGTGTTGGCAAAGAATATTGACTATACCGTGGACTGCCAGAAGAACAAACAAATCCGTCTTGGAAGAAGTACAGTCAGAATGCTCATTAGAAGCGAGGATGGCAAGACTTTGGACATAATATCAGGAAGGACCAGTCCCTGGGGAAGGACATCGTGCCTGGTAAACTAGAGAGTCAGCGAAAAAGAAGACCCTCAATAAGATGGATTGACACAGAGGCTGCAACGATGGGCTCAACCATAAGAACGATTGTGAGGATGGCGCGGGACTGGGCAGTGTTTCACTCTGCTGCACATAGAGGGTTGCTGTGAGTTGGAACCAACTGGAGGGCACCTAACAACAACAACAACATGAGTCGGAATTAACTCAATGGCCATGGGTTTGGGTGAGTTCGGACATGTGTATATAATGAATGAATGAAAGAATATGATTTTATTAATCAAATCCTCTATGTGCCTACTTATTTTAATCTCATTTATTTGTCAAATTCTTAAAAAGTATATTAAAATCTCATACTTCAGTTGTGTTTATCATATTCTCTTTATGTTTCCAGGAATTTTTGTTTTACATGTCTGGCTTCTATGTTGTTTAATAACTGTTATACCTCATATTTTTTAAGGTATCAATTTCAAATGTTTTTTCAATCCCTTAAATTTGAAGTTTCCATGTTGCTGGTAGTTTTTCTAATCCAAAAAGTGTTAGGACTTGAAGAATTCTTAGATGTGATGTAAAATAGCCTCCTGGTTTTACTAATAGAGAAACTGTGGCCAAGAGAAGAGAGGGGCCTTGACCAAAGTCATACAGCTTGAATATGATAAACCTGGGCTCTTTCTACCCATAAAATCTTCCATGTGCTCTGTGGTCAAATTATTTCTACACAAGACTACAACAATAGATTGTCTGATACAGACGAAAGATGGAAATAATGACAGAGGGATAGAGCATGCCTACCTAAGAATGATGGTTGAAGGGAGGAGCTGACCTTGAGCAGAATGCAAACATATCTGAATGTTCAGATTTGTTGTCTTAGAGTTGTACATAATATCTGCTCGTAATGTATTTTGGCATAGATGGTATGTTCTTTGCAATCAGGTAGGTGACCTTTGTATATTAACTGCTATAACAAAGAAACCCGGAATCTCAATGACTTTGCACAGTGATGATTATATTTCACTCACCCCACAGTTCAATGAATGTTAAAAGGGTGGTGGGGATGAGATCTCTACTCTGATATTCAAAGACCAAGGTTATTTTTATTTGGTATCTCCATCATCTCCTAGGGCTTTTGAGTCCTCTGTTGGATCTAGCTGGCAGACAAAGGAGAAGAGAGAGAGTGGGGGATTCCACAGGACGTTTTATGAGCCAGTGCTATGCTGTGCACTATTTCTACCCACTTTTCATTGGTGAGAACTGAGTCACACAGTCATATTAAACTGCAAAGCTTTGTCTGGCTCTGTGTCTAGAAGAATTGGGTTTGGTGGACATCTAGTCAGCCTCTAACGCATCTTGTCCTCAGTGGAGAGTAGCACGGCATGTGGAAATAGGGAGGGAGCTCAGCTGAGCCAGAGACCCTGTTGGTCTGGGGCTGAGAATGAGAGTTTCTAATCTGAATTTGGGACCTGGAGCTTTTTTGAAGACCAAGGCAATTGCCTGAGGGCCAAGAGGGGTGAGGAGGTAGACTACCATTCAGCGAAGCCAAAAGAACCCAGTCTTTTCCCAGGTACAAAAAGCAGCAGGAGCACTCCCTACAGCTATCAAAGGGAGTCACCTGGACCAACCAGACTTGCTTGGATGGGGCTGAGCCAAGAAAGCATCATTGCTGAGATTAAGTGAGGTGGGGGCAGGTGTGAGGAGGGGCGTGGTGGTGGGAGGGCTGAGACCGCTAGGCCCCCCAGCCCCAGACGCCTTTCTGCAGGGCTTGGTTTATGGATCTGGTCACAGAACAGGGCAGTCTTGTCCCAAAATATCACTTAATATGTCTACATAGTGAAGGGAGCACTTAAAGACTGAAAATATTCAATTCAGAAAGTAATTAATCTAATATTAAAATTTAACTCTGAGGTTAAATTTTTTAACCCTCCCCCCACAAAAACACAACAGAACCAAACCTGTTGCTGTCAAGTCTATTCTGACTCATGGGGACCCTGTGTGTTACAGAGTAGACCTGCTCCCTGAGGTTTTCTTGGCTGGAAATCTTTACGGAAGCAGTTTGCTGCCTTTGTTCTGTGGAGCCACTTGGTGGATTTAAACCACCAACCTTTAGGCTAGCAGCCAATCGCAAACCACTTGTGCCAACTAGGCTCCTTTTTTAATCCTACAGGAAGGTCCTAAAAAGGTAAATCTGAAACCATGTCACCCATCACTCACATGGTGCAAGTAAAAGAAGCTATCTGTGAAACATTTGAGAAAAGCACTTATATGTCAAAGCAGTTGACAATACATGTCCAGCATAGGGTTAAGAAAAAACAGCTAATCATTGTGGTATAATTTATAATTATGAAAAATGAAACTGCTGAAATATCAAGATATAGAGAAATGTTTAGGTAAATGATAGTACATACACATGATGGAATATTATAGGGTCATTAAAAATATTTATGAAGAGTGTCAAGAATTGAGGGCATGGGTTTATGCAATAACATAAGTAATAAAAGCAGAAGACAAAAACATGTAGCCAGAATGATTGCAACTATGTAAAAATGAACAGGGAAACGCATGAAAATATTTACAGTAGCTGTCTTGGATAATAGAACCAAGACTCTTTTTTCTCCTTTTATGTGTTTTCCAAATTCTATACCATAAGTATTGCATTTAAAATAATAAAACATCTTTTTAAAATTGTGTCATTGTCAGAGCTGCCTGTTTGAGCTATTCACAGAATCAGATGGTACTGCAGTCCTCACAAAACTCATGTGCTAATGCATGAATATATACAAGCATGCTTGTGCACACACACACACACACGTGCACACACACACAAACACACTAGAGTCCTCCTGAGAGAGCCAAGACACGAAAGTGTGAGCAGCAGCAGATCTCGCAAACACTGCAATTTCCTTAAGATTAGATGCCTTATAATCCACACTGTGCATTATTATCTCTTTTGCTTTAGTTGGAAACCAGACTGTTGAGCCCCCTTCTCTCTTTGTGCTCTCTCTGTCCCTTTCTCTGGGGACTCTCTTTCATATCCTCTCTCTCTCCAAAAACCTGCATATTATTAGAAGTAGATCATTGCGTTCGACTCAATCCCAAATCTGGCTAAATACTGGGGTCTCTTGGCTTTCGCTGATTTTTCCTTTTCTTACTGCTCTATCCAACTCCCCACTACCACCCAAGCAAATAGGGCATCTTTCTGAGAATGAGCATGTAAATTTCTTTACGTTTTTCACAAATATGTTGGTTGCATGCTTGTCAACAGCCACCTGGGCCCAATTATCTGAAAACAGACACTCATCTGTTTTAGCCTAGGCTTGGTTGGTTGCAAACAGTAGAAACCCACTCCACCTGGCTTAATCGAGAGGAAGATTTTCTGGAAAGGTACAAGGATAGCTCACAAATCTCTAATCACGGGAGCTTTGGGGAACCAAAACCAACAACAGAAACTGAGGCAGCAGTTGGCTCTGCCTCTCTCAATCTTTCTCTTCCTCTCTCTCTTCACAGCCCCTCTGCTTTCTCTGCAAACCTGCTTCATTCTTTCCCCTGACCACCTTTCTCTGCCCCCCCACCTTCAGATGGCAGAATGTGCCACTCTAGCCCCTTATAACATTTCTTAGCCTGCCTGGAATCAGAGTGGCCCAATTCTAGATTCCAAGGACAAAGGATCTGATTGTCCTGGGCAGGCCAGGTGTACACTAACTTTATCCAGTAGGGCAGACAAGAGGATCTGGACATCAGAGATACTCCAGATCCCCACCCCCATCCCATCCAATTAAGAACAGCAGTTATGAAATATTTTTAATACGATCTTAAAAAAGTAACACTGAGACAGTCAGTTTCAGTGGCTTAGGGCATGTTCCAATAATCTGCCTCCATGATAGCCATCATGCCTGAGATTTGAATATCTTTTAGGTAAGCTAGTGTTGGGTACATCCATGCTAGCACGTGGTCCACGTAACAGTACTACTAACCCCATTTCACAGAGTGGGTGCGTGGGGCTCGGAGAGAACAATGACTCATTCAAGTTCATGCATGGTGCATTGTCTCGGGGTGGTATTTTAATCTTACTCTGACTCTCAGTCCAGTTCTCCTACTGCTCCACAACTGCCTTTGTATCAGCTCGTGTGTGTGTGTGTGTGTGTGTGTGTGTGTGTGTGTGTGTGTGTGTGTGTGCGCGCACGCCTCCTCACCTGTAAAACGGTGGTTGGAGTCCCTGGGTGGTGCAAACAGTTAATGTGCTCAGCTGCTACACCAAAAGGTTGGCGATTTGAGTCCACCCAGAGGCACCTCAAAAGAAAGGACTGGAGATTTCCAAAAAATCAGCGATTGAAAACTCTGTGGAGCACAGTTCCACTCTGACACTCGTGGGGTCACCATAAGTCAGAATCTACTTGATGGCAACTGGTTTAAAATGCTGGTTAAAAAATAATACATGCATTTTTACTTAAAGGCTTCTCATTACAATGAGATGGAGTAGATGGAAGCATTTTTAAAAGTACAGAATATGATATAAATAATATTATTATCCTTATTATCACTTTCTCCACTTACCTAGCTCCCTACCACCCTGCCAAGGTTTACATTAAATGATGGCTTGATTTGGCAGAACTTTCTGTGCATCTTGTTTGGTCAGGGAGTATTCTGAAGGGATGGTGGGTAGAGTGAGGGAAAAGGTAGGGGTAAATCAATACGCTTCTGAGACATTAAGCCTGCAACACATTAAGATGTCAGCCGTGACAGAGAGAAGCTTTTAAAAAAATAAATAAAGGTTGCTTTTTTTTACCACTTTGATATTTATTTTTTAGTTATTCCAAATTGAAATCTGAGTCTACTGATCAGCTTTTTAGCTTATTCCTGTCTTGGTAAAAAGTAGACCCACCACTCCCAAGTGAGAAGCCTTGGACATCCTAGACCCTAGTGTCTTTCTCCACCCCACATCCATCTGGTACTAAGTACCCCTTCCCTCTGCACTACTGTTCTATTGCTCCAACAACAGGTATAGCCCTACACCTGCTTTGTTGTCTTCCTTTAATTCATCTTCAGGCTGCTATCAGGCACACCTGCTCAAACTTCCTCAGTTGTTGTCACCTACCCCTCGAGTTGACTCCAACTCATGGTGACCTGATGTACAACAGAACGAAATGCTGCCCAGTCCTGCACCATCCTCATGATTGCTTGCATATTTGTGTCCATCCCATGCCATCGTTGGTCCTCTACTTCACCAACATGATGTCCTCCTCTAGTGATTGTTCCCTCCTGATGATGTATCCAAAGCAACCGAATGGGACAATGTTCTGTTGTCATCCATAGGGTTTTCAGTGGCTAATTTTTGGAAGTAGATCATCAAGCCTTTCTTCCCAGTTTTTCTTAGTCTGGAAGCTCTGGAGAAACCTTTCCACCATGGATGACCCTGCTGGTATTTGAAATACCTATATCATAGCTTCCAGCATCACAGCAACATGCACGCCACTACCGTATGACAAACTGACAAGATGGGCATTTTCTACAGCCCAAACACGTGGGTCCTTCCTTTCTCTGCTCATGCCTCAACACATCACAGTACTTGGATGCCCTGGATGCACTATGAGCTTCTAGTTCTTCTGAACTTTGCAAATGCAATTGTTTCTGCAAGCATGCTTCTTCATCCTTTTCTCTGCCTGCATAGTCTCCTTTATCCAGCAAGAGGGTGTCTACCTGACCTACTCAGAGAGGGATAGTTCCATCCTCATCTGGGCTCCTCTGTGCTCCCCCAGGTTTATAAATACCTTTCTGTTCTTCCCTCTCACAGCACACACCTGTGATTTAAATACCATCTCTCTTCTAGGCTCAAACTCCTTGAGGGCATAAATTATAACAGTTATACTTGTGTCCCCAGGGCCTAACACAAGGCCTAGCAAAAAAATGAATTCTCAATAAAAATATGTGAATAAATGAACCAATCAATCGGAGCAATGTTTGCTTAAAGGAAAAGAAGCCACATTGAAATCTCATATGATTTTAACAGTGATGGTCCTGAATCAGACACTAGAATAGCTTTGTTTTAAAAGTCACAATCAGTTTTATTCCATATTTCTGTCCTTTCAGTAAAGATAAAAACTTAATCCAGCCCTGGAAATGTCCGTGGCTCTGACTTGGTTAAAGGCAACACGAGGTATCTTATAATCGCTTCAAACGTTGATGTGTACAGTATTGATGGGTGCGTTTCTAAGTGGACCAAGGCTGAGGTTTCTTTTTTTTGTCTGCCTAGAGTGACCATCTGGATTCAATTGTTAATGTTCAATACAACTTGTTGCTAAGGCAACCAAGTTACAGGCCATCCTCAATTTACAAAATGTAATATTGCTAAATTCATTTTCTAAGTCAGGTATTTGAAAATCATAATACATTTTCCAGGGTGAAAGTGATATAACGTTGGCTAGAAGCCTACACAATTGTATTTAACCCATATTGTCACAGTACTTGTGCAAGACTAGTCAGTAAACACATCCCATGTCTCCCGGGGCATGGCGACAGTCTCAGAGCGATATAGCTGCACCCTCAAGGGCTGGTGGGGGTTGGGGGGAGAGGGAATCAGCCTCTCTCCAACATTCCTCAGAACTGGTCTGAGCCCTCAGCATATATCCTGTGTCCAACCCTAAGATTCCAAAACCTGGTTGAGTACTTGAATTACCTGGGGTTGGTTTTATCAAAAGGTAGATTTATCGTTCCCACCCCAGATCCACTGAAATCAGAATCCTTAGAGTAGGATCTAGGAATCTATGTATTTTTAAAGTCCCCAGCTGATCCCGGTGCTATTTGTGAACTGCTATCTAGACTTCTTGACTACCAGCTAGCATTACCACTTTTCTCCTCCCTTGCTCTGGCACTGCAGATGGCTTTTCCTATCAGTGTACAAGCTCAGAGGGTGATGACCTCTGGAGTACCATAGTTCCTACTTCCAATGGATGATCTTGATTATCCTTGGAAGACAGTGACACTAACCTTATCATGGTGTCTGGACCAGCACTACTGATGTTCACAAGGGCAAGCTTTTCTATCTCTGCCAAGAGAGATGGCTGATAGCCCAAACACTGAGACTGATGCTGCTACCATTATCAGCTCCATTATCAATATCATGGGAATCCATTCAAAATAATCAAAATAGCTTTCCCCCACCCATATGCTCATCCTTCTTATCCTAGGACTCAGGCACGAGTCTCTGGGGAAATGTGAATATAAGACTCCACATCATATTAGGGAACTCCTCCCCAGACACTAACCCATGATCACTGAATATTATGTCATTGCTGTGACTATCTTTGCTATTATAATAAGCTACAATGATGAGCCCACTGTGTTCTTTCTGCATAATAAAGCCCTGGTGGATCCACCTCACCAGTCACCAGAAAAGCCAGACTACTAAATAGACAGATAAACCTATATTGGGTTCAAGAGAGGCTCTTCAGATGATTCATTGAATTGGGGGAAAAATTGAATAATTTGTTATACTTAATCTTTTAGATTGCTTAGGGTATTATAATAATGGCTCTCAATAAATCACATCGCCCTGTCTGTGCCCATGTCCCTTTGCAATGTGTCACTGCCATCTTGCCATCAAGAGGTGGAGTCTATCTCTCTACTCCCTTAAATCTGTGTTGACCTCACAACTTGTTTCACCAACAGCATGTGGGAGAAGAGATGATATGTGGGTTTGGAACTTAGGTCTTAAAAGGCACTGAAATGTCTGCTTTCGCCCTCTTAGATCCTGAGGCCACCATTCTGTGACAAAGCCCCATCTAGCCTTCTGTAGGGTGAAAAATCAAATGAGGAGAATCAAAGTGCTCCAGCAGATGTTGTTGTTAGGTGCCGTCAAGTCGATTCTGACTCATAGTGACCCATGTGTGACAGACTAGAACTGCTCCATAGGGTTTTCTTGCTGTAATCTTTATGGAAGCAGATGGCCAATTCTCCCTTGTGGTCACTAAGTAAGTTTGAACTGCCAACCTTTTAGTTAGCAGCTGAGCGCTTAACGTTTGCACCACCCGGTCCCCAGCAGATAGTCAGCACCAACTCCCAGACATGTGAGTGAGGCTATCTTGGACCCTCCAGCCCCAGCTGAGCACTTTGAGCATTTAGATTACTCCAGCTGAATGAGTGATCCCAAGCAAGTCTAGCTGAAAAATAGTCCAGATTGCCAACCTACAAAAGACTGAGAAATAACAGATTGTTGTGTTAAGCCATAAGTGTTAAGGTAACAATAGGTATCTGACGCAGTCTTAGAATTTTTTAAAGGACTGAATCTTTTACAGGACTGAATCAGTCCTATAAAAAATATTCATAAATGTAAAATTGAAAATTATCACACATAATCTCCCTGTGCCGAGGTAATTAGTATTAAAATTTACTTCCTTCCAGAATTTTAATATTCAAATAGAGATGTATACAAAATGTTTTTGTTCTTTGTTGGCACGCAGTTGGAATTCTACTATACATGCTATTTTGTAACCTGCATTTTTCATGTGATAATACACTCATCATTTTTGTATCTCATTAAATAATCTTTTACATCATTTTAATGACAGCATAATACTTCATTGTTTGGACGTACATAATTTATTTAACCAGCTCCTTTTATAAATAATTTTTCACTGTTATAATCAGTGCTGTGATGAAAATTCTTGCACATAAATCTTCCCACACAGAAATGATCATTTTGTTACCACATTATATCATTGCTTTTTTTTTTGGCCAATAGATTTAAAAAAAAAAAAAAAGACTATCTCACTATTCTAATTTGCTTTCATTTTACTAACCGTGAGGTTAATCAGATTTGTACATGTCTATTGGCTGTTGGGGCCCCGGTGGCCCAGTGGTTAAGAGCTCGGCTGCTAACCAAAAGATTGGCAGTTCAAATCTTCTAGTCCCTCCTTGGAAACACTATCAGGCAGTTACACTCTGTCCTATAGGGTTGCTATGAGTCAGAACTGACTCAACTGCAATGAGTTTGATTTTTTTTTTTTATTGGCTCTTTCTATTTTTCTATTGTTTTATTATGGAATGACCCTTTCATGTATGTAAACACATTTTTACACAATTTGTTGTGGGAATGTACATAAACACACAGATGTTCACACACACATGAACACACACACATACACCTTGAGAGATGGGCCTCAAACAAGAGATAACTGGGTCACCTCTCACCTGTACCACTTTCTAGTTATATAACAAGAAGCAAGTTAACTACATTTCGCAAACCTCAGTTTACTCATATGTAAAATGGATATACTAGTACCTATTTCCTGGACTGTTGTGATTTTGATGAGGTATAAAATAAGTTCAAAGTAAGTGACTGATATAAAATAAGTCTTCAATAAATACAGGATTCCACATATGCTCCAGCAATGTGGAGGTCACCAGTGAGTTAACAGGAGCAGTCTCTATCATGGGTACTGAAATCTGATTTAAGTGGGCTCAGGGGAATACAGGTGGAGAGGAACTGGACAGAGTGAGCACAGAAGGGGACAGAGAAATAAGACAGTACCTGGAGGTGCTCTGTGGTCAAAAGGGGGATTTTTTTAAAATGAGAAAATACAACAGCTGATGGGAATAATCCAATGGAAAGGTAAAAATTGGTCCCACAGAGGGTTGACATTGCTGTTGCAATGTCTTTTGGTAAGTGAGAGAGGATGAGGGTCTTACATATGTGGAGGAGTTGGCCTTAGATACAGGCATAGAGTGTTCTCCATAGAAATGGGGGGTGGGGCAGAGTGTCTGGGGAAAGAGGCAGAAAAATTGGCACATGTTAAAGTTAGAGCAGTTGGAGCTTCCATCTTCTCGGTAAAAAACTAGCAAAGAGCAAGGAGTGGGGAGGAAATGTTGGAGGTTGGAGAAACTATAAAGTAGAAAATAGTTTGGGAGTTTGGGAATGTGACTGGAATAAGGAAATGTGGAAGTATCACCAGGAAATACAAAGGAACAAGCTGAGGTTAGCTGACATGAAGTTACAATGAGCCTAGTTAGCATGGTTCTGTGTTTTTTTCAGCAACTGTTCAGCCGACTCAGAGTAGGTGGAAAGTTGAACTTTATGGTTTCGACAGGTGAATTCAATAAAGGGAGAGGAATCAAAAACATCTTGAACATTTTCCATTATCAATACATTTATATCATAATTTTGATAGTTTCAGAGGAGTCTGTAAAATGTATTAAATTTATTCAGCCCATCCCCTCATCTTGGACAGGTAGGTTTTTCTAGTTGTTCATTATTATAAACAGTGGTTCAATGAACTCCCCTATATATTAATCTTCGCTTATATTTTTCATTTCTTTTGAAAGGAGCACTGCTAAACAGTATAATTATCAGGGCACTTTCAGCTACAAGTAACAAAAAATCATCTCAGAGCGACTTAATATGGAAAATGTGTTGTGTTATATAATAAGACATTTTAAAATATTCTATGCTTTGGAGTTGCTTAATTCATCATTTCAAAAACATCATCGTGGACCCAGATTTTTCTGCTCTGTCAACCCCACTGTTTCAGCTTTGTCCCTCAGGCAGGCTGTCTTCAGAGTCAGAAGATAGCTGCCACAATCTCACACATCGCATGTGGACGTGACAATATCCCTTCCTAAGAGTCTCCTTTTTATACATGAGCAGATGTTCCTGAAAGTAAACTTCTCCTCATATCTCATTGACTAGAAGTCGGTCACATACCCACCCCGAAAACAACCACTGGTGAAGGAAACAGAGTTATCAACATTGGCTAGGATTAGTCAATGCTTATCTCTGAGATGGGGACAGACATTTGCTGAGCTCATAGCCACATAAAGAAGGGTAGACCCCAACCAAATCAGTCTTTCTCTGAATGGAAGAAGGGAGGGGAGAGAGGGAGATATATATTACATAGCCAACAAGTATATCTTCACCAAGGATATGTACATCTTTATGGTTTTTGAAGGGATATTACTAAACTTTCATTTTTTCTGTCCTTTTTCCAACGTTGGGTAATGTAACTGGAAAAAAAAAAAAAAAAAGACCTGCAATATTGCTATTGACTTGGTGCCTTTTTTGCCTCATGCTTGTTCATTTGGGACAAACCCTGTCCTGCTGGGCGTCTTGCAGGTTGTAGCCACAGCTCCAGGCTTCCCTGACTCTTCGAGTGGGTTCTTTCAACATCCATCACCTTTACCTCCCTGGCACTTTGAAACACCATCAGTTCTGGCATAATGCAATACATACATGCCTAAAAACATTGTGTTAAAATTGCTTAATAAAATCTGCAGGGCTTATGGAGAAAATAAGGTTAGGGGCACAACAAAATAGGAACACAAAAATAGGAACCTAGTAAAACCAGTAGCACGGGTTTAATACACATGTTAAATGGTTAAGAAATACATAAATACTTCAATAAAGTATTTTACCTTTAAAGAGAAAGAGACTTGAAGTTTGCTTTGAATGGAAATGGGTGTGAGAAGGGTCGCAGCCTGTGAGTTAATGTGAAGTGGTAGAAGGAATGTTGTCTGAACTCAAAGGGACAGTTGTAACAACACATACGGGTGGGTGTGGCTGACCACACACAATTGGTGACCTGAAAGAGCAGATAGATGTTTGAGGTGTGTGCATGTGTACATAGTGTGTACACTTATGTGGTTCCATTCAGCCGGGTGGTTTTCTGCAGTCACCTAGTGTTTCTCATGTATGAAATCACACATAATCAAACACAAAATTTGCATTATGCTCAAATTGTTTCCTAATATGTCAATCACAGTGAAACAAGTTCCCATTTTCAAAACAAGAGTTAGAACAGAACTGACTACTGAATTTTCTGTCCACGTCCTTTCAATTCTATTCCATCTTCATCCTACCTCATGAATGTTCTTCAAAGTTTCTTGCATATGGAGGGTGTCTTAGGCTGGGTTCTCTAGAGAAGCAAAACTCGTGAAGCATGGATCTCTATATTATATACATATATAATAGAGAGAGATTTATCTCAAGGAAATGGTTCACGTGGTTGCAGAGGCTGACCAGTCCTGAGTCCATGGGTTAGGTGTCAGGCATCAGACTGGAGGCTCTTCTCCTGACCCACGAATCCACAGAGGCCGACAAACCCAAGATCCACAGGTCAGACAGCAGGCTGCTGGCTCATGGGTGGGAAGAATGATGAATCCAGGATTGGTAGGCAAGATGGCAGGCTGCTGGCCCAAGTCCCAAGAACCAGAGGTCAGATGCTGATGAGCCAAATGTAGGATCTAGAGCACAGCAAAAGCCAGCAAACTTTGCCAGAAAGTCCACATATAATGGATGTAGGCAACACCCCCAAGGAAACTCCCTTTCAACTGACTGGCTAAGCATGGAGGTGATTACATTCTATCAGATCTCATCATGGAAGTGATTACATCATTACATCATAACTGCCATACCACTGAGAATCATGGCCTAGCCAAGCCGACACACAACGTTAACAATCACAGCGGGTACCTCCTTCTAGTTTCCAGGGCCTGTGCCGGCTTTTTCCCATTGTTCCATTGTAAAGCCTGGACTCTCTAGGGATATGGAGGGACTAAGCAGCTGTGATTATGTTGCAATCTTTTCCAGAAACCACAACTACTTCTGTCTGACTCTATAGCCCCCCTGTCTTATTATGCTAAGCCGAGTAAACCATGGGCCACTAAAAAATGGTAGTTTTGTTTTGTTTTTTAAGGTAAATATATGAGTTAAGGAAAGAAAAATGAAGTGGATTTTTTTTTTTTTTGAAAAAGCATCAGAAGACTAGTAAAATAAACACCCTCCACACCAGAAGAAAATGTCAACCTCTATTTTCTTATCAAAACCTATTATTTTACTTTTTTTTTTTTTTTTTCTTTTTCTTGATACATGCTAACAGCCATCTTACCTTTAAGGTCCTTAATTGACTTGCAGCTAGAACACAGAGGGAAGAAAGACATTTTCGTGCAAGGCCTAAGAATCTGAAGGAAGGTAGGGCAAGAAATGTTTGTGTGTGTTAGAACTGAGTGAATTTAAGCAAGATTGTCTCCACTGGAATTAGCTGAAATGGAAGCAAGACATGAGAGAAAATGTAGAGCCTGGTGAGAACAAAATAGTCATGAAGGCAGAGAGGTGGCTCCAGGTACAAGAGTGGGACAGAACCATTAGAGGGCTATTGGGAAGCAAGGGAGAACATGGGGCAGGTGGGTGGAGCAGGATGTAATGTGGTGGCCAGGGAAGTGCACCCCTCTCTGGCCATCACCCATCATGGCACCAAGGGAAAGAGGAGCCTGGGGGGTCTTGGCAATCAGTTGTTGACATGTTTGGGGCACCACATGATTAGGAGTGGGGAGAGCCTAGGCTAGATTAATTATCATTAATAATTAAGTTGCTCAGGTTCACCATCTTAAAGAAAAACCTAATGACACTTAATTGCAAATTAGGGGAATTTAAATCTGTTTTCATCATCTATTACTTGCTCAGTGATACCCAGGAATAAGACTTATCAGGTTTCTTCTACTTTTCTGAATTGACTAAAACATTGAAGCCCCCCTCCCCAACTTAGGGTCTTAAAAGAACCCCAGGCTAACTCACTCACTAGAGCAAGGTCTGAGAAGCCTCTTTGGTCTTTGGTCCCTCCAGGTTGCCTCTGAGGTGGACTTATCCAGGTCCAACGTGCCTGGAAGCTTTTCTGGTGGTATCCACTCCAACCTCACCACAGAGTCAGCAACCAGGACATTGGCCAAGGCTCTAATTCCTGAAGCTGCTGCTCTCAGTGCTCAAACTATTTCCATCCTACCATCAGGGGCTCTAGTATCTGTCCCTGCAACGCAGGTCATCTTCCTCCAGCCTAGCAGGCTTCTTTCTACCTTTGTGTTCAAGGTCAAGCCACACCCCTGTCATGTTCCTGCTGAAGCACAGAGGTCTCCTCCCCCTTCTCTGTGAGTGTAGGCAGAGTCTGAAAAGCCAATTCTTAATTTCTGCCTGGAGCAAGGGAGCTCAGAACTCACAACTAAAAGGACAATAGCCTTTTAATACTTACTTAAGAGTTCACAGTAACCCCTTCCCTCTTCCCTCCAAAAACCCAAATACCTCTTAATTTATCTATTACACATCCCAATATATATCATTCAGTTTCATTCCAACAGTGTAAAAGCCAGTATTATTCTTACTTTAAAAGTGATGGGAATAACAGTTAAGTAACTTGCTCAGGGTCAGCTACAATGCAGGAATCAATCTAAGATTTCAAACTCAGCCCAGTACTTGAGAAAGTCCCTGTTCTTTCTTTCTTTTTTTTTTTTTTTTCCATAAAACAACAAACATTTCTTTATCTCACACAGTTTCTGAGGGTCGGGAATTTGAGAGCAGCTTAGCTGGGTGGTCTTGGATCAGGGTCTCTCTTCAGGTTGCAGTACAGACATTGACTGGAGCTGCGTCATCTGAAGCCTTGACTGGGGTTGGGATCTGCTTCCAATATGGCTCCCTCACACAGCTATTAGCAGGAGTCCTCAGTTTCTCATAATATGGGTCTCTTCTGGCAACATGTCAGATGCCTTCCACTAGAGTGAATGATCCGAGAAAGATAAGAAGAAATCATAATGTACCTTCTGACATAGCCTTGAAGCTAGGAGGGGATACACAAGAGTGTGACTGTCAAGAGGCCATCTTGGAGGCTGGCTACTATAGGGCTAGTACTGTTGTCTGTCTGCAGGACGAGGATGAATAATAATTCCTGGTTTATTGATAAATTAATTGATCAATTAAACAATTTATAGTTCCAAATTAATTCTTCCAACTGAAGTGGTAGAGATTTGGATAATCTCAGAGAAATAACCCACCAGTTGAGTGCATTCCATCTTTTATTATGTGTTGGTTTATTCATCAACTCTTTATCACCTGCTATGTGTCAGGTAAAGAGCCCTGGTGGCACAATGGCTAAAGTGGTTGACTGCTAACCAAAAGGTTGGTGGTTTGAATCTACCAGTGGCTCCACAGGAGAAAAGACGTGGTGATCTGCTCCCATAAAGATTTGAAGCCTAGGAAACCCTATGGGGCAATTCTACTCTGTCATATAGGGTCACTATGAGTTGGAATCGACTGACAGCACACAACAACGTGTCAGGCTCTGTAATCACTCCTGGCAATACAATGGCAAGGAAAACAAATGCTGTCTCTGCCCTCCTAGAGAAGTCAATGGAGTTAGGGGAGAAAGCTATTGAACAAATAATAGCACAAACAGATATTTCATTGCAATCTGTGATGAGTGGTATGAAGAGTTTAAGTTGCTATGAAAACGTATATTATGATGGCTTAGTGTCTTAGGGCTGCTGGAACAAAATACCACAAACTGGGTGGCTTCTAAGAACAAAAATGTACTATCTCACAGATCTGGGGGCTAGAAGTCCAAATCAGGATATCAGTCATGTTGATTCTGAGGGTTCTGAGAGACAAACTACTCCATGCCTTTCTATTAGCTCCTGGAAATCCTTGGCATTCCTTGGCTTGCAGCTGTGTCTGCCTCTGTTGTCATGTGGCCGTTCTTCCTCTGGCTAATGTTCCATGTCTGTTCTCTTTCATAGCACGCTACTTAGATGGGATTAGGACCCCTCTTACTCTGATATGACCTCATGATAACCGAGAAGATCTTCAAAGATTCTATTTCCAAACAAGGTCACATTCATAGGTACCAGGGGTTAGGACTTCAACAAATCTTTTTAGAGGGACACAATTTAATCTATAGCACGTGGGAACCTAATATAATTTGAGAATCAAGGAAGGTCCTATAGCAGGGTTTCTCCACCTTGGCACTATTAACATTTTTTGTTGGGGGAAGGCAGTGATCTTGTGCATTACAGGCTATTTAGCAGCATCCTTGGCCTCTACCCACTAAATGCCAGTTGCACCCCCCACCCCAAATTGTGACAACCAAAAATGTCTCCAGACTTTACCAAATGTCCTCTGGGGTTCAAAACCATGCCCTACTCCCATTAAGAACCACTGCCCTACAGGGCGTCTCCAAGTGATGTGTTGGGGAGGGAACTTCAGGAGAAAGAAAGGCTATGTTAGTGAGATTTTTGTTGATAGATATTTCCAAATAATAAAATAAAACAGGGGAAAAAAAACCTGGTTATCTAATTCTAATTCTCAAGCTTAAATTCAGATTAGACTCTTGCCTGTATGACTTGTTAGTGCCCCTTTAAACAGAAATTCACACCCTGTAGCCAGTCCGCTTGTGCTGAATGAGGTGTCTTCATATAATTGCCAAGGAAAAAACAGGTGTGGCCTGAAGCTCTCTTCCAAAACGTTTTTTAACTTATTGAATCTCTAGGCTGGCTAAAGTTGTTTGGCCTTCAGCCTGCTGGTTTATATCACTGCCTAGAGCAGGGTATTATCACTCAGAAATACATGGCCTCACTTTTATTGGAAAGATATTTATAGGTACTGCTTATACTCTATATGAATATGTTTAATGTGGGACAGTATATAACCAGGCTGGGTATAAAGTCAGATTATTTCCACCAACGCTTGCCTTGATTTCAATTTTGAACAGACAAGAATTAGCTTGCGTGCTTAGAATTCTGAAATATTGAGTAAAAAGGGAATTAGAGGATCCAGTGGAAAAAACATGATTTGGGAAACACATACACTTTTGGGTCAAATTTGACATCAGCTCTATGATCTTGGGCACTTAAAAGAGCTTTAATTTCCTCATTTGTAATGAAGATGGTTAAGTGTTCTCCCGTATGGTTGTTATGAAGATACATAAGATTGTAACAGTGTCTGGCATACAGCAGGGGTCCAGTAAATGAAAGTTCTCTTTCCTTTGGTTTATCTAGTTCATCTCCTCTCAAGCGTCCCTAAGAGATGCTTCCTTAGAAATCTGGGGGTTACCCTGATCTAGTTCTTCCCTCCCACTCTACATCCAAAAAACCAGTTGCCGTCAGTTGATTCCTACTCATGGCAACCCCATGTGTGTCAGAGAACTGCAGGCTTGCTTCCAGATTCTTGGGCCCCCATTCCAACCAGAGTATAGCCTTTCTACTGCTGCCTCCTTGCCTCCTCCTCCTCCTCCTCCTTTTCCTTCTTCATCTTCTCCTCCTCCTCTACTTTTTTCTTCCTCTTCCTCCTCCTCCTCTTCCTTCTTCCCCCTTTCCTGTCCTAGAAAAGAAACCCATGTTCTGCACAAACCTACTAAGCCCTTTTATATATACAGGTATCCCCCACTTTTCGAAAGTTCACTTTACCCCACTTTGCTTCTATGAAAGACCTACATTAGTACCTGTTTTCTCTAACCAAAAGAAATCAGAAGAGGATTTGCACTTTTACGAAAAAAGGCAAAAAGCAAAAATGGCGTTCAGCAGGAGAGCCACACCTTTTCGCATTCCTCTGGAGTAAGCTAGAGGTTCAGTAGAGTGTCTACGTCAACGCATTCGCTGCCAGTTTTACACAGGGGCTTGACCAAGCTCCTCCTTTCAAACTCCTCTGCCGTTATTGAACGACCCAGCCACATTCAGTCAAACACTTGGTGACTCATAAACGCACCATGCATCGCAAGATCCCATCCTCGACGTGTCCCCTGCGTTTCTCTCTATGGTACTGGGTCTGGTGCATTTCTCTAACTGTACCAAAAAACAAAACAAAAAACCATTGCTGTTGAGTCAATCCTGACTCATAGTGACCCTATATGACAGAGGAGAAGTGCACCATAGGATTTCCAAGGAACAGCTGATGGATTCGAACTGCCGACCTTTCAGTTAGCAGCCGAGCTCTTAACCACTGCACCACAAGGGCTCGTCTCAAACTGTACGACTAAGAATATAAATCCCTCTCTTTTGCGGGATTCAAACCCCAGCCCTTCAATCCAGCCCCATGTGCCATTGCCAGCTACGCTAACAGGGCTACGATCGGCACTGCCACCACCTCTCAGCCTTCCAGTGTGCTCGCTGTTTTCCCAATTCTGGTAAGTGAAACTACACTGTACATACATTATTTCTACTATATCTACACTGTGCATTTATTACATCATTCCTGCTTTCACAATATATTAGTGTTAGGCTACCACCCTGATGCACGTGTTTCCTTATTTTTAAGCCAGGTAATATCCCCTTGTTCTGTTTGAATGACTGCCTCTTGGTCTATGTACAGGTTCCTCATGAGCACAGTTAAGTGGTCTGGAATTCCCATTCTTCGCAGTGTTATCCATAATTTGTTATGATCCATACAGTTGAATGCCTTTGCATAGTCAATAAAATGCAAGTAAACCTATTCCTGGTATTCTCTGCTTTCAGCCAAGATCCACCTGACATTAGCAGTGATAGCTCTCATTCCACATCCCCTTCTGAATCCAGTTTGAATTTCTGGCAGTTCCCTGTCAATGTACTGCTGCAGCCACTTTTGAATTATCTTCAGCGAAATTTTACTCATGCATGATATTAATGATATTGTTTGATGATTTTCCCATTCTTTTGGACCACCTTTCTTTGGAATGGGCACAAGTATGGATCTCCTCCAGTCAGTTGGCCAGGTAGCTGCCTTCCAAGTTTCTTGGCATAGACAAATGAGTGCTTCCAGCATTGCATCCATTTGTTGAAATATCTAAATTGGTATTCCTTCAATTCCTGGAGCCTTGTTTTTCACCAATGCCTTCAGTGCAGCTTGGACTTCTTGCTTCAGTACCATCAGTTCTTGATCATAACCTACCTCCTGAAATGGCTGAATGTTGACCAATTCTTTTTGATACAGTGATTCTGTGTATTCTTTCCATCTTCTCTTGATGCTTCCTGTGTCATTCAATATTTTGCCCATAGAATCCGTCAATATTGCAACTCAAGCCTTGAATTTTTTCTTCAGTTCTATCACCTTGAGAAATGCTGAGCATGTTCTTCCCTTTTGGTTTTCTAACTCCAGGTCTTTACATATTTCATTATCATACTTCACTTTATCTTCTCAGGCCACTCTTTGAAATCTTCTGTTCAGCTCTTTTACTTCATCATTTCTTCCATTTGCTTTAGCTGCTCTATGTTCAAGAGCAAGTTTCAGAGTCTCTTCTGACATCTATTTTGGTCTTTTCTTTCTTTCCTGTCTTTTAATGACCTTTGCTTTCTTTCATGTATGATGTCCTTGATGTCATCCCACAACTTGTCTGGTCTTCTGTCACCAGTGTTCAGTGCATCAAACCTATTCTTGAGATAGTCTCTAAATTCTGGTGGGATATACTAAAGATTGTAGTTTGGCTCTCGTGGACTTGTTTTAATTTTTTTCTGCTTCAACCTGAATGTGAATATGAGCAATTAATAGTCCATTGAACAGTCTGCCCCCCTGGCCTTGTTCTGATTGATGATATTGAGCTTCTCTATCGTTTCTTTCCACAGATGTAGTCGATTTGATTCCTGTGTATTCCATCTGGCGAGGTCTATGTGAATAGTTGCTGTTTATGTTGTTGAAAAAAGGTGTTTGCAATTAATAAATCATTGGTCTTGCAAAATTCTACAATGCGATCTCTGGCATCATTTCTATCACCAAAGTCATATTTTCCAACTACGATCCTTCTTCTTTGTTTCCAACTTTGGCAATTCAATCACTAGTAACTATCAATGCATCTTGATTGCATATCTGATCAATTTCAGACTGCATAAAGGTGGTAAAAAATCTTCAATTTCTTCATCTTTGGCATTAGTGGTTTGTGCGTAAATTTGAATAATAGTCATATTAACTGATCTTCCTTGTAGGTGTATGGATATCATCCTATCACTGACAGCACTGCACTTCAGGACAGATCTTGAAATGTTCTTTTTGATGATGAATGTGATACCATTCCTCTTCAATTTGTTGTTCCCAGCATAATAGACCATATGATTGTCTGATTCAAAATGGCCAATACCAGTCCATTTCAGCTCTTTAATGCCTAGTATATTGATCTTTGGAGCCCCGGTGGCACAGTGATTAAGAGCTACAGCTATCAACCAAAAGTTTGACAGTTCGAATCCACTAGCCTCTCCTTGGAAACTCTATGGGGCAGTTCTATTCTGCCCTATAGGCTCTCTATGAGTCAAATCAACTTGACGGCAATGGGTTTTTTGGTTTGGATATTGATCTTTATGCATTCCATTTCATTTTTGACCACTTCCAATTCTCCTAGATTCATACTTTGTACATTCCACGTTAAGATTACTAATGGATGTTTGCAGCTATTTCTTCTCATTTTGAGTCATGCCACATCAGCAAATGAAGGTCCTAGAAGCTTACTCCATCCACATCATTAAGGTTGATTCTACATTGAGGAGGTATCGCTTCCCCAGTCATATTTTGAGTGCCTTCCAACCAGAGGGGCTCATCTTCTGGCACTATATTTGATGCTGTTCTGCTGCTATTCATAAGGTTTTCACTGGCCAATTTTTTCAGAAGTAGAATGCCAGGTCCTTCATCCTAGTCTGTCTTAGTCTGGTAGCTCCCCTGAAACCTGTTCCACCATGGGTTACTCTGTTGGTATTTGAAATACCAGTGGCATAGCTGCCATCATCACAGCAACATGCAACCCATCACAGTACGACAATCTGACAGACGAGTGGTGGTATTTGGCACGAGTGTATACATAAAGATAGAATTTGTACTTAACTATTTGAAATTGAGGAACCCTGGTGGCACAGTGGTTAAGTGCTTGGCTGCTAACTGAAAGGTCAGCAGTTTGAACCCACCGGCCATGTGGAATGTCTACATAGACCAAGAGGCAGTTGTTCGAACAGAACAAGGGGATATCGCATATTTAAAATCAGGAAAAATGTGAGTCAGGGTTATATCCTTTCACGATAATTATTCAATCTGCATCCTGAGCAAATAATAAAGAAGCTGGACTATATGAAGAATGTGGCATCAGGACTGGAGGAAGACTCTTTAACAACCTGTGATATGCAGATGACACAGCCTTGCTTGCTGAAAGTGAGGAGGACTTGATGCACTTACTGACAAAGATCAAAGACTACAACCTTCAGTATAGATTACACCTTGACATAAAGAAAACAAAAATCCTCACCACTGGACCAATAAGCAACATCACGATATATGGAGAAAATATTGAATTTGTCAAGGATTTCATTTTACTTGGATCCATAATCAACACCCATGGAAGAAGCAGTCAAGAAATCAGATGACATATTGCATTGGGCAAATCTGCTGCAAAAGACCTCTTTAAAGTGTTAAAAAAGCAAAGATGTCACTTTGAGGATTAAGATGTGCCTGACTGAAGCCTTAGTATTTTCAATCACCTCATATGCATGCAAAAGCTGGACAATAAGTAAGGAAGACCAAAGGAGAATTGATGCCTTTGAATTATGGTGTTGGCAAAGAATATTGAATATACCATGGACTACCAGAAGAACGAACAAATCTGTCTTGGGAGAAGTACAGCAAGAATGCTCCTTAGAAGTGTGGGTGGCAAGACGTCCTCTCATGTAATTTGAACATGTTATCAGGATGGACTAGTCCCTGGAGAAGGACTCATGCTTGGTAAAGTAGAGGGTCAGCGAAAAGGAGGAAAACCCTCAATGAGATGCAACAATGACCTTAAACACAGCAATGACTGTGAGGATGGTGCAGGACTAGGCAGTGTTTTGCTCTGTTATACACAGGGTTGCTATGAGTTAGAACCAACTTGACAGCACCTAACAACAACATTTGAAATTGCATTTATATCAGCCTATGACCCTCCTTCCTTCACTCCTTCCTTCTTTTCTCTGCCCAGGACTCCTTTCCAAGTAATCAGGGTCCACCTGTGGTCTCCAAGGCAATGGAGTGGTAAGATATTTTAAAGCAATCAGGATTCAGCTCTCTGGACGCCTTGGCTGTGCCTGGCCGAGGTCGCTGGCTGCTCACCTCTCAAAGTCCTATAAACCCTTCCCTTGAAGACCACAAACCTAACTCTTTCCTTACTGAAGCACCAACTCTTCCTCAGCCCCACCCCCCACCCCCTTAACCACTACACTGATTCTGTCCTGCAGCCTTATCTCACTCACCTCATGGTTCTGCTTCTTCCATTTACCTGGTAAAAATGTATTAGTTCCTTACAGTCTAACACTTTTGACAAACAGTGAACATTTATTAAACAGCTATCACAGAACTTCTTTAAAGCCTGTTTCTATCATCCACAAGGTTCTCCTGCCCTCCCAGCTTTGTGTCAGCTGCCTACCCCTTGAATCTCCCTCCACACCGCATAGAAATATCATGTTGGTCACACCACATAGGAATTTGTAGTGGATTGCCAGTGCTATGTCTGGAACTAAATCCAGAATGTGTGTTCTGACAGCATGATGGACCTTTGTCCTAAAAATAGTACCGTGATAAGAAGAGAACAAAAGAAAATGTGCTTGCATTTATTCCTATATTTCCCATTCTAACAGTACTAGTAGCTAACATTCTTGAGTTCTTATTATATACCAAATACCACAGGATCAATGGCCTGCCTGCCTTTCTTTCTTCCTTCCTTCCCTCCATTCTTTCATTCTTCCTTTCTTCCTCCCACCCATCCATCCATCTGGTTTTCTTCCCTGTACTTCCTAAACTCAACTGTTCATCCATCCTCCTGTCCTCTCAGGTGTACCAGAAGCCACCCTCATGAGGCCCCGCTTCCCCGCTTCAAGGTTATCAGTCAGAATGGCCCAAACGAAAGAGTTGGCTATCTCTGCTTAGCAGTGTTCTTCTGACCACCTGCTGAGAAGAAAACCGAATGAACTCATAGTGCTCACAGCCAGGTTAACCATAGATTACAGCATCTAATCAAGAAACCAAGGAAAACACAATGTCCAACCGCAAAAATCTCTGCTGAATGCATCATTCAAGCGTTGCCCATGTCAAGGACCCGATATTCCATATCTGCATTGGTTCCTCTTTGACCTTTAAAATGGCTATACTTTCAGATGTCCTATGCTGTGTCCAAATTTCTGGTATTTTAAACCACCTAAATTTATTTAATTATACTTATAATCACTGACATGTATTGAACACATTTTAGATACCAGAAATTACCTCTAACAATTCATATGCATAACCTTGCCTAATCCTTCCAACAACCCTATGAGGCAAATACTTTTTCAGTTGAGGACTGATGTTCAGAGATGTTAACTGACTTGGCCAAGAACACACACCAATTCTTTTTTTTTTATTTTTTTATTTTTTATTGTATTTCAGGTGAAGTCTTACAGAACAAATAGTTTCTCATGAAACAGAAGTACACATGTTGTTTTATAACATTGGTTAACAACCCCACAACATATCAACCCTCTAACTTCTCAACCTATTTTTTTTCTTTTTTTTTTTTTGGT
>NW_004443944.1:21698180-21715410 GCF_000243295.1 Trichechus manatus latirostris
CTCTTCTCTTGTTATGGGTCTGTTCAGATTTTCAACATCACTTTGTTGTAGTTTGGGTAGGCTGTGGAACACACACCAATTCTTTAGCAGAAGAGGTGGAGTTTGAAACCAGACATAACTGATTCTAGTGCTCAAACTTCTAAACTACACACTACACTGCTTCCTGAATCAGTTCATTCTCACACTAAAGGAATAGGTGGGGATAACATCAGCAATATGCATCTGGAAACCTGGATCAAGGAAAACCTTCAGGAGCCCTGGTGGGGACCTATTGGTAGGGCCATTTATGCATGGCATGAATGGGAATAAAGACAACTGGAGTAGCAGTCACTGTCCTGTGAGACTTCATCTGGGCCATGGCAGCATCCTCTGGCTCCTCTTATACCTACCATGATACCCCAATTGCTCCCTCACCCCCACCTTGCTCTCTTTTTGTATAATTGATTGCTATTATGTGGACATTCTTTTGTTCTGCTTTTCACTTCCTTTGCAACCACTTCCTAAGCTCCAGAAACATCACTTTGTGACTATCCAAACACTCTGTCCTCTCACCTTTGCCCCTAGACATATGCAAATCTTGTCTCCCTTCTTTTCTAGACAGACCTGGCACCCACCTGCAAGACACTTTCCACCTGGCACAGGTAATCTGTCCTTCTGAAATTCATCTCTTATATTCCAAGAATTCTCCATCTTGCCCACAAGGACCCAGAGAGATTTTGCCAAGTGGTGTTCAGGGAGCCGGAAGCAGTCTGTCAACGTACCCAGGCAGGAGGTAGTGTGGGCTTCTCCTGGGGTCAGAAACATTTGGATGCTTTAGAACCGGCTCCAGTCCAGGGAAATAGAAGAGCCATTTCCCCCAAGAGGAAAATCTCCCTGAACCCCAGCCACCCAGCAAAGGTCAGCTTAGCCCCAGAGTCCATCAAAACCTCAGTTTTATCAAAGACTTCTGTATAGATGCCATTTTATATGCTATTAAACAGAACAATGCAGCTCGCCAGTAAAATCATCTGCAATAATAGCCTATTAAAAGCTTTCCTTAATATAAAACTTTCTAATTAATGTAAATGGGGTGCAAAGCTTGAAAAGCCAAGTTGATTCTAATGTTCAGAAAGTAGGTAAATAGGAAAGGGTCTTATTTTTCATTAGCAATGTGTTAGGGAATTTAATGAAATCTTTATGGTTTGGATATATTACAAAAAAAAAAAAAAAAGTCACAGTTGCTTTGTTTCCTGCCTCATTTCTCTGTTACCTTTCTCTATAAATATTGCTATGCTATGCATTAGATTTGGGAAAACAGAATTTCCTTCCATGCAAAAATGAGGCATGGATTTTATGTCTGAGTACTCTGGGGTTCTCAGGGTGCTGGAGGTGGAAGGGAACTCTGTAAAGATTGACCTTTAAATCCCAGCTGTATAAATTGGAAACCGAGCCCCAAAGAGAGTTGAAGACTAATCTAGTCGTTTGCTTCTGCCTCCCTCCCTCGATCCTTCATTTTCTTCCTTCCTTCTTTTCTTCTTTCTTTCTTTCTTTGCTCTTTCCCTCCTTCCTTCTCTTCCCCGACTCCCTCCCTTCCTCTCACTCTCCCTGAAGCATTCACTGAGCACTGTATCTGTCAGCCTAGGCCAGGTTATACTACAATAACAAACAAACTCCCTAATCTCAAAAGTTTAAACATCAAAAGTTTATCTCGTCTACTCATTGGTGTTGTTAGTTGCCATGGAGTTGGCTCTGACTTGTGGTGACCTTATGTATAACAGAAGGAAAGGCTGTCCAGTCCTGTGCCATCTTGATGATCCTGGGTATCTATGAGTCCATTGTTGTGGCTATTGTATGCAACCATCTCATTTTATGTCCATCTCATTGAAGGTTTCCCTCACTCTTGCCTATATCCATTGTCGTCCAGTGGATTATGACTCATAGCAACCCTAGAGGACAGCATAGAACTGCCCTATAGGGTTTCCAAGGCTGTAATCTTCATGGAAGCAGACTGCCAAATCTTTCTTCTGTGGAGTGGCTGGTGGGTTTGAATCACCAGCCTTTTGGTTAGCAGCCAAGCACTTAACCACTGTGCCACCAGGCTCCTTCTCTTCCGTGTACTACATATTAAATACCAATAGCTATTTTCCTCATCTGTAGTGCATGCCTATCATGGGTTAACAGGGGAGCAGAGTCACTCAGGAAACAGCCAACATGCCAGTCATCATGCCAGAAGGAAACAACAAAATGGCTAACTGGGCTAGCTCTGGAAGCTTCCACCTGGCAATAACAGGTCACTTCTGCTTACATTTCATTGACCAAAGCATGTCATTTGGCCACAATGCTTGATTTCAAAGGGGTCATGGAAATTTCATCCTGCAATGAATCCAAAATGCCCTCCTAGGAACCAGCCAATGTAATAATCTCTGACATCAAGAGGAATTAGAAACAGATTCGGGTTTCAGGGAGCTCAGAATTCAAGGGAGGAGACAGGAAACAAATAAGTAAATACTGATAGAGTATGAAAAGCACTGTGAGAGGCTATACTCAGAGGCCTAGGGCCAAGTCGCTCATTCTCCCTCCTCATCACCAGCCTTTTCCAGGGGCTTTGCTGCAACTTGTCGAATGACCACCTTTCTCTTCCTCTTTGGAGTCTGATGTCCAGGAGAGAAAACCATGCACGCCCTGCCCAGTTCCCCAGGTGCTCGTCTCCAGTTTCACAGACTCTACTCCAGGGCTTATGATGGGAAAGGAAAACATCTAAAACCAACCTAAGCAGGCCTGTGGCAGGCAGGCCTGAGGTTAGGGGAGTGAGGAGCTCATGCAGGGAAGGCCCAGTTTGTTCAGTATCTGTTCGAGGCAGTATGATGAGTATGGACCAAACTTGCTCTGTTCACAGCATCCTAGTCAGTGCCTGTTGCATCTTAGTGTCTGGGGAATCAGTCATTTTAGGGGACAGAGCTCCATCACCTGGAGCAGGTGGCAGACTGATTCAGGTAAGGGATTCAGGCCCAGCAGAGCTGGACAGTTGGAGAGGGAAACTGACGGAGGAGCCCAGTAGAGGATAGTGTTGAAGCCTAAGGCTTCCTTAATCAGCCTGTAGTAACAGTGTGGTCTAAAATCTATCTGCTCAAGCTAGGCGTAAGTTCTTAATGGACCACTGACCACACATACTCAGTCCTTGGACAGGACTGATGTGGAACTCAGGGGAGCAAAGGACTAAGACTTTGGGAGCAAGGGGAGTCCTTGGTTTTGGTGGGCATGCTATGGCTAGTCAGAGATCATACATTTTATGTGCCTCTGCAAAATGCCTTTTCAAAGCCCAGACATTCAGAATGCCCTGGCTGGATTTATAATCATGTTCCAATCAGCTTTACAGAATTGTAAAATTGATTATTCTGCTTGTCTCACACGGGCCTTGGAGAAAGGCAAAGGTGCACCTTAATTCTGCGTAGAGTTCACATGCTGATTTGAGGAGACTTTAGCTTTTCCATCCATCCCCAAGAGGAAAGGAGTTCAAATTGTCTTGAAATTATAATTTAGGGGCATCAAGCCTCGGCCAGTTTGTTTCATTTTCTCAATCACCCAGCCAGGGCCAAGGCTGAGAAAGGAGGTGTCTGGCATATTAACTCCTCTTTAGGAACATGGAGAAGAGGTGGAGCGACAGAGCAAGCTCCAGCAGCCCACGCAGGCTCAGGTAGCTCTAGGAATGGCAGAGGTGAGAGGCTTTGGGAAGCATGGCTGTGGGTACTCAAAATTTTGGGTCTCCCCACAAGATGGTGTGATTGAGGTGTCATTGTCAGTTGAGTTATACCAAAGCACTCCCACTCACTTTTCTTTGTTTTCATTTCCTGTCTTGATGAACTATTTGGGATTTTTATATTACTGCAGGAAAATGAATCTAACTTTGTCATGTGTTTTACCAGCCCAGGGGTTCAGGGAAATATTCCTTCAATAAAGCGACTTGACCTGAGTCTTGAACAATGAATAGGAGTTAGTCAGTTGAAGAAGAGCAGTACATCCATTACAGACAGAGGGAGCAGCATATGCCAAGGCACAGAGGCATCTTTCTCAATCATAAAGAGTAAGGAAGAGAATGGCGGACATTTACTATGGTGGTCTGACACACTAAAGAGATTACAGTCTAAAGGCACAGGCAAAGGTATGCACATCAAAAATGTATTGTGGGTTTCCAAATGCAATAATGGAGGTATGTGTGGCCAAGAAACACAAAGTGGGGAATGGCCTCCTTGGAGACATGCTAGAGCAAGCTGACTGAATGTCACACCTGTCATCTCATGTCTGGGGTTCACAAGGGATTTCCTTTTCCTCTAAATGACCTGGACAATGCTTAAGTGATGACAATCCTACTATTAATATAATAATTGCTGACAAGTATTGACTGCTTACTGTATATCAGGACTACCCTAAGAGCTTTGCATAAATTATTTTATTTAATCTTTCCACACCCCTATGAGGTTGATATTATTAGTATCCCCATTCTACAGATGAGGAAACTGAGTCTCAGGCAGTTAAACAATTTGCAGAAGGTCAGGCACCTGGAGGAATTGAGATGCAAACATAAGCAAACTGACCTAGAGCCCATATCTTAATCACTGCACTGTGCTGCCCACTGTGCTGTTAAGAAAGTACAGCTCCTTTGTGGTTTCATTCAACAGATATTCACCAAATGCAGATATGCGCCTGGTTTGTGCTAAGTGTTGGGTATACAAGGTTGAGCAAAATGGCAAGTTACATCCTCTCGTGGAGCTTCCAGGCTAGTGGAGGAGACGCCCCCCCAAAAAAAAAAAAAAAAAACAAGTAACCAAAAAAAGTATTTCAGATTGCAATGAAAAATAATATATGGCATCAAGAGGGAAAATGTAGCTTGGAGGATTTTCAAAGCAGCAAAATCCAGCTTCTTCCTTTAACAACCCAAATTATTCCTTTAACTGAAACCAAGAAAAGGGAATGACTGTTCAGAGTCATACAGTAAACTGGCATCTGAGCTGGGACAAGAATCCAAGATTCCTAACATATTAAATAGATATTTATTTGGTGCCCACTCCGTGCTTCCCACTGTTCTAGGCATCAGGGGTGCAGTACTGAACAAGATGCCACAGTTCCCTCCCTTATGAATTTTACATTCTTTCTCCCACACCGTGCTACCTAGAAGCTTTGCAGTATGCACTTCATTTCATCGTCAGTTCTATAAAAGGTGTCCTTCACCTTTATTTCCCTCAATGCTCAGCTCATGGAAGGAAAATCTGAGCAAGAGTCTTCCCTTCTCTGCATGGTCCAGATTACTCTGCCATGAGCAGAACACTGGGGGAGGTAAGAGTAGGGGGCTCATGCCTTCCTCCAACTTCCCACAGAGGGAGAATCTTGGTTAACAATTATACAAAATATGTCATTCCCTGTCACGCCCTTCTCTTGAGGCAATGAAGAAACACAGAGTTGATTACCTTTTTTGAATGGGGGGGAGGGATAGACAGAAAAACCCAGAACAGCAAAAGGGCATTGGCTAATACTTCAAAAATTCCCCCTGCTAAGTATAATAATGACTCCCCTTCCCTTCTCTTCTTCTCAGGGCTAAGGGTAGTGTGTCCTCGACTGCCCTGCAGAGGCCCCACAGCCCTGAGACTCCACAGGGCAGGCTGCCAAGGCAGGAAATAAGGGATGCCCCGTCCATCTTCCCTAGGTATAATCCTTACCATCATGGTGCAGCAGTGGTGCTCCAGACCTGGAGAAGGGGAGTCTATTTTAGCAGCCTTCTTTAGATATACATTAATTCACAGCCTGTCTCCATGAGCCTGGCTGTTGCCCCTGCTACCTGCCCTCCCCTTTACATATGTTAACTCATTTAATCTTCACAACCACTGTACAAGCTCGTTGCCGTGGAGTCAATTCCGACTTATAGCGACCCTATAGGACAGAGTAGAACTGCCCCATAGGGTTTCCAAGGGGCAGCTGGTGGATTCGAACGGCCAGCCACCGTGCCACCTAGTGGATTTGAACTGCCAACCTTTTGGTTAGCAGCCTTAGCTTTTAACCACTGCACCACCAGGGCTCCACTGTGCAAGCTAAATACCATTATATTTTTATCCTCATTTTTACAGATGAGGGAACTGAGACAGAGATGTTAAGCAATTTTCCCATGGTCACACGGCTATTAAGTAGAAGATTCAGGATTTAAATTTAGACAGTTTGGCTCCAGAGTCTGCCCTCTTAAGCAGTGTGATATACTGCATCTGTTATTCCTCCTATTCTGCTCCTACTTCTGTTGCTGCTATGAGTGGGAACCCTAGTACTCCTTCTGTTCTATTAGTCATGCTGGTACTATTTTTTACTGCTGCTACAGGATTTATAACACTATTACTACTGGTTCTGCCTGTATTATTATTACAAATAACAGCACTGCTGCTACTATTCCATGCTGGTTTCTTCTTCCTCCTACCCTACTTCTTCCTCCCTCGCCTCCAAAACCATCAATATTTATCACCTAGTCTTAGACACTCTGCCATGTCTTCTACATGCATTAATCACAGATGGGAAACTGAGGCTCAGAGCTAGGACATGTCTCATCTACAGTCACAAGACTAACAAGTAGCAGCACAGGATTTTGGGTCTCAGCCATTTATTTCAAGTCCAGTAGTACTTTCAAACTGATACAAAGAACTTGCAGTTGAGAGCCTATTACTGTTTAGAACCGTGCTATGCCAAGTGTGGTCCATGATCAACAGCATCAGCCCATGTTAGAAATGTAGAATCTCAAGCCCTTCCCCAGACCTACTGAATCAGAGTCTGATTTGGTTGTTCATTAAAGTTTGTGTAACACTGGTTTAGAAAATGCTCACAAATCCATTGTCACATTTAATCTTTACAGCTCCACAGGAAATGGAGCAGATGGTGCTACTCCTACTTGGGTCAGGACAAGTGGCTCAGAACGATGAGTGTGAACAGCAAGGTCATCAGTAACTCCCTTTCTGTAAGGGAGCAAGATACAGGGGTTGGGAGAGGTAGAGGTCTGAGGGAAATCGTGTGGAGCTAACCAGACATGTGTCAAAAGTGAGTCCTGGATTTGTGGCCTTGTTGATGGTATAAATAACTCAGGGTGAGTGTGTCGGGGGAGTGTAATGCGGGGTGGTGGACAAGCATCTGCTTGGGCATCTCTTATTGCAGGGAAGAAACCACTTGTTGAAGGAGCAGTAGACTTGAATTCCAGGTGGGCCCCCTGCGTGAGAATTTCTGGAGTTTGCATGTACCCTGACCACAGGTGCTCCAGAGGCCCACCTGGGCTCACAGACAGATTCCCTTTGCTTTCTCCTCTTCCACATGCAACAGCACCCAAAGCCTGACCCCTGTTGCCTGTGAGTGCTTCCAGTGAAGGCTGTTCAAGTACAGGTGAGGGATATTTACCAGTAGTGCCCTCGGGCGCTCCCTCCCCAGGGCCTCATGCACAGAGAAATGCCGGGCTTTGCTGGGAAGGAAGAACAGTGGGAAAAAACGGCATTCCTCCAAGTTATCAAAGGAAGGAGGAAATTGCAGAATGAGCTCAGAGACAAGCAGCTGCCAGCCTCTCTCCTTCTCTTGCTATGTATCTTCCCTTTACACGGATCCAAACTATCACCTGCATCTTTCTTTAAAAAAGAAAACATGGTAACGTCACTCTCTGGTTTAATTCGGAATTGGCTTCCCACTGTTCCCATCATAAAGCTTGAACCCCTTATCATGTCTTTCAAGTCTTTTCACTATCTGACTCCAGCTAGCCACTCCGGCTCATCCCCCTACCATATACTCCAGTGCTCAGAATTTCTCACCATTTTTCAAACTCCTCAGGCTTTTGTGGTCTGGGATCTTTCCTCAGGCTGTCCTTCTCTCTGGAATTCTTGCCCAAATCTGCTCAGGAGCTTCTTACTCTCATTTCTTGCCATGAACCAGTTGCCATCGTGTTGATTCCAAGTCATAGCAACCTGGGTGGTACAAATGGTTAACACACCTCGCTGCTAACCAGAAGGTTAGAGGTTGGAGTTTACCGGAGCCACTTCAGAAGAAAGGCCTGGTGATCTACTTTAGAAAAATCAGCCATTGAAAACTGCATAGAGCACAGCTCTACTCTGACACATATGGGATCACCATGAGTAGGAATCAGCTATGGCAACTGGTACCAGTACTGATATGCCATGAACAATGCCAAAGTCTGTCCATTATCAAAATCTAAACTCTTAACCATTGCACTTCCTAAAACTTCCCTTTCTGAAGAAGTTAGCAAGAAGGTGAGGGTTCTTGGGGGTGAGGGTTAGGGTTTGAGTGTGAACTTCTCTCCAGAGAGGCCACCATGTTTGTGGCCAGGAGCACCCGGGTATGACTATTACAGACAGGCAGCTAGATGGTCTGGTGGATAAGAAATGGAGCAAAAGGCAAATCTACATAATGGAGCCATTGATCACAGTCACCACTTGCAACCAGCTGTGGCCTGGGCAGGATACGTTTTCCGGAGAAGTTCTCTTGCGGATAGAATATTCCTTAACATGAGGCTCTTAAGAGTGTGGCGGGGATCAGTCAGTGTGAGGGAGAGTCTTTCCTGATAACACTTGGGAGACAGTTTTGCACTGAATCAACTTTCAAATGCCTCTGCTCTTGGAATTTGGGATTGCTGTTTCTCCTCTCAGGGCGGGGGCGCTTCCGTCTTCCATCCGGCAATCCCATATCTTCTCAGCCTGCTCATCACGGTTTTCAAGTGTAATTGGGGCTGCAATTTTCCCCATCCATTGTGATAATCTGCTGTTGGCAAAATTCAGTCTTTCGGTTCCGGGCTATTTTAATTTGTATGGCTCACATTTTTCCCCAAAGAATTTTGCAATTTTTATATCCTCAGATGTGCCTTCATCTTTGTTGCTGTTGTTGTAGTGGTGGTGGTGGTTTGTTAAATCTAATTGCAATGTTGAACAATAGTGGTCTAAGAAGACCCCCCCTTCTTTGTTTCTAACTTTAATAGGACTGTCCTGACCACTAAATGTGAAACCAAAGGAGCCCTAGTGGTGTGGTGGTTAAGTAATTGGCTGCTAACCAAAAGGTTGGAGGTTTGAACCCACCAGCCTCTCTTTGGGGGAAAGATGTGGCAGTCTGCTTCCGTAAAGATTACAGCCCTGGAAACCCTATGGAGCTCTACTCTGTCCTAGAGGGTCACTATGAGTCAGAATCGAGTCAATGGGAATGGGTTTAAGTGTGAAACTGACTCTTAATCACTCGCTAACCTCTCACCCTGATTATCCTCCTAGCACCTATCACTCACTTCCTCGTTTTAAACTTTTATTTGCCTGTTTGTGTGGTTACCGTCTGTCTCCCTACTGGAACGTAGCGTCCCCGAGGGCAAGGACTTTGTCTTGCCTGTTCTCCACTGTTTCCCCTGGCATATGGTGGGTACTCAGTAAATGACTGTGGCTATAATATGTGATTTTTTCCTTCCTGGTAAGAAATCTTTTCTTCTTGAGTTACAAATATATTGATTTTCCTTCAGAAATTGATGCTGAACTTTGTCAGACATCTTTGACATCTTTTCAGATGAACTTCAATCTGTCCAAAAACCTAACCCTTTGCCTTCGAGTCAATTCCAATTCATAGTGCCCCCATAGGACAGAGTAAAACTGCCCTATAGGGCTTCCAAGCATTTGAATTGCTGACCTTTTGGTTAGCAAGTCGAGCTCTTAACCACTGCGGCACCAGGACAGTGATTAATTACATTAGTAGAATCTTCATTGTACTCATCCTTGAATTTCTGGAATAGAGTTTTCTTGTCAATAGTGGTAGTTCCTTTAAAATTAGTATGCTGGTCTGTCATTTTGATTTTACTGACACAGAGAGCAAAGCCATAACAAAGCAAAAACAATACCCTCCCCCACCCCCCACCAAAAAAAAATCGAAACTACAGACCAGCATGGCTTCCAAGGAGCCTTGATGGTACAGTGGTTAAGCACTGGGCTGCTAACCCAAAGGTCGGTGGTTCAAACCCACTAGCTGCTCCACGGGACAAAGATGTAGCAGTCTGCTTCTGTAAAGATTAAAGTCTTGGATTGGAAACCCTGTGGGGCAGTTCTACTCTGTCCTTTAGGGTCACTAGGAATCGACTCAACGGCAACGGGTTTTATAGGAGGCTTCCAACCATGAGACCAGCCCTGGAAAGAGACTTCTTGTTGTGTTCCATCAAGTTGATTCTGACTCACAGCCACCCTATAGGACACAGTAGAACTGCCCCATTGAGTTTCCTAGCCTGTAATCCTTACAGGAGCAGATCGCCAGCTCTTTTCTTCCACAGAGCTGCTCGGTGGGTTGGATCTTTCGGTTAGCAGCCGAGCACTTAACCACAAGGACTCTTTAGACTTACAACTCACCAAAAATGCATGAAACCAGCCATTTACCCTCATTCGATTAAAATTTTATATTATCATTTTAAATTCGCTTTATTACTTTGAAAAGCAAACTTATTTTAATTTTCATAAACTTGATTTCTTCTCATCGATGATATGTATCTTTGTGAATTTGCCATACATGTCATTTACCATGTTTTTTCTATTTGTATATTCATCCTTTTTATTGCTTTGTAAGAATTTTTACTATATTAAGGACACTGACTTTTTCTACCATATATATTTTTATATATCCCATTTTGTAGTTTCCCTTTTAATATTACTTATTATAGTTTTAACATTTTTAAACATGATTTCAAACTTTTTATCACTCTTTTTTTAATGTACATTTTCTTCATTTAATTGTATGTTCAAAAATCCAGACCAGAGGTCAAACAACTCACCACCTTTATTTACTTCTAATTATTTTAAGATTTTATTTATTTCACATTTGACAGTTTAATTGAGTGAGATTTCCCCATGGTCACAGACTATACCTGGCTTTCTCCTTGAACTTCAGAGCCCAGCAGACCCTACCTCTGTAAGTTTCATGAAGAAAAATAAACTGGTATGAAGAGTGAGATGGAGTCCCTGGGTGGTGCAAATGGTTAATGCACTCAGCTGCTAACCAAAAGGTTGGAAGTGGGAGTCCACCCAGGGGTGCTTCAGAAGAAAGGCCTGGTGATCTATGGCCAAACAAACAGCTGCTGAAAACCCTATAGAACACAGTTCTAGTAACTATGAGTTGGAGTCTACTCCAGCATCTGGCTTTTTAAGAATGAGATAATGGGGCAGGGCCATTGCAAGAGAAGTTAAATCCCCCCTCCCAGGGGTCACTGCACGCTTATTCAGATATGGGGGACCAGTGTGAGGCCTGAGAGGCTCCCAGAATACAGAAGTTAAGGCAACACTCACTCTAAGGTGCTGACTTGCAAGAACTTTGTATTTTATACCCTAGATTCCTTGCTTGCCTCACCCTGGTCCTGATCCTGGGGGAAAGCTGCTCCCTAAACAGGGCCACTGACCCCTCCCCACCATCCCTAAGGTCCCCCTCTGGGCTCAGCTCTGAATTCTCCGTGGATCCCACCTAACTCATGCTATGAGGTAACCTCCGTGCCATCCTTGGCCTGCATTTCCCAGTGCATGTCTTACTGGGACAATTCCATCGCTGGTTTCGGGAAAGGGCAGTACAGTGTAATGAGTCAAAAGCTGTGGCCATGAGATCTAATCTCTCACTTCCTAGCTGCATGCTTGTACTTTTCTCCTTCCAGCACCCTGTGAAATGGTGTAAAGCCTGTCCCACCTGCTGCACAGAGCTGTGGTCAAGGGCAAGTGAGGGCTGCTCTTGGTAAATGGCAAAGCTCTATACATCTGTCCATAATTTCTATTATTGCTCCCGCAAATTAATATTGGCATCAGCAGGTTCATTTAATGTCTGAGGTTGCTGCCGCTGGCCAGTTTCAGCATCAAGGCTCTTAGAAGCATTGACACCAAAGACAGGTCATTTGGGGACGTGACAATCAAAAAGGAGTGAATTCTGTTCCCTCTGAGAGTTCCACCAATGGCAGGATCCTGTCACTTTACAAATGAAAGTCTAAATATTTAGAAACCCAAAACTCCTGCAGGAAAATAAGGATTAAAAATGAATATGAGCTGGCAGTTCTGTAACCTGGTCCTCGATATGCTTCCTTCCGTGACAGGTACAAACCTGTTGCCACTCTTTGGGCAGGAGCAAGAGCACAGCCTGGCAGGTCCCACTAGCTCTGTGACCCTGGTGAAGTCACTCACCCTCTCTGAGCCTGTGTTCTCAGCAGTAAAATTGGAGGAGTAATACTTATAAGGAGCCCTGGTGGTGCAATGGTTAAGTGCTTGGCTGCTAATGGAAAGGCTCGCGGTCCTCAGGAGAAAAGACCTGGTGATCTGCTCCCTGAAAGATAACAACCTTGGGGCAGTTCTACTCTGTCATATATATAGGGTGGCTGTGAGGCAGAACTGGCTCGACAGCACACAACAACAACACTTACAGTGTTAGTCTGCAAACCAAATAAAACCATGTGGTCTGGGTGCCCAGCACAGTGCTAGGCACACAGTAGGTGCTCAGTAAGAGGTGGGTCTTGTGCCCTGTCTTGGTTGGGATTCTCTGTCCTTTTATCTGGCTAGAATGTGGCAAGAGTCTTGGTGTTCTTTATGTGCCACTGAAACGTCCTCTAAATTGAATTAAGGACAAAATTAAGCAAACCCTGTCTTCTTTTGATCTTGGTCACCCTCTGGCCTGGAGTTTTTATTTGCTGGTGAACTTTGCTGCTCCTTCTTTAGTTGTCCTTCTTCTATCAGAAACAGAGCCAAGGTCTGAAGGGGCTTCTCATGTCTGAAGGTTGGACTCTCTGTTCCTTCATTACATCTTGGATTCTCAGGGATGCAAAGAACCTTGGGAGTCTCCTGGTGCAGTGTCTCTCAACTAACCCTCTTCCCCTAAAAAAAATGACCTACAGACCTGCTGCATTAAAATTCCAGGGATGGGGTAAAGGTTGCTAAAAATGCAGATGCCCTGGCCACATTCTCGACCAACTAACTTGGACCACCACACTACTTCCCACCTGCAGAAGGAACTTCTTTGATGGTGATCCCCGTCTTATCCCCTGGTTCATCTACACAGGTGTTCAGGAAGGCTAAAACCAAGCAGCTCACTTGCACACACCTAACAATACCTTCCTTTATGAAAGGACTGATTCTGAAACTGACTACCAGTGTGCTTGAGTCTTCTAACACTCCTTCCCTTAACCCAGGGGCCAGGCTGGAATATATGCTTCAATGGTGGGATTTCAGGCACTGGGCTTGATGATCTGGGGCTGCAGGAGAGACCTGGGCACTGGAACTGAGGTTTATTCATTCATTCAACAAATTTTTATTGAGGAGATACTCAGTGTCCTAGATGCTAGGGATATTGTGGTGAACACAGCAGACATGGTCCCTGTTTGCATGTTGTTTAGAGCCTGGCTGGGGTAAACCAAAACCCACTGCTGTGGAGTCAATTCCAACTCATAGTGACCCTGTAGGACAGAGGAGAACTTCCCCACAGGGTTTCCAAGGTTGTAATCTTTACGGAAGCAGACTATCAAATCTTTCTCCCGCGAAGTGGCTGGTGGGTTTGAAGCTGCCGACCTTTCGGTTAACAGCCAAGTGCTTTAACCACTGCACCACCAGGGCTCCTCTGGTTGGGGTGGCAGGTATTAATTAGAGAAGCAACCAAGTAAATGTGCAATTGTACATGTAATATGGGATGTGAAGATTTGTTTCAAAGGTAGCTGCGGGGAAGCTTTGAAATAGGTTATCAATTGCTTTTACTTAACATATTCTCTGTAAGTGGTGCTGTTAAGATTACAACAGAAAGATGGTAGAACAAGCAATGTGAGATATAAGACTGAGTCACTGGTGGTTAGACACTCAGTCACAAAGAAAATGTTAACAAATAATGATGTCCTTTTACCCTCACCAACCAATGGTACAGATTCCGGCCCCCCAATCAGTCCATCCCCACCTCTGGCTGCACCCCACCCCCGTCTTTGAGCAACTTTCACAGGCGGTGCTCTGCAGAGCTGCTGCTCTGTAGAACCCTAGGGGGCGCCATCCACATGGATATAATATGAACAACGCTCCCTAGAGTTGAACAATGTGGCAGTTCTGGTCCTTCAAGAGCCAGTCATGGTACATTGGACTTGGGCAGGGAAGGCTTCCCCGAAGAAATGACAATAAAGCCAAGGACCGAAAGAAGAGAAGGCGTTCACCAAACAAAAAGGCATGGAAGAGCGTGCTATCTAGAGGGAACAGCATGAATGCATGCTCTGTGCTGGGAGATGCAGGGCCAGTACCAGGTGTAGGGAAAGCCCAGTGTGGCCAAGGAGCAACATCAAGGGGACGTGTGGTCAGTGAGATGGCACGAGAGTGACAGAAGTGGCCAGACCATGCAGGATCTGAGAGCCTCATTGTAGATAGCTGTTTTTAGGCTAAGAGCAAAGTAAAACCATTAAAATTTTAAAGTTTTAACAATAACAATGGTATATAGCATTTATTGAGTGTTTACTATGTCCAAGCGTGTTCTAAGGGTTTTACAAGGATTATCTCAGTTATTCCTCATCCAGACCTATGAGATAGGGACTGTCATTATCCTCATTTAACAGATGATATCAGTGTAACAAGAAGCTAAGCAACTTGCCCAAAGCCTCTTACTGAACAGTGGCAGAGCCCACATTCTTAACCACTGCAGGAAGCTGCCTCCTGGTTTTGAGAAGGGGTGAGTAGCAGCTAATATTGTTCTAGGGTAGCAGGGAGAAACCCAGCCTGTCTCCCAATGGGAATGCCTACCTCTCTGCTATGGGCACAGCCAGGCTGGGCAGCATGGTGTGCCTGTGTGTACGTGTGGCTCAAGGAGAAGATGTGACACCTGGCACAGGTGCCAGCCCCTGTCGAAGGCCCTTATCTGGATCTGGTGCCTGAGGATCCTGACAAGGCAGAGAAGCCCTTATCAGCCCACACAGCTGCTTCCTGAGCTGTCTCCCCCAGGGAACTACACACCAGTGAAATGAAGGCATCGACATTCAGTTCCGCTCCCTGGACAAGCTGTGCTGCCTTGGGGAGACCAGGTGCCCACTTGAATTAATGTGGCTTGGAGTCTGCATTTTGGGTGGATCTATGGCTCATAGCACGTGGGGTGCAGGACTTGAGGACTGGGGAAGACTGGATTGTAGACACAGAAAGAGGAGGTGGCACAGAGGCCAGCAACTGAGCTGGGGGCGTCAGTATTATCTGGCTGTTTGCTGAGGAAAGAGCAAGGAAAGGATTGAGGATCCAAATGAGGTGATTATTTAGGTGAGGTGTTCTCATCAGCAAAATTTACATTTTAACAAACATAAGTCCCTCAAAATAGCTCAGACTGGCTTTACAGACAATCCTAGGTGGTGGGTGAAAAATGATTTGGTGGCATGTAATTGGAAAACCAAATACTCAGATTTCTTACTTTGTTTTCTCCATGGCCTTTCTTTACTGTGTCCTTTCATCTCTCTTCCCAGTCCTCCTCTCTACACACAGGCATTTCTCTTTGCTTGGCTGTTGGATTTCCAGTTTCAAAGAGTGTGTGTCTTCAAGCTGCAATGGGATTCCTTCTGGTCTCTACCACCTCTGGACCTTTTAGCTCCAAACCCTCCCCACCACCCACTTTGGCTTAGTCCAGTCTCTGTCCTCTTAGCAATTTAAGACAATTGGCTGATGTGTCTATGGTACCAGTGACTCAGAAATTATGACTGTGGTTCAGGGAGTGGGGAAGACAGCTTACAACATGTAGGTGAAGGGGGCATTGGACGCCATTAAAGCTCTCCAGGGGTACACAGTTTCTATTTGAGTTGGGGACAGGAAGCACACCTCTCCTCTAAGGTTCTCATGTGTTGTTGGACCTCTCTCAATGGTTTCTGAATTCTTCCTTCTTTGAAGGCAAAATCTGGACCCCAAAGTGTTTGTTACTGGATGAAACAGCCAGACGCAGAGAAGCAGTAACTGATGGGGGACCCTACACACACAGGCTAGGCAGTCCAAGGCAGTGTGGTTGAGTCACTCCATCCCCCCATCCACAGCTAATAATGAACCAGTCATAAAGTAATAGGACAAGGTAGTCAAGACAGCCTGGTACTGGTACAATAACAGATACATAGACCAATGGAACAGAGTTGAGAATCCAGATATAAGCTCATCCACCTATGAGCGGCTAATATTTGACAAAGGCCCAAAGTCCAGGAATTGGGGAAAAGATAGTCTCTTTAACAAATGGTGCTGGCATAATTGGATATCTATATGCAAAAAACTGAAACAAGACCCATATCTCACACCATGTACAAAAACTAACTCAAAATGAATCAAAGACTTAAATATAAAATCGAAAATGATAAAGATCATGGAAGAAAAAATAGGGACAATGCTAGGAGCCCTAATACATGGCACAGACACAATACAAACCATAAGTAACAATGCATGAGCACCAGAAGAGAGACTAGATAAATGGGAGCTCCGAAAAATCAAACACTTAATGCTCATCCAAAGACTTCACCAAAAGAGTGAAAAGACAACCTACAGATTGGGAAAAAATTTTTGGCTACAACAAATCTGATCAGCGTTTAATCTCTAAAATCTACAAGATACTCCAAAACCTCAACAGCAAAAAGACAAATAACCCCATTAAAAAGTGGGCAAAGGATATGAACAGGCACTTCACCAAAGAAGATATTCAGGCAGCTAACAGACACATGAAGAAATGCTCACGATCATTAGCCATCAGAGAAATGCAGATCAAAACTACAATAAGATATCATCTCACCCCAACAAGGCTAGCATTAATCCATAAAACACAAAATAACAAATGCTGGAGAGGTTGTGGAGAGACTGGAACACTTATACACTGTTGGTGGGAATGTAAAATGGTACAACCACTTTGGAAATTACTTTGGCGCTTCCTTAAAAAGCTAGAAATAGAAGTACCATAGGATCCAGCTATCCCACTCCTTGGAATATATCCTAGAGAAACAAGAGCCCTCACACGAATAGATATATGCACACCCATGTTCATTGCAGCACTGTTCACAATAGCCAAAAGATGGAAGCAACCTAAGTGCCCATCGATGGAAAAATGGATAAACAAACTATGGTATATCTACACAGTGGAATATTACGCAATGATAAAGAACAATGATGAAGCTGTGAAACATCGTATAACTTGGTGGAAGCTAGATCTTATTATGCTGAGTGAATTTAGTCAGGCACAGAAGGAGAAATACTGTATAAGACCACTATTATAAGAACTCAAG
>NW_004443944.1:21716183-21747813 GCF_000243295.1 Trichechus manatus latirostris
AAAAAAAAAAAAGTAATAGGACGAGAAGCCAGTGCGAACAGGTCTCCATGGGGGTGTTTCTATATTTATATTCATAGCACATCAATGAGTTATTTCAACTGCTATTACTTTAGCAAACGTCTTTCATGCAAATTTTGATATTTTTCAATGAAGAAGCCTTCATCTGAATCAATGGAATGATTATTTTCACTTCCCACATGAAATGCCCAGCACCTTTTAGTTGTGTACCTTGAACTTGGAGAGAGTCTCCAAGTTGCCTTCTTCACATCTGGGGGATTTATGAGTTCTGAATCTTGATTGGTGGATACATTTCCAGGTGTGGATCTCACAAAAAGTTAATGTTGCTCTAAATGTTGCCCCAGTCAACAACTACAACTGTATACCTTGTCTCTGAAGCTGTGCTGAGCTCTCATATCCCAACCACTCTATTTGAAGAGCAATGGCTTTCAAGATGTCAGACCCCTGGGAGGCTAGAACTAGAGGGTACTCCTGCCACAGCTCTGTGGCTTCTCCCCCTTAAAGAGCACTTCTTATAATAGCCTTTGACATCTTCTAATCAAGTTCCATCCATACTCCTGAGGTCCTGCATAGAGATAGCCACACTGGGTGGGCAATGGTTGTCTTCTTGGATACCTACAGCTCCCTGGATTTGTGTCCATTTTTCCTGCCCAGGGCCTAGTACATGCTCCCTGTCCTTCCCTCCACACCTCTCCCACTCAGCCATCGGGGGACCTTGAAAGAAGCCTGGTGGGGATTGAGCAGGGCTGCTAGAGCAGGAGGCAGGGTTCAGAGGCTGGGCTCGACAATATCCTCTGGGCTCAGAGGGCATGGAGGGGAGCCACATGCACCTACTCATCCTCCAGGTGCTTGGGGTCCAAAGCCTTAGAAGAGGAGTCCCAGGAGGTCACGGGCCCCTGCATCTCTGGTCTGAGTTGCAGCAGAGTCATTAGTCACCTTTCAGGACAGAGTTCAGTCCTTCCAGCCAGGTCTCTCTACCACATCCGTCTCAGGGGCTGATTATCACCCTGATGCAGCTCATGTCTTGTGGTGGCTTCATTTCACCCAGACTAGAAAGCCTAAGTCTTACAAGGACTCACAGGGATCTCAATGACACCTGTTCACTCCTCCGACTCAACTCCCACTCTTCTCCCTTTTGCTGACGGGGCTCCAGCCACACTGGCCTTCTTGCTGCTCCTCAAACATACCAGCCATGGTTCCAATTCAGGGCTTTTCTTCAAGCATTTCTCTCTGCCTGGAAAGCTCTTTTCTTAGATGTCCAGTTAGCTAACTCCCTCACCTCCATAAAGGCCTTGCTCAAATCTCACTTTCTCAATGAGCCCTGACCAACATATTTTATCGCAACTCTCATCACTCTCAGGTAGTCCCTGGGTGGTGTGAATGGCTAATGCACTCGGCTGCTAACTGGAAGATTGGAGGTTTGAGTCCACCCAGAAGCACCTCAGATGAAAGGCCTGGCAATCTACTTCCAAAAAATCAGCACTGAAAACCTTATGGAGCACAATTCTACTCTGGCGCACATGGGATCGCCATGAGTCAGAATCTACTCAACAGCAACCGGGTCTACGGCACCACTCCCTAGCACTCCTTTACCCCTTTCCCTGCTTTGCTGTGGGCTTGCTTTTGCTCTCTGTAGCACTTATCACCTGCAAACATGTAAGAAGCTGACTTATTTAGTATGTTTATTATAATTTTCTCCCTTTCCCTTACTGCCCCCACAACTAGAAGGTAAACTCCACCAGGCCAGGGGTCTTTATATCAGTTTGTTCACTGACATATCTCAAGTACCTAAAATAATGGCCAGCTTAATAAATATTTGCTGAAATCAAGCTGAATGAGCATATGGTTTTCCCCAAACACCCACAAAATACCCTCTTTGACTTCTTAAGTTCAGGTCTGTTTGACCTACTTGATATCCTACTAAGTGCTGGACATTTCCAAGGCCTCTCGGACACAGGAACGTGTTTTAACTTCACAACAAACCTTTTTCCCATATACCCATCACCCTTGATGATTAAACTGAGTCTTGTTGACAGTCACCCAGATGCCAAGCATCATAGCTGAAAACCAGCCCTGTGTGCCCAAGGTCAAGTCCATGCTATTAAGTCTTTCATAATCTGAAAGTTCTTCCTTTTGCTCTACTTGAGTCTTTACTGATATATTTCCAAACAATTTCTCTCTATTCTGAACCTCCTTCCATATAAAAGGTGGGGAATGGAGTTGTATATAAAGACACACAACTTAGGAATCCAAGAAGTACACTTGACTTTGATGCAAAAAAAAAAAAAAGAAGAAGAAGAAGAAATGAAATCCCGAAGCCATTTTCCTTCTTAGTTTGCAGTTTGCGTCTCCCTATAGTGGTGCCTAATGAGGCATGCTTCTGGAAGGCCTGGCGATCAGACTTCCAGTCCGTGAGTTTCGTCTTGCCATCCCCTCCTTAGGACACCAAATCTGCAGCCTTTGCAATAAGCCCCACTCACATGCACCATGTAGAGTAAATGGAGAAGCTGGGAGGACCCAGAGGAGCTGAGAGTAGAATCCAGGCTTGCCTGGTGCCAGCACCTACGTTCTTACAGCACTGCCCACAGGTGGAACTGCACAGTGGGTAAGAGGGGCTGAGGTCCCCATCTCCAAAGGTGTTCTGCATGATTCCTGGATACCCTTGGTATTGCCTCTTGGGTATGTCTCACTCATATAGGGCAGAACTAGACAGAGGCAGCCAAGTTGTTGATGATAACCTCTCTTTGGGAGCCACAGGCACAGAAATTGATCCCTGTGGCTAGCAGGAAGGGGTGTAAGATACAATTCAAAGCAGTCTCTTAATATCTGGGAAGAGGAAGTATGTGCTAGAATCTCCAAGGAACTGGGGCATCAGATTCGTATGTTTATCCACAGAGGGCATGGGCTTTCAAAAAGCAGAGAACACTTTAGCCCACAGTAAGCAACCTCCCGATTCCAGGGTAGACTGGGAGGGCTTGGAACCTGTGGCATGTGTCTGGGCAGAGATAAAAAGCCTGGGCCCCACTGATCTGGGTGTCAGAAGACCCGGGCTGACCTACTAGGGTGACCTATGGCCCTTCAGCATCCACTGATGTCCAACATGGGGAGTGGGGAGGACACTGAAGCTGTGGCCCACAAGGTCCACGCTGCCCTGCACTGAGCTGTGGGCGGGCTGAAAGACAACACTCCTGGCTTGGCCCTGTGATGGCTTTAGGAAGTCTCCTGAAGCAGGACAGCAGGCAGAGATGAATAGCACATACCCCTGGCAACTGCAGGTTTAGGAGGGGAGCCTAGCTCCTGGACACTGCCCCTCTTCCTGTGAGAGGACATGTTCTGAAAGCACCAGTTCAACTCAGTGGTTACTGGCAGTGCCATACTCAGCACTATTAGATGCTTTCCCACAAAAACCGCCTCATTCCCTCCACTCAATAATCCTCATTTTGCACATAAGAACCAGAGGCTCAGGAATGCTATTGCTTGCTCTAGACCACGCGTTCTTAACGGGGGTGATATCGCCCCCAAGAGGCAAAAGCTGGTTCTCAAAGAGGCTGAAAAAATCTTACTTTTTATGTATAAAGCGCAGATATGTATATATGGCTATACATATATCTGTGGAATTAAAATTTTATGAGCCAACGATTAGGAAAAACATGTTTAAATAGGCTTCTTAGGAGGCAATAATGGAGAAAAAACAAAAGGCTGTAAAGGTCTAGGCCAGCACTGTTTAGTTCACTAGCTACACGTGGCTACTGAGCAGGTGGAATGTGGCTAGTCCAAATCTAGATGTGCACTAAATGTAAAATAAACATTGGATTTGGAACATTCCGTATGAAAAATAAAATGTAAACTATCTCATTAATAATTTTAGTATTGGTTACATGTTGAAATAATAACATTTTAGATATATTGAGCTAAATAAATTATCAAAATTAATTTCACCTGTTTCTTTTTACTTTTTTTTAATATGGCTCCTAGAAACATAAAATTACTAATGAGGCTCATATTCTATTTCTGTCGGGCAGTGCTGCTGTAGAAGCCCGAGTGTTACGATTCCTTCCCTCCCCGTGCTGTTTCCTCATACCATCGCTGCCTCCTCAGCGAAGAACCACTTACTGTGTGATCTCAGGCATCCCTTTAACCTCTCTGAGCCTCAGTTTCCTCCAGCCCTGCTCTCCTGGGAGTACTCTGCAAATGGAGACGCTCACCCCAGCTGTGAGCCCGGGGTCACTGCAGAATAGGAGAGGGTGGGCTCCTCAAAGCCCCATTTCACGGGAAATGACAGTTCCATAAATAGCAATGTCACCCGCTGTGTCTGCTCCTGGGGAAATACCACAGGGGCAAGGTTAGTGACAGGGAGCTCTAACTTGAGACCAGCAGAGAGTTAGAATAAATGATAATTTTAACCACGAAGGGTAAAAAAAACAAAAGCTTTCTTGTGGGAAGAAGGAGATATTAAAGGAAAAAAAAAAAGACTTTCACAAAATGTTTCCGTAATAAATAGGCGCTAATAAAACATCTCAAAAATGCTGCTCTGCTGGACTGAATTGATGCTCCAATCTCCAACATGCCCACCCTTTTATTCCTTTCCTAAAGCCTAATTTAGGGGGGAGAAAATCAATTCTATTTTAATTTCATAAGAAAAATGCTGAATGAAAGAAAGAGGGAAACTTCAGCCTTCAGCCCTCTGCTGACCTGGAATGTCTGATTATGTGATCAATGGATTTCTCCTCCAAAGGCCTCTCCAGTCTGCCTCCTGCCTTCGCTTCTGACAAGGAGGCAGGGAAGCTCCAAGCTTGAAGGAGAAACCCTCTGGGGTGCTTGGGTAATGCAGTCAGCCAGCAAGCCCCCTCCAAATTTACTTCCACCCCAACTCCCCTGAACTTTGGCCTCCATAGACCCAACTCTCTAACCAGGACCTCTCCCTGCCCCTCCAGACTTGGGGCAAGTTCTCTCATTCTAGCTGATCCTTACAGAAATAGGTTCCCAGAGCCGACTTTCTGGTCTCCCACCACCTGGAAGCAGGGATGGATTACCCAATAAGCAAAGTACACACAGGCTTGTGCTTACTTACTAATCTGTAGTGCACAATTTCACCAGTTTTTTTGGTGACAAACAGGTGAAATTGTGCACTACAGATTAGTAAGTAATCATAAGTAAGCCCGTGTGTACCTTGCTTAATGTAAGCCCGGGCATACCTGGCTTAATGTAAGCCCGTGCATACCTGGCTTATTGGTTAATCCACCCCTGCCTGGAAGCAAGACTGGCCAACCTTGATGATGGCAGCAGTAAACTAGGGTTAAGAAAGTGTAGTCTAGAGTCGCACTGCCTGGGTTCCAAACATGGCTCTGCCTCTTACTTCCGGTGAGAACTATGGAAAGTCACTTATTACCCCTAAGCCTGTTTTCTCATCTATAAAATGGAGATAATAATGGTACTCGCCTCATAAACTTGTGATGATTAAATGAGTGCCTGGTAATGCACAGAAGGTGTTTAGCATGGTGCCTGGCAAACAGTGAGTGGTAATGAATGGTAAGATTATTGTAATGACTTGCTACAAGGAAGCAGGGAGAAGAGGGTTGAGCCTTTGACTTCTGATCTTGAGGTTCCATGATTCAAGATTAGTCAATGAACGTGATTTAGCATGCATTCTTTCTGTTATCTTTAAAAAAAAATTTTTTTCTTTTATTTTAAAATTATTTTAGACTGTCAGAAAAGCACTGCTTTCAAAATTAGTACAGGGAGTTCCCATATACCCATCACCCAGCTTCCCTAATGGTAGCATCTTACATCACCACAGTACAATTATTGAAAGTAGGAAATGAACACTGAACCAATACTACAAACTAATCTACAGATCTTATTTGAATTTCACTCATTTTCCATCTAATGTCCATTTTCTGATCCAGGATTCTACGTTGCATTTAGTTGTTATTACTGCTTGGTCTGCTTCAATCTGGGATAGCTCCTCAGTCATCCTTTGTCTTTTATGACCTTGTCTCTTTTGAAGAGTTCTGGTCAGTACTGCCGTACACTGCCAGTCAGTAGACTGTCCCGTAACTTGAGTTTATCTGGTTTTTTCTCATGATTACATTGAGATTATGCATTTTGGGCAAAAATTCCGCACAAGTAATATTATCTCTTTCTCAGAGTATCTTATCCAGAGGCACATGATGTCTATGTCTCATTACTTTAATCACTTGATTAAGAAGGCAGCATGCGTTTACTGAGCATCTACTATGCTTCTTTTTTGGGATACAAAACTGAATAAAAGGTTATCCATGCTTTCAAGAAACTCTCCAGTCTAATGGACAAATATGTTCTAGTTAATATTGTAGGGTAACAAAACACCCCAAAACTTGGTGGCCTAAGCAACAATTTTATTATGCTAACAGATTCTGTGGGTCAGAAATTTAAAAGGGCATAGCAGGGATGGCTTGTTTCAGCTCCAAGACATCTGGGATCTCAGAAGACTCAAGTAGCTGGAGGTAATCAGACAGCTGAGCGTGGAATCATCTGGTGGCTTTCTTACTCAGATATCTGGTGCCTGGACAGGTCCGACTGGAAGACTGGACTCAGCTAGGGCTATCAACTAGAGCATCTACACGTGGCCTCTTCATGTGGCTGGTGCTTCCTCACAGCATGGCGGTCTCAGGGTAGTCAGACTGATACACAGCAGCTCAGGGCTGTAGATATAAGTGTCTCAGTGCAAAAAGCAGAAGCTTCATTGCCTTTTATGACCTAGTCTCAAAAGTCACACAGCATCATTTCCGCCATGTTACATTGGTCAGTGCAGTCACAAATCCAGCTAGATTCAAGAAGAGGGGATGTAGACTCCAACTCTTGGTGGGAGGCATGTCAAGGGATTTGTGGCCATTTTTAATAACAAATAAGGGAGGAAAAGCACTGAAGGTACTTTCTACGTATGTAGGTTTGGAAACTCGTGCCCAATAGGACAAGAGCTTTTCGCCAACTAGGTCTCATCAATTATTAAATACATAATTACTGAGTGCCAACTATGTGCCAGACAAGCAGAGACCCAAATGCCAGGGATGCTCCTGGGAAGAGGCAGGCCCAGACAGACCATTTATGAAGCCCTGTGGTCTGACAGTCACAAGCACCCACAGCCAATCCCCCCACCAGCTACTGGTCACACAAAGAAGTGAATAAAGGGGCCAAGGACAAGGCAGCAGGGTGGGGAGCAATATGCTGGGCTTTGGCATCAGAACAACCTCATTTCAGATCCCAGCTGTACCACATTCAGGGTTTGTTACATTTTCATTCTTAATCCTCATTTATTCAGTAAACGTTATTGACTCTTGTTCTGTGCCAGGCTGGGAGCTTGGCAGATAAAGCAATAAATAAATAGAATTCAGGCCTTGCCCTCAATGAAGGCTATCCCCAGGATGTCTCTGCCAGAAAGGCCGCTGGTATGGCTGCAAGGTCCCAGGGAGCAGTGCCTCGGGATTATTCAACTTCTCTCGCATCTCCATGTCCAAAGCCAACTGGAGAGGAATCAGTCACACAACTTAGCAACTTAACCAGGTTAAACTTAGCAGAACAGAAATCAGCTGAGAGTGAAGTTGGAAGGCAAGCAGCTTACATTTAGAAACCCGATAAGTATTGCAATGCAGACTAAAAGCAATTGGGAATATCGCCAGACAGACTCATTAAGCAAAAAAGTTTCCGTGAAAATAACAAAATCATAGCACCCAGGACGCCCCAGCACGAGATTAAAAGCTGAAAGGAGGTTTAAGCTTCATATTATTAAGCTGCATTATGACATTTTAGGAAGAAAGAGCTTAGGGCCATCAGAGTTGATGGTGGCCTGTTGGGGGACTCTGGCTGTGTCCTTTGAAATTCAGCACAGTTTGAAAGAGTGAAACTGTCAGAATATCCCTCCCATGTGGGGCAGGGGAGGGGAAGAGACAGGGAAGGATTTGGCTGGATTCCAGGGCCGGTAGGGGGAGCATCTATGGACAGGAACACTCCACACTACAGTCTTACTGGGAAATGATGGGTGGGGCGGTGAATTAGACAAGAGCCAGGGCACATGGTAAGCAAGCACTCGATAAAAGTTCTGTTCTTATCACCCACTGGCCACCCCCGTGGTTTAGGTCGCTGGGCAGGGAACACTAAGGACCCTGGGCCAGCTGGATTCTGAGCCTGCTTTCTCCTCGTGTTTGATCCCAGAGCCACCAGTAAACCAGCTGAAGTCACAGCACAGTGTATTGACTGGAAATCAGCAAAAGCATGTTGGGCAAACAAACCGACTTCCCCTTCTGCAATGCCTTTCTGATCAATGGCAACCAAGGGAGCTGACAGAAGACTAACACAAGCTCCCTGCAGGGGAGCAGCTGTACTGTCCTGCCAGTGTTCATGGGCCTCATTCTCCGTGCTGACAGGGCTGGGGAAGAGGTGCTGCTCAGGCAGGTCCTGATGCAGCAAACCAAGCCCACGAGCGAGACCTCTGAGCCTGGAGCTTGGCTTTGGGAACCTGAGAAGCCAGGCCCACCCTGTCCAGGGGCTTTGCTGTTTCACTCGTTAGCAGAGGACTTGGCTGGTGAGATTACAAACTAGTGCCTTGGTCATCCAACTCTTGGTAAATGGTAGATCTGAGTTTCAAAACAGATTCTGCCTCCCCCAGGTTGAGACCCCTCTTCTCTTCTTGTTCCTGAACACCAGCAGCACCAGAACGATTGATCAGGCCACTGAAGACATGCAGCAGGTCTTTCCCAGTGGTTTCCAGCCTAAGAAGGCTCACCCCCATTTAGTCTTGGAGCCATGTATTGGTGCCACCTTATTCCTACATTTCTAGGGACCTCATCCTTCGCCAGCCCTGACTCAAATTCACTCTCTTCCCTCCACTCCCTCAGCTTCTGCTGTGAACCTGACTTATCACTAGTGATGTAGTCTTGATCACTTGGTTCACGTGGTGTCAGCCAGGTTTCTCCACTGTAAAGTTACTATATTTCTCTTCCATACTTTGTTCATTCTAAGTGAGTCACTAAGTCTAGCCCACACTCAAGGAGAGAGGAACTAGACTCCACTTCCTGGGAATGTCAGTAAATCTGTGCTCTTAATTTAAAACCTTAAGAGTAATTAGTAAAAGTGGGGGAGATACTTTGAGGCTATGCAAATATCCTGTTTCCCTCCACCAATTTTAGCATTCACCAATGAATCCTGCCTGCAGCAGTTATCACTGTGGTGTACCAATGGTGATTTTCTATTTCTTTCTAGCAGGTCATTTTAAGGCACTTAGACATCAAGTGCTGCTATAACAGAAATACCACAAGCAGATGGCTTTAACAAAGACAAGTTTATTCTCTCACAGTCCAGTAGGCTACAAGTCCACATTCAGGGCATCAGCTCCAGGAGAAGGCCCTCTCTCTCTGTCAGTTCTGGAGAAACGTCCTCGTGATACATCAGTCTTCCCTTGGTTTGCCAGCATCTCAGCACAGGAACCTCAGGTCCAAAGGACGCACTCTGCTCCCAGCACTGCTTTCTTGGTGGTGTGAGGTTCCCATGTCTGTCTGCTCACTTCTCTCTTTTATATCTCAAAAGAGATTGGCCTGAGGTCCTATCTGTGTTGTAGATCTCATCAATATAACTGCTACTAATCCATTTTATTACATCATAGTGAAAGCATTTACAACACATAGGGAAATCACATCAGATGATAAAATGGTAGGCAATCATACAATACTGGGAATCATGACCTAGCCAAGCTGACAGATATTTTTGGGGCACACAATTCAATCCATGACAGGCATCTTTCCTTGGCACGTAGAAGTGCCAATTCACAATTCTTCCGCTTACTCCCCCCATGCTTAAGGCTCAGCTCGGAAGTTCTCAATCCTGGATACCCATTAGAATCTCCTGGGTAGTTTTTAAAAAGTACGATGCCTAGGCCCTTCCATCCAGAGAGTTTGATATAACCCATCTGGGGTGGGGCAAGGTATTGGTATTGTTTTAAAAGGTCCCCAGAAGATTCTATTCTCAGCCAGGGCTGAGGACCACTGGCCTAACCCAACATAACCCAGCGTCTCTGGGACGTTCCTGTATTCTGTGTTCTCAAAGTACCTGGTTCCTTGTAATACCGATTGATGCCTCATTTGTCCCCAAAATTAATAACTGTGTTGTCTTAATCTCAGTATCCCGAAAGCCCAGCACTGAGTCTAGCACAGAGCATCACTGAACATTTGCTGACTGAATGATTAAATCTCAACAGAAGCAAAAGCAGTAGCTGGGTTTGCAGAACAGTAGCAATTCCCCATATTCTATCCCTGGCTAGAACACTGGGAACAGCAGTACAAGTGTCAGTCATAATCATTTATCTGTTGTTATTATAGTCTTCAACTCTCTAAGGAAAAAAAGGGCACCGTGGCCAAGAAGTCACTGGCATATGCATTGCAGACATCTGTGCCTTCACACTTTTCTTCTGAAGAAGAATGTTTGCGTTTTATTTTTAAATTGTCAGAGAACCAAAAAAAAAAAAAAAACCATCACTACACCATCACTATACAATAAGAATGTGCCTTAAAAGTGAGGATGGTGAGACTTAGACTCACTTAAGCCACATCATCAGGGAAGACCAATCGCTAGGAAAGGACATCATGTTTGGTAAAGTAGAGGGCCAGTGAAAAGGAGAGAAACCCTCAGTGAGATGGACTGGCACAATAGCTCCAACAATGGACTCAAACATACCAATGATCATGAAGACGGTGGAAGACTAGACAACTATTCATTCAACAGTCACCATGAGTCAGAGCTGACTGGCAGCAGCTAACACCACCACACTTTGTAACATGAAATGATTACCTTGAGCTGGCCTTCTTTTGGATTTTCCACTGAAGTCACCATGATGGCAAAGACCATGCCTGTAGACACTTTTACTGCTGATCAAAAAAAGGGGAAAATATTTTAACTAGTTTTTTGAACTTCTAGGGCAAAAAAAAAAAAATGAATGTAACACTTTGTCATGAACTGACAGTGTTGGTCTATTTTATCTGTAACCTTGTTAAACTCTAGTATGTTGAGATGTTCAGAGTATGGGCTGGAAGCCACTGGAGAAAGCCAGGAGCACGTGGGATGGGTAACTTAAGGAGCTGATCCCCCAAAAGGTTTAGGATGAAGACACTAATCTTTATCCAGGAGGGGAAGGGGCTAAGCTAAAGAAGATGCTTCCAGAGTGTCAAGCTGTAGGTGGGCAAGTCTTGACTCAGTTTATACCATCGCAACTGACAACTGATGCTGTTAATGAGATTCTTCAATTTGAGGTCCTCTCTTTGGGAGTGATCTCTTTGGACAACCCTCTAGTCCCACCAGGGCGTCTCTATGTTTTAGAATAAACTTATGCAAATTCCCTGCTGCATCATGACTGCATCATGTAGTCACACACCAGCTAAGAGGCAAGATCCCGGTGAAGCTGGTACAGAGAAAGCATTTCACGTCTTATACATTATCACCCCCTCCTTCCAGGACACAGCCAGAAGGCACCCAGAGTTGCCCTCACCCCAGCTCACACTTTCACTCCCTCTCTTGGCCTCAGTTTCCTCAGCTGAGGAATGGGAATAATCATAAAGACCCATGATTTTTTTTTTTTGGTCTGGACTATTTTTTTTTTTTTTGCATTTTTCAATACATTTTATTTTGTAGAGCAGTTTTAGGTTTACATTTACAGAAAAATTGTACAGAAAGTATAGAGAGTTCCCGTACCCTTTTGCCTCTGCACACAGTTTTTCCTATGAAGATATCTTGCATTGTATGGTACATCTGTTGCAATTGACGAACCAATATTAATACACTGTTATTAACTGAAGTTCATAGTCTACATTAGGGTTCACTCTGTGTTGTACCGTTCTATGAGCTTTGACAAATTCATCATGTCATGTATCCTGTATCAGGTTTTTTATTTTATTTTATTGTTGTACTTTCAGTGGAAGTTTACAATTCAAGTTAGTCTCTCATACAAAAATTTATACATACATTGTTATGTGACTCTAATTGCTCTCCCTGTACTGTGACAGCACATTCCTCCTTTCCACCCGATTTCATGTGTCCATTCAACCAACTCCTGACCCTCTCTGCCTTCTCATCTCACCTCCAGACAGAAGCTGCCCATTTAGTCTCATGTATCTGCTTGAGCTAAGAAGCACACTCTTCACGAGTATCATTTTATGTCCCATAGTCCAGTCTAATCTTTGAAGAGTTGGCCTCGAGAATGGTTTTAGTGCTGGCTTGACAGAGTAGGGAGCCATGCTTTGCAGGTTTCCTCCAGTCTCAGTCAGACCACAACATCTGGTCTTATTACTAGAATTTGAGTTCTCCACCCCAGTTTTCTCCTGCTCCATAAGGGACTCTCTGTTTTGTCCTGTCAGGGCGGTCATTGGTGGTAGCCAGGCACCATCTAGTTGTTCTGGTCTCAGGCTGTTGCAGTCTCCACTTTATGTGGCCCTTTCTGTCTCTTGGGCTAATGCTTTCCTTGTGACTTTGGTGTTCTTCATTCTCCTTTACTCCAGGTGCGTTGAGACCAATTGATGCATCTTAGATGGCCACTCACTAGCTTTTAAGACCCCAGATGCCACTCACCAAAGTAGGATGCAGAACATTTTCTTAATAAACTTTGCTATGCCAATTGACCTAGATGTCTCCTGAAAACATGATCCCCAGACCTCCGCCCCTGCTACTCTGTCCCTTGAAGTGTTTGGTTGTATTCAGGATATTTCTTAGTTTTTGTTTGTCCAGTTGTGCTGACTTCCCCTGTAGTGTGTGCTGCCCTTCCCTTCACCTAAGATAATTCTTGTCTACTATCTAGTTAGTCAGTGACCCTCTCCCTCCCTCCCCACCCTCATAACCATCAAAGAATGTTTTTTTCTGTGTTTAAACCATTTCTTGAGTTCTTATAATAGTGGTCTTATACAATATTTGCCCTTTTGTGACTGAATAAATTCACTCAGCATAATGCCTTCCAGATTCCTCCATGTTATGTTTCCTGCATCAGGTTTTTTGAGGGTTAAACGAGATAACTTTTATGTTAGGAATCCCTTGCACTGCTTGCACAAAGCGGGAGCTCCAAAATGGTGTTTTTATCATGGTTGCACCTTTTACTCACGTGCTTCTGAGTCCCGGCCACTTTCCTCATCCCTACCTCACCTTGTATCTTCCTTTAACCCTCATGCACCATCTCCTCCTCCAAACCAGCATATTGTCATCTGTTCTGTATGAAAACGGAACCGAGGTAGTCAGACCCCATACCCAGCCAGTGCCTCGACATAGCAGGGCTCAGTACAAGAATGTTCAAGAAACCTGTACTTCCTGATGGAGCTCATCAAGGGAAATTGTTCCCGTCTGTTCTCCCTGCCTCTCTTGCCCCTGCCCTTTCAGCCCAGAGTAGAAGGGCTGCCCATTCTTCCCGAGAATGTTCCCTTGTCTGTTTCAGCTGGAGCCCTGGTGCAGAAGCTAAAGTCACTCATTGACTCCCTGGGCCCTTACTCCTGAATAAATGGAGTATCTTCCAGAAGCAAAGGGTCTGGGAATAAATCTGCAACATGCATTAAAACAGAAACTGAAATTAGAATTATTTTACCATTGAGGAACCTGGGGCTCAGAGAGGTTAAGCTAATTGCTCAAGCCACATAGCTTTCATTTATATATACAACACATACATACCCTATGCAAGGGCATGAAATGTTGGGCAAAAGAGATAAAATCCTTGCCCTCTTGGAGCTTAAAGTCTAGTACAAGGGCCAGCAGACTTTTTCTCTAAAGGGCCAGAGAGTAAATATTTTAGACTGTGTAGGCCACAGGGTCTCTGTTGCAACTACTCAACTCTGCCATTGTAGTGTAAAAGCAGCCATAAACAATATGTAAACCAGTGAGTGTGGCCGTGTTCCAACACAAATTTGTTTACAAAAATAGATGTCAGGCCAGGATTGGCTTATGGACTGTACTTCTCCCATCACTGGGCTGGTAGAAAAAAAGACACATTAATGAAATAATTGCATGGTTAAATGGGAAATTAGCAGGGGTACAGGATTCTGGGAACATAAAGTGGGAGGACCTGGCAATCTGAGGAGGAGCTCATGAAAAGTGTCATTTTAACTGAGGTCTGAGGATGAGGAGTCATTAACTAGGGAAAGAGGAGGCATGGGAAGGAAAAAATTTTCCAAGCTGACCAAATAGCTGGTGCAAAGGCCCTGTGGCTAGAGGAATTCTGGCTCTTTTCAGCTACTGAAATAAGGCTGGGGTTGAGGATGGTGCAGGACAGGGCAGTGTTTCGTTCTGTTGTGCACAGGGTCACTATGAGTTGGAACCGACTCAACAGCACCTAACAACAAGATGGAGACTGGGAGGGGCCAAGGAGATGAGCAGAGGCCAGCTCATAGAGTGTCTTTTAGACCAAGACAAGGATGTGGTCTTAATCCTGAGAATTATGGGAAACCATTGCTCTCTTAGTTGTAAATACGCAATGAGTGATTGGACTTTCATTATGAAGTGCTCCCTCTGGCGTCTGGGTGGGGATTCCATTAACAAGCAACCAAAGGAGAAGAGGATGCCCAGGAGCACTTTGTTTCTCCAGGCCCTGGAGCCCACGGTTGCTGTGCAGCTCCGCAGCCTTTCCCCCACTCACTCTTTATTTTATGGTTGCTATTCTAACAAATCTTCCTTTTCTCCACTTCCAAACGAAGATTCATTTTGCATTATTGCATTATGCATTTTATGACCACAGCTCCATCCCATTCCATTTTTCTCACCTTCCTTCTTTCCCTCACCATCCTGATCCCCCACTAACTTGGTAAAACTTGCAAGTTAAATTTTTCAAAGACTGTTTCTGACAAAGCAGTGGAAATTAGATTTGGTGAAGCCCTTCATAAAAAATTGAAGACACACTATATTAACATACAGTGATTTATTCATAGTGTTTCATTACAAGTAAGTGAGAATCCTGTAATACCAGGAAAGGTTAGGAGAGCAGGGGAGCACGGTATATTATATCGACAGCTCGGTGGAAATTGAGTCACTTTTGGATTGAATTTGGAGCTCAGGAAAGGAATTGGCTAGTAAATAAGGCATGAGTTTTACCTCCCAGTGTGTGTATATCAAATCAATGTAGTTGCCACCCGCCCACAGGGAGACTTAGATGGGATTTCCAAGGGATGCACAGACACATCTCCTCCACTGGTGCACTGGGCTTTGTTGTCCCAGGCAGAGCTCTCTGAGTGTCTCCCTTCTGCCACTAGGGAAAACTGGAATCCTGACCCCCACTATGACAGCCCCACTCACCCCATTTGCTCAGCACTCTAGTCACAAAAGAATGAACATATCTATCTTGCAAGAAGTACAGCCAGAATTCTCCTTAGAAGCAAGGATGGCGGGACTTCATCTCAGATACTTTGGACACGTTATCAAGAGGGATCAGTTCCTGGAGAAGGACATCATGCTTAGTAAAATAGAGGGTCAGCAAAAAAGAGGAAGACCCTCAATGAAATGGACTGACACAGTGGCTGCAACAAGGGGCTTGAACATAGTAATGACTGTGAGGATGGTACAGGACAGGCAGTGTTTTGTTATGTTGTACACAGGGTCACTATGAGTTGGAACCAACTGGATGGCACCTGACAACAACAACTACTCCTCTAGTTACAGGGACTTTTGTCAGTTCTTCCATGCCTTCCCCACCCCAGGCCTTTGCCCAGGCAGTTGGCTCTGCCTGGAATGTTCTTTCCTCTGCTCTTACTCCATGTCATCCATCTCCATCATAGTTCAGTTGTCCCAAGATGGCTTCCTAATCACTCTCTGGCTTAGTTGTGGGTTCCTCAGAAGCAAACATAAAGAAAAGGGTTCAAATGCAAGTAGACTGTTTTACAGGTTTAGGAAACACCAGTAAGTGGGGAGAGAGTGAGGAAGAGATAGGACATTTGTTAGCCAATGATGGGTGTCTTTTCAAGCGAGCTCCCATTGGAGGAGACCCCTGGCTGGTACAAACAGTTAACATACTTGGCTGCTAACTGAAAAGTTGGTGGGCTGAGTCCACCCAGAGGTACCTCAGAAGAAAGGCCTAGTGGTCTACTTCCCCAAAATCAGCCACTGAAAACCCTATGGAACACAGTTCTACTCTGACACGTGGGGTCACCATGAGTCAGAATCGACTAACAGCAACTGGTTTGCTTTTTTTTTTTGGTAGCTTTGGAGGCAAGTAGAGCTGAATCCCCCAGGGAAACTGGGCAGCAGTGTAGAATAGCTGCAGGGCTACCGTTTGAGAGGGGGCCTGGGAATTTATGCTCCCTTCAGTACTGGCTGAGGGTTGCTGGGGGCTACGTGCTAACTACCCAGCACTTTGGACCAAGCATCCATGGAGAAAGCCCTGAAGCAAAGAGAGACGGAGGTTTGCAGTGTTTGCCTCTGGGAAGGGTTGGGGTGCACAGGGGGGACCAGAGGGAATGCTGTGAACAGGCATACCAGAGAAACTTAAAGCTAGTGGCGAGGGACCTGTGGGATGGATATGCACCTTCAGGCTCTTCTTGTAAAATGCACAAACCCATCAGCTCAGTGGGGTTTCTCCTCCTCTGCTCTGGGCAGTCTGGTCTCTCACCTCTGAGAACATGAAAGTCACCTCTAGAAGTAGAATCAATCACTGCACTCACAACCACTGTTAAATAAAGGGGAGAGAAATCACTTCTTTCCCCAGAGCCTTCGGTGCCATTTCCAGAAACAGAACATTGCTTATTTTATTTTTGAAGTAAAGTTGGTGTGTTCCATTTCTGCCTGGGTCTGGCTGTCGTCTCAAGTCTGGGACATTCTTGATGGAACATAAAGTAGGCATAAGTTGCATGTGGTTGGCTTCTCTTTAGAATGGAAGCCACCTGAGGGCAAGGCTTGGCTTGAATTCATTTGGGGCCTCCAGCAGCACACAGCACAAAGCCTAGAATACGAGATGTATGCAGGAAACATTTGTTAATGAGTGAATAAGCAAACGAATGAATATGTTCTTCAATTAATGAAATGTGTCTCCAGGCCAGGCAGCGTGGTATAGAATAAACAGCACAGGCTTCAGAGTCTGACGGACTTCGGTTTAGTCCTGTATCTGCAGTAGGATAGTGAATGCCAATGAGAATCCAGGGTCTACAACTACACTTGACAACCTAGATGAACCTCGCCAACAGACTGCTGAGCAAAGAAGCCAGACACACAACAGACTATAGTGTCTGATTCCATTTATGTAAACTGGTCAATGCTGTTAGAAGTGAGGATAGAGGTTATCCTGGGGGAGAGGAGGAGTAGGACTAGGAGAGGGCATGAAGGAAAAGTCTGGGGTCTGGTAATATTCTGTCTCTTGATTTGGTTGCTGGTTACATAGTTGTATACAGGTTGTGAAAATTCATCAAGCTGTATATTTTATGCATAAGTATTTTATGCATATATGTATATATAGCCATATCTATCTATACATGTATCTTTTAATAAAACATTTTTTGATGGAACAGACAAAACAAACAAACAAAAAACCCGTGTTTGTCACTTAATCAATGTAATTTAGAGAAGTGGTACACTCAAAGGGTGATGTGCCAAGACCACTGCCAGTCTGCCAACTGACTGTTACTGTTCCTAGCAATATAAGCATAGAAATTGAGAGTAAGCACTTAGAAACGTTTATAGCAACTTGACATTGCCTTGACACCCAAGTGTCTCATTGCAGAGTGTTGATCAGTTTGGTTATTGCCCAGCTCACATGATGAGTCATGTGTGGCCTGGCTTTTGTATTATTATTGGTCTGGAATGGATTGGAGAACACAAAACTGGGCCTTCACCATTGATTGTTTGAAAGGCGAAGATTTAGAGCAAGTTGCATACAGCTGAGCCTCAGTTTTGTCATCAGTAAAATGGGAATAATTATTCTGATGCCTACTAGGTTTTTGGGAAGACAAACGAGATGATGTATGAGAAAGTACCAGACAGCAAATGCTATCCGTGTGGAACCTGAGGCCCAGGATCTGCATTTTTAATAAGTCTTCCAAGTAATTCCAACCAGAATGCCACACTCTGACACTGCTGTACAGCTGTGCTGTGCTGCTAATATGGTAACCACCAGTCATATGGGGCTACTGTGCTTTTGAAATGTGATCAGTCCAAGTTGAAATGTTCTCCAAGGGTAAAATACATACCCAATTGCAAAGACCTAATATGAATGAATAATTTACACTGTCTCTTTAAAATTTTTATATTGATTATATGTTGGAATGATAATATTTTAGATATATTCAGTTCAATGATATTACTAAAATTAATTTCACTTCTTGTATATTTTTCTTAATGTGGCTATTAGAACATTTGAAAACTGCATTTGTGGCTCACATTCTATTTCGACTGGACAGCATGGCTCCAGGGTGTCAGCAGTGGAGTATTCAGGGGCATGGATGATCTGTCAAGTGGTCAGTAACTGGCAGCTCACATGCCTTCTCTCCTCTCCCCTGGTGTACCTCCAAGGGAGCCTGACTCAGCTTCCTGAGCGAGGCATTTACCTGTTTGTCTGCTGGCTCGTTGTACAGATCAACTACAAGGCTGTTGGCTCACTGGATCCAAGTGCCGACCTCTCCAGCCAGAGGGGGAAAGTGTTCAAGCTTCGCAACGAAACCCACCACCTCTTTGTGGGTCTGTATCCAGGGACCACCTACTCCTTCACCATCAAGGCCAGCACAGCAAAGGGCTTTGGGCCCCCTGTCACCACTCGCATCGCCACCAAAATTTCAGGTATTTCTTTTAGCAAGGGAAAAAGCAGAGAGGTTTTGTTCTGTTTCCCCATCTCTAATTTTCCTGGGAGTAGAAAGGAGCAAAACCAACTGTCACTGCGTGTTGCTGGAGCAGTCAGGATGATACAGCTTCTCATGTGCTACCATGGTGGTCTACATGAAGAAAACCTGATCTATGAACTTCTTAAAATGTAAAAAAATACATTAATTGGGTGAGATTCAGCAAATAATTTGTCACAGGGTTGCATTAAATAGTACATTCTTCTTGCATACAAATTGGTTTGTAAAAAAGTGATTTATTTTTCAGGCATATTTCTTTTGGCAGTGCAGGACACAGCATAAGTTCTCATGAAATGTCTGATTAAAGAATGAATGAATGAGTGAATGGATGACTAAATGAATGACTATTAAAGAGTCACAGTGGTCCAAAATTCCAATCTGCCATCATCAGTAGGGCCACTTCCACCACTAGACAGCATCAAAGCAGAATTCTCAGAACCTTTCTTAAAATTTTCATTTTCCAAAATACCCGTGCAGTTCCTGTCTGCATGCATATGTATTTTGCATAGATACAAACCTATGGTGTTTTTCGTAGCTTAACGTTTTCATTGATCCTCATACATAAGCATTTCCCACGTTTCTACATTGCCTTCATCATAATGTTCCATCAAGTGGATGGACAGTAATTTAATGAAACGTACCCCTGTGGCTGTATATATTGGGTGCATCCATGTTGTTGTTGTTTTAATAAAATAATGCTTTGATAAACATGTTATGGAATGAAGTTCAGTTCATTAGTTTGGATTATAACTTTAGGATTAGAGTCCAGAAATTGAAATACTGAGTCCTAAGGGATGTGGGTTTTAATATAGCTCTTAATACAAATGGCTAAATTACATTCCAAAAGGATTACATTTAGTCGCACTCCTGTCAGTTGGGTATGAGAGAGGGGGGCTCATTAAAAAAAAAAAAAAGGTAGAGGTGAACTAGTTCATCCTTGTTTTAATTTGCATTTGAAATATGTTTAACAAGTGGTCTTCCCTTTCTTCACATTTTTGTTAAGCAGTCATATTTCCCGCATTTCGCTGTTCATTTGGTGTGTGGAACTTTTTGATTCATGAGGGTACCAGCCCCATCACTGCCACCCTTCCCCACACTCTACTGCACCTTGAAGGAACTACAAGTAGGTTGGAAGCCAGGGCCTCTTTTGCTGAAAGCCTGGGATGCCATGGGATTCTTATCTAACCTCTTTTTCAAACTTCTTCCTTCTAGTCATCCTTAGTATCTTCAAGGATAGCATCAAGGGGAGGTAGTGAGGAGGGTTTGGGACTTGTGCTGAGCTCACCTCCTCTCTTTGTTGCCTTCCCAGCACCATCGATGCCTGAGTACGATACGGACACACCACTGAATGAAACGGACACGACCATCACGGTGATGCTGAAGCCCGCTCAGTCCCGGGGAGCCCCTGTCAGGTGAGGAGGGCTCCTTGGCTTGGAGTGTGCAGCTTCCATTATCTGCACCACACACACCTCCAATTGAATCATGTCCCATACAATGCCCATGGATAAGACTGGCCAGGAGCAAGGTTTCCTAGAGGAAGAGGGTCAGCTACCCCAAGCCCAGTTCAGAGGGGGCCAGTGAGCTAGGAGCCTTGGGGCTGGATCAGAGGAAACTTGCTGATGGGGACCTAAGGAGGGCTGGGAGAGAACTTCCTGGAACACACCCTGTGGTAAATTTAATCAGTGGGGTTGGGGTCCTGAAAACAGTCTCCCAGCAAGATCATCTTTTCTTGTCTTATTTCTAGTAACAGACAGGTGGACTTGCTGAATTCTCAAAAAAAATCTGCTCAGATATCAAGAATGGGACAAGATCTCAGGACTGGTCTAGTTTAGGATCTCAGAGTCCTTGAGTCCAACAGAGAATTGCTGTCAAGGTCACAGTGCTGATTTTTAACAAGAGGCTCTTAGAGTTTAGGAGCATACTTGAGCCTAGGCAGATAAAGCATTATCAGCAGCTACAATGACACAGTGCAAGTCCTTGGGCTCATGGGCATCAGGAGGGTGGACATCTCTTTTAAACAAGCCACACTTTGCAAAAGGGCAGCAGCTCCTATGCTGACTGCTGGCTTTGCTCAGAGATCCAGCAGGCAGGACAGCAGTCTCTTAAAGTGAAGCAGAGTCTTGGGCGGAACAGCTGTCAAATTGGCTCAGTTCAGTTCAGCAATTATGCACTGAGTACCTTATGTGTCAGGCATGGGGTGGGACACGGGATAAAATGATTCATTCTTTCAGTCAGCCAGTCATTCAACAAACATGTATCGAGCACCTAGTCTGTATGTGTCAGGCACTATTTAAGTGTTTGGAATTTGGTGGTGAACTAGCCAAGAATAAATCATGTTCTAGAGAAAGTCAAACTCTAGCTGGGGAGACAGAAACAAGAATGATAACTACAATAGAGTGCATCCTTGTGGAGATATGCATAGGTCATTATGATAGCTCAGGGGAGAGAATTCCCAGAGGAGATGACCCTGAGCTGTTTCTTAAATGAGGGGTAAGATTTCACCAACGTGGTAAGAGGGTCTAGCGTGAGCAAATGCATGCAGGAGAGAAGCAGCCTGCTGTAATGGGAGTAACCATGAGTGGGTAAGGTTTCTAGAGCATAAAGGTCAAGGCAGGATTGGTGGGATGAGAAAGGGGGCCATGACTGAGAAGCTCAGGCTTGTTTGGAGAGCAATAGGGAGCCACTGGAGAGCTGCATTCAGTGTGACTCTTTGTGACACCAGACACTGGGAGACCAGCCAGGAAAGAGGTGATTGTGATGGTCTAGATCTCCATTTTCCAACTTGGATTCAACACTACCCAGAAATGATAGGCAGTGGAGCAGATAGAATTAACCAACTGCAATGTGCAACTTCCCATCTATTCTGAAGACTTTGGGCAATGCTCCATCCTAAGCCAGGTGAATCCACAGGCCTGGCAACAGGTGTGTGCAGTGTTTGTGGGACACCAGACCATGCAGCTTTTATCTTATATTCTACACATGGGTTGTTTTACACTTGTCCTATCTATGATGAGCCAAAAACAGCTCTTGAGTCAAATAGTTTTTGAGCATCTGCTTTTCTTCCTGTTACTCTCATGCAACACTGTCACGAAGTAACTAGGCTCAGAAACGCCCAAGAGCAGACAGAGTAAGTAGGAAAGCTGAGTTTCAATACAGGTCCCCCAGGTGCCAAGTCATGTGTTCTTTTTTGGCCACTGATGGCCTTTGGTCTTTAATGGTTCTCACCTCTTTCATACAGCATCATGGGTTATTCTTTCAATATCTCAGAAAAGTTTCCAGATGGCAAAAGTGTGGCCCAGAGAAAGGAAGCAGCTTGCCCAAAGTTGCACAGCGAGTTAGAAGCTAACCCAGGAGCACAGCCCAGATCTGACCCAAAGCCCATGGCCAATAAAATTATCAGCACAGGGAACTTGTCAGGCTGGCATTCCACTGTGGGGATTCAGGGTAGGTACAATTTCAGTCCAGCTTCCACAGACTGCTGGCTGCTGTGTGGGGCAATGGAAAGAATATGAGTTTGGTGGCAGCAAACCTGGGTTCAAATCCTATTCTAGCACCGCTGCATGACCTTGGACAAGATGCTTAATCACTCTGAGCCTTAGTTTTCCTTATTTGGATAGTATGGATAGTAACTATGTCACAGAGGTTGAATAAAATATGGAAGGACCCAGGACAAAGCAGACCTTTGGGGTGTTAGTTACTTTGTTAACTTTGCTTCTTCCCTGTAGAATTTAGGAGATTCTGTTCAAAACTGTTATGGATTGAATTGTGTCCCCACAAAATATGTGTCAACTTGGCTAGGCCATAATTCCCAGTATTTGGGGGTTGTCTGCCATTTGATAATCTGATGTGATTATTCTATACGTTGTAAATCCTAACCTCTAATGATGTCAATGAGGCAGTATTAGAGACAGTTATGTTAATGAGGCAAGACGCAATCTACAGGATTAGGTTATATTTTGAGTTGATCTCTTTTGAGATATAAAAGAGAGAATGGAGCAGAGAGGAGAAGGACCTCATATCACCAGGAAGGAAGAGCTGGGAGTGAAGCACATCCTTTGGATCCAGGGTCCCTGCGCTGAGAAACTCCTAGACCAGGGGAAGACTGATGTCAAAGACCTTCCCTCAGAACCGACAGAGAAAGAAAGCCTTCCCCTAGAGCTGGCACCCTGAACTCTGACTTCTAGCCTCCTGAACTGTGAGAGAATAAACTTCTGTTTGTTAAAGCCATTCACTCGTGCTATTTCTGTTATGGCAGCACTAGGGAACTAAGACAAAGACCATTTTTGAAAATCCAAGCCCCGAAGATTCCCAGGATTGCTGACTTCCTTCTGGTTTGAATTTCCAAAGCTATTCGAGACCGTGATTCCATAGAGGGGAGGGAAATGCTTTACTTATTTCTTGTCATTATTGTCAGGGGCCATTAAGTTGGCCCTGACTCATGGCGACCCCATCCTACTGGAACAAAAAACTGCCTGGTCTTGTGCCATCCCCATCATCAGTTGTGGATCAGAACACTGTGATCCATAGGATTTTTCACAGGCTGATTTTCAGAACTAGATTGCCAGGCCTTTCTTCCTAGTCCATCTTAGTCTGGAAGCTCCACTGGAATGTGTTCGGCATCACAGCAACACACAAGCCTCCACTGACAGACAGGTGTGGCTATGCATGAAGTGCACTGGCTAGGAATCAAACCTGGGTATCCTGCAGGGAAGGTGAGAATTCTACTCTTGAACCACCACTGCCCTCAGTACTTATTCCTTAGGAGCCCCTGACATATTGCTCAGAAAAATGTGTTTTAATTGTACTGGGATATAAGGAATCTGGCTCCTTCCCACTGGCAGGACAAATTTAATTTTTGTACAGAGGATCAGGGAACTATCCCTCAGAGGGAATAAGATTATGGGTTTCGGAACCTCTGAGAACTCATCGGAAGCCAGCTAAACACAGATGGGAGTAATTATCACCATGTTTGTTCATTCTTCTTCTTCTTTTTTTTTGTTTATTGGGCAATTACTATGTTCCAGGAATTTAATCCTGACCAAATATCATCTCACTCTTAGAAATGAGGAAATTAAAGATCAAGATCACAGAACCAGCAAGTGATAGAGCTAGGATTCGCACCTAGCCCTTCCTGGCTCCAGAGATCAAGTTATTCACCCCCAGCAAATGGGTCCCTCGAGCAGCCCAAACCAATATGCATGCGAAAGCTTTCCCTGTTTCCACCAGAGGAAGCCCTTCCACTGTCCCTCTGAGCCCGCATACTCTTAGTCTGCTCATCTTTTTAACAAGCCCATGCATCCTAAGACTATAGTAGATTAGGAGGAGGGAGAAGGGAGCAGGAGTACCCCAGCAGCAGTGATAAGTGACGGCTGGCAGGGAGCAAAGGAGTAGGGCAGCTCCACAAAACGGACACAGGTGCCCAAGAAACAAGGAGGTCTACATGCTGCAGCCCCTCACCACCATGGGTGTTCACTGGTTGGTTCATACAAAAAATGTGGTATTGAGTGCCATGTCTTCAAGTTAAAAGAGCCTACTAGTCTCCATTTAATGAGCAAGCACTCGCTGTGTGCCTGTCACTTTACACAACGCTATCTGTATCCTCACAGCATTGCACTAAGAATCTCCCCATTTTGCAGATAGGGATATTGAGATAAACAACAGCTAAGCAAGTTGCCCCAGGCTAGGAAGCTAGCAAGTGGTGCAGGCAGAATTTAAACCCAGTTTAGCTGACCCTAAGCCAACGCTCATTTTATTATACCACACTACCTCCCTAGGAGAAAGATGCGTGTGATATATTTTGGTGATATTTTTATCCAAAAAATTAAAATAAGAGAAATGTCACTGCTCAAAGGGGCAATGCCTGGGGTCTGGAACTGCCTGGCTGCTTTTCTTTCCAAGGTTCTGGATCACTGAAGGTGGGTGGTGCACTCAGTTTCTGGGATTATTGGCCAAGGAGAGGAAGAGACTAACCAATGCGACCAAGCAAGATTTTCAGGACAAGTGCAATGACAGCAATGGGAGAATTACAAAAGATATCAGTTACTTTAGTCCTTTCACCTTGAACCCTTTGCACTAGGATGCCCATATGGGAGGCCGTTAGCCATTAGGTCATTCAACAAATACTGAGTGCAGGCTAAGCACTCAGGATATAGCAGTGAACAAGACAGATGCATCCCTGCCCACTTGGGGTTTACGATATAGTATGTGTGCATGTGTATGAGGCAGGGAGGGGGACACTAAGCAAGTAAGCAATAAAAAAAAAAGAAACCAGCAAAACAAATAAGATAATATGAAGCCAGTTGGAACAGTGACTGTATTGATTGACAGAAGTAGCAGACTGGCTGGGGTGAGGAACAAAACCCAAGAAAGTAGACGGATGTGGAGTCCTACAGGTTGGAGGAATCAGGATGAGCAGGGCATACGAGCAAACAACAAAGATACTTGATGACCACAGGCCTCAAAAAGCTCATGCTAGATGCACTGGGTCAAGGGTAAAGGGCAGTATATGCAATAGCCTTGTGCTACTTTGCCTTGAATCCTATTTTACAGTTATAGTTCCTTTACTTCCTTGGTAGCACCTGATCCCTACTTCCACCTGGAAGTAAGCTGGGTAGGAAATACCGTCTCCATCTCAGAGGAGGAAACTGAAGTCTGAGATGTTAAATGAGTGAACCAAGGTCACAGAGCTCATAACAGGGAGCGCCAGTAGATGAACCCAATTTCCTGACTTGAGTTCATTGGTTCCCCAGGAAGTTCTGCGTTCCCCAGGGCTAGGATGCCAAGTGACGTCTGGGTGGCCATTTGGTGGGGATGCTGTGGCGTGAACCTCCATCAATTATGGGATGAGGGTGCGCAAAACAACTTTTCAGGGGTCTTCCAACCCAGGATTGTGTGGGCCCAACCTGTAAGTTGTGAACCCCAGCAGGTCTCTCTCTGAGTGGGGCTGCCTGTTCTCACACAGCCTCGCCCCTGAGCCTTGGCCTCCAGGCCTCATACAGCTGGGCCTGGTCTTCCTGCCTTCTGCCAGCAGCTCTCTCAGCCTGGCTGAGCCACTCCACCCCCTGATCTGCCGCCTGCTGCCCCTTCAAAGGTCCATGGGCCTGACTCTACCTGGTAGAGCTGAGCGTGCAGGAAGGTGAGGAGGGTGGATGGGGGGATTGCCATGTTGGGTTCCCACATGTTCATCCCTCCAGTGAAACCACCTCGCAGCTTGGCCTATTTTTCTAATACTCCACAATGGAGATTCATTGCTTTTGCATTGCTTTCCTCAGGTGTCCAAAGATTTATTGGTTTTTAAGTGACAGAATCCCAGAATTGCTTAAAAGATCCATCAGTGACTAGAATCTAATATCCAGCTCTGACTTGAACACGCTGAGCCCTCTTCCCACATGCCCCACCTGTCACGCTGATGTACCTATAGTAACCTTCCTAAGAAAGTAACTTGGCTGTGAATGAATCACCCATAATGCATCACCAAAGAGAGGCTTGGGGCAGAGCCCGAAATTCTATAGCAGACCACCCAACCCCCCAGCTGGTTTCCTTGGAGATGTCCTTCACTCCCCTTCTCTCACCTTTCCATTCAATCGGTCACCGAGACCCACCCAGTCAACTCAAGAACCCTCCCTCAGATGAGGTCTCCTCCACCCTCACTGCCACTCTTCAGCCCACTCCTTGCACCTACCAGGTGTCGTTACTGGTTTGCCTGTCACAAGCATCCCTCCCCTCAATCTGTCCTCCACTGGCTGTGGGAGTGATCCTTCAAAGCACAAATTGGATCAAGTTACTTTCCTGCTTAAAATTCTTAAATGGGTCACTGAGTTTCTACTACATTAAGTTCAAGCTTCTTAGTGTGGAATTCAAGGTCCCTCCAAATCTGGCCCTAACCTTCATTTGTGGCTTCACTTCATTTTACTCTTCCCCTCTTGCCAGGTTTTATTCAACAGTGTCCTGTGGGTTTGCCTCGTGGCTCTTTCCTGAACTTCAATTGTGTTACACATTTTTTCATATGGTTTTGTTTTTTGCCTGCTCTTCACTAGACTATGAGCTCCAAGAAACCTGGAGTCTGACACTATTGGATCCTCTTTATTTGGGATGGTGCCTGGCATGTGTTTAAAAAAAAAAAAAAAAAACACCAACAGTGGTCATTGAGTCAACTCCAACTCACTGCAACCCCACGTGCATCAGAGTAGAACCATGCCCCATATGGGATTTCACTGGCTGTTTTTCTAGAGTAGATCACCAGGTCTTTCTTCCAAGGTACCTCTGGGTGGACTCAAACTTCGAACATTTCAGATATCAGTCAAGCCTATTAACCGTTTGCACCACCCTGGGACTCCGTCTGGCATTTAGTAGGTGCTTAAAAAAACACAACTAATTAAGTAATTCAGTAAATCTGTTTTGTGCACCAGGATGCCAGGTGCCGGGACTGTAGAAACGCACATCACAGACCCTGCCTTCTGGTGCCTCCTACTCCATAAAAAGTGCTGGCTAATAAGACTTTCTGCGATGATGGAAATGTCCTATATTTGTGCTGTCCAATATGGTTGCCACTCACCACGTGTGCCTATTGAGGCTTGAAATATGGCTAGTGCAACAGAGGAACTGATTTATTTTATTTTAATTAATTTATATTTAAAGAGCCACCTATGGCTAGTGGCTACCATTTTGGACAATGCAGATCTATAGGGAAGACAGTCAGAAAAGGAAAAATATCAATGAGCCTGTGTGCTTGGTGAGAGGTTTCCATGACAGTGCAGTGAGAAGACATCCATCATTAGCCTAGTGGGCTCAGGCTCCAGGAGGGCTTCCTGGAAGCAGTGTTGCCTGAGCTGAGACCTATGGGGCAAGGGAGAGTGAGTTTAGGGACAAAGGACAGAGTGTGCCCCAGATGGAGGAAGCAGCATCTACAAGTGCCCAGGCAGAGAGAGTGCACGGTATATTCGGGGAACCACAAATGTTCAGTGCTGGGACAGAGAGATGGGGACAGAGGCAAAGAAGCATGCAGGGGCCACTCAGCCCTGGCCACTCCTCTGTCAGGGACATGCATTTTCAGTATCACCAGATTGTGACCTCCTTGAGGCCTGGGACTGGGTCTTGGAGGCAGCTCCTGACTCAGGCCTGAGGCCTCTTATGCTCTTCCTGTTACAGCTGGAGCCAATAACTGGCATCCAAGTTGGATGCATTGGAAAACCAGATGCTCATGGAATCAAGCAGGTCCAACCTTATCCAACTGACCCACCAGGTAGCCTTTGGCCAGTTACTTAATCTCCCTGAACTTCAGGTTCCTTGTTGGCAAAACGAGAATACCCACGCCACGTATCATTGTGAAGGTCAAATAAGGTAAAGTGCATAAAATGCAGTTGGTAGTTGTTCTATATCCCTCTTGGGTTTTGCCAAGCTGTTGAGACAAGCAGGGGCTCCCTGCCCTGGGTAGCCATGAGCAGGATGATTCTCTGTGCCCCTGCAAACTGTGCCTGGGTCTCCTCTGACATTCATGTAAGATCTACTGTATGTGAAGTGCTGGCCAGTGTGTGACACTTCAGGGACCTGTAGTCATTCCCAGAGGTGTCACAAAATCTTCAAAGCAATACTACCTTAAAAATAGATGCCTAGATTTGAGCACCTTTCAGAGACACAAAATCAAGTCGATGAAGCTAGCGAGTCTCAACTGCTGAAGGGGCAGCAAAGGACTCAGAGCAGTGCCTCCAAGTCAGGGGAGATGCTGCTCTAGGTTGTGAACACAGAGCAAAGCAGACCCATAGACCCCTGAAAAGGATAGTGGTGACCCACATGATCTCCCTTAACTAACAGAGGCCTTATAAATACTGGGAACTAGAGAAGTACACAAAGACAAAACCAAGCAGGAGAGGTGAGTCCAGATGCTAGGAGATGAGCCAGTTTCTCTGCTTATGCATTCATTCATTTACCCATTCATTAACTAATTAAGTCAACAAATATTTATTGAGCAAACAACCATGTATCAGACACTGTGCTGGGCACTGGAGATCCAGAAATGAGCAGGCAAAACCTCTGCCTGCATGCATGTACATCCTAGTGGCAGAGGTAGCTCTGTGCAAACTGTGCCACAGACACTAAAGACAACTGGTTATCAGTTGAAGCAGATTCTTGTTCCCATGGCACCTCATCCTAGCCCAACTCAATTTCAGCTGTAGCAGAGGCAGGAAGTTCCGTAAATATATACAGGATCCCACCTCAAGCGCCAGCATCCAACCTTTATCTCAAGCCCCACGGAGCTTAGCCTGAGCAGGCAGGTGTAGCTTACAAATGTAAAGGATTGACTACTGCAGGGACAGCCCTCAGCCAACAAAGGACAGGAGTCCAGGCATCCATGCCCAGCCTGATGCACACTCCACAGTTCCTCAGGTGCCTCCAGTGACGTTGAGCCCCAGTTGCCTACAGTGGTAGGCAGATCAACCGTACACACCTTACTGGGTTTTCCTCCTTCTGTGTCTCACTCTTTCCCATAAAAGGGGGACCAGACCCAGATTGGGGAGTCAGGAGGTAATGATAGGGAAACTGAAAGGAGGCCAGTCAGACAAGAATGAGGAGTGAATGCAGAGGGCAGTGGTACATGATAGGACTGGGTGTGCAAGAGGCAGATCTGCAGGGCTTTGGTATAACCTTATTGAGGATTTGGGATTTTATACTAAGAACGATGAGAAGTCAAGAAAGAGTTTCAAGCAAGTAAGAAATACAACCCATCTTACTTTTTTAAAAAAGAGTTTTCTAGCATCGGTTTTAGAGAACAGATCGGGGGGACAAGAATGGTTCAGGAAGACTAGTTGGGAGACAGTTACAGTTGTCCACATTAGAAATGAGGGTGGCCTAAATTAAAGTGGTTCTGGTGATGAAGATAAAACTTTTAGGATGTAAAACTGGCATGCCTTGGTGATGACTTCTCTATGGGTCTGGGCAGTGGGGAGTGAAGGAGAAGACATGCTCCAGGATGAATCCCAGGTATCTGGCTTGGTTAGTGGGATGGAGGATGGTACTATTGTATGAGCCAAGGAATACAGAGGGCAGGTAGAGTCTGGAAGGATACTTTATCTAGGAGAGGTCAATCAATGGTGGTAAAGATGGTCTGGGAACCAAATGAGGGAGTTAGGAACTAACTGAGCAAGAATAGGCTGGCACAACGACTGCCCTGACAGGGAACACAACAGAGAGTCCCTGGCAGAGCAGGAGAAAGGTGAGGTGCAAAACTCAAATTCTAGTAAAAAGACCAGACTTAATAGTTTGATTGAGACTGGAGGAACCTCTGAAGACATGGACCCCGGACTCTCTGTTAGGCCAAAACTAAAACCATTCCCAAAACCAACTCTTCAGACAAAGATTAGACTGGACTATGGGACATAAAATGATACTCGTGAAGAGTGTGCTTCTTAGCTCAAGTAAATACATGAGACTAAATGGGCAGCTCCTGTCCAGAGGTGAGATGAGAAGGCAGGGAGGGTCAGGAGCTGGTTAAATGGGCATGGGAAATCTGGGGTGGAAAGAAAAGAGTGTGCTGTCACAGTATAGGGAGAGCAATTAGGGTCACAAAACAATGTATGTATAAATTTTTATATGAGAGACTAACTTGAAGCACAACAATAAAAAATAATAAAAATGAAAAGAATAGGCTGGGAACTGATGTGTGGTCCAGGTGAGTGCTGGGGACCTCTGAGGGACTGCCTACAAGATCGTTAGGACTTCTGACCTGTTTTCACAGGCTGCGTGGGGCATAGTGCCCAGGTGGTACAGCCCCAGCCTGGAGGATCAGGGATGAGGCTGACTGAAGACAGTAGACAGTGTAACTTGACAAATGTCTTCTAAAGGTCATAAGGTCATTTCAAATTCTCTTCACTGCCTGATGAGATTCCATGACCCTTTTGCATTTGACAAGTGCAGCTAGTTAAGAATATAGATTCTGACATGCACAGTGATTAAATACAGTGCAAAAGTGGAGACCCAGCTAACTTTTAAAGAAAGAAGAAACTTTATTGGGAAGAAAATGAAATGATTGCCAAACTTCCTCCAGGATTCCTTTAATAACTGAGAAGCCCTGAGTGGGAGCGCATGAAACAGTCACAGAAGGGTTTTGCCAGTCCGTGGAGCTGCAGTGAGCAAAATTGGAATCATTACCATCTGATTCTCAAATACCAGTGTATGATGGTGTGCAATTAGGAAGGAGAAATGAAAATTTAGAGGATTTATTAACATGGGGCAGCCTGAGGATTTCCTGAATCCCTGTTCACATTGGGACCAAAGAGAAATTGCAATTACATTTGGAAGCTCTTTCTCTAAACATCATTTGTTTTGCTTATTTCCCCAGCTCTCTGGGCCACCTTTGCTGCAGTCCAAAGATGAAGAGTGCCATGTGCCCTACTGTGGTGTGGATGGGTGGGAAAGAGACACTCCCACATAAACCATGAGAATATTTAGCTCCATGAGTGATATTAATTGAATTGTGTCCCCCCAAAAATATGTGTTGAAATCCTAACCCCTGTACCTGTAAATAGGATCCTTTTTGGAAACAGAGGTTTTCTTTTGTTATGTTAATGAGGTTATACCAGAGTAGGGTGGGACTAAACCTATTCACTTCTGAGTTATGAGCAAAACAGACACACACACACACACACACACACACACACATACACACACAACACAGGAGAAGAGAACAGACAATAAAGACAGATGCATCTACAAGCCCAGGAATGCCAAAGATTGCTATAAGCTACTAGAGGCTGAAATAGACCAGGAAGGACCTTCTCCTAGAGCCACACCCTGAATTTGGACTTCTAGCC
>NW_004443944.1:21749896-21750852 GCF_000243295.1 Trichechus manatus latirostris
CAAGCAGTTTACAAACATTATAAATTTATAAAGTTTAAGTATTCCTGGCCAGGACAGGAGGTAGCAGCCTCAGTAACACAGCAAGAATTCAAGGGCAGGGCAAGACTTTAGACTTACACTGTCCAATACATGCAGCAATTTAAATTTAAATGAAATAAAATTAAAACTTAGTTCATTAGTTGCACTAGCCACATGTTAAGTACTGAATAGCTGCATGTGGCTAGTGGCTACCAAATTGGGCAGCATTTCCATCATCACGAATGTTCTATTTTACAGCATGGCTCTAGACCCTAGGAGGGCTGGTAAAAAGAGATCAGGGCCCCTGCCTGGTTTCAAAGAGGCTATTAACGCAAGAATTTGGGATCATAAGTAAAGGCCAGGGATCCTGTCATGGGAAATGAGGAATATAATGGGGGCTTAGGCACAGGCATAAAATGTTTAAGTCCCCAAAGCCAGCATGGGACCTATGACAGGGCTGACTTGCTGCTCAGACCCTGACCTCCTGACCTAGACTTCCAAAGTTCTACTGCTTCACCACCCACTAGGGATAAAGTCTGGGAAATTGTTTAACCCTCGGGTTTTCAAACTCAAGTGAACATCAGAATCACATGCAGGACTAGTAAACATGCAGCTCCTGCCCATCCCAGAGATTCAGTGATGGAGTCTGAGGATTTGCATTTTGAACAAGCTCCCATGTGATGCTGATGCTGCTGGTCTTGGGCCACAATTTGAGTATGACTGGTTTAGCCTATAGATGGCCTCAGGTATGCAGAAAGGAGCTTGTCTAGGCAACTAGGTATTTTCTTCTATGGTGCCAATATTTGCGCCTCCTCATGATATTAGGAGCCCTAGTAGTGCAGTGGTTAAGAGCTACGATTGCTCACCAAAAGGTCAGCAGTTCGAATCCACCAGCTGCTCCCTGGAAAACCTACAGGGCAGTTCTACTTTGTCCTATA
>NW_004443944.1:21760387-21777125 GCF_000243295.1 Trichechus manatus latirostris
GGTATCTCACCAATGACCATTTTTAGTCTTCCAGAATTGTGTTGAAATATTTCATCCATTGATGGTTCCTCTCCTGCTCTTTTTCCTTGTAGATTTACATGGGTTTTTGTTTTTTTTTTTTTTCATATTTTACTGTCACTTTAGGAGGATCTCAAGAGAGGAGCGGAGATAAATGGTGTGCATTAAATCTTCCATTTTTAAATAGAATTCACTTACATTATTATCTAATCCAGCCCTCACAATAATCATTGATGGAGACATTATTATTGCCTCCAGTTTTTACAAATGATATCATTTAAATATATTAAGCAAGGTCACACAGCTAGTAAGGTTCAGAGCCAAAATTCAAATTCAATGCTGATTCCAGAGCCTATGTTCTTTCTAATCCTGGGTCCTAAATTTGTTTACAAGTCTTAAAAGCCATTGCCAAATTATTTTCCCCAAATTAATAAATCAATTTACAATACTATTGGAATTCTATAATCCTACCAATTCCACCACAGCTTCACCAAGATCGTGTGTTATAATTTGCATTTACTTTGCTAATGTAATGGGTTTTAAATGGGAACATACTGTCATTTTGATTTGCATTTCTTGGTTTAATGGCAAATTAGAATGTTTTCCAAGTATTTTAATACTATTGGCATTTCTTCTTTTGTGAGTTGTCATTTTATGCCTTTTTCTCATTTACTTAGAGCAGTGGTTCTCAAGCAGGGGTGACTTTGTCCCTCAGGAGACATCTGGCAAAGTCTGGAGAAGTTTTTGGTTGTTACAACTGGTGGGCAGGTGGGGTGGTATTACTGGCATCTAGTTAGTGGATGGAACTCTGGTTGTGCAGTGGTTAAGAGCTCGGCTGCTATCCAAAAGGTCAGTGGTTCAAATCCACCAGCCACTCCTTGGAAACCCTATGGGGCAGTTCTACTCTGTCCTATAGGGTCACTATGAGTTGGAATCGACTCGATGGCAATGGGTCTGGTAGTTAGTGGATAGAGGCCAGAGATGCTGCTAATATTCTGCAGTGCACATGAACAGCCCTCTATAACAAAGAATTATCCACGCCAAAATGCCAAAAGTGCCTCAGTTGAGAAACTCAGACTTAGGGGGATTTTTATATCCTTATTTTGTTTGTTTTCCTCAAAATGCATGATAAGATCAGTGGTTCTCAAACTTTTTGGTCTCAAGATCCCTTACACTCTTAAAAATTAATGAACACCCCAAAAAGCTCTTGTTCATGTGGGTTTTATCCATGAATATTTACTGTAGTAGAAATCTAATTTTAAAAAATATTTTTAATTCATTAAAAACTGTAATAAACCCCATTACATGTTAACATCAATATATACTTTTATTTGAAAAAAAACTGTATTTTCCAAAACAAAAGTTAAGGAGAAGAGGTGTATTGTTTCACATTTTTAAAAAATCTTTTTACTGTCTGGCTTAATAGAAAACAATTGGTTTCTCTTGTTTCTGCACTTAATCTGATGCCATGAGCTGTGTCAGTTGAAGTATATGAAGAAAATCTGGCCTCAAATAGATATGTAATTGGAAATAAGAGTGTTTTAATAGCCTTTTCAGGTAACTGTGGATATTCTCTGATACTACACCAAAACTCAGCACATAGTAGTTTCTTAAAGATTAGTTGCAATGAAACCGTATCGGTGAATTTTTCATACTCTGTTAGATTAAAATCTATCAGTCTTGCACTGTGCTCTAACATTTTGACCACAAGAGGAGGCCTCATAAGGGTTTTTATTGAAGAAAGCTGCCAAGCCTTCTCCCTGCCCCCCCCTCACCCCAACCAATCCTTGGGACAAGAGACTTCCAAGGGTCTCTTTGACTGTACATCACAAATTTAGAGCAAGACTTGCAAAGGAAAGTCTCTGAAATTTAGTGTGTGTAAGAACCTCTTGGAGGGCTGTTCAAAGTTCATATTCCCAGGCCCACATCCAGAGATTGGTGGTGCAACTCTGGAATTCAGTAATTTAATTAGCACTCGAGGCAATTCTGATGCCAGACTGGGACCTGGCATCGCAGTTCGCTACACATAGGTGATTTTCAGCTCACTGCATTCCTGCAAACAACCTCATCAGTGGTTTACACTGCCCCATAGGAAAAACATTTTAATTGGTGTTATAACTCTTTTATAAAATTTACTTGCCCTATCTGGCACAAATATGCCAGCTATTATGATTAATTTAATGCATAATTAACAATTGTTCCACTTAGAGTTTGGAAGGGCTCTTTTTTGAGGATAATTGAATTCAAGTGGTCTTATAAAAAGCTGCTCAAAGGAGTCTGATCTGATACCTTCCTCTCCTTAAGCAAATGTCTTTGTTACAAGCAGAGACATCCAAAGCACCTACTGATTACTCTTTTTAAAACAGCCACTGTAGCATCTTCTGCTGTAGAAGCATCACTATGGGTTTTAATAGTGAAGTTTGGAGCCTGAGTTCCTACTGAAGCCAGTCTTGTTCAACTTGATTTTCTTTCTTTACTTCTCTCACCCAGTAAGGTAGAAAACAGCAATGACATTTCAACGGAGAACTTGGCAGGGGGAGTGAAGCATTGCCTCCCAGGGTGTCTGAGAAAAAAGGCAGTATTGAGAGGCCTGGGGTGAGGGAAACAGCCCAGCTCTTAACTGCGGAACATAAAAACACTTTAGAATGTTTATTAAAAACAAAACAAACTAACCTAGGAAGCTTTTCAGTCCTCCAAAGTGTTCCATTTAACTTTCACTGTTCTCAAAAGTTAACGTGTAAATGAATTACCCAGAATCTGATTCATTAGATCTGGGACAGGGCCTGAGATTCTGCATTTCTAACAAACTCCTCCTACGTGATGAAGATGCTGCTGGTCCATGGAGCAGACTGAGCAGCAAGCCCTACAGCATTTTGCTTCTCCTGGCTGTGGCTGACTGGCACTGTTTGCTTTTTCTAAATTTACATTGCAATACTTAAACAATACTCTTTACTGGTTAATTCTACAAAAACTCTTTTGAAGTTACTGTTTAAATGGGCCGTTAACATTAGCAAACGGAGCTGTTGGTCAGAGATCACTGTCCACTGAACCAACTCTCCTTCATACATTACTGGATCTTTGATTTACTGAGATCATACTTTTCAGCATGGACTTGGAAAATAAAACCTCTGAAGTCAGGTAGGAATATGGTATATTTGATGGATATTAAAAATTCAACATTGCTCAGCAAGGCAGAAGTGTATTAGACATAGATTATGCCATATCACCCATGTGCAGAAGTACATCCATCAATTTAAAACACATTAAAGCTATTAATAATATATTACATTACAAATTTTTCCAAGTGTTTTCATGTTCCTAATCATTCTTGATTCTCACACAATACTGTGGTAGTTAATATGAGTATAATTTTACTTTATTACTTTAAACAAAGTTTAATTTACATTTATCAGAAATGTTACAAAAATTAGAAATAATAGAAAAAGAGGAAAAAGTCATCTTTAACATAAAATACTAATATCTGGTGTATTTTTCCCATGTTTGCTTTACCAAATTAAAAGATTCATTTGCTCATAATTTTGATACTCCCTTACAATGCTGCATCCCACTTCTGCCACATATCATGATAGCTATTACTATTTTAATGATGTGTATTGGGTAGTACGTATGTTTTTATTTCTCCAAATAGCTGACAAATTTTCCCTGCACGATTTATTAAGTACTCATTCAGTCTTACTGATTTGTGATACATGCTGCCTATGTATGGAGCCCTGGTGGCACAGTGGTTAAAGTCAAAAGCTGCAGTTCAAATCCACCAGCTGCCTATGTTTATGTATATATACGTATATATGCGAGAGTGAGTGTGTGTGTGTGGGGGGGGGTATATACCACTTTATCGTTGGGTTACCCACAATTTCCATTAGATCTTCCTGTCTATTGATCACTGTATCTACACCACCCACTTAATTACAGCTTTACAAAACATTTTAATATCTAACCCTCCTAATGACTTTTATTGTTCAGAATGTTCTTAGCTACTTTCACTCACTTATGCTTCCCTATGAATTTTAAAATCACTTTAACATGTTCCCTAAATAATCACCAATGAAACTGATTTAAATTCTATCAAAACTACTACTTAATTTGCATTAGTCATATTAACACTTCTCCACACTGAAACAGGACAAGTCACTGCATTTATTTGAGTCTTTACTATTTCTCAGGAAAAATGCATAAATTCCTTCTTGTAGATTGCATCCATAGCTGCCTTGTGAAAATTGTTTCTTGCTAGTATTATTTGTGGTATCTTCTATCTTTTCCCCATTATGTTTGCTAACTAGATTTTACTGGCACATACACACACATACACAAAGGTGTCTGTGTGTGTGTTAGCTACCCAATTTGCTGAAACCCCGTTAGTTTCTTTAATTAAATTTTATTATCATGGTTTACAAATAATCATATAATCTATGAATAATGATAATTATTCCTCCTTTCCAGTTGCAATAGCTCTTATTTGGGTTTTAAGATTTGTTGCACTGGGTAGAGCTTCCTGGATAATGTTGCCGAACAGTGAACCTTACCGTCTTACTTCCAACCTCTCAACCTCAAAGACTAGGCCTTACATATGATGTTAGTTATAGATTTGAAACATATAATTTTAAAACATGATTAAAAAAAAAAAACTAATTCTGTCCTACAGTTTATCTTTGTGAATCTTTTAAAATCAGAAATAAGTATTAATCACATGCCATTTGGGCATCTATTTATATGATCATAATGGTTTTCTACTTGGACTCCTTTATGTGACAAATTCCTAGATTTTCTATTATTAAATCTGTCTTTTGTACCTAGGTAAACAACCTGCTTATGGGGGATCAACTTAATAGTATATTAGAGGAATCATTTTCAACAATTTGGGATGTTTTCCCTCTTTTTCTGTCTTATGTAATTGTTTATATAACAAAGGAATTATTTGTTCTTGAAAGATTAAAGAACTCATTGGAAAAGCCATCTGGCTCCAATGTTGTTTATTCTAGTTTTCTTTTTATGGAGTACTTAATTAATTTATTGTCATTCTTTTTTTGTTTAATAACAAAGGCTTTTCAGATTCTGAAAACAGGTTTGGTCCTATCCCATAAGCTTTAAACATCATTGTTCTCCTCCTAATAGTTTCTAAAGAGTATGAAATTGTGGTTTTGATTTCCTATTTGATATGAGAGTTATTTATGAAAGTTCTTATTTTTCCCAACTGGAGGATTTATTTGTTTAGAATTCTGGTCTAATAACTTCGAGTTCTATCTCATTGTATATACAGAATACAGTCTATACCACATTTATATTTATTGATTTTTGTGTGTCCCCCTTGTCTATGTTATCCTCCATACCTAATGTTGTTGTTGTTGTTAGGTGCGGTCCAGTCTGTTCCCACTCATAGTGACCCTATGTACAACAGAACAAAACACTGCCCAGTCCTCTCCATCCTCACAATCGTTGCTATGTTTTGAGCCCATTGTTGCAGCCACTGTGTCAATCCATCTCACTGAGAGTCTTCCTCTTTTTTGATGACCCTCTACTTTACCAAACATGATGTCGTTCTCCAGGGATTGGTCCCTCCTGATAACATGTCCAAAGTACGTGAGAGGAAGTCCCGCCATCCTTGCTTCTAAGGAGCATTCTGGCTGTACTTCTTCCAAGACAGACTGTTGTTCTTCTGCCAAGCCATGGTATATTCAATATTCTTCAGCAACACCGTAATTTAAATGCATCAGTAATTCTTTAGTCTTCCTTATTCACTGTCCTGCTTTCACATGTATATGAGGTGACTGAAAATACCATGGCTTAGGTTAGGAGCACCTTAGTCCTCAAGGTGACATCTTTGCTATACCTAGTATGATCCCTTAAATACAGTGTTAGTGTTTCCTTCTCTGTCATATTTTCTGGGAAGAGCTTTTCTAATTCATTGTTCTATATTTTTCTTGTATTTAGGCATTTCAAATTTTCCCATAGACACATCTTTTTGTGTGTGTGTGACTTCTATTGTTAAGCTTCAAAGATTTTCTGTACCTCAAGATTGTTTGAAAAATTTAAACCTACAGAATGTTGGAAGACTTGTGCGATAAACATCCATATACTCTTCTTCCAGATTTGCCAGTTGTATATATTTTGTCATATTTACTTTCTCTCTTCTCTCATATGGTTGTTGAACCAATTAAGGGTCAGTTATAGTAATCATGACACTTCTAAATACTTAGCTTGTATCTCCCAAGAAGAAGTCAATCTCCTATATGTTGCTGTTGTGTATGCCATCCAGTTGATTCCAACTCATAACAACCCTATAAGACAGAGTAGAATTATAATTATCATGCTAAGGATATTTAAAATTGATATAATACTAGCATCTAATATATAGTTTAAGGAACCCTACTGGTGGAGTGGTTAAGCGCTCAGCTGCTAACCAAAAGGTCAGTGGCTTGAATCTACCAGCCACTCCACGGGAGAAAGATGTGGCAGTCTGCTTCAGTAAAGACTACAGGCTTGGAAACTTGATAGGATAGTTTTACTCTGTCCTATAGGGTTGCTATGAATCAAGATTGACTCGACGGCAGTGGGTTTAATATATACTTCATATTTTCATATTCACATTTTCCCAAATGTCCCAAATAATTGTCCTTTAAGGTATTTTAAAATTCAACCCAGGATTTAATCAAGGATCACACATTGCACTTGGTTATCATGGGCATCCTGAAAATTTTCAATCAATAAAATTTAATCCATTGAAATACAATATAGTTTATCATATGTGGTGAGGTGTTAAATATGTTGTTTTTTCTTCATAATTATGAAATTTTTCAATGCTCTTCACTGATAACTGTTTCTCTTTTCCATTTATTTGTGTTGTTTATATTTCTGTATTTTAAATTCACATACACAGATCTGTGTGTGCACACATGTCCATGTGTGTGTTCTCATTTTTTTTAAACTTTTAATATCCAGTAGTGGTTATCCACCCTCATTCTGCTTGTTAAAAGATCAAAGTTGGTAAATTTATTTCCTATTTTAAACAAAGAAACAAACTAATCCCATTGAGATTACTGGCACTGCCAAATCAAGGTCATCCATGCCTTTAGAGTTCCCAGATATCACCTAACTGGCTCCACAGTTTATACAATTTGCTTTTTCCCAAAGGAAATAATACATCAATTTGGCAAGAACTGACATTTTTACAGTATGTGGTACATTCATGCAGGACAACAGCATTTCTGTCCATTTATGCATTTCCAGTTCAGCACAATTATTTAACACCAACTGCCAAGCCCTGCACTGGGGATTGAAGATATTCTTTCACATCACTCAGTAGTTTTTTTTTTTCTTTCTTTCTTTCCAAGTCAGTCCTGTACATTTCTTGTCTTATTCTTAGCTGTTTTTAAAGGACTCTATCCTAAAAGGATTTTCCATTACATCTTCTAGCTTGTTATTCATAGTGTATAGATTATTTATCTCTATCTTCCATCAAGCACTTTACTGAATTCTTTTATTAATTTTAAAAGTCTTTCAGTTGATTCTCTTGGATATATTAGGTCAGTCATATTATCTACAAATGATGATGAATTGCCTTCCTTTCTAAAACGTGTATCTCTTCTGTTTTGTGTCTTACTGCATTGGCCAGAATTACCCCATTTTAGATGCAAGATTCTAGAGGTAAAGTGACTTGCTTAGCATGTCAGATGGAGCTAGCCAGTGGTAGAGCCAGAACTAAAACCTCAGTCTTGCTTGCTAGTTCAGTGCTGTTTTAGAAAAGGTCACCAGATCAAGGTCATCTATCCAAATATCACCTAACTGGCCCTGTATCTTATTCAGTTGCTTTTTCCCAAAGGAAGGTTGACATGTACAGTGCTTATAATCCTCTCTTAGTGACTTAACCTCTTAAGCATGTGCATGGACACACACACACATACATACAGTATAAATGCTGGTGATAAATGATATGGAGAAAATTAAGCAGAGAAGCAGAATAGCGTAGGTTGTGGGTTGGGGTTACTATTTTAAACACAGTGGTCAAGTAAGACCTCACTGGCAGAAGTGAAGGAGCAAGCAAAGTATATATTCAAGGAAAGAGCATTCCAGGCATAGAGAATATCAAGTTTAAAGGCCTTGAGATGGGAGCATACCTAGAGTATTCAAGGAATGCAAAGAAGTCAGTATAACTGGAGCAGAATTAGAAAAGATGAGGTCAGAAGACCAGATCATAACAGAGGACCTTGCAGACATCGTAAGGATGTTTCTTTTTACTCTAAGTAAGGCAGGAACCATAGGAAGACTTTGAGCAAAGGAGTGTCATGACCTGAGTCATGATTTTAAAGGATCGCTCTGCCCACTATTTCAAGAATATACCGGTGGGGGCAAGGGTAGAAGCAGAGACATCAGCTGGGAGACTTGCAATAAACTAATCAAGAGATTATGGGGATTTGGCCAGGGTAGTAGTTACGGAGATGATGAAAAAATGGTCAGATTCTGGATATATATTGAAACTGGAACCACATGAATGGCTTATGGATTGGATATTTGGTATTACAAAAAAGACAAGATTTGTGATTGAGAGAAAATACTTGAGGGCAATAGCCAGGTCTTTTTTATTTTGATTTAAAATTTATCTCAATCCCAGTATATGCTCAATAAAAGCTAGTTATACTTTTGTGAATATTGGAGAAGAGGATATGAAGCTCTAGCCTTCAGCAGATGGTTATCTGGTTTCTCCTTGTAAGGTTTCCACTGCTTTCATCTGAAAGTAAGTTAAACCTACTTGAATACTTCAGTTGAATTGTTATGATCCCTTCACATAACATATATTTCTTCCTCTAAATTTCTACACGAAATTCATTTTTATTAAATTCATCAAGTACAATTCAATCACAAGCAAAGGGTTCAAATGGAAAACAAGGACCTCTTGGTTGTCTAATTTGGTAACACTGTAATAATAATGCATGCAGCAATCATGATGGCTCAAGCCTTTCACAGAATATAGAAAGCACTTTCTACTTTTTACACTTTTTACATTTTTACATTTAGCTTCATGCTGCCCTGTAAGCTCTTCTGCTCTCGAAATCCTTAGATGGCAGAGTTCATCCTTCTGCCCCCACCTCCCTGGATTGTGGTAAACAGGTAGTATCTGTCTCCCCATCTTGGTTCTGAGCTCCTGTTGCCATGTTACATTCAAACCTGCACCTGGTACACTGTAGTCACTCAATAAATGCCTGATGATAAATGAATAAATGCATGAAAGACAGGCAGAGGGGACAACTGATCACACAGCTAGTCAGAGAATGAACAAAGACATAAGCCACACACTCTGATATAATCTGCAAAACATATTACCCTCCTCCCTACAAACACATACACACACACACACACACACAGTTTCTTTGCCTTCTCTAGGGGCTATTTTGACTAGGCAAATAGTGAATAAAAATGGGAATTCCCAGAGCCTTGGAATAAAAGTTAGCTAACTAGTATATATCATTGTGAGTTTCAGCTCAGCAGTTTCCAGTGACCTTTAATGTGGGGAATGTAATTGCAAAGCTAGATTCTGTTGGGGATTTCAAAGCTCACACTTGTTTCTTAGCCTGTCTTGTACAACAATGCCAATGGTTTATCACAGCATTTTTATATTAAAATTTGTGCATAGCTGAATGCGGAAGCATAGACTTTTGTGGGAGAAAGACTATTCAAGATTATTCAGTTCATTTCACTCATTTCTTTAACAGCTTTATTGAGGTATAATTCACATACCATAAAATTCACCCATTTTAAGTGTACAATTCAATGATTTTCAATAAATGTATATAGTTGTGCAACCATCACCACAATCCCATTTTAGAACATTTCCATCATGCCATAATGATCCCTTGTGCCCTTGTATCCCTGTTCCCACCTCCAGTCCCAAGCCATCACTAATCTGATTTCTGTCTTCATAAATTTGCCTTTTCTCGCCATTTCATATGAATGGAACTATACAATATAGAATCTTTCACATCTGGCTTCTCTTGTTTAGCATAAAGTTTCTGAGCTTTATCCATGTTGTAGAATGTATCTGTAGTTTCTTTCATTGCCAAATAATGTTCCACTGTATGGCTATACCATATATTGTTTATCCATTCATCAGTTGGTGGACATTTAGCTTATTTCCGTATTTTGGCTATTACAATATTGCTATAAACATTTATATACAAGTCTTTGTGTGGATACATGTTTTCATTTCTCTTGAGTAGATACATAGGAGTGCAATAGCTGGGTGAATGGTAAGTTTATGATGACCTTTTCAAGAAACTGGCAGACTCTTTTCTAACTGTCTGCACCATTTTATCTTCCCACCAGCAATGTGGGATAGATCCAGTTTTCCCACATCCTCATCAACATTTGTTATTGTTTGTCTTTTTGATTACAGTCATTTCCAGTGGGTGTGTAGTGGTTTCTCATGGTGGTTTTAATGTACATTTCCCTAATGACTAATGAAGGAGCCCTAGATGCAAAGGTTAAGTGCTTGGCTGCTAACCTAAAAGCTGGCAGTTTGAACCCACCCAGCAGCTCCCATGGAGAAATACCGGGCAATCTGCTTCGGTAAAGATTACAGCCAAGAAATATGAAGATTACAGCAAGAGAAACCTTTGGGATAGTTCTACTGTATCACATGCGATTGATATGAATAGAAGTCAACTCAGTGGCACCTAATAACAACAGCACTTTTCGTTAGATTTTTAGCCATTTGTATATCATCTCTGGTGAAAAATCTAGTCCAATCTTTTGTCTATTTTTAATTGGGTTGTCTTCTTAATATTAGTCAGTTGTAAGCGTTCATTATGTATTTTGGATATAAGCAATCATATACAGGATCTGTAAATATTTTCTCAGTCTGTGACTTGTCTTTTCATTTGCTTGATGGTATCTTTTGAAGCCCATTTTTAAAAAAATTAGTGACATCTAAGTCATCCTTTTTTTTTTTTTTTCAGGAGTGGATGGTGTTTTCAGTGTTGTATCTGTATACTCTTTTCCTAATCCAAAGTCATGAAGATTTCCTCCTGTTTTCTTCTAAAAGTTTCATAGTTTTAGCTCTTACATTTAGGACTATGATCCATTTTCTGTTAATTCTTTTGTACGGTTTGAGGGAAAGGTTTAAATTTACCTTTTTGCATATGGATATTCAATTGACTCAGCACCATTAGTTGAAAATACTATCCTTTTTCAAGTGACTTTGCTTGGAACCTTTGTAGAAAATTAGTTGGCCATGAATATAATGGTTTATTTCTGGGCTCTCAATTGTCTTTAATTGATCTCTATTTCCACCCTTATGCCAGCACCACACTGTATTGATGTATATTCAGTATAGCTCCATTTCCCCCTTCTTTATGCTGTTTTTGTGACATATATTATATATTTATGTCTTAACCCCACAAAAATAGTGTTAAAATTTTTATTTTATGCAATTGTCTTTTAAACCAATTAAGAGACAATATCTTTATACTTAACTATGAATTTAGCTTTTCTGGGCCTCCTTCTGGGAGAACATGGCCCAAAGGGTGTCCCTTTCTGAAGTTGCACAATCTTCACCTGTGAACTAAAGCATACCTTCCATCTGTCATCTGACTTACATATTCTGAGCAGATACAGACCCTAGCTAGAGACATCTTCCCTCGATGTAGAAAGGGGACACAGGAAATGTTGATGATGAATGGATAGATGGATGGCTCTCAAAGGTCTCTGGTCCCCCTCTGTAGTGCCTAGTCAGAAAAGCATAAGCCAACTTTTAAACCATTAGCAGGGGACACAAGGTGCTCAGGAATCAGAGGGAGCAGGAGAGCCAAGCAGCAGGGTTTTCCAAAGCCATCTGGAGAAGTTCCTACAGGTTATGGTCTTAAAGTGGTCTGAGGGCAACTGTCTTCTGCAGGCTGGGAGCCTTGGCACCTGAGACCAGAGTGCGGTGTTCTTGCCTCAGATGACAACCAAAAAAAAAAAACCAAACCTATTGCTGTCGAGTCAATTCTGACTCATAGCAACCCTACAGGATAGAGAAGAGCTGTCCCATAGGATTTCCAAGGAGCAGCTGGTAGATTCGAACTGTCGACCTTTTAGTTAGCAGGCAAGCTCTTAACCACGGCACCACCAGGGCTCCAAAATTATATAGCACATTCCTTCAAGCCAGAATTGAACCAGCAACCTAAGGATCACCATAGTTACAAGCACTACAGTCTTCTGTTCTACCAGCTGAGCTATTGAAGGGTACAGGAGACACTATAACTAAAGGATGAGTAAAGCTGGAAGTTGCCAGCAAGCCTGAGTCTGTGAAGCTAGGTATTGGGGAGCCTCAGTCACTGCAGCAAAGAGGATGAATAATGGATACTGAAAATGAGCTTCAAAGTGAGGAAGCCAAAGCCAGGGAAGTAAAAGAAACTGCAAACTCCTCTTGGCCTTGCAGCAGTCACCTTACAGTGAATTAGTTGAGGTTGGCATGTAGCGTAGCTTTTAGGGTCCTGCAAGAGGAGAACTTCAGGATAAGTTATGCAAAGAAAATGGTCATAAATGTCCATCTTCTCCTTGGGAGAAACAGACAGCATGTCAGAGGACGGGAAGATGTGTGAGTAAATGCTGAATGTTGTAAGGTGAGCATCTGAAGTTATTCTCACATGCTCAGTATTTTTCTACTGAAAAATGCCCCTTTCTCTTTACAAATGAACTGAATAGTTTATTGCAACCACTTTTTTTTAAGCTAGAGATATGCCTTCCGTGGAGTTACTCTCATTTAGGTATGATTTTATCATTACCAGCAACCTGAGAAAAGCATGCTCTTAGATAAATGTATTTTCAAGAGAGTGATGAGAATGAAGTTACTACAAGAAACAAAAGTAATACCTAGCTTCTTGTCTCCTCCCCCACCCCCCAAAGTATATATGTTAGAGAAAAGAAAGTCATGCAGCTTACAAATGCTGTTTCTTCTCCCCCTCCTTAATCAGTGTTCCCTGGTTTTGGGGGGAGGCTGGATCCAATAGCAAACAGATTTATACGACAAAACGGTTTACAAATTTCTGGCTGCAATGGCAGATTTGCCTCCGAATGGACAGGGTGCCAGCACAGTGGGCCGAAGGGAGTTGCTCAGTATAATTTGGCACATTAATTCCAATTGTATGTGAACCATATGTTGACTGCAAAGAACCCAAAAATATCTTTTGTTATTCTTTATGATTTCAAATGAGGCTGGGTGGGATGGAGCGAAGCAGTTTAGACCACCAAGTAAAATATGCTCAGAAGCCCCTTCTCACGTTTTGTTGACTTATGGAAAAGGAAGGAAGGTAAAGAAGAAGAAAGGATACTGAATCATGAATCAGAAGTTTGGGTTTCTGCTTTTGCTGGTTTGACACTCATGGGTCCCTTAATTGCTCTTAGTTTCAGTATCCTCATCAGTAATCTGGCTATTGAATTTAGTTGAATTTCTAGTGAATCTTCAATAATCAGATTGGTGGGGAGGAGAAGGCAGCCAGGCTACAGGCTGACCCTTCTAAAGATGCTACACCTCCCTTTATGGGCCTTAATAGCTTCAATGGTTCAGGGCCCAGTGAGGACTCATCAGCTTGGCAGTCCACAATTTTGGAACCTCATACCAGCCATAGATACTACCTGAGATCAATACTTGTGATTCTTCTTGATCTATCCCATCATAGGAGGTACAGGGACAACAGAAAGTGATCCTAGGAGTGGGGTCCATCCCCATAGCACCTCTGAGGATTTGGGATCTCAGTATAGAGGCCAAAGATGACAGGAGGCTCCAGGGTAGGATGAGAAGGCTAGACTGAGAAACCAAGTCTTGTTATGTGGACAGGGTCAACCCAAGTGGTGCTTAGGGATAAAGTGGGCCTCAGAGGAAAGCAAGGGCCCACAGCTCTTTCCAACTCTGGCTGCTGGAGATGAGGTTGTTGGTCCCTTCTGATCTGAGGCTGGATATAGGTTGAGTGCCCCTGTCTTAGTTATCTAGTGCTGCTATAACAGAAATACCAAAAGTGGATGGCTTTAACAAACAGTTTATTCTTTCACAGTCTAGTAGGCTAGAAGTCAAATTCAGGGCGCCAGCTCCAGAGGAAGACCTTCTCTCTCTGTTGGCTCTGGAGGAAGGTCCCTATCATCAATCTTCCCCTGGTCTAGGAGCTCCTCTAGACCGCAGAAACCCCAGGTCCAAAGGACGCGCTCTTCTCCTGGCACTACTTTCTTGGTGGTATGAGGTCCCCATGACTTTCTGCTCACTTCTCTCTTCTATATCTCAAAAGAGATGGGCTCAAGACACAATCCAATCTTGTAGATTGAGTCCTGCCTCATTAACATAACTGCCACTAATCCCATCTCATCAACATCATAGAGACAGGATTTACAACACATAGGAAAATCACATCGGATGACAAAATGGTGGACAATAACACAATACTAGGAATCATGGCCAAGCCAAATTGATATGCATATTTTTGGGGGACACAATTCAATCCATGACAGCCCCCAAACCCAATGCAGAAGATTCTTAAGTATTATTGCTATTCTTGTAAGAAAACCCAAGAGGTTGTCTGATTCGTGCAGTGACTCATTTGCTCTTTATTACCTTTCCCCGTACCCTCACAGATCAGTCTCATGAGTAATGGATTCTCAACAGGTCGAACTACTAGTCATTAGCACTCTGGCCAGATCAAAGTTTTACTTGAGATAGTTGCTATATGTAAAGCAGTACAGGTCCTGAAACTGTTAAAAAATCTTCCCACTCTCACTCTGTGACCTCTAGGTTCGGGTCTTTATGCTGCTTTTCAGGGACTACTTTGAGCTTAGCTGTCCTGATAAACACAGTGATTATGCCATTAAGAAGGACCCCAAAGTTGAGGAGGGACTGTGTATTGAATTAATAATTTAATTTAAACATTTAATGGCTCCAACTGGCTCTATGGACACATGTAGGTGACACATATACACACACATAGCGTGAAATGTTAGACACATTCACTCACATGTCCAAACACTCAGTTTAGCCACATTCTCTGGATGCTACACCCACTCATTCAGAAGGTATGTATGTTCACTTGGTTGCCAGGGAAGCCTATGTGTTATAGAACCCCATTCAGACACTGCGCACCTTCAGATGTGGCACGTGCTCTTGGAGAGGTTGCCCACATTCACACACATCATTCACACGCACTCAGGGCTGTCAAGTTCATGTTCAGATGTGCACACTGGACAGTAGGCACATTCACTGAGCTGTTGCCACCCCACTCATATCATTCAGATATCACATGTATCTAGGCACAGCATACACTTACACACCCATCCCTTTCCCATTTGCATAGCTGACCATCCCCCTGCTCAAGGAGATTCAAGGAATACATGCCATACTATGTCACATTTCCTTGGGGCAATCCCTCCATAGCCTCTTTTTCCCTAATGAAATAGTCCTGTGCCTCTACCTTCACTGAAGTTGTGCTTCTTTACCATGTGTCTTTAGATAGGCAGTCAGGCTGAAGGTTGGTAGCCCCACCACGTGCTAGTCTACTATGCCATCTTTAAAATGATTGGTTTGGGGCTACGGCTGCAACCACCTCATTAACCCACAAAAGTCTCCTGTGGGCACTCTCTGAGCAATGCCTCTCATTGGCCTTTTGTCTTGGGTCATGATTCTCAGATCTGTGCAATAAAGATCTTCCAAAAGAAGAGCATTTATTCAAGGGAAGTAGGAAATGTGAGCATTCAAAGAGAAGGAAAAAATGTTATCCAAATTTACAAACTTTAGAGTATTTTTTTTACAAAAAGAACCTAAACATTAGGCACATAGTTGGTATTCAATAAAGGCTCAGTCATCTGTATTCACACACTAGTACCTTCTAACATCCATCTAGGTTAAAGAGAACAGTATGAGATCACTAGACAGGAGTTCAGGGGAATCACTGTTTATTTTGATTAGGGTTTCTACATCCAGTCAGGTTTGGTTTCATGCTTGCTTTCAATTTTAATTCAATTAATTTTGATTCATTTGAACAAGCATTTGTTGATCACTTACTGAGTGTCAGTCATCCTGCTGGCCAGTGTGGAGATGCAGTGGTGGGAAGGGTGGTGCAGAGATGACTAAGCTACCACTCCCACTTTTCAAAAGCTAACAGTCTAGCCAGCAAGACAGCAGTCCCACATTCATGTTATTGCAATCTCAAGCAGTTAGCAATTATCGAAGTGCAGGGGAAATGAGAAGGGGAAAAACTCATCCAAAATGGGAGGATCTGAGCAGGCTTCATAGAGGAGGTGAAAGATAAGCTTAGCATTTGGGGAAAGGCAGAGATGGGCAGAATGGGTGGCATTGTAGGTAGAGGAGGAATGAGCCCAAGACAGCATGGGATGAGATATAAAGAATGTTAGTGCAATAGCATAGGGTCTGGAGCAGCTAGAACATGGGGTGCATCATGAAAAGATCTGAAAGATACCTGGAATCCAGGAACAAAGGACCTCAAATGCCAGGATAGTGGATTAGACTGCTTCCTTGGAGAGCGCATGAAAATATTTGAAGAAGGAGGAGGATACATAATTAGGAAGATTGATGGATTGATAATTAATCAGACCAAATAAATTAGAGGCAAAGAGACTAGCTGAGTTTAGATAAGAGTGGGGAAGTTCCCAACATAGGCATCATCAGCAGAAAAGGAAAAAAAAGAAGGGCAGGTGAGGCATTGCTGAGGTCAAGTCAGCAGGGCTTATT